>NC_047090.1:61205875-61930875 GCF_902459505.1 Geotrypetes seraphini | reverse complement strand
ACTCCCAGTGAGTCATAATCAAGCTGTATTAACTCTTCTAGCAGGAACTTATGATGGTAGTGTAAGGGAATCACTGTTTTATCCTCTAAGCAGGATCGACCAGGTTTTTTTCTTGCAATATGTCTTCCACTGTTCCATCAATGTTTATACAGTACCTTCTAGAAGACATCCACCTACACCTGTTTCTTAATGAACATTCACCACACAACTTTTACTCCATCTTCTTTTTGATGCCAAAAGCCCAGAGGTTTGGGAGTGGTTGTAGGGGAGGAGGAGGCCATAACATCTTTAAAAAAAAAATTGGGGATGAGAACGACTTTCTCTTCACTTAATCACTATGTCTCCAGATCATCCTCCAAGAGAGTCTGTTTTCAAGATGTCTCTTCTTCTTTGGTAGATTGGATCTCTTCTTCTCCGCAAAGAAAAGTTTAATCTCTGTAGAGGAACTGGGGTGTTTCTTCCGGTAGTTCCTCATCCCAAAAAGGGAAGGGAGGTCTACAGCCAATTTTAGACCTCAGGGGCCTGAACAAATTTCCAGTGGGGGGGGGGAAAGTTTCATATGTTCCCTCTTAGATTGCAACAACTGGCTATGCTCTCTAGATCTGAAAAGTAGTTTCTTCCCATATTCCAGTGCATCCAACCTTCTGGAAATGACTCAGATTTCACATAGCATAGCGCCATTATCAATACAGAGTCCTGCCTTTTGGCCTTGCAACCTCTTCCAGAGTATTAATCAAGTGCCTGGTTGTAGTAGCAGCAATTACAGACGCAGGGTCTCCAGGTTTTCCCTGTCTGAACGATTGGCTCATCAATGATCCTACCTCGTAATGGGTTCTGGCAGTGACTCAGGTCACAATTCTCTTTTTTCAGCAGTTGGGATTCAAAATCAGTTTTCCCCAATCCCAACTTCAACCATCTCAAAATTTGCAATTTATCGGGAGCTCTGTTACACATCATTTATCTCTGAGGTTGAAGGTTCAAGCCTCACACTACTCCTTGTGATCCTGGGCAAGTCACACAACACTACATTGCCCCAGGTACATTAATCAGCTTGTGAGCCCACCATGAACGATAGTGAGAAATACTTGAGTACCTGAATATAAACTGCTATAAGCAGTTTATAAATACTAAATATAAATAATAAATAAATTTGTACATTTGCTTGGAACACTTTTAAGTTTAGTATCTCTTCATCTGATGCCATACTTCAGATGATGGTGATGCATTAGAATGATAACACTTGTTTCTCGCAGTGGTCCACACAGAGCATGTTGATATACTTGGATTCAAAATGGTGGACATGGCTGTGAAAGGGTTTCTTTAACAAAATTCGGAAAATGCTCCTTCTCGACAATGAGAATCCAGTCAGGATCAGATTGGGAGAAGGCTTATTATCCCAGGACAAGCAGGCAGCATATTCTTTACGCATGGGTGACGTCGCCGACGGAGCCCTCGGTACGGACCTTTTTAACTAGAAGGTTCTAGTTGGCCGCACCGCGCGTGCGTGAGTGCCTTCCCGCCCGACGGAGGAGTGCGTGGTCCCCAGTTTCTTCGTTTCCGCGGAGCGAAGAAGACGTGTGTTTTTCAACGGTCGTTGAAATTCTCTTTTTGCCTTCCCGCTCGCGTATATTTTTCATTTTATTCACCTTCGGGTGCTTTTTTCTTTTCAGTTTCAAAAAAAAAAAAAAAAAAAGACTCACCATACCGAGCCTTCCACCCCGATATCTCGGCACGCACACACTGATGTCAGAGACCCAGACCTATGGGAAGAATCCCCTCCCGGTACCGAGGAGGACGCATCGTCGTCGGACGAGGAGCCTTCGGCCCCCGATACCACATCTAAGCCGGAGCAATCTTCTTTTTCAAAATTCCTCAGAGAGTTGTCGGCGGCTCTGTCTCTCCCTCTAGAGTCTGACTCTAAGAAATCACAAGCTTTTCTGGAGGCATTAGATTTTGATCAACCTCCCAAAGAGTTCCTCAAGTTGCCCGTACATGACATCTTACGGGAAACTTTTTATAAAAACTGGGAGAATCCACTTACTGTCCCTGGGGCCCCCCGTAAACTGGATAGCCTTTACAGGGTCATACCAATCCCTGGATTTGATAAACCCCAGCTGCCCCATGAATCCCTCCTGGTGGAGTCCACCTTAAAAAAGACTCAGGGCTCTAGTGTTTATGCCTCCACCCCTCCTGGCAGAGAGGGCAAAACAATGGACAAATTTGGCAAGCGACTTTATCAGAATGCAATGCTTGCCAACAGGGCAAACAACTATTCATTTCATTTTTCATTCTACTTGAAACATCTGGTCCTCCAACTCTCCGCCATGCAGAAGTACCTTCCGGAACACAAGGTCCCACTGTTCCAGCAGCAAATCTCCAGCCTGCTCCAACTGAGAAAATTTATGGTGCGCTCTATATATGATTCCTTTGAGCTCACCTCCCGTGCATCTGCCATTGCTGTGGCTATGCGCCGCCTGGCCTGGCTAAGGGTCTCTGATTTGGACATCAATCATCAAGACCGACTAGCCAACGCTCCCTGTCTTGGGGATGAATTATTTGGGGAGTCCCTGGATACAACCACACAGAAACTCTCAGCCCATGAGACCAGATGGGACACTCTCATAAAACCTAAGAAAAAGGCTCCACCTGCTCGTCCTTACAGACCACAGTCCTCATATCAGCGCAGGTTCTCTGCTAGGCCGCTCAATCCACCTTCACAACAACCTAGGCGGCCCCGTCCGCACCAGCACACCCAGGCTCGTGCCCAGTCCAATCAACCTGCCAAGCCTCTTCCTCCTGCCAAGCCATCTCAGCCCTTTTGACTCTTCTCTCCAGGGCATAGCCAGTCTCCCGCCTTCATTGCCTCTTCCTCAACCAATCGGAGGCAGGCTCCACATCTTCCTCAGCCGTTGGGAGGTCATCACATCGGACCAGTGGGTCCTCAACATCATCCGCCACGGCTACTCTCTCAACTTCCAGACTCTTCCACCAGACAATCCTCCCGTAGAGTCTGCTTCTCATTCAACCCAAACCCCCCTCCTCCTGAGGGAGGTCCAATCCCTCCTTCTTCTCAATGCCATCGAAGAAGTGCCTCCGGAACAAAGAGGTCGGGGATTCTACTCCCGCTACTTCCTGGTTCCCAAGAAGACAGGAGACCTCCGTCCCATTCTTGATCTCAGGGATCTCAACAAGTGTCTAATCAAGGAGAAATTCAGAATGCTCTCCCTTGCCACGCTTTACCCTCTTCTCTCTCAACACGACTGGCTATGTTCCCTGGACCTCAAAGAGGCCTACACTCACATCCCAATCAATCCGGCTTCACGTCGCTACCTGCGATTCCAGGTGCACCACCGCCACTATCAGTACAAAGTGCTGCCTTTTGGCCTCGCTTCATCACCCAGAGTGTTCACCAAATGCCTCATTGTGGTGGCGGCCTTCCTCAGGTCTCACAACCTCCAGGTGTTTCCCTACTTGGACGATTGGTTAGTGAAAGCACCTACGTCTCCACTTGTGCTACAAGCCACTCATCATACCATCTCTCTCCTCCATCTCCTGGGGTTCGAGATCAACTACCCCAAGTCGCATCTGCTCCCCACACAGCGCCTTCAATTCATTGGAGCAGTTCTCGACACCACACTAATGAAGGCGTTTCTCCCCTCCGACCGTCAACGGACTCTGCTCCACCTTTGTCGTCAGGTGCTCCTTCATCACTCCATTCCTGCCAGACAGATGATGGTCCTCCTGGGCCACATGGCCTCGACGGTACATGTGCTTCCCCTAGCGCGACTCCACCTCAGGACACCTCAATGGACTCTGGCCAACCAGTGGTCACAGACCTCGAATCTTCTTTCTCATCCCATCTCTGTGACATCGTCTCTTCAGCGATCTCTACAATGGTGGTTGAACTCCTCAAATCTTTCCAGGGGCCTTCTCTTTCATCTGCCCCCTCATTCCATGATCATCACCACGGATGCCTCCCCTTATGCATGGGGAGCTCACCTGGGAGATCTACGCACCCAGGGTCTTTGGACCCCGCAGGAGCGTCTACATCACATCAATTTCCTAGAACTCAGAGCCATGTTCTACGCTCTCAAGGCCTTCCAGCACCTTCTCTGCCCTCAGGTTCTTCTCCTGTGCACAGACAAGTCGCCATGTACTACATAAACAAGCAAGGCGGCACCGTGTCTCGCCTCCTTTGTCAGGAGGCTCTCCGCATTTGGACCTGGGCCACGGCCCGCAATCTCTTCCTCAAGGCTGTCTATATCCAGGGCGAACAAAACTCCCTGGCCGACAATCTCAGCCGCATCCTTCAACCTCACGAGTGGACTCTGGACCCTTCAACGCTCCACTCCATTTTTGCTCGCTGGGGCACTCCGCAGGTGGACCTCTTTGCAGCGCCTCACAACCATCAGCTACCCCAGTTCTGTTCCAGACTCTTCTCTCCTCATCGTCTGACCCCAGATGCATTCCTGCTCGACTGGAGAGATCGGTTCCTCTATGCCTTTCCTCCACTTCCTCTGATGTTGCGGACGTTATCCAAACTCCGCAGGGACAGGGCCACCATGATTCTCATCGCTCCTCGGTGGCCTCGCCAACACTGGTTTTCTCTCCTGCTTCAGCTCAGCGTCAGGGAGCCCATTCCTCTCCCTGTGTTTCCTACTCTACTTACGCAACAGCGTCAGTCTCTGCTGCATCCCAATCTGTCTTCGCTCCACCTGACAGCTTGGTTTCTCTCGGGCTGACCTCTCCAGGAAATCTATCTCAGCCTGTCTGTCTCATTTTGGACGCCTCCAGGAAACCGACCACCCTCCAATGTTACCATCAGAAGTGGACCAGGTTCTCCTCTTGGTGCCTCCGTCATCATCACGATCCCACCTCTTTAGCGGTGGAAACTGTACTGGACTATTTGCTCTCTCTGTCCAATGCGGGCCTCAAGTCCACCTCAATCAGAGTCCACCTCAGTGCCATCACTGCGTTTCATGAGCCTATCCTCGGAAAACCTCTCACGGCTCATCCACTGGTTTCCCGATTCATGAGAGGCCTCTTCAATGTCAAACCACCTCTAAAGCCTCCTCCGGTCGTCTGGGACCTGAATGTGGTTTTATCAGCCCTCATGAAACCTCCTTTTGAGCCGCTTGCCACAACCTCGCTCAAACTTCTAACATGGAAGGTGCTTTTCCTCATTGCCATCACCTCTGCCAGGAGGGTTAGTGAGATGCATGCACTGGTCGCCGATCCACCGTTCACTGTTTTTCACCATGACAAGGTGGTTCTGCGTACCCATCCAAAATTCCTTCCCAAGGTAGTCTCGGCTTTTCACCTCAACCAGTCCATTGTGTTGCCTGTCTTTTTCCCGAAACCTCATTCACATCCTGGGGAACAGGCATTACACAGTCTTGATTGCAAGCGTGCCCTGGCCTACTATCTTGATCGTACAAGGGCTCACCGCTTGTCCCCTCAGCTCTTCCTGACCTTCGACCCTAATCGTCTAGGTCGCCCGGTCTCTAAACGGACGCTATCCAACTGGCTTGCGGCCTGCATCGCGTTCTGTTATGCTCGGGCCGGTCTGTCACTGGACGGTGCTGTCACTGCCCACAGGGTGAGAGCTATGGCCGCTTCTGTTGCTTTCCTCCGTTCCACACCCATTGAGGAAATCTGCAAAGCTGCCACCTGGTCCTCAGTTCACACATTCACTACTCACTACTGTCTGGATACTTTCTCCAGACGGGATGGGCACTTCGGCCAATCTGTACTTCAGAATTTATTTTCCTAATGGCCAACCATCCCTCCTCCCTCTTTGTTAGCTTGGAGGTCACCCATGCGTAAAGAATATCTGCCTGCTGTCCCTGGATAACACCTGTTACGGTAAGTAACTGTGCTTTTTCTCCTAGGGTGTAAATAACTGTAATCTTTAATTGATGGTTTGTGAGGCCATTTGAACAACAACTTACCAGAAATTGTTTCTATTTTAATTTACATCTTGCAAGAAATAACCATTATAATATACACAGTACAACAGTGTAATTAAGCTTAACAGGTATAATAATTCTTTTTTTTTCTTTAGGATATGTGATGGTGTACAGTTTGGAGCTGGAATAAGGTTCTTATAATCTTTCAGTTTGGTCCTGTGGAACATGAATGTACCTGAGAAAATAAAACTCGATTGAAAACTGTACCAAATGTTTTATTTTCATGATCTGAAGGGTAGATGCAGGAATCATTTAAAGCATTTCATCAGTGCAAGGTTGGCAGATATGTAGAACAGCTTTTTGGTAGAGGTGAGAGAAGGGGTCAAACACACAGAGATAAATGAAGGATAGTTAACAATGAGTAAATGCTTAAAGAATATGTAAAGTCTAATATCTATATAGGTATAGAAAATGAGCTGACCAAATGGCCCTTTTCTGCCATCATGTTCTCTTCTATATTATATAAACTATTACAAATGCATCTTTATTGGATTACATAGTAAAAATATAAGTTAACTTTACTGAAATTTTTAAACCATTAATCTTTTGAACAAACCATAAACAATCTACAGCTGCAGGGGAATTCTCCTCCTCCCCCTTCCCCCAACAACACATTCCTATGCTTCCTAGACTTCTACAGCCATGTGTCTTCAAATTCATTTGGAGAGTAATTTTGTGTAGGCCACCTAACTAGTAAATCCACCTAACTAGTAAATAAGTTTGTATCTGTTACACCAACTTGCAAATGGATTTTCCAGTGCAATAGGTGAGACATTCTAGACCACACATGGGCAACTCCGGTCCTCGAGGGCTGGAATCTAATCAGGTTTTCAGGATTTCCCCAATGAATATGCATTGAAAGCAGTGCATGCAAATAGATCTCATGCATATTCATTGGGGAAATCCTGAAAACTCAGCAAGACACCACCACATGTCGACATAACTTGCTGTCTTTTCCTTGCTGTGAGACACTGATATACCAAGGTTATGAAACCTTACTGAGCTGTTTGTACAGTGCTGCCAACATTAGCACACAGTGGCAATTTCATGAACTTAATTGTCAGACCTTGTATAGTATGTTTTTTTTTTTTAATGAAATAAAAATTTTAAATATCCAGAATTTATATTAGTCTCTTAGCTGGTGCTCAGCCCACAGTCTGACACGGACCCTCCTTCTAGCTCTTCAAAGTGTTCAGTGACACAAACACTGTATCAGCTTTGAGGGATTTTATTTTATCATATCTCATTACTATTGTTGGCGGTTTCCCTGCTACCTCAGGCCCAGATACACTAAAGTCAGCAATCATCTAATGATTGTTGCTAAACTGATTTTGACTGGCTTAGCGACGATTAGATTTGCCAACCCGATGCACAAAACGGCCTCTGTGTGGTTTTCTGCACGATCGCTCATTCTCCGATCCGGCCATGCAAATAAGCTCTATAATATTAAAACGCCATGCAAACTAGCCGAGTGATTGATGCACAAAAAAAAAAAAAGCGATGACTTTTAGTGATCCCTGAAATTAATATATTTATAACATTTACCATACCCTTATTTTTCATGGGCGTGTTACACACACACAATATCTGCCCCATTAAAAAAAAACCATGAGCTGAGCTGCTGATCCCGCGACAGCAATGCACCCAGAGAGACGAGGGATGCCCACTCCCTCCTGCCTCAGCAACCCGATTACTCCAAGAATTTTCAAAGTGGAATTTTATTTCCCATTTATTCCTGTCTGTAGAGATGGGAAGATTACTAAGATTGGGTGAATGTCTAGTCCCAGAGAATGTGGGTAGGAACCTACCATTGCAAAAGCTGTGGTGGGCAGAGCACTAGAAGGCTGCTATAGACACAGAAAGGGAGGAGATGATCTGAGGGAAAGTCTAGTACTGTACAAGGGAAGCAGGAGAGAAAGTATCCCCCCCTAAAACAAACAAACAAAAAATGCTTAATGCATTCTTTGGAAAAGCAGATCCATTGACTAAAGTATACATACACTGATGAACTGTGATACTGCAATTAAGGAATTGCACCTTTCAAACAAACATTTCCTCCCCCATTTAGACACATAGGCCTAGATTCACTAACCTCCCGATCCGTGTGCGATTGGAGGCAGGCCGATCGATTCACCAACCATCATGCAAATGGAGTTAATCGGAGGCACGCCCTCAACTGACTGCACAGATTGGATTGAGTCGGGGGAGAGCCCTGACAGTAGTGACAAGAGAAGCAGCCTCCTGTCATTGCTGTCAGGACTTCTGCCGGCTTTTAAAATTTTTTTTGTAATCGGGCAAATATTTTGTGTGTTTTACACACGCAAAATATGAGCCCGATTTTTAAAAAAAATTAACCCCCCCCCCCTCTCCCAGCAAGTGCCCTGTCCCCACTCCCCGAACCCCCCAAAAAATTTGCCCCGCCGCTTAAAATTATGGCAGGAGTGTTCCCACTCCCTCCTGCCATCGTTCCCACTCCAGGCTTCCCTCACCCAAAAAAAACCCCCAAATGGCAGGAGGGAGGCCAACTCCCTCCTGCCACCCAAAGGACACCCCGTCTCTGGTCCCACCCGTACCTTTAATGGAGCAGGAAGGGTTCTCAATCCTTCCTGCGCCAATGCCTCCCTACCCGCTCAAAAACAAATGGCAGGAGGGATGCCAACTCCCTTCTGCCACCCCCAGATGCCCCCTCCATATTCCCGGTCTCCTACCTACCCCCCCTCCCCGTACCTCTAACAGAACAGGAGGGTTGCTCAATCCCTCCTGCTCCAATGCCTTCTGTGACAAGGCTGAGGCCTTAGGACCCACCCCAATGCATCATGTAAACAACAGAATCTGGACAATATTATCTCTATTCGTCTAAACAACCTATCACTATCTACTATCTGCTATCAATTTCTCCTGGAAAAGTCCAGAATAACAATTGTAACTTGACGCATTCTTGATTACATGTACTGCAATGCTACTGGAAATGTCCAGTCTTCTAACTTGTAATCCGCTTAGAACCGCAAGGCACAAGCGGAATAGAAATCACTAATGTAATGTAATGTAATGTAATTGCCTCAGGCGCCTTGGGCTCCTCCCTTAGGAGGGACCAGAGGAGCCTCAGCCAATCAGGGACTTCCTTAGTGAGTACTATTATTTCTTAGGTACTCACTAAGGAAGTCCCTGATTAGTTGAAGTGCATCAGGCCCCTCCCAAGGGAGAGCCCAAGGCACCAGAGCCAATCAGGGCCTTAGGCCCCGCCCCTGTGCATCACATGATGCACCGGGGTGAGGCCTAAGGCCTCAGACTCATTGGGAGAGGCATTGGAACAGGAGGGATTGAGCACCCTTTCTGCTCTGTTAAAGGTATGGGGAGGGGGCATCCGGGGCTGGCAGGAGGGAGTTGGCATCCCTCCTGCCTTTTATTTTTGGGTGGTTGGGTGGGTAGGGAGTTATTGGAGCAGGAAGGATTGAGCACCCTTTCTGCTCCATTAAATGTACGGGGGGACTGGAGATGGGGCATCGCTTGGGTGGCAGGAGGGAGTTGGCATCCCTCCTGCCATTTAGTTTTTGGGTGGGTGGGTGGGTGGGGAGGCATTGGAGCAGGAAGGATTGAGCACCCTTCCTGCTCCATTAAAGGTATGGGGGGGGAGGGGGACTGGAGACGGGGCATCCTTTGGACGGCAGGAGGGAGCTAACATCCCTCCTGCCACAGGAAGCGATGGGGGCTTCATCGCGGGGGGAGGGGGGGCAGGTTTTTGCTGAATATATAATAAAGAATTCCTTTTTTATATATTCTGCAAAAGCGCATTGCCAGCCTGTGGTTTTAAAGGGCAGGTTAAACCACAGGCTTGCACTGCAGGGAAGGGCAGGAGAATCGGGGTAGACAGCAGGAGATCAGGGCTAAGAGCAGGGTTTTTCACAAGCGACTGGTCCTCACCAGTCACTTGTTTTTGGATCGGCTAGCCAGTCTGTGTGGCAGAAAAATGTTAGTGAATCACGTTCTTCCTACTTTGCATGCCATTTCCCCTCATTTGCATGCACGGCTCGGAATCAGATCGAAGGAGAGGTTAGTGAATCGGGTCACAAAGGGATCGCAAACCGATCAGTACACGATCGGTTTGCTTAGTGAATCTAGCCCATAGAAGGGCATTTTTGATAGAATGTCTGTCTGAATTTAGACGTTTTATGAAAAATGTCCAAAAATCCAGAAAAGACGACCATTTTCAAAGCAGAAACATCTTTATTTTCCCAAAAATGACCATTTTTAGATGCTCGCCCTAAGTGCTGATGTTCTGGAGACAGGTATGTACTTTTTTATTCTGAGCTGTGTGGGGGTGTGAGGGGTTTAGTGAACACTGGAAGAGTATGTGTGGGTCTTTACTTTGTCTCTGCTGTGGTTATCTGGTCACTTTGGATGCCTTTCTGGCACTTAAACCTGTTTCTACATCGTCTAACTCACATTTAAGTTTCGTCCAGGATGTCTGGTAAAACATTTGATTATCACTGCAGGATGACTAAGTCTAGGCTGGCCCCCATCCCGCCCACATACTGCCCTAACCGCTCCTCCAGATACACCCGCACAGCGACACTGAGGAATAAAAAGTCCCATAGCATGTCCAGAAAGTTGGTTTGATTATTGGCACTTGGACAACCTGTCTTTTAGGTAATCCAAGTGCCGACTTGAGCAGTTTTAGATGTGTTTAAGTTTTGATTATGAGCCCCACACTCATACACATGCTTAGGACTCATACATAGTAAGAGATGGCAGATAAAGACCTGAATGGTCCATCCATTCTGCCCAAACATAACACAGATGGTTGTGTGAATACACACAAACACTCACATGCTCCCCATGCTTTCCCTACTTGTTTTGTTTCTACTTTGTTTTGTCTGATTCTCTTCACTTCATTTTGTTGTTTTTTTTTCCATAAATCTTTATTCATTTTTAAACTTTCAACAAGTAATTTAAATATACATTCATCTATACTTTAATAACACTAATCAACATATATTGAAACATAACAGAATGCCTCCCTACTCCCCTCAATAATTTTTTGTTTCAGAAAAATTAAAATTTACACCCCCGCCACCCTATACTTCAATAATAAAGGGGAAAAATTAATTATTAACTATAATCAATCCTTACAATAATTTTGTTAATGGCTCCCAAACATCAATAAATTTTTTATATCGTCCCTGCTGAATAGCTAAATTCTCTCCATTTTAAAAATATGGCACAATGAATTCCACCAGGAATTATAACTTAGTCTATCATAATTTTTCCAGTTAATCGTAATTTGTTGAATGGCAACTCCTGTCATTATGAGTAAGAATGTATTGTTTTTAGAAGATATTTGACTCTTTTTCCTCACTGATGTGCCAAATATCGTATCATATGAAAGCGCTACCAGATTCTCAGGTAAATTATTTACTTGACTCCAAATAGAAATCCAAAAATTATGTATTAGAGGACAAAAAATAATAAATGATCCAATGTACCAGCTTCAAGATGACAGTGCCAGCATCTATTAGACTTAGAACAATCTAATTTTTGTAAACGTACCAGGGTCCATAAAGCTCTATACAACAAAAAAAAATACCAAGTTTGTTTCCTAGATGCTGACACTGTACATCCTCCAAGACCAAATTCGTGGCCATTGAGATGCAGTAATTTGATGCTTAATCTCAATGCTTCAAATGTCCCGAAGACCAGTTCTTGGTTTTTTATTCATAAATCCAGATATTAATTTGTACCACTGAGCAGCCTGGTGACCCAGGAAGTCCACCTGAAAACATAAGAAAGGCAGACTGTATTTATCACTAAAATTTTTCCATTCAGGGAACCCTACCTGAATGGCTTGCTTCAATTGCAACCATTTATAATTTTGTGATTTTTTAAGATCATATTTGCGTTGCAATTGTGAAAAATCAAGCAATTTACCATTATAAATAATATCATCTTAAGTACTTATACCTGCCTTCATCCAATCTTTCCAGATGACCTTATATCCGCCAATTTTAATCTTGGAGTTTAGCCATATGGTCTGATATGTCAATTGAAGTATTGAAATAGGTGTTAAGTCATTAACATATCTTAATGTTTTCCATGTTTCTACTAATATTCAGTGATCTTTATATATTCTAGGCATTTTGATACTAAGGACATGACTTAATCTCAAAGGAAACATGAGCTGCCATTCTAGCGTCAACCAATCTGGAAATTCTTTCATGAGCTCAGGGAGGATCCAGTACATAACCTTGACACATAATATAGGCTTGATGTTACCTATAAAAGTTTGGAAAATTTACCCCACTCTCCGCAATTGATTTTTGTAAAGATACCATAGCAATTCTTGCTGATTTTCCAAGCCAAATAAATTTTGTTAGAATACTATTTAATTTCTTATAAAAGGACCCCTGAAAATAAATTGGTAACATATTCATTTGATAACACACCACAGGCAAAATCATCATTTTAACAGACTGAACTCTTCCACACCAAGACAAATGCAAAGGGTTCCATTGTTCACACATCTCTGTAACCTTTGTCAATAAATATTTTTCATTTACCTTCATCGTTTCTTCTATTGCATTATGAAGAAGTGAACAAGAAGAGTGAACAAGAAAAGGACCTGGGTGTACTGATAGATAGGACCCTGAAGCCGTCGGCGCAATGTGCGGCAGCGGCAAAGAAGGCAAATAGAATGTTGGGCATGATAAAGAAAGGAATCTCGAGTAGATCGGGGAAAGTTATAATGCCGCTTTATAGGGCAATGGTCAGACCACACTTGGAATACTGCGTCCAACATTGGTCTCCCTACCTAAAGAAGGATATAAAACTGCTGGAGAGGGTGCAGAGACGAGCAACAAAACTGGTGAAGGGTATGGAGAAACTGGAATACGAGGACAGACTTATAACACTAGGATTGTTCTCCCTTGAGAAAAGGAGACTGCGTGGGGATATGATCGAGACCTTCAAAATACTGAAAGGAATCGACAAAATAGAGCAGAGAAGATTATTTACATTGTCCAATTTGACACGGACTAGAGGACATGTAATGAAGCTAAGGGGGGACAGGTTCAGGACTAATGTCAGGAAGTTCTGCTTCACTCAGAGAGTGGTTGACACCTGGAATGCCCTCCCAGAGGAGATTATTGCGGAATCGACCGTCCTAGGCTTCAAGAGCAAACTAGATGCATATCTCCTTAAGAGAGGCATATAAGGATATGGTGGACTATAAATTACGCCAGGTGTACACCTGGCAGGGCCTCCGCGTGTGCGGATCCGGAGGTCTGATCCGGAGATGGCAGTTCTTATGTTCTTATGAATCCAAATTCCTAAATATTTAATGCCTTTATTCTTCCATATAAAGGAAAATGAATCAAATAAACCTTTTTGATAATGAATATTTAATGGAAGAATCTCTGATTTATCCCAATTTATTTTATATCCTAATATTTCCCCAAATTTATTTATTAATTCCAATAAATGTGGAATGGTAGATTCTGGATTCCTCAAATGAAGCAAAATATCGTCCGCATATGCAGAAACTTTATATTCCCGACCTGAATAAGGAATACCCTGAATCTCCCTTGTATAGCTAATAAAAGGGGTTCCAATACAATATCAAACAATAAAGGAGATAACGGATAACCTTGTCTAACTCCCCTCTTCAGATCAAAACATTTTGAAAATTTATTATTAATATACAATTTAGCAGAAGGGGACCTATACAAGGCTTGAATCATTTGTATAAATCCTGAACCAATTCCAAACCATTCCATTGCCTGGTACATAAAAGTCCATTCCACACGATCAAAGGCTTTATCTGCATCAAGTGACACAGAGAAGGCTGGATCTTTTAGAGTTTTTGATAAATTTAACATATGAAATGCTAGTCTGGTGTTAGTAGAAGAATGCCTTTGAGCAACAAACTCTGTCTGGTGCATTCCAATGATATATGGGAGAGCTTTGGCCAATCTCAAGGCTAGAATCTTTGCCAACAATTTTCCATCCATATTAATCAATGAAATAGGCCTGTAGTTTGAGACCAAAGTAGGATCTTTATTTGGCTTGGGCAAAACAATAGTTAAAGATTCTGCCATACTACCTGTAACACAACCATTAATTAGTTGATCTTGAGATAAATGTAATAATTGGGGTAATAATACAGTTTGAAATGATTTATAAAACTCAACAGTAAATCCATCACCACCTGGAGCGGATCCAACTCTAAAGGATTTCAATGCAGTCTGCAATTCCTTTAGTGTAATTGGTTTTTCTAAAGATTCTTTCAAATGATCAGGAACTTTAGGTCCTTCAATTAATTTTAAAAATTCAACTCCTTCAGCTTCCTTATTTGAATCAAGCTTGGAAGAATATAATGCTTTATAATATTTTAAAAATTGTTCCAACATATTAATTTGAGAATGAATCTCTCCTTTTTCATCTTTTATTGCTACAATTTTTACTTTATTTTTCTTTGCTTTAAGGTAATTAGCTAACATTCTTCCTGCCTTATTCGAAGTATCATAATACAATGCCTGCTAGTAAAACAACTCTTTTTTAGCTATTCTAGAGGAAATCTCATTATATTTATATTTATTTTTTAACTCCTGCAATGTGTTTTGTTCCCATTTTAAAGCCAATTTTAATTCTAAATCTTTAATTTTGTTTTCCAAAATAAAGAACTCTATTTTAAGCTTTTTCTTTATGTGTTGAATCAAATATAATAAAGCCCTACGCGCGCATGCGCACTCACGCGTGTGCCCGTTTTCCGTGCGCTGTAGGGCACCGCAAGTAGGAGTGCGCATGCGCGTGAATTTCCCGAGGCGGCTGCCGGCTCAGCGGCGGGTTGGAGACAGCGCCGTTCCTCAGGTTCCCCTCTCCCCCCCAACCCGGGCTGAGGCACAGCCGACAAATGTACCCGGAGCCTAAGGACCAAGGCTTTAGCTGAGAGTTACGGGTATCTTGAACCAGCACTTCCGCTCCAATGCAGCTGAGGTGAAGAATAAAGTGTGTCTGGGCCACCTCAACAACCCTGCTCCCCTCTCCCTCCCCCTTCCCTGGTGGCAGTAAGAGAGAAAGTTTAGAAGACCGGCTGTGGTAGAGGTTTGGACAAGTTTATAGAAATCAAGTGGAGGTGGTGGCGGCTACGGAGCTAGGGGAGGGAAGGCCACAACTACTGCCGCTCCGTGGTCGCACAGCCTTCTCCTCTGCCTCCACTCTCTCCTCTGGGTGAATTTCCGGGTCAAGGATGAGGATTTGTTGGAGGCTGGTGGCGCTGCCGCAGAGGGGGTGGGATGGGCTGGGGGGGCGGTCAAAGGAAGGGGAGCAGGGCGCAGTCATGGAATGGGAGAGAGGGAAGGAAAGAGACAGACAAGACAGTGGCCAAGGAGAGAGAGAAAGAGACAGAAAGGCACATAAACAGCGGCCAATGAAAGAGAGAGAGAAAAAGACAGAAACATACACAGACAGCAGCCAAGGAGAGAATGAGATAGAAAGACAGACAGACACACAGACAGCGGCCAAGGAGATAAGAGAGACAGATAGCGGCCAAGACAGACACACAGCTGCCAACGAGAAAGAGACAGAAAGACAGACAGACAGACACACAGCGGCCAAGGAGACAGACAGACAGCGACCAAGGAGAGAGAGAGACAGAAAGACAGCGGCCAAGGAGAGAGGGAGAGACAGAAAGACAGGCAGGCAGAAGCCAAGGAGAGAGAGAGAAAGAGACAGACAAACACAGAGAGCGACATAGGGAGACACACAGAAAGACAGCGGCCAAGGAGAGAGGGAAAGATAGAAAGACAGGCAGACCGGCCAAGGAGAGAGAGACAGAAAGACACACAGACAGTGGTCAAGCAGAGACACAAAGAAAGAAAGACAGACAGCGGCGAGAGAGAGAGACAGTGGCCAATGAGAGAGAGAGAGAGACAAAGAAAGACAGACAGACACATCTATTCTAGCACCCGTTAATGTAACAGGCTTAAAGACTAATATGAAATAATATGCCCTCTTGTAGTAGCTTTAAATGCATCCCACAAAGTCACAAAAGAGATTTCCTGAGGTATTTAGTTGAAAATATTCATTTTTTGTTGTAATGCTTCAATAAAGTTATCTTCAGCTAGCAAAGCATTATTAAACCTCCAAATAGGTCTACCACTATCTCTTCAGCAGTTGCTATTACCACTGGCTACATCTAAATTGATTATGGCTGGGGATTTTAATGCGGTTATGGATCCTTTGATTGATAAAAAATCAAGTAGAATAATGAAGTCATTAGTTTTGGATAATTTAGTTCAATCTTGTGGATTGAAAGATATATGGAGGATACTACATTTTAATGATCAGGAATTTTCATTTTGTTCTCAAGTACACAAATCTTTTTCAAGAATAGATTTTTTTTTGTGTCGAATACTTTGATTCAACAGGTCACGAAGGCTGTCATTGATCCTATAATTTTTTCAGATCATGGAGGAGTTTGGATAGAATTGCAAATAACATCTTCACTTCATTTTGATTTACTTTCATGTTGCATTTCAGTGCATTTTATTTTGATTTACAGCACAATAGTAATTGTGCGCTTAATGAACTATGTGCAAACCCAAAACAGTGCGCTACTGATTCTAATATAATAAAGCCCTAAGCGTGCATGCACACTCCCAGCTGCTTGCTCCCGTTTTCCGTGCGCTATAGGGCACCGCAGGTAGGAGTGCGCATGCATGAGAATCCCCTGAGGTGGATGTCGGCCACGGTGGCTGCAGGCCGTTGAAGCCTGGCTGGAGGAGGACGAGGAGCTGCGAGAGCTCTGCAGAGGCAGGAGGTGAGGAGAGAGAGACAGATGGATGAGAAGGACAGAGGGGCTACTAGGGGGACCAGGAGAGATGGTAGTGATAGGGAGAGATAGACTTCAGGGAGTGAAGGGGGCAGGAGAGAGAGATGGTCTTGGGGAAGGACAGAGGCGGACAGGAAAGGGAAAGATGGCAAAAGAGGTGAAAAAGGGTCAGAAAGAGATGGTAGAGGGTGTGAAAGGGGGAAAGGGAGAGAGAGAAATGATAGGACCACTGCTGCTTTGGGGCAATGAGGGAGGAAAGGTTGGTACGTCAGGACTGCTGCTGCCGCCTCGGGTAAGTAAAGACCCTGTCAGGAGGGCCAAAAGGGTACAAAGGAAATGGTGAAAGGTGAGGTGGTTCCAAGGAAGGAAGATGACTGCACCAGAGTGTGAGCACAGGAAGGCAAAATGAATGTCAGGACTGGACAAAAGGAGACAAGTGTCATGTCAGGGGCTCAGCTAGACTTGAGGAGTTGTTGCCAGTTAAAGGAAAGGCAGTGCTAGTGCAAGATTCCCAGTTATGACATTTGCGGGGTATAAGAAACAATATGGTATGGTAATCAGTGGCATACCAAGATAGGAGAGGGTCATAAGGGGGTGCTCCCGGGGTCGGCATCATTGTCCGGGAGCTTCACTGCTCTGCCGGTGTCTGGCCTTCCTCTCTTCCAGGTCCTACATTCATAGACATGGGAGGAAGGCCTGATGCCAACAGAACAAGGGGTTAAGGCTGCCGACAAGAGAATGCTCTACTTCTTGCAGCCCACCAGGGCCTTCTCTCTACTACATCACTGATGACATGGCAGAGAGAAGTCCTGGCGGAGCAGGCCACAAAAAAAATCTCATTTGGAGGGGGGGGGGGGGGGGTTGGGTCCGGCGGTGCTACACAGAGGGGATGGGAGCAAGGCTGATGTTGGGGCTCCACATCTCTGTGGGGGGGGGGGCCCTTTGGGTTGGCATGCCTTCCCCTTTCAGCATCGGCCCACCGTTCCGCTGACAAACTGACCAAATAGCTGCCCACAGACTCCTCCATGTTTGTTTCTTTCTGCCACAGTCTGAGCCCAAAAGGAAATAGGATGTTGCATCATTGGGGACAGAGCACAGTGGAAGGAATGCATGAAGGAGGCCACGTGCAGCGCTTTGGTCAGTTTGCAGTGGGATGGGGAAGACGGCGACGTTGGACCGATGCTGTAAGAAGGGGAAAGGCAAAGCATGCCAGACGAACATAAGAATTACCGCTGCTGGGTTAGACCAGTGGTCCATCATGCCCAGCAGTCCGCTTACGTGGCGGCCCTTAGGTCAAAGACCAGTGCCCTGAGAATAGCCTTACCTGTATACGAGGTATGGATCTGGGGGGGGGGGGGGGGGAGAGGAGAGGAAAGAGCATGTGATACATGCCACGGGCTGGGGGTAGACAGATATTGCACTTACTGGGAGAGGGTTGGGGGGAAAGCAGGGAAGGACAGGTGTTGCAAAGGCTGAAGGGGTTTGGGAAGGACAGATGCTGTGTGTAGTGGGAGAGGGTTGGGAAGGACAAATGCATGGGCGGTGGGGGGGTAGGAAAGAAGAAAAAGAGAGAAGCTGCACAGGTAGGGTAGTGGGAAAGGAGAAAGAGAAATGCTGCTGATGGGAAAGAGAGATGATGTCCATGGGGAAAGAAAGAAAGAGAATTGTTGGACATGATAGTGGTGGGATGGAGAAATGGTACACTGGGAGAGAGGAGAGATGACTCAAAGAAGGGAAGAGATGTCAAATTCTGGAGAAGGGTGATGGAAGGAGGGAAGAGAGATGTCAGACCACTGGAATGGGAAGGAGAGAGAAAGAGAGATGCTAGACTGCAGAGATGTTAGACTTTGGGAAGAGGGAGGGAAGGAGAGATAGATGCCAGACCATGGGAGAGAAGAGATTCCAGGCTATGGGAAGGAGAGGAGAAAGGTGCCAGACCATATGAGGGGGGAAGGGGGAAGACAGATGTCTGGCCATGGGAGAGGGATGAGATGGTGTACAGAGATGGAGGTGAAGGGGAGACAGAGGGAGGAGATGGTGCACAGCAATGGGTGCGGCAGGGAAGAGATAAGAAGAAATGCTTTTTATGGATAGATGGGAATAGGGGAGAAGAAAGAAGGAGGAGGTAGTACAACACATAGATGGGAAGGGAAAACATGGAAAAGTAGGTAGATTTTGGAAAAATGGAAGAAAATTGAATTTTAAAAGTTAATGCTAAAGATAGATGTAGGACAGAAAGCGAAGAACGAGAGAAAAACAGCAAATGGATAAGAAGGTCCTGATACTCAATTAAGAGCACAGACAGAAGTGCAGCCAGAGACGAGGATGGCTTGTAAAACAAAATCACCAGATAACAAAGGTAGGGGAAATGATTTTATTTTCAACTTAGTGATTGAATTGTGTCAATTTTGAGAATTTATATCTGCTGTCTATATTTTACACTGTTTAGGAAGAAATGCATTTGTTTCTATTTCTCTGGAGTTGAACATGCAGAGTCTTGCATCTTAGGGTTTTATTTATATATATATTAGTACTTTTAGTTTGTGGTCCTGTATTTGCATAGGAGTTATCTGTGTTCTGCATGTGTGACCAAGGCCAGGTGTTCTGGTAGAAATGAATGTTGAGAAGCACACAGTGTGCTTTGTGTAGTTTAATTTTGTGGTTAACCATTATGGGCTCCTTTTACAAAGGTGCGGTAGAGCCTTAACATGCAGAATAACGCGGACTAAAATGCCATGCGCACTAGCCGCTACCACCTCCTCTTGAGCAGTCGGTAGTTTCCAACGTGCGCTAAAAACGCTATCGCACCTTTGTAAAAGGAACCCTATGTGTTTTTAATAAGATTATATTGTGTGTATACTGTATATGAAAAATGAATGGAAAAAATGTAGCATTCTGTAGTAATGTTATTACAATTAGTACTATTATGGGGGTGGGGTCTGGGATAGAGCTTTTGTTCCCCCCCCACCCAACAAAAAGCGTTCCAGCCTATGAATTTACAATAGAGTACTATAGTGGGGGATGTCTGCGGCAGGATGTTGGGATGCATAGGCACTAACATTTCAATGACTGGGGGGTGCCAAGCAATACAAATTCCAAGTTTACTGTAAATTTGATTGAAAGCTTATCAAAATACTAAGCGTATTACAGCAATAAAATAGGGGTAAGAACAGAATTAAAAACAACAGTATTAAACAGACAAAATATACTCAGTCGAACAAGACACAAAGTAAATGTACTAAGAACAAAAAGGATAGGGGGAACTACAATAAATACAGAAAAGAGACTATATATGGGAATAAAACAAAAGGACTAAGGGGTTCAATAAGAAAAGAAAAGTAGCATGTTAGCCGAAAGCATCAATGAATAAGAAGCTCTTTAAAGCTCCTTTAAATTTATCTAAGTTCTGCTCTGCCCAAAGATAAGTAGGTAATACGTTCCAGAGTATGGGTGCAGTCACTGAGAATATTGTTGTTCTACGGGTATTTATTATTTTTTAAAGAAGGAACCCAGAGTAGATGTCCAGAGGATCTTAAGGATTTATTACCGTATTTTCGCGGATATAACGCGCACCCGTGTAAAATGCGCACACGGGTATAGCGCGCAGAAATCACAATGACATGTACAAAAACTTTTGTATACCGCGCTCACGGGTATACCTCGCATGATGCCCGACGCTCCTTTCGCCCGCCCTGACTTTCCGTGCGCTGTCCCGACTCTCCGTTCACCCCCCCTGACTTCCGTGCACTGCCCTGACTTTCCGTGCGCTGTCCCGACTCTCCGTTCACCCCCCCCTGACTTCCGTGCACTGCCCTGACTTTCCGTGCGCTGTCCCGACTCTCCGTTCACCCCCCCTGACTTTCCGTGCACTGTCCCCCCTTGAAGTCCTGTCCCCCCTTGAAGGTCTGTCCCCATCCTGAAAGCCTGATGCCCCCCCCCCCCGACGTCCGATACATCCCCCCCCCCCGGCAGGACCACTCGCACCCTCACCCCGAAGGACCGCCGACTCCCCAACAATATCGGGCCAGGAGGGAGCCCAAACCCTCCTGGCCACGGCGACCCCCTAACCCCACCCCGCACTACATTACGGGCAGGAGGGATCCCAGGCCCTCCTGCCCTCGACGCAAACCCCCTCCCTCCAACGACCGCCCCCCCCCCAAGAACCTCCGCCCATCCCCCAGCCGACCCGCGACCCCCCTGGCCGACCCCCACCCGCCTTCCCCGTACCTTTGTGTAGTTGGGCCAGAAGGGAGCCCAAACCCTCCTGGCCACGGCGACCCTCTAACCCCACCCCGCACTACATTACGGGCAGGAGGGATCCCAGGCCCTCCTGCCCTCGACGCAAACCCCCCCCCCCCCCCAACGACCGCCCCCCCAAGAACCTCCGACCGCCCCCCCAGCCGACCCGCGACCCCCCGGGCCGACCCCCCCCACCCCCCTTCCCCGTACCTTTGGTAGTTGGCCGGACAGACGGGAGCCAACCCCGCCTGTCCGGCAGGCAGCCAACGAAGGAATGAGGCCGGATTGGCCCATCCGTCCTAAAGCTCCGCCTACTGGTGGGGCCTAAGGCGCGTGGGCCAATCAGAATAGGCCCTGGAGCCTTAGGTCCCACCTGGGGGCGCGGCCTGAGACACATGGTCGGGTTGGGCCCATGTGCCTCAGGCCGCACCCCCAGGTGGGACCTAAGGCTCCAGGGCCTATTCTGATTGGCCCACGCGCCTTAGGCCCCACCAGTAGGCGGAGCTTTAGGACGGATGGGCCAATCCGGCCTCATTCCTTCGTTGGCTGCCTGCCGGACAGGCGGGTTTGGCTCCCGTCTGTCCGGCCAACTACCAAAGGTACGGGGAAGGGGGGTGGGGGGGTCGTGGGGGTCGGCCAGGGGGGTCGCGGGTCGGCTGGGGGGGCGGTCGGAGGTTCTTGGGGGGGGCGGTCGTTGGGGGGGGAGGGGGGTTTGCGTCGAGGGCAGGAGGGCCTGGGATCCCTCCTGCCTGTAATGTAGTGCGGGGTGGGGTTAGGGGGTCGCCGTGGCCAGGAGGGTTTGGGCTCCCTTCTGGCCCGATATTGTCGGGAAGTCGGCGGTCCTTCGGGGTGGGGGTGTGAGTGGTCCTGCCGGGGGGGGATGTATCGGACGTCGGGGAGTCGGCCGGGCAAGAGGGCTTGGGCTCCCTCTTGCTCCGATCGTGGATGCGGGTGCGGGTGGGAGCGCGTGCGAGCGGTCGTTCGGGGTGGGGGTGCGAGCGGTCCTGCTGGGGGGGTGAATCGGGCGTCGGGCGGGGTGGGAACTATGTTTAAAAACTTTTGTATACCGCGCTCAGGCATATAACGCGCGAGGGGTATGCGCGGTAGGTAAAAACGCGTATAACGCGCGCGTTATATCAGCGAAAATACGGTAGATTCATAAGGTATAAGTTATAATGCTGCTTTATAGAGCAATGGTCAGACCACACTTGGAACACTGTGTCCAACATTGGTCTCCCAACCTAAAGAAGGATATAAAACTGCTGGAGAGGGTGCAGAGACGAGCAACGAAGCTAATAAAAGGTATGGAGAACTTGGAATATGAGGAATGACTTAAGAGACTGGGATTGTTCTCCCTTGAGAAAAGGAGACTGCGAGGGGATAGGATCGAGACTTTCAAAATACTGAAAGGAATCGACAAAATAGAGCAGGAAAAAAAATTATTTACAGTGTCCAATGTGACACGGACAAGAGGACATGGACTGAAGCTAAGGGGGGACAAGTCCAGGACAAATATCAGGAAGTTCTGCTTCACGCAACGAGTGGTGGACACCTGGAATGCTCCCCCGGAGGAGGTTATTGCGGAATCCACCGTTCTAGGATTTAAAAGTGACTAAAATTATGCCAGGTGTACACCTGGCTGGGCCTCCGTGTGTGCGGATCGCCGGACTTGATGGACCGAAAGTCTGATCCGGAGATGGCAGTTCTTATGTTCTAAGATTTTTATCGAGGAATGCTGGTTCTTTAGTTTTGAGAGTTTTGAATATTAAAAGGGTAATCTTATAGGTTATCCTGTATTGGACTGTTAGCCAGTGGGCTTTTTTTAAAAGAGGGGTAACGTGTTCGTATTTTCCAGAGTTTGTAATCACTTTGATGGCAGTATTTTGTATTAACTGTAAGTGCCTGATGTCTTTCTGACAGATTCCCTGATATAAGGAGTTACAGTAATCTATTTTCGAGATAAGTGAATGAATTAAAATATTAATTGATGATGGTTCTAGGATTTTTGCCAGAGATCTAATCATTCTAAGTCTGTAAAAGCAGCTTCTTACCACAGAACCTATTTGTGAACGAAAGTTGAGTCGGTTGTCTATAGTTACACCTAAAATTTTAATCATGTTCACAGATTTGATTGGAATGCTATTCCACCACTCTAGACACAAGGAGCTTGCTAAATACTGTATTCAGAGTGCTCACTTAGCAGCTCCCCACCCCATGGCCCAAGCAGAGGGCTGTCGCCTTCCTGCACATGCTGGAGAAGAGGGTGGGGTCTGTGAAGAGCTGCTATGGCAGTGGAGAGGTGCTTGAAATTGGTTTGCAGGAGACTACTTAACATATAGAGCAGTGGTCTCAATTTCGTAGCCCACCAGGTACTAGTTTGAGGCCCTCAGTATGTTTATCATAATCACAAAAGTAAAATAAAACAGTATGTCTCTTTAGCTATAAATTACAATATCATTAGTAAGACTTAGCCAAAAGGAAAGATTTATAAACTATAAAGAGTTTTACCTCATGCATTATTGTCATTTCTTTAAAATAAGACATTAACTATTTTTTTTCTGAGACCCTCCAAGTACCTATAAATCCAAAATGTGGCCCTGCAAAGGGTTTGAGACCACTTTTATAGAGGAAGGGTTAGAGTCACTCCCTGCACTTTCCCCCTAGGCAGATAACTGTAAAGTTAGGAGGCCGGTGCTGGGAAGAGGAGCACACATGGCAGCCCCATGTGGTCAGGTAGCAGGAGATGATGCGGGAGGAATCTCACAGTTGCAAAGGGAGAGAAATGGGTCCCCATTTCCTGTGCTGAAGGGAAACATTAGAGGGCAGTTCTAGCCTGCAATTCCCATTTTACCGATAATCAGTGATCCTTTGTGAGAATACTCCAGTTAGGAATACTCCAGTTAGCGGTAGTGTTAGTGTACAGCCCGTAAAAGAGGTCGGAGAGAACCGCTCCCCCCTCTCCTTTGAGTCCGGTTGTGGACAACAAATTAGGGACCCAGATTCACACCCCTTCCTCGGAAAAGCTCTGCTTAAATCGGAGGGGGGGAGGGGGATGCTGCACCGCCCCCTCCTTCTCCGGGCGGCGCGGTTGGCCACATCCTCTTCCTGTGGCCGCGTCCGGTGGAGCTGCGGTCGTCCCTCTCTGTCTCTCCTGGGCCGGCAAGCAATGTCCTCCACTCCCATCCGCTCGCCCACCTTGCAGCAGCACAGGATGAAAAAGGACGAGTCCTTCCTGGGCAAGCTGGGCGGCACTCTGGCGAGGAAGAAGAAAGCAAGAGAGGGTGAGTCCGACTCCCAGCAGTGAACTAGAGAGGTTGGCCATTCACGAGCCTCCAGCTGGCACAAGCACAGTACTTACTTTTATGCCTACTGAAATTCACTTTATCAAACAATAGCAAACTTTTAAATGTATACAGGCATGACATGCATTATACTGAACTTTAAGGTATATCTCCAAGTGCACTAACTTGGATTATGTTTTGCTCTTAAACAATTCCCTCATTAAAAACCAACAATTTAATTATCAGTCAGGCATGCTAAAGTATCATGAAACCAGATGTATTATTGCGCTATAAATTAGTATTGTAATTGTTAAACAGCTGTATTCCGGTTCTTCCTCCTCTCTTTACACTCTGTTCTGCCTTTTAAACTCAAAAAGTGAACTGTGTCTAACTTTCCTCTTAAGATCGTCAGAAATAGTCTTAAAATTAAAGGTAATACTTTTTTTTTAAAGTGGGGCAAAGCATTAGTAAGACATAATCTTGTCCCAGCTCAGATTTTGTTTCGGAAAGATTTAAAAGATAATTAAAGATAGGACAACAAAGCATGCTACTTATTTCTCTTACAACTCTGCCTTTTTTTCCTCCTTAGGCAGGCCAACTTTCAGAGACACAGTTTGATAAAAGACTATACAAACCCAGGCTTATCTTAGCGGGGTTTAAAAAAGGTTTGGATAAATTCCTAAAAGAGAAGTCCATAGGCTATTAAGATGTCTTGGAGAAATCCACTGCTTAATCTTAGGATAAGCAGCATAAAATCTATTTTATTACTTGGGATCTACTTGGAACCTGAGTTGGCCACTATTAGAAACAGGATTCTGGGCTTGATGGACCTTGGTCTGTCCCAGTATGGCAATTCTTATGTTCTTAACAGAAAACAAATACTGTAGAAGCTCAATTATCTGGACATTCAGTTATCTGGACTTGTATTATGTGGCTCACTCGGCAATTGGTATTGGCGCCAAATTCAAAGAACAACACAAAATGCACACACATCCTTTTCATGTTGCCTGTTATGCTGTCACGATTGTATGTGACACACGAATCTTTGATTTAAAATGTCAGAAAGAGAATTGTGTTATCGTTGTGCAATAAAGTAAATATTCAGTTTTTGATGAATGGAGATTTGGGCTGAAGTAGGCACATCAGCAATATCGGACTTAAAAAGCAACAACTTCTGAACCTGTATTGAAATTGGCGCCAAATTCATAGAGCAACACAAAATGCACACACATCCT
The DNA here is from genome assembly GCF_902459505.1 of Geotrypetes seraphini. Classification (NCBI taxonomy): domain Eukaryota; kingdom Metazoa; phylum Chordata; class Amphibia; order Gymnophiona; family Dermophiidae; genus Geotrypetes; species Geotrypetes seraphini. The sequence continues at coordinate 61,905,326 of NC_047090.1, read as the reverse complement.
TTTCATGTTGCCTGTTATGTTGTCACGATTGTATGTGACACACAAATCTTTGATTTAAAATGTCAGAAAGAGAATTGTGTTATCGTTGTGCAATAAAGTAAATATTCAGTTTTTGATGAATGGAGATTTGGGCTGAAGTAGGCACATCAGCAATATCGGACTTAAAAAACAACAACTTCTGAACCCATATTGAAGTTTACCTGCGCTCTGGATAGCGAAGATGGAAGTTTGAAACAAAAAGTGATGAAGAAACCACAAAATGAACTTTTGCCGGATGCTGTTTTTGCTTGGTTTTTGCAGAAACGATTATCTGGGCAACCAATATATGGATCTTTATTGTGTGGAAAAAGCATTGGAATTCAATCCAAAGCTCAGTGGCGTTCTTTCTTTTAAGGCAAGTTCTGGGTGGTTGGGAAACTTTAAATCACAGCATTGAATTCGCAAACTGGAGATACATGGAGAAAAAATGCGAATGGTATTGCAGCTGACACTTTCACAGGTGATGCTCCAGGAAAGCGAGTATGATTTAGAATTTGTCTACAATGCTGACGAAACGGGTCTAAATTAGAAAGCTTTTCTGAGCAAATCCTTAGCATCATGGTGTGAAAGGTCATCTTCAGGTTATAAAGTCAGCAAGGACCAGGTTACTGCCATAGTTTGTTCTAATGCCAATGGAACTCAGAGAATGCCACTTATTGGGAAGTCTAAAAATCCCAGATGTTTTAAAAGCATCAAAATTCCCTTAACCTATACCCATCAGAAGATGGCACGGATGAACACAAATCTTTCTGGACTGGTATGACAACAGATTTATTCCAGAAGTCAAGAAGTTCCAAAAAGACATTGAGAAAGAAGGAAAATTCTTACTTTTGCTTGATTAACGCACCCCCGCAACCCTCTGTGGAATTCCCGCTAGAGCGGGAAAATGGAATGTCTATAGTCAAATTTTTGCCTCCCAATGTGGCATCGATTTTGCATCTGATGGATCAAAGCATCATTGAAACATTAAAGTATTTGTACAGTAGAGAATGACACGGGAAAAAAATTTATCACCGTCCCTGACCCATCCCTGTGAGCTCGTCCCCGTCCCGTCCCCGTGAGCTCAATCCCCGTCCCCGCCCTGCAAACTGTCAGATCCCATTCGCATAAGCCTCAAATAGTTATGATTTTATACTGAACTTATTTATTATTAAAGTATAAAGAGAGACAATATTCTGTATAATTGTCATTATCCCAGGACAAGCAGGCAGGTATTCTCACTAGTGGGTGATGTCATCAGACAGAGCCCCGGTACGGACGTCTCACAAGCACGTGTTGCTTGTAGAAACTTAAAAGTTTCTAGATGCCCGCACCGCGCATGCGCCGGTGCCTTCCTGCCCGGAGGTCCGGGCGTGTCTCCTCAGTTCTTTTCTTTCCGCGGAGCTGAGAAGTTCAACTTCATCATGCGCTAGCTGAATTCAGTTAAATTTGCCTTCCTTGTCCGCGTTTTCGCTTTCTTTTCATTACAGTTAACAGTACTTTTCTTTTTCAGTAAAAAAAAAAAAAAAAAAAAAAGAAGATTATTTCCTCCGGCGGGTCGAACGGGCCGGCCACGTGGCTCAGGCCCACTGGCTTCGACCTCGCGGCGGAGATTTTCCGGCCTATGTCCCGGCCAATCACCGGGTTTAAAAAGTGCAGCAAGTGCCAACGCGCGATTTCACTCACGGACCCTCACCGGCGCTGTTTGCAGTGTTTGGGCCCTGACCACATTCCGAAATCGTGCAGGCCTTGCTCTACCCTTACGGCACGCTCATTCAAGCGGCGTTGCCTATTGTGGGAATCGATGTTCAAGATGGACGCAGCTAAGGATCCCTCAGCCTCCACTTCATCTGATACCTCCCCGGTTCGGGCGAAACCGGTATCGACCCCTCCTGCATCGAGTGTGGTGAAACCGGCATCGTTCATCCCGACACCATCCACGAGCTCGACGTCGGTGCCTGCCCCGGTCTCCTCGGTTCAGGTACCTCTTCCTTCCACAGTGCCACCAGTGGTCATCAAAGTGCCGAAAGCTACTAAGCAGAAGCACTCGGCCTCGAAGGAGCGCGATGACCGTGCAGGAGGACCCCCTTTCGGTGCGGATCCCTCCTTATCGGCTTCGCTACGGTCCGTGCTGGAAGCTCAATTCGTTGAGCTCATGCAGACCATCGGACCCGGGCTCATCGCCGCCATACAGGGTGACCTCCCGGTACCGGTCCAAAGGGGCGGTCCGCCCCCTCCCCCTCCTCCACGCCGTTCGACCTCGAAAACCGACGAGGACGAACGGGGGAGGGCGGCGATGCCCATGCGGCAAGCCTCGCTTACCGATATGCCGCCATTAGAACCCATTACGCCTCCGCGCCAACATGGGACCAGACCTCCGATCGATACTCAAAGCCCTGGGCATAGTCAGGAAGAGTTCTTCCGTACTCCTTACCAGACTTGGGTAGCATCGCAAGAATCCGCATCGCAACCCCAGTTGCGATCCACCGCTTCCAGCCCTATCCACCACTTGGGGGCCTCGGGAGACCATGCGATGCACAGACGATCCCGATCCCCGTCCCGCCACCGAGACGGGCACCGATCAAGACACTCATCCTGGCACTCTTCACGCCATTCGGAGGTGTCACCGCAGAAAAAACTGCAACGTAGGGGATACTCCTCATCAGAGGTGTCCCCTCCGGAGGGCCCGGAGTACGAGGAGACACCGGTGCCCGATTCTCCTTGCCACTCCCCGATGTCCATGGACCCGGAGGCCTCCTCCTCCTCCAGCCCGTCCCACAGACCGACGCTGGCGGATCAATTGTCCTTCTCATCATTCCTCCGACAAATGGCGGATGATCTGGATGTGACCCTTGACACGGGCTCCCGATACTCCAAAGAGTATCTGGACACCATGCATTTACCTAACCCTCCAACGGAGTCGCTTCGGCTCCCCCTGCATAAATTGCTGGATCAGACCTTCATGCAGTGTTTCGAAACACCGTACTCCATACCGGCGATCCCCAGCAAACTCGATGCTCGATACCGCATCGTGCACCATAAAGGGTTTGAGGGCCCTCAACTCTCCCACCAATCCCTACTGGTCGAGTCCTCTCTTAAACGCTCTCATCCCTCCCAGGTCTACGCCTCTGTACCGCCGGGCCGAGAGGGGAGAACGATGGACAAATTTGGTAGAAAATTCTATCAAAACTCCATGATGGCGTCACGGGTGCTGAACTACAATTTCTTTTTCTCTTCCTATCTGGAGTTCTTCTTGCCGGTGCTCCGCAAGTTCACTCCGTTCATAGACAACCAAGCTCGATTCGAGTTCGAGGAAGTGGTAGCCTCCCTCTCCCAATTACGCCTCCAGCTGATGCAATCCTCCTTCGATGCATTCGAACTCTCGGCACGTGCTGCCGCAAGCGCGGTAGCCATGCGTCGCCTGGCATGGCTCCGTACAATCGATATGGATCCCAACCTCCAGGACAGACTCGCCAACGTACCATGTGCTGGAGCTGACCTGTTCGATGAGTCTATCGAAACTGTTACCAAGAAGCTGTCGGATCATGAAAAATCTTTTCAATCCATCCTGCGGCCCAAACCCAAACCTCAACAGTCTCGACCTTCCAGGCCACCCCTGATTTACCAGCGGCGTTACATGCCCAGACAAACGCCTGCTGCGAGACAACCTGCGAAGAGACAACCTCCCCAGAAGTCTCAGCAAAAACCTCAGCCACCGGCTGCACCTAAGGCTCCCCAGCCCTTTTGACTCCCCTCCCGGGAGCATAACCGACACCGTTCTGCACTCAGCCTCTCCCATAGGGGGCCGCCTCCATCTTTTTTACCATCGATGGGAGGCCATAACCACGGACCTATGGGTCCTTACCATCATAAGAGAAGGATACTCCCTTCAATTCCATCGGGTCCCCCCGGACCATCCTCCAAGAGAGTATCCTTCAAGCTCGACGCAGACCGCCCTTCTTCTTCAGGAAGTCCAAACCTTACTTCAGCTTCGGGCTGTCGAGCCGGTCCCGTCAGACCAATTGAACCGAGGGTTTTACTCCCGGTACTTCCTCGTCCCGAAGAAAACGGGCGACCTGCGACCCATTTTAGACCTTCGGGCCCTCAACAAGTTTCTGGTCAAAGAGAAGTTTCGCATGTTGACTTTGGCTTCTCTATACCCCCTCCTCGAGCAGAACGACTGGTTATGCTCCCTGGATCTCAAGGAGGCCTACACTCACATCCCCATTCACCCGGCCTCCCGAAAGTTCCTCAGATTTCGGGTGGGAAATCTGCACCTACAATATCGAGTGCTACCATTCGGCCTATCTTCGTCCCCCAGAGTCTTCACAAAGTGCCTGGTGGTAGTGGCCGCGGCACTCCGGGACAGGGGTCTACAGGTGTTCCCATACCTCGACGACTGGCTCATCAAGGCCCCGTCAGCCCCAGAGGTCACTTCGGCGGCCTTGGCTACAACCTACTTCCTCCAGAATTTGGGCTTCGAGATCAACTTTTCCAAGTCTCATCTACAACCCACCCAGTCCCTCCCCTTCATCGGAGCGGTCCTGGACACCACCCGACTCCGAGCATTCCTGCCTCTGCAACGCATGGAGTCTCTTCTTCATCTCTGCCAGTCGGTGTCTACTCGCCAAACCCTACCGGCGAGACAACTGATGGTGCTCCTGGGCCATATGGCCTCCACAGTACATGTGACACCCTTTGCCAGACTCCATCTCAGGATCCCCCAGTGGACCCTGGCATCACAGTGGAATCAGACGTCCGATCCACTATCCAAACACATCTTAGTCACACCTGCTCTTCGGCAGTCTCTACTTTGGTGGATGACCTCTTCGAATCTATCCAGAGGTTTGCTGATGCACTCTCCCCCCCATCAGAAAGTTCTCACAACCGATTCGTCGAATTATGCATGGGGGGCCCACCTGGATGGTCTCCGCACCCAAGGATTCTGGACCAGTGCGGAAAGACTACACCAAATCAATCTACTGGAACTCAGAGCCATCTTCAATGCGCTCCAAGCTTTCCAACACCTACTTCACGACATGGTAATCCTCATTCGCACAGACAATCAGGCCGCCATGTATTATATCAACAAACAAGGAGGCACGGGCTCGGCCCTCCTTTGCCAGGAAGCTCTACGAGTCTGGGACTGGGCGGTGCGCCACAACGCCCTCCTCAGAGCAGTCTACATTCAGGGGGAGAACAACGTCTTAGCAGACAAACTGAGTCGTCTACTACAACCGCACGAATGGACTCTCCATTCCAGCCCCCTTCACCAAATCTTCACACAGTGGGGGACGCCTCAGATAGACCTCTTTGCGGCTCCCCACAACTCCAAACTGCCTCAGTTTTGCTCCAGGATCTACACCCCTCATCGCCTCGAGGCAGATGCTTTTCTACTGAACTGGGGGAAACGATTTCTATATGCGTTCCCACCATTCCCGCTGATCCAGAAGACTCTGGTCAAGCTGAAACTCGAACAGGCCACCATGATCCTAATAGCTCCTCGGTGGCCCAGACAACCTTGGTTCTCCCTCCTACTTCAACTCAGCAGCAGGGAACCAGTACCACTTCCAGTGTTTCCTTCACTACTTACTCAACATCAAGGATCACTGCTTCATCCCAACCTGCAGTCTCTCCACCTGACAGCTTGGTTCCTCTCAACGTAACCCCTCACCACTTCTCTCAAGAAGTGAGGGAGGTCTTGGAAGCTTCCAGGAAGCCCGCCACTCGACAATGCTACTCCCAGAAATGGACTAGATTCTCCTCATGGTGTGTTTCTAAATCAAAGGAACCTCAACGAGCTTCCTTATCCTCCGTGCTGGACTATCTCCTACACCTATCTCAATCCGGGCTCAAGTCTACATCCATACGAGTCCACCTGAGCGCTATTGCGGCGTTCCACCAGCCCCTACAAGGGAAACCCCTCTCGGCCCATCCGGTGGTCGCCAGATTTATGAAAGGACTCTTCCATGTTAACCCTCCTCTCAAACCACCCCCAGTAGTTTGGGACCTCAATGTAGTCCTGTCCCGTCTCATGAAGCCCCCGTTTGAACCACTCAACAGGGCCCCTCTTAAGTATCTCACCTGGAAAGTGCTTTTCCTGGTAGCCCTTACGTCCGCTCGCAGAGTCAGCGAACTCCAGGCACTGATGGCGGATCCACCATTCACAGTATTCCATCATGACAAGGTGGTCCTCCGCACTCACCCGAAATTCCTGCCTAAGGTGGTCTCAGAATTTCATCTCAACCAATCCATTGTACTTCCAGTATTCTTCCCTAAGCCCCATTCTCACCACGGAGAATCGGCCCTCCACACTCTAGACTGTAAACGTGCGCTGGCTTTCTACCTGAATCGCACCAAGCCTCACAGAACCACTCCTCAACTTTTTGTCTCCTTCGACCCTAATAAGTTGGGAAGACCCGTATCAAAGCGCACCATCTCTAATTGGATGGCGGCTTGTATCTCTTTCTGCTATGCCCAGGCTGGATTATCACTTCCTTGTAAGGTCACAGCCCATAAGGTCAGAGCAATGGCAGCCTCAGTAGCATTCCTCAGATCAACACCAATCGAGGAAATTTGTAAGGCTGCCACCTGGTCCTCGGTTCACACATTCACCTCACATTATTGTCTGGATACTCTCTCCAGACGGGATGGACAGTTTGGCCAAACAGTATTGAAAAATTTATTCTCTTAAGTCGCCAACTCCCCCTCCATCCCACTGAGGTTAGCTTGGAGGTCACCCACTAGTGAGAATACCTGCCTGCTTGTCCTGGGATAAAGCAATGTTACTTACCGTAACAGTTGTTATCCAGGGACAGCAGGCAGCTATTCTCACGTCCCACCCACCTCCCCTGGGTTGGCTTCTCAGGCTAGCTACCTGAACTGAGGAGACACGCCCGGACCTCCGGGCAGGAATGCACCGGCGCATGCGCGGTGCGGGCATCTAGAAACTTTTAAGTTTCTACAAGCAACACGTGCTTGTGAGACGTCCGTACCGGGGCTCTGTCTGATGACATCACCCACTAGTGAGAATAGCTGCCTGCTGTCCCTGGATAACAACTGTTACGGTAAGTAACATTGCTTTTTATAAACACAAGTAATACAGAGCAAGGATCAACAAAACCCATCTACCCTCCCTTTCACAAATATCCCCTTCACTATTGTGAAAACTGAACAAACCAAATTACTACAGAATGCTACATAGAAAAATCAAGCAACAGAATACTTCAGTCACACATGGCAAGAATAGTGTTAGGGGAGAGCAACTAGGGCAACTGCCCCCTGGTCAGAGAGAGAGCCCTAAGCCAGCTGGAAGCTAAAGAACCACAGCCTGGACTTTGCAGCCCCCAGTTATGTCTAATGCCAGCTCTAGCAAGATACATATTTCAAATCTGAAATATTCTAATTACAAAATATTATTTTTTTTTTTTTTCTTTTTGTTTGGTAGTTTTATTCTTCAAATCACATTGGTCTCAAGCTTTGGTTTTAGGTTCCTACTGTCTTTATCGTGGCAGGGCTGGCTCCCGAAGGTAAAATAGGTGCAAGAGGAGCTGGGGAGAAGATGCCGAGTCTGACACGGGCACAACTTTTTTTACCACAGGAGTAAGACTTTTCACCGCTCCCACGGAGCAGTAAAAGATCTTGTCCCCATTCCTGCGGTAAACCAGTTGCAAATGTCTCCATTCCTGCGGATTTACTGCAGTGACCCACGGTTTACTGCGGTAAACGGTCCCTGTATCATTCTCTATTATACAGGAAACAAATGTTACATAAAATTCTTTCGCAAGACCAGTAACCCTGAGACAGTGTTAACATTTTTCAAGCAAATATGTTTGAAAGACTGCTTCTACATGCTAGTGGATGTGTGGCATTCTCTTGAACGAAATACATTAAATAGAGCTTAGAATCAAATAAATTATCTCACAAAGACTCTTCAAATGAAAAACTTAATGAATAAATAAAAGATTCTGCGAAGGATGTGACGTTGAGAATGTCAAAGAGTGGCTAAACTGTGACATCAGTGACCCAGGATTTCATATCTTGATGGACGAAGAGATCATCAAGAACCTAAGAAAGGGAATAGAATGCTAGGAATAATCAAGAATGGAATTACAAGCAGAACGAAATAAGTTATCCTGCCAAGGAACTTTTTACTAAGGTGTAGACATCCAGCAAATGCATTTTGCAATATATTCAACCAATTTATCAAGACAAGAGGGAAAAAGTACTCAATAGAAGCACCTATTAAGATGTGTGATGTTTACAAAGAATATTTCAGCATGCCTTTTGGGGATCAAGTGTGAGAAAGCAACAAGGCAAGCATCTCACTTCACATGTGAGCACTTTCAAAAAAAACTCTGGAAGGTATGACAATTTTGTTTTTCACTAGGATGGCAAAATTTTCTGCTATAAAATTTTCTAGAATGTTTAAAAATATTTAAATTTTTAAAATTTTCAATGATATTTGAAATTCGTATATGAAATATGTTGCGAGAATCTCGTACACATTAGTCATAAGTGAAATACATTTATTGTTTTCATTACCACAATTTAATTCTGTTCTTCTACAGGATGGTACAGAGGAAAAAGAGAGCCATGATGTTTCCTATCACAAGAATTTGTCTGGAACCCACTGATCACTCAAGCAACTGCTACTTCTGCATGGTGGACCATTCCAAACATTGAACTGCCAAACATGCATCTGCAATCGCATATCTGGACGTTCCTTCATCCATCACCCTTGTGCCACATTTCCCTGAGCTCTCCTTACCCACTCCTCCAGAGAGAGAGCAGCTGTCTTCAAGAGAGAGCATCAAGTCAGAGTGTGAGGGAAGCATTGTAGATCCAGTTTACCGTATCGGTGATACAGCTAATGAGAGAAACCCATACTTTCCAAACCAAAAAAAGACCTCAATGACTTGATCAGAGATCTTGATCTCACTAAGTCCAATGCTGAGCTTTTGACATCTAGGCTTAAGTAGTGGAACTTGTTGGATGAAAATATGCAAGTCACAAATCATAAGAGTCGCCAAGCTTTTTCCACCTTCTTCACCCATCAGCTCTGCTTTTTCCACAATGTGACCAGTCTATTTGAGGCAACTAGAATTGCCTGTAACCTGAGTGGCGTCTCTTCATTGACAGCTCATCCAGGAGCATCAAATACCTGTCTCTTCCACCATCTCACTCGGATCACCTCAGAGGATTACAATAGAATCAAGACCTTACTAGGCGTCTTGAAGTACTGAGCACAGCTGGGAGGTATCAGAGACTTCAAAATAGTAGCATATCTAATGGGTCTCCAAAGTAGTTTTACTAAGTTTCCCTGCTATCTCTGCCTTTAGGACAGCAGGAACACAAATAATTTTATTCTTATATATCGCCATACCGAAAAAGTTCTAGGCGGTTCACAACAAGGTGAGCTAATGCATGGGATACAGATAAAATACAGAATAATGGACTTAAAAACAGATAAAGATAGAAAGCATTTACAATATAATGCAGAAAATACTGGCATGGCAGGGAAAGAAGGCTCACTACCAAAGGCAAGACTGGCCACAGCAGACCAAGTTCTCTGTGGGGAGAAATAACATCAAATGGGAACCACTGGTGGAACCCTGGAAAGTGCTGATGCCACCACTGCACATCAAATTGGGTCTAATGAAACAATTCGTCAGAGCTCTAGATAAGGAGTTGGCAGCAGTGTAACAGAAGGGGGGCCCTTGGTGGAGGTGCCGGCACCTCTCCTCCTCTGCCCCCTCTTCTTCCCCCTTCCCTTCCTCCGCTCTGTACCTCTAGCTCTTCGCCAGCATGAGCAGCAGCTCCAATTTTCTTCTCAAGCTGTATTACAGTAAAATGAGCTGTAGGATGTCTCTTAAAGTCCATGTCCTTGATTCTCATCTTGAGATGTTCAAGGAACACGCGGGCATACTTAGAGAAGCAAATGAGCGCGTCCACCAGAATATACTGGACTTCAAATGCTGCTACAAGGATAATATATGCTTCTCCCTCCCTATTCGCGGTTTTGACTATTCGCAATTATTTTTGCCTGCCCCCCACCCTCCGAGAATCACTCGTAGGCAGCCCGCATCGACCAGAACCGGCCCCGGGCCTTGGATCGGGGCGAGGAGGAGGGGGCAATCGGAGGCGAGCAGCCTCCCCAAGAGCAGAGCCCTCAAGCTGTGGTCGCAGCTCTGGTGGCAACTTCATGCACGGTCCTTACCTGGTCTAGCGGTGACATGGGGCAGGAGTGATCTTCCTACACTTCTGCCCCGTGCAGAGCCGTGCTGTGCACCTGTGCTGTGAGTTCCCGTGATCTTACGAGACTACAACAGGAACTCCCATTGTAGTCTCGTGAGACCACAGGAACGTACAGCATGGCTCTGCACGGGGCAAGAGTGTAGGAAGATTGCTCCTGCCCCGTGTCACCAATAGACCACCAGGTAAGGCAAGGTTCGCGAATTTTCCTGATTTGCGGGCTGGCTCTGCCCCTATCCCCCGCGAATACGGAGGGAGGAGTGTAATCGTTGATTCATGAAAGTGACTTAAAATCACAAATCTCGAAAAACTACTCGCTTCTAAATCTTCTGTGGTCATCTTTGTATAACTTCAATATAAATACATATTAATTGTGATTCATATGTTGCTTTTTATGACTTCATAAGAATGAAAAGATGAAAGTTTGGCATTTTCAGGTTTTAAATAGGTAAATTGCAAAATCTGACTATCCTGGTCACAAAAGCAAAGTTTTATGGAATTAACAGACATTCTCTATACTTTTCAGACATGAACAATTAAGAAATTACACTTACTGCTCAAGATCAGAAATCATATTACATAATCAAAACCAGCAGACTTTAAACTGAAAATCAAAGGAAATCCTCTCTTCAAACCCCCCAATGCTAGCTCCTAGCTGATGGTAGATGTCCAGTGGTAAGAGCAGGGTTTCTTTGTGCGCTGTTCTCTGAGCATTGGGAAGGCATAGCAAATGACCTCATAAGTATCCATTTGACTACATTTAAATACAATTTGCCGCCATCTTTGGCATGCACATTGTTTACTGCACTAAAACCTTCTGAGCATTCTGTGCAGATAAAACACCAGTGCTAATCGTCTCTAATGCCAGTATTAGGATCTGATCATTGATCCTTGAGTTCTTTATTTTCCTTGGTTAGTCATAAGCAAGCCACATATCAGAAACAGAGTTTCAGTCTAAGCTAAACTAAACTAAGCCTTAGGTTTATATACCGCATCTTCTCCACGGAAGTGGAGCTCGACTCGGTTTACAAAGTTTAAAAAATATGGGAAGAGAGAAGAGAAAGAGTTTACAAAGCATAAAAAGAGGGGATGTAATCAGGAGAAGAGATGTTATATGCTAGAGAAAAGCCAGGTTTTCAGTTGTTTTCGGAATAGTTGGAGGGAGCCCAGGTTCCGCAGTGGGACAGTGAGATCGTTCCAGAGGCCCGTGATTTTGGAGAGGAGGGATCTACCCAGTTTACCTGCGTGGAGGATGCCGTGTAGAGAGGGGAAGGATAGTTTATGTCTGTGGGCTGATCTGGTAGTAGTTGGTGTCGGGGTGAGGAAGGATAGAGGGATTAGGGGCGGAAGGATGCCGTGAATGAACTTGAAAGCCAGGCAGGAGCATTTGAAATGATTCTGGAAAGTACTGGGAGCCAGTGAAGATTGGTAAGTAGAGGGGAGACGTAGTCATATTTGCGTTTAGCAAAAATCAGCTTGGCCACAGTGCCGTATAGAACAAATCTTTGTAGGATGTTTATTTTTAGGAAATCACAAATTTTGTACAAAAAAAATGCAGTTGCTAGCTTAATATTTTCAGCTTATAGCTATGACAATATTGGTCCTCCTTTAGTTAGGTTACATTGGCTGCTAGTGGAGGTATGGATGGATTTAAAAAATTGCATGATTACATTAAAAATTTTATTTGGTGTGGCCCCAGAAATCTGTGATACGAAGGCGGCAATAAATATACTCTCTGAAATCAAATGATATTAAGCTTCCCTGTTTGGGGTTTTTTTTTTTGTAATTGTTTATTTAACATCAATAGGATACACAGCAAGGCAGTGCACAATCCAAAAATCAGAACATAAATACAATCGGAACAAGGTCATCCCCATTGCCCAGCAATTAAGAGTAGCAAATAACATGCATATTGTCACTGTGCCCCCATGTTTCAGAAATATATCAAAACCCCTAGAGACAGAAAAGACAAGAAACCAAAATCCTCCCCCCCCAGTAACAATGGATACTCTGCCCCAATATAGAAGTAATGCCAATAGAAACATGATGACAGATAAAGGCCAAATGGCCCATCTAGTCTGCCCATCCGCAGTAACCATTATCTCTTTCTCTCAGAGATTCCACGTGCCTATCCCAGGCCCTCTTGAATTCAGACAGTCTCTGTTTCCACCACCTCTTCCAGGAGACTGTTCCATGAATCTACCACCTGTAAAAAAGTGTTTCCTCAGATTACTCCGGAGCCTATCACCTCTTAACTTCATCTTATGCCCTCTCATTGCAGAGTTTCCTTTCAAATGAAAGAGACTCGACTTGTGCACATTTATATTACATAGGTATTTAAACGTCTCTATCATATCTCTTCTCTCCAGCATTGCCTCCAAAGTATACAAATTGAGATCTTTAAGTCTGTCCCCTTACGCCTTATCAAGAAGACCACACGCCATTTTAGTAGCCTTCCTCTGGATCGATATCCAGTGCCCCTTAACTAAAAATTCTAGCTGAAATATTGATCCCAGACCCTATATACCAAACTGCTGTATCATCCCCCAGACCCTCCACCTCCAGATACCTTCCCAAATATCTTATTGCTGCCATTTGCGAGACAACATAGCAGATAATCTATAGTGATCCGAACCCAACCTTTCCTGCATTAAGGATAGAGCGGGGAGACCCGTACCCCTCCCATGCTGGGTCACCACTAGTCTAGCAGCGGTAAATGCTAACAGCATAAATTTTGTCTTGAGTATCATCCATCTCCTTTACACCTAGCAGGGCCATCTCCGCTTTCAATGGCATGGGCACCTGCAGGAGACCGCTCACATACAGAAAAACCTGCTCCCAATACCGCTGAAGGAAAGAGCACTCCCACCCCATGTGAAGAAAGGTGCCTCGAAACCCACATCCCCTGCCAACAAATGTCAGCAACTTGCTGAGACATTTTGTTTAAAACAACCGGAGTCAGGTACCATCTCGCCAGCAGCGTGAGCATTTTCAACCAATGATGTCATCAACCAATGCTATACGATGTAATCTGAGCGAGATACATTCTCATTCCCGCTGAGTAAAGGTTCTCCATATCCTTTTCCCGAGCCTGCATATAAGAAGTTTTTCAGTCTGTATCAGTTTGTAATATTTATATAATAGCGATATGCACCCTTGTTAAACCAGGAGCCCCAAACATTGCTCAAAAACTGATTTTCTGAAAGCCCCTGTGTCTGTGGCATGAGCTCACATTAAATAATTTTTCACCTGAAAGTAGGGAAAGATATCACCTGAATCAAGATCATATTGAACACTGAGAGCAGTAAACTCTAGGATAGTATCCCCTTCCAAGAATTGGCCAAAGTACTACAGTCCCAACCTCTCCCACCATCTAAAGACCCCTCCCTCCTTACCAGGAACAAAATCTGGAGCAGATACCAAAGGTAAAAAGTGAAGTCCCCGATTAATATACATTAAACGCTGTTGGACTCCCTGCCAGACCCTCAGAATCCACCGAACAAAGGGATTAAAAAGACTTGCCAATTATTTGCCCCTGAATCCCACCCAAGGGAGGTAGCGAAGACATTGGATGGCTCTAGGCTCATCAAACAGTCCCTGTTCCACTAATACCTACCATTTAGTTGGAATTGCATGCCAATCAACAATGACTCAAATTTGAGCCTCTCGATAATAAGATTCTAAGTTAGTGACACCCAAACCCTCCCCCCCCCCCTTCGATTTAAGCTTAAACATAACCTGTTTAGCCACTCTAGGATGTTTTCCCCCCATATAAACCTAAGGAGATTATTATGCCACTTGCAAAAATACACCTGAGGTATCTCAAGGAGCAGCAAAAGACGGTGAATATAAGAACATAAGAATTGCCATACTGGGACAGAAAGAAACATAGAAACATGATGGCAGATTAAGGCCTAATGGCCCATCTAGTCTGCCCATCCACAGTAACTCATCTCTTTCTCTGCAAGAGATCCCATTTGTCTATCAAGTCCAGTGTCCTGTTTCCAACAGTGACCAACCCTGGTCTCAAGTACTTAGCTGGATCTCAAGTAGTACAACAGATTTTATGCTGCTTATCCTAGAAATAAGCAGTGGATTTTCCCCAAGCCATCTCAATAATGGCCTATGGACTTCTCTTTTAGGAAATTATCCAAACCTTTTTTAAACCCTGCTAAGCTAACTGATTTCACCACATTTTCTGGCAACAAATTCACATAATTTAATTACATGTTGTGTGAAGAAATATTTTCTCCAATTTGTCTTAAATCTACTACTTACTACTGCCCCCTAGTCCTAGTATTTTTGGAAAGAGTGACCAAGCAATTCACATCTACCCATTCAACGCCACTCATTATTTTATAGACATCTATCAAATCACCCCTGAGCCATCTTTTCTCCAAGTTTAAGAGCCCTAGCCCTAGCTCCTCATAGGGAAGTCATCCCATCCCTTTTATCATTTTTGTTGTCCTTCTATGTACCTTTTCTAATTCCGCTATATCTTTTTTGAGATATGGTGATCAGAACTACACAGAGTATTTGAGGTGAGCGATGCAAGGGCATTATAACATTTTCAAATTTGTTTTCCATTCCTTTCCTGATAATTCCTAACATTCTATTTGCTTTTTTAGCCACCGCTGTACAATGAAATGAGGGTTTCAACGTATCTTCAACAATGACACCTAGATCCTTTTCCTGGGCATAACTTGAGTTTGCAGGGAGGAAGACTTAGGAGTATTGTTAGGAAATCCTTTTTCACGGAGAGGGTGGTGGATGCCTGGAATGCGCTTCCCCTCCCCCTGAGGGTGGTGGTGGAGGAGAGGAAAATGGTGATGGAGTTCAAGAAAGCATGGGATAAACACCGAGGATTTCTAATTGGAAAATAAATGATATAAATTAAAGAACTAAGGCCGGTAATGGACAGACTTGTACAGTTTGTGTCCCTTATATGATGATTCAGTGTAGGATGGGCTGGGGTGGGCGTCAGTTTCACTAATTTGGAACATGAGGACGTTAGTGGCCAGACTTTACAGTAGATATCCTGTAAACAATAGGATGGTTGGATAGGCTGGAGTGAGCTTAGATGGCAACTTCAGCAGTTGGAACCTAGGACAATACCAGGTGGACTTTATTTAGTCTGTGGCCCAGAAATATCAAAGAAGAAACAAGTTAATTTAGTTATGTATTTTTAATAAGAATAACTAATGGGCAGACTGGGTGGACTGTTCAGGTCTTTATCTGCTGTCATTTACTAGGTTACTATGTTAGATGGGGGTTCTGAAGTCTTCTCAGTGGCAGAGTATAATGGAGTTTACATCTACCAGTGCTGGTGGCTGAATCCAGTTAAGGATAAGTGTTGTCTTCCCTTTTTAAAATAATTTTTGAATATTTTCAGTTTATATATGCAGACTAAACAAAGGGGCTTTGTACATATAACACACAAAAAAAGTTGTTTTTGCAGTTTCTTGCATCAGTGTATAATCAATTTAAATGGTGGGAAGGAGGCGTAGAGCATAGATGATTACAACAATAAAATCAAGATGTGGAGTTGAATTGATATATAGATCATAGGAGGTCCTATGATCTGATCCAACTAAAAATGTTATGATATGGCTCACCTCCAACCCAGAGTTAGAAACTTATATAGAAGTTTGAGATGGAAACTTCATTTTATTGAAATGCTTTTTTGATAAAACTTTATTGAAATTTGTGTAGTACAATATAGAAGTAGTAGCTTTTTTTTTTTTTTAACACTTCTGAATATTAAAAAAAAAAGATTTGGAAGAAAGTAGTTTTTGGAACCATCGTTTTACCCATTTTTTCTATATAATTTACATTGGGTAAGATGTATTTTTAGGTCTATCCTTCTATGTATATCCAGAGTATAATGGAGTAACAGATATTGCTACTATAGTACTAATAATTTTTCTAGCACTACTAGATGTGTGCAGCGCTGTATATATTACGTGCAGGCACTTTCTCTTTCCCTAGTGAGATCACAATATTACTTAGGGCTACTTTTACGAAACTGGAATAGCAGTTTCTATCGTGGGGAGCCGCGATGAATGGCCTGCGTTGCTCCCAACGCTCATAGAGTTCCTATGAGTGTCGGGAGCAGCGCAGGCCATTCAGCACAGATCCCTGCGCTAGAAACTATCGCTGTTTCATAAAAGAGGGGGTTAGTCTTAGATGACTTTTCCTCATTGATCTGCTATATGTTTAAAAAAAATTGTAATTTTTGCTCCATGACATGGCTGGATGGTGGTATGCTGTTTACTTTGGTTGTTTTGGAATTACCTGTATAATTATTCAACATTTCAGTAAAATAATGTAAAAGAGAGAGAGTCAAGAATGTAGTAGGTGCATACAGCATGTTCGAAGTGTGTGTTAGTAGGCAACATATTACATTTATAAAATGTGCAATAAGATTACTCAATATGGTTTTTGATTAGGACGCGGTAGCAAAGGGTTTAACAAATCATTTGCATCAGGGCACCTGAAAATTGAATTTAGCATTTGTGCATCTGAATTGGTTGCCAAAGAAACAAATATTGTGACAGACTTGCATGAGCTTCAGAGCGCGGTTCTTGCTATGTTGGGCCCTGAATATGGTCAGACATGTTTTCAGGGCATATAATCAGCTTATTTTCTTCTTAATCCCTGCTGCAAAACTCCATTTTGTGTCAGACATCAAATCTTTTTTCAATTCATTTAATTTTTGTTTGGTGCCAGGCAGTTGGAATAAATACACAAACTTTTCCCTTTTGAATTTTATCAGCTCTACCATATGCCATCCAAAAAATGAAGTTGACTATTATGCTAATGCCTACCAATTAATTTTTGATAAAAGCTTACTTCTTGAATGTCGCTGTTAATGAGAGTGAAGTGCTGTTATTTTCACTGGATAGAGAATGACAGCTGACTTTTTTCCTAATCTATCCAAGACCATTCCAAATATTAAAAATGTGAGGGAGTGTATCTGTCAGGCACATGCAGGCGTGTTATTCAATAAATTCAACAATTGGGTTAGATTGAGTTCTTTTTTAAAAAAAAAAAAATTGTGCAGTCCAGATGCTGAAATATTATTTACAGGCCCTGGAAGAAGCTACAATTGAGAGGATGGGCTTTCTGCAAGATTCCAATGTATCTAAGACCTGGTATTCTGCTGCTTGTTTAGTCAAATGGTAGTTGCAATAAGCGTGCCACAAGAGATTCCATAATTTTACTTTCTTTTTAAAAATTCCCTTCATTACTATACACTAGAATAGATGACATATATGTTGTGTATGCAAGAGACTGTCAATATTATGAGCGTCTGCATGCGTAAGGATACAACTGCCTAGACAAGCATCATTCTTTGATGTGATTGGTCATTGAAAACTAATGGCAAGTAATTTTATTTTTGTTTTTTATGAAGTAGTTATCCTAACTTGAGCAACAATGCAATCAAGGTTTTGTTACCATTTGGATCATCTTATCTTTACAAAATTGGATTTTCAGCTCTGACAGAAATTAAATCGAAAAAAAGAGAACGACTGCAGATGATGGATGATGAAATGCGTGTTTGCTTGTCGACTATTGAGCCATGTTTTGAGTTAATTTGTACTCAAAAACAAGCTCTTCCATCGCATTGATTAGCAATTATGTTCTATCTACTTTAGTTTCACGGTTGTTACAATTACCCATACATAACTTAAAGAACTTTAAATAAATAACTCTCGGTTATAATGTTCTGTGAAAAACATTTTCTCCGTTTAGTGTGCTGGAGCTAAAAAAAAAAGTTCGAGACATGCCCATTATTCCTGAACCTTCAGGTAGTCAACCTCTTCTCTCAAGAATTCTTGTAGAGAACCTCATTAGAATTCTTTTGCTCCGCCTCCCATCTCTACTACTACTATTTAACATTTCCATAGTGCTGATAGGCATACGCAGTGCTGTACAACAACATATTTAAGTCTCTGCTCAGTAGAGCTTACAATCTAAATTCATAGACAACAGAGCAGTTATAGACTGGTGCTTTCCTTAGGGTGAGGGGGTTATGAGTTAAATGCATTCTTGAAGAGGTGGGCTCTTGCTCTGGATTTGAATAGTTCCAGGGATGGAGCTTGACATTCTGATTCAGGCAGTTCCAGGTGTATGGTGCAGCAAGAGAGAAAGGGTGCAGTCTGGAGTTGGCAGTAGAAGGGAAGGGTACAGATAAGAGAGATTTGCCTGATGAACGGAGACTCTGGGGAGGAGTGTAGAGAGAGAGGAGAGATATTGAGGAACTAAAATGTGGATGGGGAACTAGCGAAGTGATTTGAGGAGAGGGGTGATGTGAGCATAGCAATTCTGGTAAATGTCATGTGGCAGCATTCTGAATGGATTGAAGAGCAAGCGCTAGGCACAGCTCCTCCCTACCCCCATTCCTCCTGTCAAAAAAAAACCATGCCCACCACTGCAGCTCTCCCTGCCAGCTGAGCTGATCGTGACAGGGGAATCCCCAATCAGCTGAGCAATCAGTGACTTTGGGAGAGTCCTGCCAGCTGAGCTGATCAGGGATTCTCCTGTCACAATCAGCTCAGCTGGCAGGGAGAGGCTCCGATTCCTCTTTCAGAACCCGAGACCTCTGGATAACCACCGCCCTCACCGTGCCCAGTCCCTGAACCCCCTTCACTGGGCCGAGCCCCCAGAACCTCCTGATAACCCCACCACCACTTTTAAAATGAATGGGTAGGAGGGATGTCCAAGCCCTCCTTCCTCAGGGCCACCCCCCTAACACTTTTAAAATGAATGGGCAGGATGGATGCCCACGCCTTCCTACCCAGAGATCTCCTTCCCACCAACAACCCTCTCAGTTTTAAATGGAATCATCAGGAGGGATGACCACATCCTCCTGCCTCATAGCCCTTCCGTCTGGCTGCACAACCCCCTAAACCTTCTCCCCTTATCTATTTTTAGAAGACTTTGTAAGAGGAATGCACAGCATACCCCCCCTCTTCAAAATGGCGGGCCTTCCTCTTACCGGTGCCATATTGGCTTCGATCCCAGAAGGTTCCATGCAGCCCTAATTAATCAAGTAAGCTTCAAACATCATATTAATGAATTCAGGAGAAAATCTCTGTCCAGGATGTCCAGACAGCCCCTGCAGACATTCACAAGCTTCTTTCTGGGGTTTTGCGGCCACAGAATGTCTGCGCTTCTATCTGTCACATTCTAAATCTATCACTTTCCATTGCAACTGTCCCCAATGCCTTCAATTATGCCATAATTACATCGCTCCTTAAAGAAACTTCACTGGACCCTACCTGCCAACTATTAACCAATCTCCCTCCTCCCCTTCTTATCCAAGCTACATGAACTTGCTGTTCACCACCGCTGTCTGGACTTTCTATCATCCCTAGCCAGTATACGTTGCACGTGATTCTTGTTGGGTTTTGCTGCTGTTATTTTTACACAGAAACCAAGCGATCTCTTTTCTGCATTATCATTTTCTATTGTGGCTAGAATATGCCCTTGAAATATAAAGCATTTGCTTGCTTCCTCCTCCTGTGAGTTTGCATTTAACAAAGGTTCTGCCCTTCCTGGTTACTTTATGACGTGAAAGTCCTGCATTACGAATAAGCCTTTGGTTCTCTGTAGCAGTTCAGTTTCTACTCTTACTCATCAACAGTAAGTGCACCTCTTGTTTGATTCCTTAGAATATAGTCTGTATTAAAATTTAATAATATGCATTGTTCTTCAAATTAAAAATTTTAATATAGAAATGATCCCTGAGTATAGCCAGTTAACACTAATAGGTGAAAATAGTTTTAATCACTTGAAACACACTCAAAAGGTGGCTATTTTATGAACATTTTTTGACTGGTTTAGAAGTTGTCAGTTTGTGATAATTCATTTGCTATTGATTGTCAGTGTGTCTTTAAGTACACTAAAGCTGTGTGAAAGGACTGTGCCAAGATTGTTTTATGCTGTGCCATGGCTCTGAGTATTTTGCTATACAAAGCTATAGATTGTGAATCATGCACAATATCCAAAATCTGTCAAGTGCTGTACACAAAGTTTAAAAGGGGATAGATTTCGTACAAATGTAAGGAAGTTCTTCTTCACCCAGAGAGTGGTGGAAAACTGGAATGCTCTTACGGAGTCTGTTATAGGGGAAAACACCCTTCAGGGATTCAAGACAAAGTTAGACAAGTTCCTGCTGAACCGGAATGTACGCAGGTGAGGCTGGACTCATTTAGAGCTAGGGGCCACCGCATGAGCGGACTGCTGGGCACGATGGACCATAGTTATGACCCAGCAGCGGCAATTCTTATGTTCTTATCCATACCAGCCTCATCCATATATATATATTAAATATATACTTAATGCACACACTTGCATATTCTCTTTCAGGTCATGATTGTTATCAAATGTATCTGTTTTCATGTTTTATTAGGCATTCCAGGTCTAGAGAAGTGTTGGTAGAGGTTTTGAATCTGTCTGTTGAAACACCCAGGATCCTAGTAGATGTTGATAGATAAGGACCAGTAGGGCCACCCAGGTTGCATGATGCTCCTTGCCTGCGCTGCCCTGGTTAAGGATATCTGCCAGCTCTTAGGTGCTTGGTCACCTGCAAGTCATTTATACCGTCTTTGATTTTCTTCTCCCCTTTTTCTTCTTTCCATTCCAGCAGGCTTTGTAATATCCAAACAACAAGCAGAGTGCTTGTTGTTTTCATATCACAAAGCCTGTGGGTTTTAAAAAATGATTATCACAGTTCTGTGCAGGGCTGTGGAGTCGGTAGATAAATCATTTGACTCCGACTCCTCAGTTTCTGGTACCCATGACTCCGACTCCAAACTTCACACTAGTAGAAATACAACTATACACTTGGCTTTATTCTTACATCAGAGAAGTACTTAACACATTGTTGACGGGAATTGAGTAAACACGTTTTTTGCATACTATCACTAGAGAACGGGAGCTGACAAAACTCGGTTTCTACAAATTAGCGCTGGGGTGCGATCAAAAGTGTAAACATGGGTATTCGGCGAATTAAAAATTACGCATTATCTATCGTTAGACGTTAGGCAGTGAAGAGATACCTGACGATTCGTGGTATTAGGGGCGGAAGAGAGATCAAGCTCGTTAATAAAATAGCGGTAAATTCAGTTCTTTCCTTGAATGTTGTAATTGTTTATAACAAATTATAATAATTCAATAGAAACTGAGGGCTCCTTTTACTAAGGTGCGCTAGCGTTTTTAGCGCACGCAGGATATTACCGCACGCTACGCGGCTAGAACTAACGCCAGCTCAATGCTGGTGTTAGCGTCTAGTCCGCGCTATTCCGTGCATTAATGCCCTAGCGCAGCTTCGTAAAAGGAGCCCTGAAAGTTTTATTCAAAAATAAGCAATGGTTCAGAAGTTACAGCTATTTTACACGAAATGTAATTTCCGTGCAACATTTAAAAAATTTGCCCTCTTTTCAGCGTAGATCGGTGAAAAATGCCCGCAAACAATGCGTTAATTATGACTGTGTGAAATGGGACATTTGAACTTGCTGTGTTTTTTTAAAGTTATAATTTAAATTTATCAGGAGTCGTAGTCGGTACATTTTTATCGACTCCGACTCAGATGGACTCCAGGTACCCAAAATTGTCTCCGACTGCTCGACTCTGACTCCAAAGCCCTGGTTCTGTGTTCTTAGTCCCTATTGGATTATATAGTGCTATAGATAAAGGATTTAACTCCTGATGTAGGCTGTATTGCCAGAACACGGTCATATTGAGTTACACCTGCTCCGCTACCTTTGTATTGCACTGGAATAAATGTATTAAACTTAAGGTGGTTTCTTTGGACATTTTGTTGTATCTCACTTTTTTCATTTGTTATTTTATACACATTTAATACCTAAAGCAATAACCGGGCTTCCCATTTACCCACTCTTTCCTCAGCCATACTCTTGGAATTGTCCTCCCAGGCATTGTTAAATTTTGGAACGCTGTTGAAGCATCTTCTACCCTCACAGTAAAAATATATTTTGTTGGACTTCATCTCTCCAACTTCATGTAATCTTTTCTATGGAAAATTGCACAATGTTGCACAAGTTTTTGAAACCTTTGTATGCTTTTCTCATATCCCCATTTTCCTTTTTTTTTGGGTGGGGGCTGTTATATTTTTGGGAGTTAATATGTTTTTCTGTGTGTTTTCCTGTTCTAAGCTTAGCTGTGTGGAACCAAAGATTTAAAGCAGACTAATCAGGATCCAATATTACAACTCAAGAAACCAGAATGGCTTAAGAAGAACAGCTACTATTTAAGGGTAGAATTTAACATATACTAAAAACCTTGAGGTGATAGTGTCCGAAGATCTAAAGGCGAAAAAACAGTGTGACAAGGCAGTGGCTGCTGCCAGAAGGATGCTGGGCTGTATAAAGAGAGGCGTAGTCAGTAGAAGGAAGAAGGTGTTGATGCCCCTGTACAGGTCATTGGTAAGGCCCCACTTGGAGTACTGTGTTCAGTTTTGGAGACTGTATCTGGCGAAGGACATAAGACGACTTGAAGCTGTCCAGAGGAGGGCGACGAAAATGATAGGAGGCTTGCGCCAGAAGACGTATGAGGAGAGACTGGAAGCCCTGAATATGTATACCCTAGGAAAGGAGAGACAGGGGAGATATGATTCAGACGTTCAAATACTTGAATGGTATTAACATAGAACATAATCTTTTCCAGAGAAAGGAAAATGGTAAAACCAGAGGACATAATTTGAGGTTGAGGAGTGGTAGATTCAAAGGCAATGTTAGGAAATTCTACTTTACGGAGAGGGTGGTGGATGCCTGGAATGAGCTCCCGAGAGAGGTGGTGGAGAGTAAAACTGTGACTGATTTCAAAGAAGTGTGGTATGAACACAGAGGATCTAGAATCAGAAAATAATATTAAAAATTGAACTAAAGCCAGTACTGGGCAGACTTGCACGGTCTGTGTCTGTATATGACCATTTGGTGGAGGATGGGCTGGGGAGGGCTTCAATGGCTGGGAGGGTGTAGATGGGCTGGAGTAGGTTTTAACGGAGATTTCGGCAGTAGGAACCCAAGCACATTACCGGATAGAGCTTTGGATTCTTGCCCAGAAATAGCTAAGAAGAAAAATTTTAAAAATTTAAATTCAATCAGGTTGGGCAGACTGGATGGACCATTTGGGTCTTTATCTGCCGTCATCTACTATGTTATATTACTATGTATTTATATAGATTTTTACATGATAAAGTGGTTGTCTTGAGCAATTTTATGTTTTTCATAATGAGATTGTTTGATTTTACTGGATTTTAAACTGTGATGCCATTGCAAATGTGGTATCAAATTTATTAAAACCATAAATTATATAATGTGTGTGTGTCAACATAAACCTTGCTCAAGCTACAGACACTGCTGAGGAGAAGTGCAGTTTTCTTGCTCTTTCAGGCTATTTTTATATTCAATATCTCTGAGGAAGCTGTTTGGTTCTCTAAGATAACGTTTCTGTGCGTCTTACATGCTTCGTTATGTTGTGTTGCTTTAACTGAAGAATAGGATGATTTTGGTTTTCTTTTTAAAGCCTAGTTTTCAGCTGATGATGTGAAATGTGTTCCTCCAATTTCTTAAAAATTACTTTGTGGTAGTTCAACTTGAAATGCCTTCCAGTATTCTAACAAACTACAGTTTATTACTTAAGGAAAGCAGATATTTTAATGGATTCGCCAAAACTCTAGCAATAGAATTCTGCAAAATCAGACTTTTTTTTGCTTAGCACACAATTGTCTGGATTGACAGTGCTTTAAAAGCAGTTTAAAAGAAAGCATTTGTGAAAAGATTTCCTGAGAGGGTAAAGCGGCATCAATGTATCCAGAACAAGATTTAAGCATTGGAACGTGATCAAGTTGTAAAAAAATTAAATGGATATAATTCCCAGCAGGTGTATGATGGGTGGTAGGTACTGAATTTGCCATTGAAGCAATATTCTTTGAGCACTGCAATTAGGTAATTGCATGAAACTGAGGCTTCCTGAGCTGAGAGGCAGTTATTGTAGTACAGTCTCACTAATAAGAAAAATGTTTTGCAAATGGCATATAAGAACATAAGAATTACCGCTGCTGGGTCAGACCAGTGGTCTATCATGGCCAGCAGTCCGCTCATGTGGCGGCCCTCTGGTCAAAGACCAGCACCCTAACCGAGACTAGCCCTACCAGCGCCCATTCTTGTTCAGCAGGAACTTGTCTAACTTTGTCTTGAATCCACTCTCTGGATGAAGAAGAACTTCCTTACGTTTGTACGGAATCTATCCCCTTTCAACTTTAGAGAGTGCCCTCTCGTTCTCCCTACCTTGGAGAGGGTGAACAACTTGTCCTTATCTACTGTCTATCCCCTTCAGTACCTTGAATGTTTTGATCATTTCCCCTCTCAATCTCCTCTGTTCGAGGGAGAAGAGGCCCAGTTTCTCTAATCTTTTGCTGTACGGCAGCTCTTCCAACCCTTAACCATCTTAGTCGCTCTTCTCTGGACCCTTTCGAGTAGTACCGTGTCCTTCATGTACAGCGACCAGTGCTGGACGCAGTACTCCAGGTGAGGGCGCACCATGGCCCGGTACAGCAGCATGATAACCTTCTCTGATCTGTTCGTGATCCCCTTCTTTATCATTCCTAGCATTCTGTTTGCGCTTTTTGCCACCGCCGCACATTGGGTGGACGGCTTCATTGACTTGTCGATCAGAACTCTCAAGTCCCTTTCCTGGGATGTCTCTCCAAGTACCGCCCCGGATAGAAAAACCAGTGGTCTCAAACTCATGGCCCGGAGGCCACATGTGGCCCGCCAGGCACTATTTTGAGGCCCTCGGTATGTTTTATCATAATCACAAAAGTAAAATAAAATAGTTTCTTGATCAAATGTCTCTTTAGCTATAAATTACAATATTATTATTAAGACTTAGTCAAAAGGAAAGATTTATTTATTTAGTAAAAAAATTTATATACTGCATACAACTATGCGGTTTCCATATCACATATATAAAATCTTGTTTCCCTACAATTGTCACATATAACCTCATGTAAAATTTTTATTTCTTTAATAAGATAACTATTTTTTTCTGAGGCCCTCCAAATACCTCCAAATCCAAAAATGTGGCCCTGCAAAGGGTTTGAGTTTGAGACCACTGTTCTAAACAGATATGTTTGCTTTTAAACTATGGTACCAGTTCAGCCATTGATGGAGCTAATTGTACAATAATTGAAATGGGAACATTTCCACCAATGAGTAGGTTTGTATCACCTTTGCTCTGGGTTTTCCAATTTCACATATTATATTAGTAATTGATAATTACTATTTTAAAAACATGTAATTGGTTGGCAGGCTTTGGGGACCGATTGATATTTAAAACCATTTCTTTCTATGTGGAAGAGAAACTTGGATGTCTTCTGTTCCTCTTTTACTAAGGTGAAACATCATTTTATTGCTATGACTCAAGTACCAGCTGAAGAGTTATTAATACCCTAGATCAGCAATTGCCAGCCTGTGGTCCATGGATCCCTGATGGTCCTTGAGGAATTGCTTCTGGAGAAAGTAGCAAATCAGCAGCAAGTTTGGGTGATCTGGGGCATTATTGTAGTTTATTTCCCAATATTCTTTCAACGCCACTCAGCTGTGTTCACCAGAAAGAGTGGTATAGAAAGATTAAATAAACTATAACCTATTAATAGTGACTAGAGGAGTGGACCTGAGTGGACCAAATACACCAAAACACAAACACAAGGTAGGGCTAGGACAGGTAAAGGCAGGAAAGCTAGAGACTGGTGGGAAAAGCTGAAGAGGAAAGAAGATGGAGAATTGGCAGCTTGACAGACTAATGAGCAGGGGCTTTGGAGAGCTTGAAGAAAGGAAGAATGGATGGGAGAGTTAGAGACAGGTGAAGAAGGGCTGGTCATGAAAGAAACTGATGGGTAGAAAGGTTGGAAGGAGAGTCACTGGTGGGAAAAGGTTGGTAGACAGAGAAAGGAGGAGAATGATAGAGATGAACAGGGAGAAAGGAATTGTGGAATGGGACTGAATAGAAGATAGAGGGACCTAAGGGGAAAAGGGGGCAATGTCTAGAAAGCAGTATATACTAATGCGCGACGTATGGGAAACAAATTCTGAATCTAAAAGAAGATGAAAGAAGATGAGTTGGATATAGTGGCAATTACAAAGATGTTAGGAAGGAAAGGAGGGGGAGTAGCATTATATGTTAAAGATCATATTAAAGCCACACAATTGCAGGATATGCAGGGCAAGGAAGAGGCACTGTGGATCAATTTGGAAAGAGGGAATGGTAAATATATTTATATTGGTGTGATTTACAGGCCTCTTTCACAGATGGAAGAAGTGGACAGAAATTTAATAGTAGACATTCAGAATATTTCTAAAAAGGGGGAAGTTTTTACTAATAGGTGATTTAACAGCCGGATATTGATTGGTGTTTCCCTATTGTGGGGTCTTCTAGAAGTTGGGATATCCTGGATTCTCTATAAGGAGAATTGTTCCAGCAGTTGATAATGGAACCCATGCGGGATGTGGTCATATTGGACCTAGTACTTTCAAATGGGGAAAGTGTTTCTGATGTTACAGTGGGTGACCATCTGGCATCCAGTGATCACTGCATGGTATGTTTTAATATTAAGACGGGTATAGAGAGGGCTCATTCAGAAGTAAAGGTTCTAGACTTAAAAAAAGAAACCGAACTTTGTTTGGATGGAGAATTACGTCAAGGAATTGTCTGGATGGGAACATCTTAAGGAGTAGAAATGTAGTGGGCAAAACTGAAAGGAGTTATTGTAAGGTCGACAATCCTTTTTGTGAAGCAAGGTTAGAGGAAAAGAAGTCTGTTTTGTTCTAAAAGATAGTAGCTGGGAAGGTAAGGAAGAGGTTAGCTTTCGTAAACTACAAAAGATCGTAGAAAGAGGAAGACAGGCAAAAATAGCTAGAAAAGTAGTCAGGAAAGCAAAGATACAAATGGAAAAAAAATAAGCTGATACAGCAAAACAGGGAGACAAGACATTTTTAGATATATCGGTGATAGGAATAAGTGCGAAAGTGGCATTTTGAGACTCAAAGGTGAAGGGGAGAAATATGTAGAAGCTGATAAAAAGGCTGAATTGCTTAACAAATATTTATTTTCTGTGTTTCAAATTTCAAGTTTTATTAAAATTTGATATTCCACCTTATCAGAAATTCAAAGCAAGGTATACAAAGGAAAAATAAGATTAATACATAAAATCATCGTATTAAGGGGAAGTAAAAAGAACAGTGCTAGTCTAACGGTACAAACGTTTGACTAACAGGCACATAAGGAGAAGGGAGAACTACAAATGTGAATAGGGATGGAGGAGTGGTAGACCCGAATTGATTTTCAGAGGGTTGTGTTCATGAGGAGCTAACTAAATTAAAGGTAGGCAAAGTGATGGGGCCAGATGGTGTACATCCGAGGGTGCTGAAGGAACTTGGGGAAGTTCTGGTGGCTCTGCTGACTGACCTTTTCAATGCTTCTCTAGAGTTGGGAATGGTACCTAAGGACTAGAGAAGGGTGAATGTGGACCCTCTACACAAAAAGTGGAAGTAAGGAAGTAGTAGTGAATTACAGGCCAGTAAGTCTGAGTTCTGTGGTAAGCAAATTAGCAGAAATACTTTTAAAACAGAGAATGGTGAAGTTTCTGGAATCCGGTGGATTACAGGACCAGAGGCAACATGGATTCTCTAGAGGTAGGTCTTGTCAGACAAATCTGATCAATTTCTTTGACTGGGTGACCAGAGAATTGGGTAGAGGGAGTGCATTAGATGTGGTGTATTTAGATTTTAGCAAAGCCTTTGACAGTGTTCCACACAGACGTCTAATAAATAAACTGAGTGCCCTTGGGATGGGTCCCAAAGTGACAGGCTGGGTCAAGAACTGGTTGAGTGGAAGGCAACAGAGGGTGGTGATCAATGGAGATCACTCTGAGGAAAGGGTAAGTGGTGTGCCCAGGGTAGGATTAATTCGTTGAGGGCCCCTAGACACACAAGTACACTGGGCCCCCTGCCCCCACCCCATCATGCCCCGCCCCCATGTATTTACCCATTTTCTTATTTACGTCTTTATTTCCACTTTATTTCTTTTATTTTAAAATTCAAAACAAACAACAAAGATTACCATACCAGTGCCAGTGTACAGTTTTTCTTCTATGCAACCTCCAAACATCTCTGAACACATCCCCCCTTCCTTCCTAGATGAAGAGATCGTCAGCTGGCAGGGCTTTGGGAAGCCCACTAATTTATATTTTACATATGGGAAGGAGGCATGAGGCATGGCGGGAAGAAAATTTAGTGCCCATCATTTTATTGGACTAATACATTTTCTCACTTAACTTTCAGAGGTTAAAACCTCTTTCTTCAGATCAGTAAACTGTTACAGTATCCCTGTCCTGACCTAAGGAAAGGAGTTATGGTCTCTGAATTAGTAAAAAATGTTTTAAAATTAGTTCAATTAACAATATCATCTTTTTTCTATTTTTGATTAATAAATGATTATCAATACAACTACAATAATACCTTATCCTAAAGCAAAAATAAATAAATAAAACAAATAGAAATTTTTCTAACTTTGTTGTCTGGTTTCTGCTTTCCTCATCTTCTCATCATTCTTTTCCTTCCATCCACTGTCTGCCCTCTCTCTACCTCTTCCATATGGCATCTGCTCTCTTTCTATGCCTCTTCCAGAAATTGTTTGCCTCTCCCTCCCCCCTTCCATTGGTGTGGTATCCATCTTCTTCTCTTCCCTCCTCCAATGGTCTGGCATCTCTCTCCTCTCCTCTCCTTCCCTTCCCTCTCCCACACCCCCATGGTCTGGCATTTCACTCTCTCTTCTTCCTTCCCTCCACTTCCATCAGCATCTGCCCCCTTTCTTTACCTCCAACCCAATTGCATCCAGTATCCTTCCACCTTATGTCTCTCTCCCCTTTCCCTACACACCAATTCCATCAGCATCTGCCCCTTTCTCACAACCCTTCCATACCACCCTGCCTCCTTTCTCTCCCTCCACCACCCTTCCATGCTTCTTTCTCCCCCTCCAAACATTGCAGCTGCTGGATCTGTCCTTTGAGCTCCTTTGCAAAAGGCAGCCTGAAAGCAGAATTAGAACAGCTGACGGCAATGGGTTACCCCCCCCCCCCGCATCAACGGCAACGAGCTCCCCCCTCCCCGCTTCAACGGCAACGGGCCTCCCCCCACACATCAATGCCAACGGGCCTCCCCCTCCATCGACATCAATGCGGCTGGTTCTGTTACAGGAAGGTCCCGCGATGACTGCGTCTACCAGTCCATCCCCCTCCGACGTCACTTCTTCCAGAGCAAGTAAGTGATGTCGGAGGGGGATGGACCGGCAGACGCAGTCATCAAGGGACCTTCCTGTAACAGAACCAGCC
Source organism: Geotrypetes seraphini (assembly GCF_902459505.1). Classification (NCBI taxonomy): domain Eukaryota; kingdom Metazoa; phylum Chordata; class Amphibia; order Gymnophiona; family Dermophiidae; genus Geotrypetes; species Geotrypetes seraphini. The sequence goes on along the minus strand of NC_047090.1, from coordinate 61,875,634 downwards.
GCATTGCCGTCGATGGGGTGAGGCACGTTGCCGTTGATGCGGGGGGGAGGTGGGCGTTGCTGTTTTAAAAAAATGGCAAGGCGAGTCCTCCTTCAGCGGGCCCCCGTCACAGTTTCGGGCCCTAGGCACGTGCCTATTTATTAATCCGGTCCTGGGTGTGCTCGAGATTCTGTTCTTGGGCCTGTTCTTTTTAACATTTTTATAAACAATATTGCTGAAGGGCTGTCGGGTAAGATTTGCCTCTTTGCGGATGATACCAAAATCTGAAATAGAATGGATACCCTTGATGGTGTGAATAACTTGAAGAAAGACCTGGCGAAGCTTGAAGAATGGTCTGAAATTTGGAAGCTAAAATCTAATGCTAAGAAATGCAAGGTCATGCATTTGGGCTGCAAAAACCCAAAGGAATGGTGCAGTTTAGGAGGTGAAGAACTTATGTGCACAACAGAAGAGCGGGATTTGGGTGTGATTGTATGTGATGATCTTAAGATGTGATGTATAAGTTTTCATGTTTCAAGTTTTATTAAAAATTTGATATACTGCCTATCATACTTCTAGGCTGTTTACATTTTTTTTAAGCATTATTTAACAAGTATAGCACTAAAAACAGGGGAGACAAACGAGAGACTAATAAGACTAACATAAACGGGAGGATAGAGGGGTAGAAATCCATTTTCATAAAAAATAAAGCCGTCCAACAAAAGGTATCCTGCACCTTCCTGCTCTAAGCATGTTTCACCTACCACCTACAGCCATTTTAGCCACTTTATATTTTATATTATAATTGTTTTTTAAAGTTTTATTCAAGTTTAACTTTTATATCTGTCTTACTTGGCTCTCTTCCTCTCCCAAGGGATTGCCGCCGCGCAGCGGCGGCGCCGACAACTCCGCCCACTTCCCACCACCGGTAGTGTTACCCTTAAAGCTGCCTGCTTTGCGGCGCACGCCAGGCTATCCTGCACCTTCCTGCTCTAAGCACGTTTCACCTACCACCTACAGCCATTTTAGCCACTTTATATTTTATATTATAATTGTTTTTTAAAGTTTTGTTCAAGTTTAACTTTTATATCTGTCTTACTTGGTTAGTTTTGTTCTCAATATTTGGTTTAAGTTTACCACTTCCTCTGCCTCTTTCTTGTCTGTTCTTTCTATGTTTTTCTTACCTCTATTACTTATCTACACTGCCTGACTTACCAATTTTCTTTTTTTGTTCCTTTCTAATGTGTCTCCACTTTAATTCCAACAGGCTCTCTTCCTCCCCCAAGGGATTGCCGCCGCATGCCGACAACTCCGCCCACTTCCCACCACCGGTAGTGTTACCCTTAAAGCTGCCTGCTTTGTGGCGCACGCCGCAAAGGCGCGCACCTAAGGAGCAGGTTCTGCTCCTTTATGCGCTCCTTCATGCAGCTACTTTTTGCCCTACATTTTGCCCTACTTCATTTCCTCTACAATATCACTTCTACCAAAACAATATACAACCTTCTCCCTCTACTTGAAATTCTACTTCTCTCATTTAACTTCTTATCTTCCCCTCTTCTACCCCATACTCCTCTCCATCCTAATCTTTCTGTATCTCAACACCCTGATTCTAAAACAATGTCCTCTATTCCCACTATATGGGGCCACCGACCCCCCCCAAGAAAACCCCCCATCTTCCCCAAACCGAAACTCGGCCAAGAAACTATATCTCTATTCCAATTTGTCCCTCTGCTAGTCTCCATTTCACTCCTCATGACCCCTCCCCCAAACTCAATATAGGCCTGATAAATGTACGATCCATAAAAAATAAATATCATCTAATACACGACACCATTACACAACACAATCTTCAGATCCTCTGTCTTACTGAAATATGGCTAACTCACGGAGAGGAAGCCTATATTATCCAAGCTTGCCCTCTCAACTTCAAGGCAATTTTTCAACCCCGCCCGAACAAAAAAGGAGGAGGTATAGCAGTTTTCTATCATACCTCTATCCCCCTCCAGCCAAATACTTCCAACTTATCCTCCTATGCTCCAACTGAAACTCTCCAATTTTCTATAAAACACTCTCCCCCTCTTAATTTCCTTCTTATCTATCTTCCCTCCCAGTATCCAAAACTTCACTTTCTACTCTAATCTCCACCATATCAGACTTCAATATTGCCTATCCTGATTCCATAATCCTTGGAGATTTTAACATTCATTTTAATTCTCCCAACCATCACAACACCTCTGAACTTCTAACGTTGATCTCAGACCTACCGTGTTTCCCCGATGATAAGGCAGGGCCATCAAATAAGACAGCCCCCCTTTTTAGAAAAAATTGTAAAATAAGGCACCCCCCCCCGCAAATAAGCCACCCACTGATACCTGCGCTTACCCGAATCGGGTGGTACGGTGGGTGACTCCGTGTGGTCCCTCCGTCTACCGCGGGGGTCGGCAACCTGCGGCTCCAGAGCCGCATGTGGCTCTTTTCCACCTTTGCCGTGGCTCCGGTAGTGTGTCACGCAGGAATGCAACTTACAAGTCCGGCGTCGCGGCGGGAAATAGCCATGCTGAGCAGTGAGCTCAGCACGTACACAGATGAAAGCCTTGCTTGCTGATTGGTCCGGCGGCCGTGCCGTGCCGCCGGACCAATCAGCAAGCAAGGCTTTCATCTGTGTAGTGCTGAGCTCACTGCTCAGCATGGCTATTTCCCGCCGCGACGCTGGACTTGTAAAGCACTGTTCCCTCTAAGCTGAGCAGGAGTCCTCCACCCACAGTCTCACCAATAGAGGGTGCTGTTTTACTGTCACATTTTTCAATTGTGAGGGACATGCAAGTTCTGCAGGACTCCAGGGAACATACCTGTCCTTAGCGACTGAAAATATTCCACCCCCTAGTGGTAGCAATGCAGCTGGAGGACACCTGCTCAGCTTAGAGGGAACACTGCGAAAGGTGCACGCCTGAAAAAGAAATCATCCTGGCCGGGGTCGGTGTCATGCTCCGGAGATCTACAGCCTTCCTATCTCCCTCTCCCTTCTACCTGCTTCCGGCCACATCCCCTGCTCCGCGGCTCTCTTCGGCAACTCAGCAGCAGCGATCGACACAAGCTTCTGACGTCGGGGCCTACCCTCTGCGAGTCCCGCTTGTTTCAACTTCCTTTTTCCACAAAGGCGGGACTCGTAGAGGGAAGGCCTCGATGTCGGCAGCTTGTCTTGATCACCGCTGCTGACGAGTTGCTGAAGAGAGCCGCGGAGCAGGGGGGTGTTGCCAGGTGCAGGTAGAAGGGAGAGGGCCAGATGCAGGACTCGTGGGTGAGGGAGCGGAAGAGAGAGAGAAAGGATAGAGATACAGAGGGGACATGAAAGGGTAAATAAGGCATCCCCCCGAAAATAAGCCCTAGAGCATATTTTGGCCTTCCAAAAAAAATAAGACAGTGTCTTACCATCGGGGAAACACGGTATCATTATCTCCCCTCATTTCTATGTCTACACACACTGCTGGTAATACCCTTGATATGGTCCTCTGCTCTACCTCTATTAAACATCTCTTTCAAAACTTTCAATCTCATGCTCTACCATGGTCAGATCACACTTTAATCACCTGGCAACTTGATCTCCCAGCTCCTTTCAGTCAAGTCCAACAAAAGAATAATTATATCACCCGCAACATTAATAATCTAACCCTTTCTGCCATCCAAACTTCCTTTGACCTAAACCTCAAAGACTTCTCTTCCCTCCCCATTTCAGAACAGTATTCCCTCTGGGAAACTTCCACAAAATCTCTATTAGATTCTTTGGCACCACAATTAGGAAAAAAACCTACCCCAAATCAGACCCATAAAAAACAACAACCTTGGTATAACGAAAATCTCACCCTCCTCCGTAAACAACTTCGTGCTGTAGAAAATAAATGGTGCAAAACTCGCCTCAATAACTTTTTCATCATGTTAAAGGAAAAAGCTTCTCATTATAAAAAAGTCATTCAACAAACTAAAAAAGAATATTACTCTAAACTCATTTCTTCCACCCGTAATTCTTCCACTCTTTTTAACATTACCCAGTCACTCTCAAGATATTCTAAGAAAAAAAACCTTCCCCCCACTACCCAACCTTCTGCTGATGAACTATCACTATTTTTCGATACTAAAATCAAGGACATTAGGTCACATCTTGGACCTTCACTTCCAGCTTCCTCTCCTCTCACTCTTCACGATTCTACTCAACTATCGTTTAGCTCCTGCTCAAATTTTAAAATGCCTTCATTAACTAATCTCCTTCTTATTTTACAATCTCTAAACACTCCCAATAATCTTTTGGAGAGTATTCCCCCTTCGCTCCTTAAAAAATTTTTCTCTTTCTTCGGTCCATTCATTTGGGACATGATATCCAAGTCTCTCTCCAATAGTATAGTACCTACTGCCTGGAAAACATCCCTTGTTTTTCCAAAACTCAAACAATACAACCTAGATCCCTCTTCACCTAGCAATTACCGTCCCATTGCTAATCTGCCTTTGATCTCCAAATTAACTGAAAAAATAATTCACTCCCAACTTACAGAGTTCATTGAAAAAACCCATGCGCTACATCCATGCCAAACTGGTTTCCGTTCATCACATTCAACAGAATTGTCACTTCTAGGCCTTATCTCAACCATACGTTATTACCACGACCATCAAAAATCAGTCATTCTTATCTCTCTTGACCTATCAGCAACCTTTGACACTTTCGACCACTCTCTTCTTATTAATCGACTCAAAGACTGCGGTATTACAGGTCCAGCTCTTTCATGGTTCACATCTTACTTCAGTGAACGCAACTTTAAAGTCCATGTAAATAATGAAACCCCTTCAGCCATATCACAATCCTATGGAGTCCCGCAAGGCTCGATTCTATCCCACTACTATTTAATATTTTTCTTTCCCCTCTTCTTACTTTGGCTTAATCCATCGGATTCACCATCTTTGCATATGCGGACGACATACAACTTCTTCACCCAGTCAACACATCAAACATCACTGACATAAAAGACATAAATAACAAACTGGATATCATAAATGATTGGCTCTATTCGAATAAACTTTCCCTTAATATAGATAAATCCCGAGGCCTTCTACTTCCAATCAAAACTTGTGAATCCTTATTGGAAAAAATCTCTATTAACTCCATTCCATTACAAATGGAAACAAAAATAAAACTATTAGGCGTCATCATTGATAGGGATCTCTCTTTCCACGACCATATTAGCTCGGTCGCAAAAATCTGTTTCTACAAACTCCGCATCATTCGATCGCTAATTCCAATTCTAGAGACCGATTCTATCAATATCCTGATTCACTCTTTAGTTATCTCCCATTTAGATTATTGTAATTCGCTTCTCAACAGTCTCCCTCAAAAAGAAATCCGACACTTACAACTAATACAAAACACTGCAATAAAACTCATTTATAAAACTGGCAAATTCGACCATGTCACTCCTCTCCTAAAAGAAGCACACTGGCTCCCCATCACTCACCGTATCACTTATAAAATCATCTTACTTTCCTTCAAAATAAAACTCTCTCACCAGCCCTCATTTCTTGATAAACTTCTTATCCCCCAATGTTCCCCACGCACCCTAAGGTCAATCAACCAAAAACTTCTCTACATTCCCTCCATAAAAGACTTCTACTATACACGGAAAATAAACTTCGCAGTTGCTGCTCCAACTCTATGGAATTCTCTGCCACAACAACTTCGTGACGAACAACATCTAGACAAATTCAAAACTAGCCTCAAGACTTTTCTATTCTGTAACGCATTTGGCTGTGCCTAGACTTATCTTCTGGACCTCTTTTTTTTTTTTTTTCTCTCCTCCTTCTTCTTTTCCTCTCTCTTTTTTTTTTTTCTTCCTCTTTCGCTCCCTTCCATTTTCTCTCCTTGCAACCAACCGCTTTAATTAAGCGACCCTACCCTATACGTTTTACCCCATTCCCACTTTCTCCTTTTCTTCTTAAAAATGTAACTTTTCCCCATCCTTCCCTATTATCCTCACTTTCAAGTTTGTCTTGTTGATATCATATATGTTCGCACTATTTATTTTTAAAATGACAACTATTTTAAATTTTTTTTATTTTTATTTTTTATTTTATCTCTCTCACCTTTTAAATTTTATTGTTAACCGGCCAGATATCTGTTGATGGTCGGTATATTAAAAACGAATAAACTTGAAACTTGTAATACAGGAGGGAAGGGGAATCTCATCTGAAATACTAGAGCTAGGTGGAAACAGGAGACAGAAGCAAGAAGGCTTTAATGATTAAAGAGGAATGTTTTCAGTTTTCCTTTAAATTTATCAAGAGAGCTTTCATTACATAGTTTGCTAGGTAAGACATTCCAAATGGTCGGTGCAGTGATGCTCAAAATTCGAAGGGATGGAATGGAGAGTAAATTTTGTGATTGGGATCTGAGTATTCTGGATGAAGTATATGGAATTAAGATGTTAAGGAAATTAGGTTGATTATTCAGGATCACTTTGAAAGTTAAGAGTGCGATTTTATAAGTTATTCAATGGAGTATGAGGAGCCAGTGTGCTTTTATCAGAAATGACGTGATATGATCATTTTTTTGCATTTTCAATTATTCTTATAGTAGTGTTATGCATGATTTGTAAACTTCTCATCCCTTTTATTGTTATTCCTTTATATAATGAATTGCAATAGTCCCGACATGAAATGACCAAAGAATGAATCAATATGTTCAATGCTGCAGGGTCGAGGACCTTGGATAAGGAGCAAATTAGATGGAATCGGTGGAAGCATTTTTGGACCACAATACCAATTTGCTTGTGGTATGTCAATTTACTGTCCAGATTGATGCCCAAGATTTTTACATAGGATACATTATTTGATGGCATAGAGTTGAGGAGGATCAGGGAGTGAACATCTATCCCTTCCTTACAGGGGAATAATATTGTAGAGAATTTTGCAGCGTTGAGAACCAACATATTATCTTGTAGCCAGTCCCATATTTTTCCCATATTGTAATTGATGTCCTCTATTTCTTTTTGATTGTTTGTAGCTAATGGATGAAGTAATTGAAGGTCATTAGCATAAGCGATTGGTGTCAAACCTATTGATTGACAAAGGGATAGAAGAGGGGACAGTATTGAACCCTGAGGAATACCATAATTTGTACTGTATGTTTTTGATTGAGTACTATCACAACATACCTTAAAGGATCTTTCATTGAAATAAGATTTGAACCATTGTAGTACCTGATCTGTGTTTCCAATGGATTCCAAATGATCCAAATCCAAATAGCCTTGTGAAATGAGCAAAGCAGATTTATGATGGTCAATATAATATAATATTTTTGTTGTGAGACCTAATAGTGAATGCTCCGTAGAGTGATGCTTTCCGACAGTGATCGGGCCAGGAGGGAGCCCAAGCCATTCTGGCACGGCGACCCCCTGGTGCCTGACAACGATCTGGGCAGGAGGGAGCCCAACCCCTTCTGCCCAGGCGACCCCCCCTACCCCCCACTAAGATACAGTCAGGAGGGATCACAGGCCCTCCTGCCCTCGGCGCACCCCAGTCCCATGATCACCCCCTGAACCCACGATCAGCTCCCCACCCGCCGACCTGCGAGACCCCCCACACCCACACCCCTGTACCTGAAAGTAAGTTGGCCGTACGGACGGGTCCCAAGCCTGTCCGTCCGGCAGGCCCGCCATCCATTGAATGGTGGGCTTTAGGGCCTGATTGGCCCAGGCGCCTCAAACCCCGCCCACAGGTGGGGCCTGAGGCACCTGGGCCAACCGGAATCGACCCAGTAGCCAACCCAGCCCATGTGCCTAAGGCCCCGCCCACAGGAGGGGCCTAAGGCTACTGGGCCGATTCCGGTTGGCCCAGGCGCCTCGGGCACCACCTGTGATCAGGGTTTGAGGAGCCTGGGCCAATCAGGCCCTAAGGCCCGCCATTCGATGGATGCTGGACCCGTCCGTCCGTTCAACTTACTTTCAGGTACGGGGGTGAGAGGTGGTGTTGCAGGATTGGCAGGGGAGTCTCATGGTTCGGCGGGTGGGGGGCCAATCGGGGGTTCAGGGGAGGTGATTGTGGGAGGGGGGTGCACTGAGGGCAGGAGGGCCTGGGATCCCTCCTGCCCATATCTTAGTGGGGGTAGGGGGGGTCGCCTGGGCAGGAGGGGATGCACTCCCTCCTGGCCCAATTGCTGTCGGGCACCGGGGGTGTCGCTGGGCTAGGAGGGCTTGGGCTCCCTTCTGGCCTGATCGCTGTCGGGCACCGGGGGGGGGGTCGCCGGGCCAGGAGGGCTTGGGCTCCCTCCTGCCCGGATCGTGTTGGGGGGGAGGGGTGGATTGCTGCAGGAGAGATGGTTCATCTCTCCTGCCGCTTTAGCGATCTCGTGCCTTATTTGGCGGCACTTGGTAGTATCGCTATTGCCTTCCTGCCTTTCCAACAAAATCATACTGTATTCACATAAGCAAACAAGATCTTTGTAGATGAAAGACAAAAACAAATCCAAGTTTATTTGTCTCTTGGTATACCGTCTTATCAATGGATAACTAAATGGTTATAGTATAATATAACTAAATGGTTAACATAAGAACATAAGCAATGCCTCTGCTGGGTCAGACCAGAGGTGCATCATGCCCAGCAGCCCGCTCACGCGGGGCCCATCGGGTCCAGGACCTGCATATTAATCCTCTATCTATACCCTTCAATCCCCTTTTCCTTCAGGAAAACATCTAATCCTTTCTTGAAATCCAATACCGTACTCTGTCCTACCACACCCTCTGGAACCGCATTCCAGGTGTTCACCACCCTCTGGGTGAAGAAGAACTTCCTAGCATTGGTTCTGAATCTGTCCCCTTTTAATTTATCAGAATGCCCTCTCGTTCTTGTAGTCTTCAAAGTTTTGAAGAATCTGTCCCTCTCCACTTTCTCTGTGCCCTTCATGATCTTGTAAGTTTCTATCATGTCCCCTCTAAGCCTTCGCTTTTCCAGGGAAAAGAGCCCCAGTTTCTCCAATCTTTCAGTATAGGAAAGGTTTTCCATACCTTTTATCAATCTCGTCGCTCTTTTCTGAACCCTCTCGAGTATCGCCATGTCCTTCTTAAGGTACGGTGACCAATATTGGACGTAGTACTCCAGATTCGGGCACACAATCGCCCGATACAACGGCAAGATAACTTCCTTCGTTCTGGTTGTAATACCTTTCTTGATGATACCTAGCATTCTGTTCGCCTTCTTAGAGATCGCTGTGCACTGGGCCGACAGTTTCATTGTCTTGTTTACCAGTACCCCTAAGTCCTTTTCTAGGCTTTCACCCATTACCAGCCCTCCCATCATGTAGTTGTACATCGGGTTTATGTTTCCTACGTGCAAGACTTTACATTTCTCTACATTGAACTTCATCTGCCATCTCTTCACCCACTCCCCTAGTTTGTTCAGGTCCCTTTGTAAATCTTCGCAGTCATCTTTAGTCCTATCCCCATTAAATAGTTTGGTGTCATCTGTGAATTTTATTACTTCGCACTTCGTCCCTGTTTCTAGATCATTTATAAATACATTGAATAGCAGCAGTCCAAGCACCGATCCCTGCGGAACACCACTCGTGACCCTCCTCCAGTCAGAGTAATGGCCCTTCACTCCTACCCTCTGCTCCTACCCGCCAACCAGTTCCTGATCCATCTGTGTACGTCTCCTTCCACCCCATGGTTCTTCAGTTTCATGGGGTACCTTGTCAAAGGCTTTTTGGAAGTCTAAGTATACGATATCTATGTGGTCCCATTTGTCCATCCGTTTGTTAATTCCTTCGAAGAAGTGTAATAAGTTCGTTAGGCACGAATTTCTCTTGTAGAAGCCATGTTGGCTTGTTTTCATAAGTTTATTCCTTTCTAGATGCTCCTCGATGCTATCTTTTATCAGTGCGTCTGCCATTTTCCCCAGAACCGAGGTCAGACTTACCGATCTGTAGTTTCCTGGGTCACCTCTTGATCCCTTTTTAAAGATGGGCGTAACATTGGCTATCTTTCAATCTTCCGGGATCACGCCTGTTTTCAGGGATAGATTACAGACTTGTTGTAGTAGTTCTGCTATTTCCTCCTTTAGTTCTTTCAGTACCCTAGGGTGGATTCCCTGCGGGCCCGGTGATTTGTAAGTTTTTAATTTTTCTGTCTGCCTGCGTATGTCTTCAAGGCTTACTTCAATGGATGTTAATTTTTCTGCTTGGTCTCCCTTGAAGATTTGTTCAGGTTCCGGTATGTTGGATGTGTCCTCTTTTGTAAATACTGACGAAAAGAACATATTTAGTCTTTCTGCCACTTCTTTCTCCTCCTTCACCACTCCCTTCCTATCTCCGTCATCCAGCGGTCCCACCTCCTCCCTAGCCGGCTGCTTCCCCCTAACATATCTGAAGAACGGTTTGAAATTTCATGCTTCCCTGGCTAGCCTCTCTTCATATTCTCTTTTTGCTTTTCTAACCATGAGGTGACATTCTTTTTGATACTTCCTTGTTCTTTCCAGTTCTCCTCGGTTTTGCCCTTTTTCCATTTCTTGAATGAATTCTTCTTATCACCTATCGCTTTCCTCACTTCTTTAGTTATCCACGCCGGGTCTTTTATTCGGCTCTTCTTGCATCCTTTTCTGAATCTGGGGGATATACATATTTTGCACCTCGCTCACCGTGTCCTTGAATAAAGATCAGGCTTGCTCTACATTCTGCCATTTCTTTGAGCTGTTCCTAAGTTTCTTCCTTACCATTACCCTCATCGCTTCGTAGTTTCCTTTCTTGAAGTTAAAGGTTGTCGCTTTGGTTCTCTTTCCCTTCGGTATTCCTACTTCAACTTTGAACTTGAACATATTGTGATCGCTGTTTCCCAACGGTCCCACTACTTCCACTTCCTTTGCAGGTCCTCTTAGCCCATTAAGGATTAGATCCAAAGTAGCATTTCCTCTTGTCGGTTCTCTGACAAGCTGATCCATGAAACAGTCCTGTATAGCCTCCAGGAATCTGGTCTCCTTGGCGCATTTTGAATTTCCAAGACTCCAGTCTATCCCGGGATAGTTGAAGTCTCCCATAATAATCGTGTTACCGCTTTTGTATTCTCGTTTTCTCTCTGCTTCCATTTCCTCATCGGTAGCTTCAGTTTGCCCAGGTGGACGATAGTACAGGCCCATCTTTACCTCGGGCCCTTTCCTTCCCGGTATTTTAACCCATAGCGATTCAAATTTGTTGGTCGTCGCAGCTGTGTCCACTCTGGTCGAGTGTATGCTTTCTTTTCTGTATAGGGCTATTCCTCCTCCTTTGGCGATAGAGTTTATACCCCGGCAGTGCTATATCCCATTTGTTTTCTTCATTCCACCATGTTTCAGAGACCCCAATGATGTCTAGGTTCTCAATTTTGGCCATGACTTCTAATTCCCCCATTTTGTTCCTTAGGCTCCTTGCATTAGTGTATATGCAATTTAAGTCCTGGTATTCTTTGTCTTCGTTTCCTTTCCCTGTGCTTTGATCTTTATATTCTTCTCCTGTGCTACTATCCTCTTATCCTCCTCTTCTGAATCAGAACTCCTGTGTTTTGCCCATTATTTCTTACCAGCATTTTTCCCACTTAGTATCTTCACGGGATACCTTCTTCCGAAACGTTGACTCTTGGTCGACTGTCGGCTTTTATCCTTCTTCCTCACACCATCTCCTCATCCATGCATTTATTGATTGTAGTTCCATCTGCCTCTTCACATCTGCCCTCAGTACTGGTAGGATCTCTGAAAACGCTATCTTCTGAGTCCTCATCTTCAACTTCCTTCCCAGAATCTTGAACTGTTCTATCAGTGCACTTCTACTGTAGTCCCTCTTGCTGACATCATTTGTCCCAATGTGGATCATCACTATAGTCTCTTCCATCTCTGCTTCTTCTAGGATCTTTCCAATTTTGTTCACGATGTCCTTTGTTCTTGCTCCTGGGAGGCAGGTCACCAGTCAATTCTCTCTCCCACCTGCTATGTGGCTGTCTACTTGCCTAATGATTGAGTCTCCCACTAGGATCGCAGACTTTCCCTTCTTCAGTTTTCACTCCAGTTGCAGGTCTATGTCCTCGGAGTGCTTTGCTGCTTCTTCTATGTCCTCGGTGTGCTTAGCTGCTTCTTCTTCTGGGCATCGACTAGACCATTCCTCTCCTTCCTGCGGGATTCCTCTGTGGGTATCTTCCTTGGAGTCATCTTCCACTTGTTCTCCCTTCCATGTTGGTGTTTCTTCATCTTTCCTCTGATGTTCGTGTTCTTCCACCCTCCTCCTGTAGGCTTCCTCAATGAATTCATCGAGTTCTCTGACTTCTTCCTCAATGTGCCTCCCTCTCATGAAGTCCTCCGCTGTCATGAGTGGGTCTTCTGTGAGGTAGAGTCCTTCCAGCTCCTGACACCGACTGCATACATATGACTGCCTCCCCGAGGGGAGGTAGTCATACATATGACAGATTGTGCAGAACACTGGAAAGCTCATCTTCTGGATTCCCTCTGCTTCCATTGCTGTCCGCCTTTTTGGAGTACTCTCTTATTTCACTGGTTCCTTTTTGCTTGTGCGAGTGTGTGTTCTCCTCTGTGCCTGCTGCTTACTACTTCCTTATTCCTTAGTTATATGTTTTTTCCTGTATCCACTCCTAATGTGCCACGTTTGTCTAGTGTCGACTAGTGTTGTGGTGTTCTGTGTTGGTTGGTGTTCCTAAACTTAAGATAGCAGTTTGAGTGTGTCCTGCTGTTGTTATGTATGTATGTGCACTTGTTTGGTTGTTTGTTGGCTTCCTTACCTTGATTGCCCTTCCTTGGTGTCCTTGGGTGTGGTGACTCTGCCCTTCTTGAGGCCCTTCGCAAAGGCGCTCTCGCTAAGGCGAGCGCCTTTGCCGTGCGCCAAACTTCTGCGCACCGTTGGCTCCTCCCCTTTTAAGTCATCAGTGGATAATATAATATAAAAATAATAAACCTTAAATAAAATAGTAGGGGTTAACAGAAGGACATTTTTTAAATGACTTGAAGCTTGCTCTAAACTTAAGAACCAAAGAGTTTCCCAAATAGAGGTGCAAGAACATCTGCTTAGCTCTTATAATGATTTTATTTCTTACACCATGTCAGCTCATTTTTTGAATTCCAGTGATATGAGCTTAGCTGGATTGAACACTAGAGGGAGCTGTGAATCCTCATTTACCAGTGTATATCATTTTTGCTGTTGAGCTGCTGTGTGTCTGGTTGAGTGTGTACACAAGGTTAACATGCTTCAGTGCATTTGCTTCAATCAATCATCTTTTAAAAAAATAATAATAATAATAATCATTATCTTTAAGTCTGAAAAAAAACAATCACTTTATGTGACAATAACACTATGCTGACATACAGGAAAGTGACTCAGAAGCCAGCAGGGCCAGTCTTACCATTAAGTGACTGCGTTTTGCACATGACCCTGTTTTATAACCTTTTCTGACTTATGCAAATGATGCCCCACAGTGAGTTTCTGCCCATGGCCCCATGATCCTCCATATCCTAAAACCAGAGATGAACCTGCCAGGCTTCTACTGAATAGAGGATGGCTGCCATTTTGCTCTTATAAGATGTAGCCTCACTTTACATTGTGGCAGTAATAGGAACCTGCTCACCCGGCCAACTGTGATATACTTCTGCACTTTGAGTAACCTTCCTCCTCCTCACTTCCTCCTTTTCTAGCTGGCAGATTCATGTGGCAGGCACATCAATCTTGTTTACACCACCACATTCTCCACTGTCTCAGAGGGGTGAAGCTATTTAGTTTTGTGGTCAGAAATAGCCATATCTAAATTTAAAGTAAAGTAATTACTCTGCTTCTGTTTAAAACTTCGGCTGATAAAGCAGTTTTTCTACAAATTCTTCCTACATTAATTTTGCCTCACTTTTTACTTAGTCTGTAGGATTCCTACTTCACATAGCTGGAAAAGGTTAGATGCACTAAACTCAGCGCTAGTCGCTAAACCTGTTTTCACAGCTTTAGCGATGCTTGCTTTTACCGACCAGATGCACAATACAACCCACCTCGTGGTTTTCCCCTTGATCGACCATTTTCCGATCCAGTCATGCAAAGTAACCAAGCGATTGATTCACTAACATCGCTTGGCTATTCCCCCAAAAAATAAAAAAAGGGTTTTAGCAATCGGAAACCGACTGGTAACTGTGTTATCGATAGGTCTGCCTGTTTTTGTTTTTGTTGTTGTTTTGGTTTTTTTTGGGGGGGGGAGGGGGGTGTTCATATTTTTCCAATGGCAGATATTTTGCATGTGTTACACATGCAAAATATCTGTCACATTAAAAAAATGAATAAAGGTCCCCCACCGCTGATGACGGCCCTCCCCAAAGACCCCTGACAAATGCAACATGACAGAAAATTGGCAGGAGGTGCCCACTCCCTTCTGCCATGCAAAACACCCCTGCGCCATGGCCCCCTCCTGACCAGGCACCCCCAAACCCCCCCAAGAAATGGCAGGAGGGATGCCCACTCCCTCCTGTCACCGAACCTCCCCTGTACATTTTTAGAAAGTTGGAAGTAGGAAGCTCGCTTGAGGCTTTCTGGCCGCCAGTCCTAATTACATTTATGTATTTACCATCCCCTAACATTTTCTACCTCAGTTTTATTGTAACTTTATTTCCATTCCCCAGCTTCCCCATATATTTCCTGTTCGTCTAGTCTGTCTTGTCCCTCCATATTTTAAGATTATATTTTTCTTTTGTTTTAATTTTTATTAATTTTATTCATTGTAAACCATCTAGATACTTGGGATAGACAGTATAACAAAGAATTAATAAATTTGGGAACTAAATGACAGGCCTTCTCCTCCCCGGTGCATCATGGGATGCATGGGGAAGGGGGAAGGGGCCAAAGGCCCTGATTGTAACAATGCCTAAGGCCACTTCTAAGGGGTGGGGCCTTAGGCATCTGAGAAAATCAGGTCTTAGGTACCACCCTCTGTATCCAGGTTACTGAGGGAAGAGCCTAAAGCATCTCTCCCGCTGCCCAAAAAACCTTGCCGCAACTAACCTAAACCCCTCCTTGCAGCGGGAGAGATGCCCACTCTCCCCCGCTGGCAAGTAACACCCCCTTGCAGCGGGAGAGATGCCCACTTTCTCCCACTGGCGAGTAATCCCCCGCTTCCCCTACACCTCCCCAACTACCCCCTCCCCCCTTACCTCAAAGTTGAAGATCGGGAGGGACACGGACCCACTCCTGCCAGCTGCCTGCATTGTCTAAATGAAAATTCCCCTCCTCAGTGCATCTTGGGATGCACCAGGGTGGGGTCTGAGGCTCTGATTGGCTCAGGATGCCCCATAGGAGGGCTTTAGGCATCTGGGGAGGGGCCTGAAATTCTGATTGGCTCAAGTTGTTTGAGGGGCCTTATATAACCTGGGCCAGTCAAAGCCTCAGGCCCCTCCCCGGTTCATCCCAAGATGCATTTAGACAATGCAGGCAGCTGGTAGGAGTGGGTCCATGACATCATCAGTACACAGAAGGCCCCAGCGAGAAGGCCAAGAAGCAGCCTGTGAGTGCTGCTGGCCCGATGCTCCTCTGCAGCAAGGTATTTATGGTTGCGGTCTGCGGGGATCTGTTGGGAGGGAAGGATGGACGGTCAGCGAGGGTTCGGCGGTTCGGCTACACGGCGAGGGGGAAGCATGGCTGCCTACGACTAGGGCTTATTTTCAGGGAAACACGGTATATGAACCAATGAAGAAGAATGCATAATAGTGAACACATTTATTTATCTATTTATTTTCCTGCACTCTGATTCTCTTTCTTTTAATTTGAACTTAATATTGTCTGCTCTTATTTGTATAAAGTTCTCATTATTATTATTATTTAATATAATTCAGAATGTAAACCGCTGAGGTCTGTAATATGGTGATGCAGTATAATAAATGATAATAAACATAACATAAAAACAAATGATAATAAACATAACACATGCACACGCTATCGGGAAAAAGTGTGCACACTTTCGAAAGAGCATGCATACCACTGACAGAACATGAAACAAACACTAAATTTCATGTTTTTTTTTTCTACTAATTTCTTTTTGCCAATTATATGAAACAACATGAAAATGTCATTGCCATTTTCTCTGTTTCTTCAAACAAATGCACATCTCTTTATACCAAGGGTGGGCAAACATTTTGACTCGTAGGCCACAAGGGGTTCTTAATTTTGACAGAGGAGCCGGACCAAGAGCATCTTTCTACCCCTCCATCCCCCTGTGCAGCAGAACCCTTGCCCAGCTTCCATCCTTCCCTCCCTCCCATCTGTGAAGCAGAACCCTTGAGCACCCGCCCCCGCCGCACAGCCGAATCGCTGATCCCCCATCCTTCCCTCCCATCTGAACCTCACCAACCGCAAACCCTACTTACCTCCCTCCAGAGCAGTGTCAGGCCGGCAGCACTCTAAATAGGCTGCTTTGCAGCCTTCTCTCGTTGGGGAATTCCCTCTGTCGCATCACTGATGATGTCATCAGTAACGCAGCACATGGAAGGCCCTGACGAGAGAAGGCCGTGAAGCAGCCTGTTTAGAGTGCTGCCGGCCCGACGCTGCTCTGGAGGGAGGTATGTAGGGCTCGTGTTTTGAGGGGTTCAGATGGTTGGTGGGCTGGATTAAAAAAACTAAACGGGCCGGATATGGCCTGCGGGACATAGTTTGCCCATGTCTGCTTTATACCCATGTCCCTGGAGATGCATACAGTCTGTCTCTTATCACAGTGGTATCAGCAGAAGTCTTATTACAGAAATATGATTCTGAACCTTATAGTGGCAACTTCTGATTCTGAGGTAATGCACTTCTCTCTCTCTCTTGCTCCTAATACTACATCTTTTACTTGACATGAAATAACAAACTGAAATGTTCAAAGGTGATGAAAGTTATTTCCACTTCCAACAAAAAAAATTGCTTACTCTGAGGTTTGTGAGATTTATAACTGAAACAACAGATCATCTTAAAAAATGGAACAAAGCCAGAAAATAAAGCTAGCCCTTGAAAGCACTGATCCTCAAAAATGCTAAGCAAATTACCAGCTGGAAAAAATGCCACGTCCTTACTCCAATGCAAATAGAGTGTTAAGGTTTTGAGCCTGACTCAATTCTATTGGTCAGTTTTTCTTAGATTAATAGAAGATAATTGCTTTTAGTCAAAAAGCAGGGATTGAAGAAACAAAGAGGTAAACAAATACTGTAGCCTCAACATCTGAGGCCCAATTTAAATTTGAAAATGTGTTTGCATTAGATGTGGAAACAGATCCTTTGGTATTTATCCAGAAGCTAAAGACAGGAGGCTCACTGGTTAGTCCAGTCAGCTGAAAATAACAGCTGAAGAAAGCCTCTTGGGAACCCTCCCCCCCCCCTCAACACTATGCCAGTATAAAAAAAGGTTGAAGATTGGAAGTGGGTGAAAATAAGTGCAGGAACAAATTTGAATCTTGTGCTTGCTGGTTTTTTTTTTTTGGGGGGGGGCAGAAGGGATGAGCAAAGGGCTTGTGCAAACATGGCAGCTAGGGAGGCTGCTTTCTATGTAATCTGCCTGGTGTGGATCACCAGGTCAGCCACCCTGGAATCTACAAGACTAATTAGTTGCTTCTTATAAAGAGATTAGGGCCCAGATTCTCAAAACTTTAACGCTGTCACTAAACTGTTTTCTGGCAGTTTAGCCAGTACGCAGTTTAGCGACAGATTATCAAAATGGATTATCTCCCTCTTTAGCGAGGATTCTAGCAGTCTCCGACACTGACATGCAAATGGGCTCTTCAACATTGAAATGAGCCCTCCGGTGGCTTCTTAAAAAATGCCAAGCCATTTTAAAAAAGCGGCGTCGGCTTTTGGCAGCTAAAAAATGCAACTGGTCCTGGGGTGCCGGTCAGCGTCAAGACTGCTAGAAACCCCTCTGTTGTGATGCAGCAGGAGATATGCCCATTCTCTCCATTGCATCGCAACACCCCTTCCCCGCAGCAGGGGTGAAAAACACCACCCTTCTTCCGAAACGGCAGCAACACCTCCTTCCCACAGCGGAAGAGATGCCCACACTCTCTTACTGCACTAAAATCCTCGCCATGACTAACCTGACCCCCACCCCTACAGCGGGAGAGATTTCCACTCTCCCACTGCACTAAAAACCTTGTCGCGAGAAGGCCAAGAAACAGCCTGTGAGTGCTGCTTTCCCAAAGCTCCTCTGCAGCAAGGTATTTATGGTTGCGGTCTGCAGGGATTTGTTGGGAAGGAAGGATAGAGTGTCATCGGCGGTTTGGATGCTTGGCAGGTGCGGCGGTGGGTGTTCAAGAGTTCTGCTGCACGAGGGATGGGAGAGAAGGAAGGAAGGAAGCTTGGCAAAGGTTCTGCTGCCCAGGGGAATAGGAGGGAGGGATAGAAAGATGCTGCATAGGGAAGGCACAAGGGGGATGGGTGAGAGGGAAGGAAGGAAGCTGGGCAAAGGTTCTGCTGCCCAGGGGAATAGGAGGTAGGGATAGAAAGATGCTGCATAGGGAAGGCACAAGGGGGATGGGTGAGAGGGGAGAAAAGATGTTGCACATGTGGGGGGAAAGCAAAGAGGAAGAATTGGGGTGAAGGAGAGGAAGGAAGAGATGATCATGTACAAGAAAAAAATAAGCTCTACCTGAAAATAAGACCTAGTGCTTTTTTTTGGGTCCCAAATGAATATAAGACACTGTCAGGAAAGAATGCAAAGCGATCTTTGAATAGTGTGCTCGCTGTTCAACATTGGTCTCGTTACAACATAATGAGACAAAATTTGAACAAAACAAACATTCCTGGAAACAAAATAAAAAAATTCCTGGCTGCAAACCCCTAGTATAAATGCTTGATGCTATGAGTTTATTCAGCATACCGGTCCATCATCTGTCTCCATTTGGTTGCCTCCCTCTTGTCAGTGGGACAGAAATAACCCTGGACAACTGGTTAGGAACCTCAGCTGCTGCTCCTCTTTACTGTCCACTGTTCGTTACTAGAGGACAGCACTCAGCTGAGCAGTGGTGTGACAAAAATGTCAGGGCTGCTTTGTAGAAAACGAAAAAAGGAAGGTACAGAGGAATCTATGAAATATAAAATTTAAGGTTTGTGGGCTAGCTGTGTGTTTGCAGCATACTATAGCTCTGGGCTGGTTTTGGATTCTGTGTGGTTTAAAAATGCAGTGCTGTGTTGCCTCTTTGCCTTCATTAAGAGAATGCAAGAAAAGTTCAAACTTTCATCCCCAAATAGCAATTAGAACAAGTATTCTAGTTAATGCCATGATGGAACAATTTTTTTTTCTTTTTAAATATTCCCCCCCCAAGTGCATATAGTGAATACAAGATATAGAATGTTTAAAGGTTCTGTTAAAGTGCTAGTCTTTGCTTTTATAACTGGAATTTGTTGAACAATGTAAGTAAATTCAACATGTTAGAAAAGGAGATGTAATTTCTTTAAAGACTCTGCAGAAATAAACACATTTACCTATGCTATTCCTTAACAGCGTATGTTGATATTGTATCTGCATTTTGTGTATTTAGTGTTTTCTATTGTATTTCTCTCAAAAGCATTAAGCAGAACCTGCATTGTATTTTGTCACTGGCAGGACATAAGCTGTACTTTAATGTATGGAAATTATTGCACACCCCTCCAGTAACTCTCTTAATACATATCCATGAGGGCTATAAATCTGTAATCCTGTGGAAGCAGGGAAGACCACAGAAATTAGATTGTAAGCTCTTCTGAGAAGGGACCCTCTATTGAATGTTAAAAGTACTGAAGGGAATAGACTTGGTAGATAAGGACAGGTTGTTCACCCTGCCCCGATCGCCTGCTTGCCCCAACTCTCCTACTCTTCCCCGCAGTGCACGGAATCCTTAAGAAAAGAAAAAGAAACAAACTATGCCGGGCCCGGAGGTCCAGCGCATGCGCAGACCATCTACAGATGGTCTTTGCATGCGCTGGGATCGCTATCGAGCGATCCGGGCAGGCAGATGGGGGCATTACTCCGATCGTCCCCATCTGCATATTAGGGTTTCCTGAATTCATCGGACCTGCCCGGTTCGGGCCCGATCGAGCAGGTTCGTGAATCTAGCCCATTGAATATTTGCCCCTTAATGTTTAAAAGCTATAGTGTGTAACTGTAAGTGGGATATTCATGTGGCATGAGTGTGTGTGTGTTGTGCCCAGCACTTAATGTGCTAAGATTCTGGAATACTGTTAATTACATTTGCAACTGCAATATTTAATTGTAGTCATTTACAGGAGCCACTGACATGGCATAAGTGGCCTTGGGCAAGTCATTTAATCCTCCATTGCCCCAGGTATGTTAGATTGTGAGGCCGCCAGGACAGAGAGGGAAAAATGCTTGAGGACCTGAATGTAAACTGCTTAGGCAGCCTCAATTGATAGGCGGTATATAAATAACTTTTTTTTAAAAACCTTAATTGTTGGTGCTTAAATGCCCTCCTACTCTCCTAGTGTATAATGGAAATTACATGTGTCGTTGCTGATACAGAATTCGCACTTGGCGCATAGCATTGTGGCACCTAAATTTCAGCGATCTTTTCCGAATTACACACTTTATATACAGGCTGGTAAGGAAACGCAGGGCTCCTTTTACTAAGCTGCGATAGCGGTATTAGCGCGCACTAGACCTCAATGCCAGCATTGAGCTGGCGTTAGTTCTAGCCGCGTAGCGCGGGTTTAGCGCGTGCTAAAATCCTGTGTGCGCTGAAAACACCATCGCAGCTTAGTAAAAGGAGCCCCAGGTTTCCATGATTTTTTTGATTCTTTGATAACAATTTTTGGAGGCTACTATATTTTCAAACTTGCATTCCATTGTTTTATGAAGTTTTGTTTGGCTTTGATTTCTGCCAGTTCCTGCTGCAGCACAACATTAGGTCTAGAAAATATGGCATGATGATTCTGAGCCAATCGGTTTATGTGGGTGCTGGTGTGTAAAATCTTTTCTCTCAGGACAGGCCAATTGATTCTCATATGTGGGTGATTTCATCCATGCTGCCCAATGTACTGTCTCTTTAAGAGCTTGAGGCAACACTTCCACTTTGCACACATGGGTGCTTTTCATCCAATTCATGAGAGCCAGACCAGCAGTCTTTTCTCATCCCAGCGAGGAGACGTGTTTCTTAGCAGTTGGCACTGCTAAGATTAAAATATTGGCACTGAAAAGGTCAGCGCTTGGCGCAATTACTGCCTTCAAAGTTAGGCACAGTTTATAGAGTCACACATAAGAATATAAGAATTGCCACTGCTGAGTCAGGCCAGTGGTCCATCGTGCCCAGCAGTTGGCTCCCGCTGTGGTCCTTAGGTACATGAAGAAGGACATGGTACTACTCGAAAGAGTCCAGAGAAGAGCGACTAAGATGGTTAAGGGTTGGAGGAGCTGCCGTACAGCGAAAGATTAGAGAAACTGGGCCTCTTCTCGCTCGAACAGAGGAGATTGAGAGGGGACATGATCGAAACATTTAAGGTACTGAAGGGAATAGACTTAGTAGATAAGGACAGGTTGTTCACCCTCTCCAAGGTAGGGGAGTACACATTATAATTCTGGGTCTAAGGGGAGTACACATTGTAATTCTGGGTTAGGAGGAGTACACATTGTAATTCTGGATCTAGAGGGAGTAATTCTGGATCTAGAGGGAGTAATTCTGGGTCCAGCGAGAGAACACACATTGCAAATTGTACTAAAGGAGTTCAAGTAGCCCAAGCGGGAATACCCCCACAGGGTACACACATTTCCGAGTCTAGGATAGGAACACACTGTAGTTCTGGGTCTGGGGAGTCCGGGATAGGTGCACGTTGTAACTCTGGGTCTAGGGAAAGTACAAAATATGCGAATAATGCTAAAGGTGTCCAAGTAGCTCAAGCGGGAACATCCCCACTGAGACGTACCAAACATACAAAATGGAGGGCTATGTACGTAAACGCCCACAGTCTGGGAAACAAGATCCTGGAATTAGAAACAGAAATGAGGAATGCCGACCTGGATGTGGTGGCGATATCTGAGACCTGGCTCACGGACTCCCACGGGTTGGACATGGTCATACCGGGTTACAACTTGCTTCGCTGGGACAGGGAGGGCAAAATGGCAGGAGGTGTAGCATTATATACTAAAGATGACATTAAGGTCACCAGAATCACAGATGTCCACTACAATGGGGAATCCCTTTGGGTAAATTTGGCCAGAGGGAAGGACAAATGCCTGTATCTTAGCGTAATATACAGACCCCCAAGACAACAGGATGACCTAGATATGGAATTAATTGGAGATATAGAGAATATCACCTTGCGTGGGGACACAGTATTGTTAGGGACTTCAACATGCCTGATGTGGATTGGGACACGCTTTCCTCTGCTTCCGGCAGCAGCAGAAGGCTATTAAACTCTATGAAGGGAGCAAGACTCAGGCAACTGGTGTTGGAACCAACAAGGGATCAGGCAATACTGGACCTGATACTTACCAATGGAGAAAGTGTCACAGAGGTCTCGGTGGGCGACACATTGGCCTCCAGTGACCACAACATGGTGTGGTTCAATCTCAGGAAAGGTTTCACTAAATCTACCACACTGACCAAGGTCCTCAAATTCAAGGACACAAACTTCAAAGAAATGGGAGACTTCGTTCACCAGGCGCTACAAAGCCAAGCAGAAACCGATAACGTGGAAGAAATGTGGTCGACTTTGAAAGCCACCATACAAGAAGCAACAAACCGCTATGTTAAATCAGTAAGTAAACGGCGAAGGAACAATAAACCACAGTGGTTCTCTGCGGAGATTTCGGATCTCATCAAGGAGAAGAAAAAAGCATTCATCTCTTACAAACAATCAGGGAAACAAGACCCTAGGGAAGTCTATCTGGCCAAGTCAAAAGCCGTCAAAACAGCAGTTAGGGAGGCCAAATTCCGCATGGAGGAGTCTCTAACGAAGAACATCCAGAAAGGAGATAAATCCTTCTTCAGGTATATCAGTGACAGAAATAAGAACTCAGGCGGGATAGTACGTCTTAGGAAACCAGACGGAGACTATGTAGAAGCGGACTCGGAAAAAGCCCAACTGTTAAATGAATACTTCTGCTCAGTCTTCACCCGCGAGGCGCCAGGACTCGGCCCTCAGCTACAGACAAGGGTTGACGCAGATGACCCGTTTAGTAATTTTGAGTTTACACCCAGCGGTGTGTACTGCGAGCTGTCAAAGCTTAAGGTTAACAAGGCAATGGGGCCTGACAACCTTGTTGTGTGATGTCTTGGCGGAACCGCTATCCGCGCTCTTCAGTCTCTCCCTTAGTACGGGTAACGTCCCGTTGGACTGGAAGACGGCTAACGTCATTCCACTCCACAAGAAAGGCTCTAAGATGGAGACAGCAAACTACAGATCGGTGAGTCTCACATCAATAGTGTGCAAACTAATGGAAACTCTAATCAAACGCCAATTGGATACGATCCTGAACGAGGAGAATCTAGGGGATCC
Organism: Geotrypetes seraphini; assembly: GCF_902459505.1. NCBI lineage: Eukaryota > Metazoa > Chordata > Amphibia > Gymnophiona > Dermophiidae > Geotrypetes > Geotrypetes seraphini. Next base: position 61,852,174 of record NC_047090.1, on the reverse strand, counting down.
CCGTCAACATGGATTTACTAAGGGGAGATCCTGCCAATCCAACCTGATCAGCTTCTTTGACTGGGTGACGAGGAAGCTGGATGTTGGGGAGTCCCTGGACATCGTATACCTGGACTTCAGTAAAGCATTCGATAGCGTACCACACCGCAGGTTGCTGAGCAAGATGAGTTCTATAGGATTGGGTAACACATTGACGAAATGGGTTGGGAACTGGCTTGGAGGTAGGCTTCAGAGTGTAGTGGTGAACGTCACCCCCTCCGAAATGACGGAGGTAATCAGTGGAGTGCCGCAGGGCTCGGTCCTGGGCCCGATCCTATTCAACATCTTTATAAGAGACTTGGCAGAAGGGCTGTGAGATAAAATAACATTATTCGCCGATGGCGCCAAACTAAGCAATGTAGTGAGCAAAAGCACAACAGACATAAATTCAATGTCCGACAACATGATGCACGACCTACTCCTACTGGAGCGCTGGTCTAGGTCCTGGCAACTCAGCTTCAATGCCAAAAAATGCAAAGTCATGCACCTGGGCAGCCAAAATCCATGCAAGACTTACACCCTTAATGGCGAGATCCTAACAAGAACTGAAACAGAATGAGACTTAGGGGTGATCGTCAGTGAGAACATGAAGACTGCCAATCAAGTGGAGCAAGCTTCATCCAAGGCAAGGCAAATCATAGGTTGCATACGCAGGAGTTTCGTCAGCCGTAAGCCTGAAGTCATTATGCCATTGTATAGATCCATGGTGAGGCCCCACCTGGAATACTGTGTGCAATTCTGGAGGCCGCATTACCGTAAGGATGTGCTGAGACTGGAGTCTGTCCAGAGAATGGCCACCTGGATGGTCTCGGGACTCAAGGATCTCCCGTACGAGGAACGGCTGGATAAGTTGCAGCTGTACTCACTCGAGGAACGCAGAGAGAGGGGTGACATGATCGAGACATTCAAGTATCTCACGGGCTGCATCGAGGTGGAAGAAGATACCTTCTTTTTCAAGGGTCCCACGGCAACAAGGGGGCATCTGTGGAAAAACAGGGGCGGGAAACTGTACGGGGACACCAGGAAATTCATTTTCACTGAAAGGGTGGTTGATCGCTGGAATAGTCTTCCACTTCAAGTGATTGAGGCCAGCAGCGTGCCTGATTTTAAGGCCAAATGGGATAGACACATGGGATCTATTCACAGAGAAAGGTAGGGGAGGGTCATTGGGGTGGTCAGACTAGATGGGCTGTGGCCCTTATCTGCCGTCTATTTCTTTGTTTCTATGTTTCTCTCTAAAATTGAAAGAGGATAGATTCCGTACGAACATAAGGAAGTTCTTCTTCACCCAGAGAGTGGTAGAAAACTGGAACGCTCTTCCGGAGTCTGTTGTAGGGGAAAACACCCTCCAGGGATTCAAGACAAAGTTAGACAAGTTCCTGCTGAACAAGGACGTACACTGGTAGGGCTAGTCTCAGTTAGGGTGCTGGTCTTTGACCAGAGGGCTGCCGCATGAGCGAACTGCTGGGCATGATGGACCACTGGTCTGACCCAGCAGTGGCAATTCTTATATTCTTATGAGTCTAGCCTTACCTGTGTATGTTCTGGTTCAGCAGGAACTTGTCTAACCTCATCTGCCAATGAAAACCAAGTCTAAATGCCTGCGCTTAAGTTGTGCACAGATCGGGTGTATTCTATAACAGTGCACCTAACTTTTAGGAACGCCCATGAATTGCCCGTTCTCCCCTGGCCACAAGCCCTTTTGAGAGCCACATGCTTAGAATTGATGCACACAATTTATCAAATTAGTGCCAGTAATTAATTGGGCAATTATCAGCACTGATTAGCTTGTTAGCTACGGTAATTAAGTTGTGTGTGGAAATCAGCAATGCGCATAGATCTGCATGTGCAAGTTTACAAAATTCGGCCCATAGTGACTGAATATCTGTATTTGACATATAGTCAGAGCTACTGCCTAGCAGTGCAGAATATGCATATTTTTAAAAAATTACATGGCTTTAGCATTAATAAAAAATCATGACTTCTGGGTTTGAATGTTGACTGGTATTTTCAACTGTGCTGATTGCTTTTGGAATAATGAGTGTAACTTGGCGTCCTTCACTGAGGGAATTGCCAGTGTGTGTAGTTAGCACTCAGGCAGGTTGTTTTATGTTTTCTCATTGTTTGCTGTATACATTTTCTCCCTGTAATTTTATATTAAATTTGTCTTGTTGCTTGTCATCTTAGTATTAATCACTGGAAATTGCAATCATCTCAAAAATATCATGTGCTCCTGCCTTCCGTTAATAGTGCTAAAAAGATGTCTAGTAAGCAGCTGTTTTCTTAAGTGGTTCCTCTTTTATGGAACTCCTTGCCAACCAATCTTAGATCTGAAAGTAATTTATTGCAGTTTAGAAAACTGCTTAAACCCCTTTTTTTTATATTGCAGAAATATTCTGATTGATGATTGTCAGTGGTTTTTTTAATGAATCGTTCAGATTTCCTGGATTGGATGTTATATAAATAGTTTATTACTTATTTTTTGGGGGATGGTTTTGTCTGCTCTTCTGTTTCCTTAGATAAAACTGCTTTAAGATGTGTATTTTTGAAGCCTTCTCTTGTCTGGTACAGATAGCTTTGTCCTCAAAAGGATCTACAGATGCCTAAATCATAACTTGACCCGTTAAACACAACTTGAATGTGCCACTCAGTTATGGGGCTCATTATTAAGGGTCTCCAGCATCTGAGACCAGACGCATCACCATTTTGATACACAATTAAAACCGCACGAGACAATCCCATGCAGACAAAGCAGGGCTGACAATCGCGCGCCGGATTTAAACTCAATTTGAAAGCACTCCGAGGGGGGTTGGGGTGGGGAACCACTGCACTTAACTTAGTAGTGTTGGCGCTGCCATTCTGGGGGGGGGGGGTGTTGTGTGTGAGTGTGTGTGTGAACTCCCCATTATAAAGGAAACCGGCTTTTCCTCTATATTTTAGGAAAAGTTGAGTTTCCTCTGTAATGTGGGGGGTTCCCCCCCCATTGGAGCACTTTCAAATTGAGTTTAAATCCGGCGTGCTGATGTCCTGTGCATGATTGTCAGCCCAGCTTTTCTGCGTGCGATTGTCTCGTGCGGTTTTCACACGTCACTATTTTTTTTTACACCTCCTCCAATTGGATCGGATTAGATTTATTTTCTTGATATAACGCTTGTAGTGATGTATTAAGCAGTTTACAAAGCTACAAACTTCAGATACAATGCGCCACAATTTATCGATAAAGGGCGCTCTCAAAAGGGCGCGTGGCCAGGGGAGAACGGGCAGTTCATGGGCGTTCCTAAAAGTTAGGTGCACTGTTATAGAATGCACGCGATCTGTGCACAACTTAAGCGTAGGCATTTAAACTTGGTTTTCATTGGCATAAATGCCTGTGACTAAAAGTTAATCGTGCAGACGAAGTTAGACAAGTTCCTGCTGAACCAGAACATACGCAGGTAAGGCTAGACTCATAAGAACATAAGAATTGCCGCTGCTGGGTCAGACCAGTGGTCCATCATATGTTACAACAAAACTCAAAATCTAAAACAAAAAATTTACAATGAAATTTTCAAAAATCAGTAATATTACTAAAGTATAGTAGTTGACTTCAGTCATTTCAATAAAATGTTATCAGCAAAATCCATAATGTTGCTGAAATAAAACGGACTTCAGTTGTTTTCGAAATGCACTATTTGAGAGACCCTTAGAAAACTCAGAAAACACAGTATTCCAGAGAATCGGCCTTACATAGGAGAAAGCTCTTTTTCTTGTAATCTCTAGTTTAATTCAAAATAATTTTTTTTTTATATGCCTTGCAATCCATTTTGGAGGGGGGAGGCATACATTTCCTCTCTGCTGCTTTCCAGCATCTTTCTCTCTGCTGCTTGCTCGTGGCCAACCCCATACTGCCTTGGCACCAACCAGTAAGTTACTCAGTTCAAAGATATGTGGGATGAACATAGAGGATCTAGAATCAGAAAATAATAGTAAATATTGAACTAAGGCCAGTACTGGGCAGACTTGCATGGTCTGTGTCTGTATATGGCCTTATCCCAGGACAAGCAGGCAGCATATTCTTTACGCATGGGTGACGTCACCGACGGAGCCCACGGTACGGACCTTTTTACTAGAAAGTTCTAGTTGGCCGCACCGCGCGTGCGCGAGTGCCTTCCCGCCCGACGGAGGAGTGCGTGGTCCCCAGTTTCTTCGTTTCCGCGGAGCGAAGAAGACGTGTGTTTTTCAACAATCCTCCTTTTGCCTTCCCGCTCGCGTTCTTTTTTCGGTTTTTTCACCTTCGGGTGCTTTTTTCTTTCAATTAAAAAAAAAAAAATTTTCCTTTCTTTTTGCTTTATTTTTCGTTCCTGCCCCGGCGGGGCCTGTTGGCACGATCCAGGCCTCGGGGTTTGATTTTGCGGAGGCCGTATTTCCATTCATGCCCCCGCAGCCCGGTTTTAAGAAGTGCCAGCGGTGTGCACGCCCGATCTCCCTCACTGACCCACACAACTGGTGCTTACAGTGCTTGGGACCGGAACATCGGGCGGACTCCTGCACCCGCTGTGCCACTCTTAAAAAACGCACTTTGAAGAATCGTCAAATCCAACAAAATCTACTTTTCGGCACCGGCCCGATTATGGATTCGACCTCTTCATCTGCGGCACCGTCGAAGTCGACACCGACCACTTCGACACCGCCTGAGTCGACATCGGCGCCTCCGGCGCCAGGTAAGCCGGCTAAGAAGCCTTCCACCCTTGAGCGCCCTCCCACCTCGGGGACGGCACCAGTCCTTTCGGCTCCACGCCGAGCCAAAAAACGCTCCACTCCGATTTCGGTGAGTGCCTCGTCATCGGCCCCCTCATCGCCGGAGTGTAGAGCGGCACCCATGGAACCAAAGAAGAAAAAAGTGGTTCCGGTGCCTCCCCTGGACGACCGCATTGCGGCCATCCTCCAGGACCAGTTGCAGGAACAACTCCACAAGCAACTTAAGCAGCTCTTACCCTCTATCTTGGCACCGCTGCTCTCGGTACCAGACCGGCCCGAGCCCCACACCGTCCAACCGGTATCCACGCCATCGGTACCTATGGACTCCTCCATGCCCATTCTCTCGGCACCACATCTCCATTCCCATGCCGAGACTATGGCCTTGACGACGACCGATCCTCCTCGGGACCGGGCAGGGCACCGGTCTCCCCACGACTCTGACCGGCACCGTACTTCCCGGGACCGAGACAGACACAGGTCTACATCACCCGGTAACGTCTCGGTACGCTCTGGCAAATCTCTGTCTAAAACTCACCATGCCGAGCCTTCCACTCCAGTCTCTCGACACGCACATACCGATGTCAGAGACCCGGACCTATGGGAACAATCCCCTACCGGTACCGAGGAGGATGCATCGTCGTCGGACGAAGAGCCTTCGGCACCCGATACCGCATCTAAACCTGAACAATCTTCCTTCTCAAAATTTCTCAGGGAGTTGTCAGGTGCTTTGTCTTTGCCACTGGAATCTGACTCTAAGAAGTCACAAGCTTTCCTGGAGGCATTAGATTTTGATCAACCTCCCAAAGAGTTCCTAAAGTTGCCCGTGCATGATATCTTACGGGAAACTTTTTATAAAAATTGGGAGAACCCGCTGACTGTTCCTGGGGCCCCCCGTAAATTAGACAGCCTCTATAGGGTTATACCAATCCCAGGATTTGATAAACCCCAACTCCCTCATGAGTCTCTCCTGGTGGAGTCCACTTTAAAAAAGACTCAGGGCTCCAGTGTCTATGCCTCCACCCCTCCTGGCAGAGAGGGCAAAACTATGGACAAGTTTGGCAAGCGACTCTATCAGAATGCCATGCTTGCCAACAGGGCGAACAACTACTCGTTCCATTTTTCCTTCTACCTCAAACATCTGGTAATGCAACTCTCCGCCATGCAAAAGTACATGCCAGAGCATAAAGTCCCACTTTTCCAACAGCATGTCTCCAGCCTGCTTCAATTAAGAAAATTTATGGTGCGCTCTATCTACGACTCTTTTGAGCTCACCTCCCGTGCATCTGCCATCGCCGTGGCCATGCGCCGCCTAGCCTGGCTCAGGGTCTCTGATCTGGACGTCAACCATCAAGACCGATTAGCCAACGCCCCATGCCTTGGTGATGAATTGTTCGGAGAGTCCCTGGATACCACCACGCAAAAACTCTCTGCCCATGAGACCAGATGGGACACTCTCATTAAACCTAAGAAAAAGGCTCCACCTGCTCGTCCTTACAGGCCACCGATCTCATACCAGCGCAGGTTCTCCGCTAGGCCGCTCAATCCACCTCCACAGCAACCTAGGCAGGCCCGCCAACACCAGCACGCCCAGGCTCGTGCCCAGTCTAACCAACCGGCCAAGGCTCTTCCTCCTGCCAAACCTTCTCAGCCCTTTTGACTCCTCTCTCCAGGGCTTAGCCAGTCTTCCACCCTCATTGCCTCTTCCTCAGCCAATCGGAGGCAGGCTCCGCATCTTCGTCAGCCGTTGGGAGGTCATCACATCGGACCAGTGGGTCCTAAACATCATCCGCCACGGCTACTCTCTCAACTTCCAGACTCTTCCACCAGACAATCCTCCCGTAGAGTCTGCTTCTCTTTCAACTCAAACCCCCCTCCTCCTGAGGGAGGTCCAATCCCTCCTTCTACTCAATGCCATCGAAGAAGTACCTCTGGAACAAAGGGGCCGGGGATTCTACTCCCGTTACTTTCTAGTTCCAAAAAAGACAGGAGACCTACGTCCCATCCTCGACCTCCGGGACCTCAACAAGTGTCTCGTCAAGGAGAAGTTCAGAATGCTCTCCCTTGCCACACTGTACCCTCATCTCTCTCGGAACGACTGGCTATGTTCCCTGGACCTCAAGGAGGCCTACACTCACATCCCAATCAATCCATCCTCCCGTCGCTATCTACGATTCCAGGTGCACCATCGACACTATCAGTACAAAGTGCTACCTTTTGGCCTGGCCTCATCACCCAGAGTGTTCACCAAATGCCTCATTGTGGCGGCGGCGTTCCTCCGGTCTCACAACCTCCAGGTGTTTCCCTACTTGGACGATTGGTTGGTGAAAGCACCTACGTCTCCACTTGTGCTACAAGCCACTCATCATACCATCTCTCTCCTCCATCTTCTGGGGTTCGAGATCAACTACCCCAAGTCGCATCTGCTTCCCACACAGCGACTTCAGTTCATCGGAGCGGTTCTCGACACCACCCTAATGAGGGCGTTTCTCCCCTCCGATCGTCAGCGAACTCTGCTCCACCTGTGTCGTCAGGTGCTCCTTCATCACTCCATTTCTGCCAGACAAATGATGGTCCTTCTGGGCCACATGGCCTCGACGGTGCATGTGCTTCCCCTGGCACGACTCCACCTCAGGATACCTCAATGGACTCTGGCCAACCAGTGGTCACAGACCTCGAATCTTCTTTCTCATCCCATCTCTGTGACATCGTCTCTTCAGCGATCTCTACAATGGTGGTTGGACTCCTCAAATCTTTCCAGGGGCCTTCTTTTTCATCTGCCCCCGCATTCCATGATCATCACCACGGATGCCTCCCCCTATGCATGGGGAGCTCACCTGGGGGACCTTCGCACCCAAGGTCTTTGGACCCCGCAGGAGCGCCTTCATCACATCAATTTCCTGGAACTACGAGCCATGTTCTATGCTCTCAAGGCCTTCCAGCACCTTCTTTGCCCTCAGGTTCTGCTCCTGTGCACGGACAACCAAGTTGCCATGTACTACATCAACAAACAGGGCGGCACCGGATCTCGCCTCCTTTGCCAGGAGGCTCTTCGCATTTGGACCTGGGCCACGGCCCGCAGTCTCTTCCTCAAGGCTGTCTACATCCAGGGCGAGCAGAACTCCCTGGCCGACAATCTCAGCCGCATCCTTCAACCTCACGAGTGGACTTTGGATCCTCCCACGCTCCACTCCATCTTTGCTCGCTGGGGCACTCCGCAGGTGGACCTATTCGCAGCTCCTCACAACCATCAGCTGCCCCAGTTCTGCTCCAGACTCTTCTCTCCTCATCGTCTGGCCCCGGATGCATTCCTTCTCGACTGGACGGATCGGTTCCTCTATGCCTTTCCTCCGCTACCTCTGATGTTGCGGACTTTATCCAAACTCCGCAGGGACGGAGCCACCATGATCCTCATAGCTCCCCGGTGGCCGCGTCAACACTGGTTCTCCCTTCTACTTCAGCTCAGCTCCAGGGAGCCCATTCCTCTACCTGTGTTTCCTACTCTACTTACACAGCAACATCAGTCTCTACTACATCCCAATCTGTCTTCGCTCCACCTGACAGCTTGGTTTCTCTCGGGCTGACCTCTTCAGGAAACCTGTCTCAGCCTGTACGTCTCATTCTGGACGCCTCCAGGAAACCGGCCACCCTCCAATGTTACCATCAGAAGTGGACCAGGTTCTCCTCTTGGTGCCTCCGTCATCATCATAATCCCACCTCTTTAGCGGTGGAAACTGTCCTGGACTACTTACTCTCCCTGTCCAACGCAGGCCTCAAGTCTACCTCAATCAGAGTCCATCTCAGTGCCATCACGGCATTTCATGAGCCTGTCCTAGGAAAACCCCTCACGGCTCACCCTCTGGTTTCCCGATTCATGAGGGGCCTCTTCAACATCAAACCACCTCTGAAGCCTCCTCCGGTCGTCTGGGACCTGAATGTGGTTTTGTCTGCCCTCATGAAACCTCCCTTTGAGCCACTTGCCACAACTTCGCTCAAATTTCTGACTTGGAAGGTTCTTTTCCTCATTGCTGTCACCTCTGCCAGGAGGGTTAGTGAGCTTCATGCACTGGTTGCCGATCCACCGTTCACTATTTTTCACCATGACAAGGTGGTTCTATGCACCCATCCAAAGTTCCTTCCAAAGGTGGTCTCAGCTTTTCACCTCAACCATTGTGTTGCCTGTTTTCTTCCCGAAACCTCATTCACATCCCGGAGAACAGGCATTGCACAGTCTTGACTGCAAACGTGCCCTGGCTTACTATCTTGATCGTACAAGGGCTCACCGCTTGTCCCCTCAGCTCTTCCTGACCTTCGACCCGAATCGTTTGGGTCGACCGGTCTCTAAACGGACGCTATCCAACTGGCTTGCAGCTTGCATCGCGTTCTGTTACGCTCGGGCCGGTCTGTCACTGGACGGTGCTGTCACGGCCCACAGGGTAAGAGCTATGGCCGCTTCTGTTGCTTTCCTCCGTTCCACACCCATTGAGGAAATCTGCAAGGCGGCCACCTGGTCCTCAGTTCACACATTCACTACTCACTACTGTCTGGATGCTTTCTCCAGATGGGATGGGCACTTCGGCCAATCTGTACTTCAGAATTTGTTTTCCTAATGGCCAACCATCCCTCCTCCCTCTTTGTTAGCTTGGAGGTCACCCATGCGTAAAGAATATGCTGCCTGCTTGTCCTGGGATAAAGCACAGTTACTTACCGTAACAGGTGTTATCCAGGGACAGCAGGCAGATATTCTTACGTCCCACCCACCTCCCCGGGTTGGCTTCTTAGCTGGCTTATACTAACTGGGGACCACGCACTCCTCCGTCGGGCGGGAAGGCACTCGCGCACGCGCGGTGCGGCCAACTAGAACTTTCTAGTAAAATGGTCCGTACCGTGGGCTCCGTCGGTGACGTCACCCATGCGTAAAGAATATCTGCCTGCTGTCCCTGGATAACACCTGTTACGGTAAGTAACTGTGCTTTTTGGTTGAGGAAGGGCTGGGGAGGGCTTCAATGGCTGGAGGAGTGTAGATGGGCTGGAGTGAGTTTTGACGGAGATTTCGGCAGTTGGAACCCAAGCACAGTGCCGGGTAGAGCTTTGGATTCTTGCCCAGAAATGGCTAAGAAGAAAGAAAAAAAAAAAAATTAAATTGAATTGAATCAGGTTGGGCAAACTGGATGGTCAACAATAAACACATTTTACAACGATACGGTGGAAGGCAAAAACACACTACAATATGAGCTGAAAAAACCTTCACGGGGAGAAAAAGCCTCAGACAAAGCCCTCCCACCACCACAACAGTGGCCAAGGTGTTCAGGTGGAGAACCTCATCGGCGGAGACCACCGTAGCTCTATATTGTGTTATAAATAAATAAATAAGTGGTGAAGTTAATGGCTAGGTCACACTCTTAAAATTGTAATGACTCAAAAAGTCACCCAGAGTGACTTAAAACTTATCTTTTGTTTGTGAGCTCGGTCGGAACACCAACGATGGCCAGCGTTTCACATAATGCTTCCTCAGGGTGTAACCTCTGATCATGAACTTTCAAAAACAAAGACGCTAACTCGTGTCTCAGTGCACAAAAGATGGGCAGACTGGATGGGCCATTCGGGTCTTTATCTGCTGTTATCTACTATGTATGTTACTAATAACAAATGCCATGGTGGACAGAGTAGATATTCAGCAGCACTGTTCTTCAAATAAAATGTGGAGAAAACAAGACCTCGGCACTGAACCGCTGTGTCTTTTGTAGCAAACATTTGTGAATAGGAATGGATAGAATTGTGCCAAGAAACAGAGAGGGTAATATTCATGAAAACCTAGCCAGCAGTGTTGTAAGATATTTCTAGTGGAATAGAACATTTTGGGCTCCTTTTACAAAGGCGGGTTAGGGCCTTAAATGCGCGGAATAGCGCACGCTAGCCGCTACCGCCTCCTCTTGAGCAGGCGGTAGTTTTTCGGCTAGGGTGTGCTAATCCGGTGCATGCGCTAAAAACGCTAGCGCACCTTCGTAAATGGAGTCCTTTATGATCTGGTTTAAGCTCATGGTCTTCATAACAACTGTTTATTTGTATTTATTAAATATGTCCATATACTTACAGAGGGTCATTCATTTTTTTTTTACAGTGAGTGACCTGCAGGAAGAGGGAAAAAATGCCATCAATTTACCTATGTCTCCAAAGCCTATTGACATCCATCCTGAAGACACTTTACTTGGTACAGTATCCATATCAAAAAATTTGACATAACTCTGTATTGGGTTCATATAAATTCTTCAATAGACTTGTTGCTTAAAACAAGCAATTAGCTTATCTGAAAGGTTTGGATAAGTTATTGGAAGAAAAGTTCATAATCTGCTATTGAGATCGACATAGAGGAAAGCCACTACTTATCCCTGGAATCAATAGCATGGAAACTTGCTACTATTTTAGGATTCTGCTAGGTACTATAATACTGGGCTAGATGGACCATTGGTCTGACCCAGTATAGCTATTCTTATGAGCTGTGTTCTGCATGATATTTATTTTAATTCCAATTTTGGGGGTAGGTTATCAACATGCATTACTTTTAAGATGTGTTATTTTCGCAAGTAGCTATTTTGAAATCAGAATGGGATAAATCATAGAAACATAGAAAGATGACGGCAGATAAGGGCTACAGCCCATCAAGTCTGCCCACACTATTGACCCACCCTTTTAAGTCTATTGACCCCCTTAAATATAATTAAAATTATACTGCCACTCTACTGACCCGCTCTTTCAAGTCTATACCCTAGTGACCCTATTCCTTGGCATGACCCTCGTAGGGATCCCACATAGGTATCCCATTTATTCTTGAAGTCTGGGATGCTGTGGGCCTCAATCACCTGCACTGGAAGCTTGTTCCAATGCTCAATCACTCTTTCCGTGAAGAAGTACTTCCTGGAGTCTCCACGAAACTTCCCTCCCCTGAATTTGAGCGGATGTCCTCTTGTGGTCGAGGGTCCTTTGAGAAGAAAGATATCATCTGCCACCTCGACCCGTCCCGTGATGTACTTAAATGTCTCAATCATGTCTCCCCTCTCCCTACGCTCCTCGAGAGTGTAGAGCTGCAATTTGTTCAGTCTTTCTTCGTACGTATTGTTTAAAAATTATTTTAAGTTTCAGAAAATTTCTTTCTGTGGTCAGTAGTTGGCTATGTTTTTGGATATGGCTAGGGCAACCCAGGTGAAACAAAAGGTATTTTTACAGGTTGAATCTGCTGGCTAAAGAGGCAACTTTATTTTTATGTTTCCTGTGTAGATGCATGGTCAAAAATAAGCAACTTAAGTAATATTTTTTTGATTCAAATCAGATAAATTTTTCTTTGAGTTCATCTTGAAAAAATAGTTCTGTCTTGAAGATGGGATAAGTGAAATGGATAGTATTATCTTTTTTTTTTTATTTTTTTTTTTACAAAGTCATGCTAGCGGTTGCCACGTGGCAATGGCATTGAAGCCCATTAATTTCCAATGGGCTCTGGTGCAATTACTGCAGGCCACCTTTTACAAAGTGGCACTAAATCGAATGAGCTTCTTTGCATTTAGCATGCCACTAATCGGTAGTACTGCTTTGTAAAAGAAGCCTGAAATTTGAAACAGCATTCCCAAAATAGGAAGTTTTTAATCCCTCAATAAATATTAATCAAACAAAAATGCTTTCAAAGAGCACCTAACTATAAAATAACAATCTGCATTAGAAGCATCACGTGCTATTTCCCTGAAATACTTTGCAAAGAGCAGAGGAATTATAGAACCAAATATTATTACAAGATACAGCAACAAAGAAGGGAAAACATCAGTCATAATTTTATTTATTTTAAAATGTGCCCATCCTATGGCCATTTGACATTTATTTACTGAACTAGTGACTATGATTCCCCAGGCAGGGACCTACGTACATTTTCCAAAAAACTGAAAACAGGAAAATCCCTTGTACATATCCCCTGTATATATTAGCAGCATGTGATGGTGTCTTAGATGTTCTCCTGCACTATGGCACTAACAGAGTCTCCTTGTCATAAATGCACAGAGGAGAATGAGGAGCGTACCATGATTGACCCCAGCTCAAAAGAAGAGGTAAAGTTCAAAGAGCTTGTCAAGGTAAGAGACCATTCTCAAAAACTTTAGACAGGTATGTGTCTACATGTACGTTTGTATTGAGATATCTCCATGTATAGAAAATAATGTAAATATTAACACTGCTGGAAGTAAGAGTTGCCATTAAAAGATAGCTAGTTACTGCAGCTTTTAACCCATTTTCTAATAAGGGGCTCCTTTTACTAAGGTGCGTTAGGGCCTTAATGCGTGGAACAGAGTGCTAGACCACACGCTAGACCTTAACGCCAGCATTGAGCTGGAGTTATTCTAGAAGCGTACCGCGCGTTAACGCTTGCGAATCTTAGTAAAAGGTGCCCAAAGTGTATATAATAATCTAGAGCATTCTGCATAAAAGCAATTGCAACAAATTACTGAAACAAGTGCATTTAGAGCCTGCTTTCTGATTGAAGGGCAAACTTCAAAATGCAGCAAAGTTAATAAATGCCACATTTGTCTCTCACTGAGCTTAACCATTCTTTACAAGGACTGACTTGAAGGAAGTTTCCTACAAAAGGAATTAAGATTGCATTTATATAACAAGCATTAGTTTTCGGTTCCTTGTTCAGCTAACTTGACATAGAAATACACTGTTTAGTTATTTAGACAAACTAATGATTCATGTTTAATGAGTCACATTACAACATACCATGAGTGAATTTGTTTCATGATTGATTTGCAGTATCTTAAAGATATTAATAAACAACCTCAGATAGCATTGAATTTAACAGGTATAATGCACCTTGTACAATCCCTCTGTAGTCTGCATTCTAGGATTATCAATCCCTTCCAGCCTTGAACTGCAGGGAACTCAAACCAAATTTTCACCCCTCCTCCTCTGGTCATCTCCTGGGACACTCCCCTTCAAGATCAGTTTCATTTCTTATAGCCTTGCTGTAGGAGCTCACCTTTTTTGCTCATGTTTTATTTTGCTAAATTCTAGTGTTGTAATTTGATATTTGTTGCGGGTTTTGCCCTAGTGCTGTGGATTCATCCTGCGGGGACATCCTTTAGCGAGAGATCGCAGACTTCTCTCTATATATAATTGTCTGCATTTGGGGGATCCCTGCCACTGCAGTAAGCCCCCTGGACAGCCTACAGATCAGATCGGGCTCCAACTCACCCCGGGTTTGTCTGCTAAGGGATTGAGCGTAGGCTGTGTGGTTCCATGGAGGCGCACCCGGGATTGTGACCGGACTGCGTACTTTCAGTGATTGTTTTGGAGGTCCTGGTAGTCACTGACTGCAGTGACCGGGCAGGTGAGGCAGTCAGAAGACTTAAAATCCAATTTTGTCAGCTTCCTGAAGTAATGATCTCCTTGCATGCTTGTTTAAACTTGCGTGCCATTGTTTTCTATGACAGCACAGAGCTCTGTGAGTAGCTATATGCATGCAGGTTTGTCGATTTTGGGGGTCCTAAAAAGGGGTTGGAGTGGTTTTCCTGCATGCCCTATCCCCCCACCGTGTTCCCTATGTTTTTCCCAGGCTGCTTTAGGGCAAAATTTACATTCATGGTGGCCATGTTGGATTTTTAAAAAACTTTTCAAAAATATTTTTTTTTTGTGCTTTTGGGCCCTGCCCGGCGGGTTAGACCTGCTTCTAAGGCTACCATTTCTAAATGGCTCCGTGCGGCAATTTCCACTAATTATGTTTCAGCGGGAAAGAAGCCTCTCCTTGGGATGAAGGTGCTGTCTGCTAGAGAAATGGCTTCCTCTTGGGCCGAGTCAACAGCTTTTTCTCCTGAGGAGATTTGCAGGGTGGCCACTTGGGCTTCCCTACACACTTTCACAGAGTTCTACCGCCTTGATGTGGTGGCCAAGCAAGATGCGGCTTTTGGGGCATCCGTCCTGGTGGCGGGCTCATCAGGCCCCCATGATCTTGTGGGACTGCTCTGATACATCCCTAGTGTGCAGACTACAGAGGGATTGTACAAGAATGAAAAATTAGGTTTCTTACCTCTGCTAATCTTTTCTTGTAAATCTCCTCTATAGTCTGCATACCCGCCTGTTTTTATGTCCGATTTGCAGGTTGCTTGCCAAGTACCTGGTAAGCTGGATTTCTGTCTTTGACCAGTAGAAAATGATTTGGGAAAAAATTTGTCCCTGCCAGCTCTGTCCCTATCCCCGCCATATCTCCATAAACTATCTGATCCCATCTGCACAAGCCTTGAATAGTTATGATTTTATACTGAACTTATTTTATTAAAGTATAAAAAGAAACAATATTCTGTACAATTGTCATTTTATAAATCACAAATAATACAGAGCAAGGATCAACAAAACCCTTGTCTCCCCTCTCCTCCCCCTCACAAATATCCCCTCCACTATCGAGAAAACTGAAGTCAAATTATTACAGAATGCTACATAGTAAAATCAAGCTAACAGAATACTTCAGTCACACATGGCAGGAATAGTGTTAGGAGAGTGCAACTACCCCCTGGTCAGAGAGAGCCCTAAGCTAGCTGGAAGCTAAAGAAGCACAGCCTGGGCTTTGTAGTTCCAGTTATGTCTAATGCCAGCTCTAGCAGAATACATAGTTCAAATCTGATATATTCTAATCACAAAATAGAAAATAAAATATTTTTTTCTATATTTTATTCTTGTTGGTCTCAGGTGCTGGTCTCTGTTTTCTTTTGTCTTCTCTTAACTTACTTGCCTGAGTCTCCTGACCATTTGACACTTCTTTTTTCTCCATCCTCACCATCCGTCTTATGTATGATGGCCATTTGTCACTCAATGTTTGCATTATAAATTCATGGATTTCCTTTGGAGTTTTCTTCCATAGGAGTAGGAACTTCATGACGGCTCGGAGTTCCACACTGAAAATTCCACACTTTTCGTTGACATGGTTCAATCAATGAAACGAAACAATGTCAAAACATAGCATTACGATTCTGCAAACTGGCACTTTGCATAATAAAATAACACTCTTTTCAGCTGCAGTGGCAAAATAATACTCAGAATTTAGGAAATTGGTTGGGTTGAGAACTTTTTAGCACCACCCTGTATGAGGTGAATTTTGAAGTGGAACGTCTAATGACATTCACTGTTTGCCTGGTGTGTATATTTGAATTAGGCACATTTTCAGTTTTACTGCATGTACAGTATAGTATGGACTGCTGAACATAATGCACCTAATTATTCACCTATTCTAGATATCTATGCGCAGATAAACTGGGTGCCCTTACATTTCACACAGGGTTTTTCAACCCATTCCTCAGGATGTACCTAGCTTGTTAGGTTTTCAGGATACCTACAATGAAAGTACACGTGATAAATTTCAATATACTATCTTCATTGTATTCAAATCTATCTCATGCATGTTCATTATGAATGTCCTGAAAACCTGACTGGCTAAGTGTGTCCCGAGGACTGGGTTGAGAAGCCCTGATCTAGTGTATACTTTGGGACCATATACTCCAGGTGGAGGAGTAACCTAGTGGTTACTGCAGCAGCCTGTGAACCTGAGGAACTGGGCTCGATTCCAACTGCTGCTCCTTGTAACTCTGGGTAAGTCACTTAACTGTCTATTGTTCCAGGTAAAAAAAAAAGTATCTATATACAGTATAAAATCTAAACCTCTTTGTTACTACAAGAAGGTGGTATATCAAGTTAATTCCCTTTACCTGTTTTTGGCTTATGCAGCCTAAACATATAAGCTAGAAGTATAAGTGCAGATCTTGATCACCTACACATCTAGTGTAGGAGTCCAATGAAAATTAAGTAGGTAAGTCAAATGCCTGAGGTAGAGAATGACACGAGGGTGAATTTTTTCCCATTACTGCTGGAACTAAATTTCCCCATCCCGTCCACACAAGTTTTGTTGCTGTCCCATTCCTGTAAGCTATGCCTTAACCGCACAAGCCTCGAACACTTACAGGTTATTTTGAGGAACTGCACAGATTGACAACATACATACCGTATTTGCCGGCGTATAAGACGACTTTTCAGTACCTTAAAATCCTCCCCAAAGTTGGGGGTCGTCTTATACGCCGGGTACTGTTTAGAGAGCTGCACGGGGACGCCCCTAGGGTCGCGGGGATCCCATGGGGACGCCCCCTAGGGTCGCGGGGATCCCATGGGGACGCCTCCGAGGGTCGCGGGGCTCCTGCGGGGCTGGATGCTCAGTCTTCTGGATGTACACGGCTCTTCTTCTCCCTACCTTCTCTGCTTGCAGCACAGAGCCGAACGGAAGTCTTCCCGACGTCAGCGCTGACGTCGGAGGGGAGGGAGGGCTTAAACAAGGCTTAAACAAAGCCCTCCCTCCCTCCGACGTCAGTGCTGACGTCGGGAAGACTTCCGTTCGGCTCTGTGCTGCAGGCAGGGCAGATAAGGAGAAGGAGAGTAGCCTCGCGGTTCGAGTGGCTACCAAGGGAGAGGGGCGGCCGCCCCGCCCCGGTTGCAGCACAGCCGGCCAGGTTCCCTTACTTTTGTGGCACTTCCCCGACCGACCGATAACAGCCCGGGTCCGACAATCCTCCCTGCCCTGTAGCCGCGAATCTAAATTACCTTCTTACAGCAGCTGTAAGAAGGTAATTTAGATTCGCGGTTAAGGGCAGGGAGGTTTGTCGGACCCGGGCTGTTATCGGTCGGTCGGGGAAGTGCCACAAAAGTAAGGGGACCTGGCCGGCTGTGCTGCACCCGGGGCGGTAGAGAAGGTGTGCGGAAGAAGGGGTAGTCTTATACGGCGAGTATATAACAAAACTCTATATTTTAACTAAAAGTTGGGGGGTCGTCTTATACGCCCAGTCGTCTTATACGCCGGCAAATACGGTAACTTGGTTTGAGTACTGTCAGTCTAGGACTTTTCAGGAGTCTTAAACACAGTAAATAGATTTTTTAAATCAGTAGCTAGTTATATGCGGCCTCTTGCTTTAAAACAGGGGTGTCCAACCTTTTGGCTTCCCTGGGCTGCATTGTCCGAAAAAAATGTTTCTGGGGCCGCACAAAGCCAGATCTTGCACAGTAAATTGATCCTGTATAGTCAATGCTAACAGAAAACCATGTCCTTTTCATATACACAGATACACCCTTGCCTGATATGGAATAATCAAAAACTAAAAATAGAAATATGTAGACAAAAGTTAAACTGAACCGCCAAGAAACCAGACTCTGCATACAATGCAACACCACAGAAACAGTGACACATATCCCCTAATACTGTGTAAAATATAAAGACAGTAGATGTAAATTTGAAAAACTGATACATAACAATCACCACTTTACAAATTAACAAATAGAAATAAAACAAATAATGAGAAATAAGAAAATACCATTTTATTGGACTAATCCATTTTTCAATTAGCTTTCAGAGGCCAAATCTTTCTTCAGGACAGTACAATATACCAGTGGCGTACCTAGGGTATGTGGCACCCGGGGCCCATCATTTTTTGACCCCCCCCCCCCCCATGTAAAAAATATTTTTTGTAATAATCATGAAAAATAAATGGTCATAATAGAAACAGGCACTGAAAATTTTCTTTTATTGAACCTCATATATGTAACCATTAATCCAAACATAACATAAATTATGTCTGAATTGTCATGACATCAGAAATACATATGGAGTAGTTGCAGGTGATGCTTGGGACAATTCTGATTGTGTTAGTTCGGTTTTATGTGTTTTTGAATAGAAGGGTTTTTATTTCTTTTTTGAAGGTTTTGTAGTCTGTGGTCGAGGTCAATAGGTTGTAGAGTTGGGGGTCGAGTGTTAGAAGGTTGTCGAACAGTTTTTTTTCTTTTGACGATTTTGGTTGGAGGGTGTGTGAATGCTGCGTGAGTTCTCCTGTGTCTGGTTGAAGTAGATTTAATTATTTAGCTGAAGAAATTAGTAAACCCCCCCCCCCCCATTCCACACACATTAATTCTCTTCCATTTTTGTTCCCATTCTAAAAAACACTGATAAGTTCCCAGAAAAAAAATACATTAAAATAAGAAGTGAAAACAAAGGCCCCTACAGATGAGAACATAACATAAGAATAGCCTAACTGGGTCAGACCAGTGGTCCATCATGCCCAGTAGCCCATTCTCATGGTAACCAATCCAGGTCATTAGTACCTGGTCAAAAACCAAAGAGTAGCAACATTCCATGCCACCGATCCAGGGCAAGCAGACAGTTCCCCCATGTCTTAATAACAGACTATGGACTTTTCCTCCAGGAATTTGTCCAAACCTTTCTTAAAATCAGCAATGCTATCTGCTTTTACCATAACTTCTGGCCACTTCATTTTTAAGCTTAGTTCTTTTCTTCCAAACAGAGACCTTGCTAGATGTCAAATACAGAAAGAACAAGGTAACTTCACAAGGACTTAGCTGTGCAGGAAATGTGAATCTCCTCATACACCCACCATATAGTGCAAAAATGTGCAAAGATCTGTTTTTTTCTTTCGATCACTACATAGTCTAATGCCACACAAGCAGCGCTGTTACAAACATATTCTGAAGGTCAATGCTAAGATTAACAAAGTTTCCTTCCTTGGACCACAAGGAGATACTGACAAACCACTAGAAGAGATCCCAAAACAACTACCCAGGCACAACACCCAAAGACCCACTCAGTGTGTGAACCAGTTGAGTGGAGTGGACTAACTGGGGGATGGAAATGGGCCCAGAGTTTGCTCAGCAGAATTTCCCAGACCACCTCTTCCTCTCAACACATTGACACGCTGCCGCCACCACCACCACCATTAGGAACACCTCAACAGGTAGGCCAGCAATGCTTATAAACTTTATAAAACACATTATTATATTTTCTTATAAAGCACATATTTTTATTGAACTCTCTGACATCCTCAGCCTTGCCATTCACAAAAATAGAAGGAAGAAAAGTTCCCGTTTCCTGCTGTCTCATGTCCCCGGCCTATACAATATTTTTCTTCTGCAGACCCTTCAAAAATCTGACCAAATCCTCGTTTCACTTGCATTATAAAGTACTGAGGATGCCATCTCTCTCCAATCCCAGGTCCTAAAGTCTAAGACAGTAGTGCAAACTAGTGCTGCCCGATTCAAGAAAAAAAAAATTTTCGATTCGATTCAGCCTATTGAATTGGTTTTTCAATTCAACTTTCCTGCCCAATTGGGTGTTTTTTTTTTTGTTTTTTTTTTAAACATCCTGGTGGGTTTATTTTATAGGTTTTTCACCCCCCCTTTGGCTTCTCCTAACCACACTGGCGCTGTGGTGTAAATAAAATAAAGAAACAAAAAGGACTTTTCCTCTCTGTTAAATCCTAGCTCACGTTTGCAGTCTAACACCAGCTCTGGCAGGATACACATTTCAAATCTGACATATTGTAATCACAAAACAGAAAATAAAATTAGTTTTTCTACCTTTTGTTGTCTGGTTATTTTTCAAATCTTGTTGGTCCAAGGCTCTGGTTAACTTGCTTGCCAGGGTCTCCTTCTTCCTTCTTTCTGCATGCTAACCATCCATCTGCCATCTCTGTCCTCCCTGTTTCCCTTCCCTCCCCAGGAGGTCTGGCATCTATCCTTTTTTCATCTCCCTCCACAGATCTATCTTTTCTTAACTACCCTTTCATCCAGCATCTCTCCCTCCTTCCCCACCACCCCAGGGTCCACCATCTCTCCCTTTCTTTTCCCAACTACCCTCCTATCCAGTATCTCTATCCTCCCCTCCTCACCATCCCTTGTGTCCAACTTCTCTCCCTTTCTGTTCCTTCCCTCTCTAAAAACTATGGTCCATCATCCTCTTCTCTATTTTCAGACCCATTATTTCTTCCCACCCAAAGTCCGGCATATGCGCATCTCTTTGAACCCCCTCATTCCCTCCGTGTATTTCTACACCAGGGCCCCCCTCCCTGAAGGCCTGTCCCCCCCTTAAAGGTCTGCATCCCACCCCCGAAGGCCTGCACCCCCCCGAAGGCCTGCACTCCCCCCCCAAAGGCCTGCACCCCCCCAAAGGCCTGCACCCCCCCGAAGGCCTGCACCCCCCCTCCGAAGGCCTGCACCCCCCTTGAAGGCCTGCCTGCCTGTCCCCCCCGAAGGCCTGCCTGCCTGATCCCCTTGAAGGCCTATCCCCCCCTTGAAGGCCTGCCTGTCCCCCCCCGAAGGCCTGTCCCTCCCTTGAATGCCTGCCTGCCTGACCGCCCCCTTGAAGGCCTGTCCCTCCATTGAAAGCATGCCTGTCTGCCTGACCCCCCCCTTGAAGGCCTGTCCCCCCTTTGAAGGCCTGCCTGCCTATCTCCCCTTTGAAGGCCTGCCTGTCCCCCCCCCCCTTTGAAGGCCTGCCTGCCTGTCACCCCTCCCTCCCCCTTGAAGGCCTGCCTGCCCGCCCCACCCCGAAGGACCGCTCGCCCCCCCTGGCCTCCCTGCACCTCCTGAATCAGGCCCTGAGGGGGTGCTCCTGGCCTTGAGTTCAGTCCCCCCCCAAAGGACCGCTCGCCCCCTGGCCTCCCTGCACCACCTGAATCAGCCCGCAGCGGGATCGCGATGTCAACGATCCCTTCGCTGCTTCGGAGCTGCTTCCTCCGCCCCTTCTCTGACATCAGAGGAAGGGAGGGGCAGGACCGCGGCACAGGAAGCAGCGCCAAAGCAGCTCAGGGATCGCCGACATCGCGATCCCGCTGCGGGCTGCTTCATAGGTGGTGCAGGGGGGCGAGCGGTCCTTCGGGGGTGGGGGGGACTGAACGGCAAGGCCGGGAGCACCCCCCTCAGGGCTGGCACCCGGGGCGGACCGCCCCCTCCCCCCTTAGTACGATACTGCAGTATACTGCTGTTATGGAATCCTGTCCTAACATGAGGAAAGGGGTTTAGTCCCCCCCAAAATTGCTTTATTTCCATTTCCTATTGATAAACTTTAATTAATACAGTTACAATACTACTTGATTCTAAGTAAAGCAACAACAAAATTTTTTTTCTACCTTTTGTCATTTCTGCTTTAATCATCTTCTCTTTGCTTTCTTCTTTCTATATATCGTTTGTCCTCTCTCCCTTCCACCCAGCCTCTGCCCTAGTGCTGCCCGATTCAGGAAAAAAAATTTCAATTTGATTTCAGCGTATTGAATCGATTTTTCGATTCAATTCGATTTTCATGCCCAATTGGTTATCTTTTTCAAGCATCCTGGTGAGATTATTTTATAGCCTCTTCACCCCCTTTGCCCTCTCCTACCCACTGTGGTGTAAACAAAATAAACAAAAAAAAACTTTTCCTCTCTCTGTTAAATCCTAGCTCACGTTCAAGGTCTAACACCACCTCTAGCAGGATGCCCATCAAATCTGACATATTATAATCACAAAATAGAAAATAAAATTATGTTATCCCAGGACAAGCAGGCAGCATATTCTTTAAGCATGGGTGACGTCACCGACGGAGCCCTCGGTACGGACCTTTTTAACTAGAAAGTTCTAGTTGGCCGCACCGCGCGTGCGCGAGTGCCTTCCCGCCCGACGGAGGAGTGCGTGGTCCCCAGTTTCTTCGTTTCCGCGGAGCGAAGAAGACGCGTGTGTTTTTTCAACGGCCGTTGAAATCACTTTTTGCCTTCCCGCTCGCGCTTTTTTCCATTTTTTCTTCTTTTTTGCCTTCGGGTTTCTTTTTTCTTTGATTTGTAAAAAAAAAAAAAAAAAAACTTATATTTTTTTCCCTTTTTTCCGACTTTGCCCCGGCGGGGCCTGTTGCCATTATACAGGCCTCGGGGGTTCGATTTTGCGGAGGCTATTTTCCCCTTCATGCCCCCGCAAGTCGGTTTTAAGAAGTGCCAGCGGTGTGCACGCCCGATCTCCCTCACTGACCCACACAATTGGTGTTTACAGTGTTTGGGTCCGGAGCATCGGGCGGACTCCTGCACCCGCTGTGCCACTCTTAAAAAGCGGACGCTTAAAAACCGACAAATCCAACAAAATCTTTTGTTCGGCACCGGGTCGACGATGGACTCCTCGGCATCGACAGCGGTACCACAGAAATCGGCACCGTCTACTTCGACGACGCCCGACCCCACATCGGCGTCTCTGGCGCCAGGTAAGCCGGCTAAGAAGCCTCCCTCTTCCCTCGAGCGTCCACCAGCCACAGTGGCGACACCGACCTTACCGGCCTCGCGCCGACCCCGAAAGCGCTCTGCCCCGATTTCGGTGAGTGCCTCGTCATCGGCCTCCTCATCGCCGGGGCGTTGGAGCGGCACCTAAGAACATAAGAACATAAGAACATAAGCAGTGCCTCTGCCGGTCAGACCATAGGTCCATCCTGCCCAGGAACCGAAGCAAAAGAAAGCGGTTCCGGTGCCACCCCTGGATGACCGTATTACGGCCATCCTACAAGTTCAACTCCAGGAACAGTTGCAGCGTCAGCTCGAGCACCTGTTACCCACTATCCTGGCACCGCTCCTTTCAGTACCAGACCGGCCCGAGCCCCGTACCGAGCCCCCGGTATCCAAACCATCGGTACCTATCAACACCTCCATGCCGATTCTTTCGGCTGAGCAACTTCATGCCCATCCGGTGGTTCACTCCCATACCACGACGGATCCTCCTCAGGACCGGGCAGGACACAAGACTTCCCGGGACCGGGATCGACGCCGGTCCTCTTCTCCCGGTACCGTTTTGGTGCGCTCTGGAAAATCTTTATCCAAGACTCACCATACCGCACCTTCCACCCCGGTGTCTCGGCATGCACACCCGGAGGTCCGGGACCCAGACCTATGGGAAGAGTCCCCCCCCCGGTACCGAGGAGGATCTCTCCTCGTCTGATGAGGATCCATCGGCACCCGATGCCACCTCTAAACCTGAGCAGTCCTCCTTTTCAAAATTCCTCAGGGAGATGTCTGCAGCCTTGTCCCTTCCTCTGGAATCGGACTCTAAAAAATCTCAAGCCTTCCTGGAGGCTTTAGATTTTGAACAACCTCCTAAGGAGTTCCTCAAGCTCCCCGTACATGACATCCTACGGGAGACCTTTTACAAAAATTGGGAGAACCCCCTTACGGTTCCGGGGGCCCCCCGTAAACTGGACAACCTCTATCGAATAATCCCTATTCCAGGGTTCGACAAGTCTCAATTGCCCCATGAGTCCCTTCTTGTTGAATCCACCTTAAAAAAGACTCAGGGCTCCAGTGTTTATGCCTCTACCCCTCCTGGCAGAGAGGGTAAGACCATGGACAAGTTTGGCAAGAGGCTCTACCAGAATGCCATGCTGGCCAACAGGGCAAACAATTATTCATTCCATTTTTCATTTTACATGAAACATTTGGTTCAGCAGCTGTCCGCCCTTCAAAAATACCTCCCGGAGCGCAAGGTTCCACTTTTTCAGCAACACATCTCTGGCCTCCTTCAGTTGCGAAAGTTTATGGTCCGCTCGATATACGATTCATTCGAGCTCACCTCCCGTGCCTCTGCCATGGCCGTAGCCATGCGCCGCCTGGCCTGGCTGAGAGTCTCAGACCTGGACATCAACCACCAGGATCGTCTGGCAAACGCCCCCTGTCTGGGGGATGAGATTTTTGGAGAGTCCCTGGATTCCACCACCCAGAAACTCTCCGCCCATGAAACCAGGTGGGACACCCTGATTAAGCCGAAGAAAAAGGCTCCACCTGCACGACCTTACAGACCTCAATCCTCCTATCAGCGCAGGTTCTCAGCCAGGCCACTCAATCCGCCTTCTCAACAACCTCGGCGACCCCGTCAGCAACAACATCATACCCAGGCTCGTTCTCAGCCCAATCAACCCAACAAGCCTCTTCAACCTGCAAAGCCTTCTCAGCCCTTTTGACTCTTCTCTCCAGGGCATAGCCAGTCTTCCGCCTTTGCTACCTCTTCCACAACCAATCGGAGGTCGTCTCCGCATATTCTTCAGCCGTTGGGAGGTCATCACATCAGACCAGTGGATCCTCAACATCATCCACCACGGCTACTCTCTCAACTTCCAGACTCTTCCACCGGACAACCCTCCCGTAGAGTCTGCTTCACACTCATCTCAAACCCCCCTCCTCCTGAGGGAGGTTCAATCCCTCCTCCTTCTCAATGCCATCGAAGAAGTACCTCCAGATCAACGGGGTCAGGGATTCTACTCCCGCTACTTCCTGGTACCCAAAAAGACGGGAGACCTCCGTCCCATTCTCGATCTCAGAGACCTCAACAAGTGTCTGGTCAAGGAGAAGTTCAGAATGCTCTCCCTTGCCACGCTTTACCCTCTTCTCTCTCAACACGACTGGCTATGTTCCCTGGACCTCAAGGAGGCCTACACTCACATCTCCATCAATCCGAATTCTCGCCGCTATCTGCGTTTCCAAGTGCTACACCGCCACTATCAGTACAAGGTGCTACCGTTTGGCCTCGCTTCATCACCCAGGGTATTCACCAAGTGCCTTATAGTAGTAGCGGCCTTCCTCAGGTCTCACAACCTCCAGGTGTTCCCCTACTTGGACGATTGGTTAGTGAAAGCACCTACGTCTCCACTTGTGCTACAAGCCACTCATCATACCATCTCTCTCCTCCATCTCCTGGGGTTCGAGATCAACTACCCCAAGTCGCATCTGCTCCCCACACAGCGCCTTCAATTCATTGGAGCAGTTCTCGACACCACACTAATGAGGGCGTTTCTCCCCTCCGACCGTCAACGGACTCTGCTCCACCTTTGTCGTCAGGTGCTCCTTCATCACTCCATTCCTGCCAGACAGATGATGGTCCTCCTGGGCCACATGGCCTCGACGGTACATGTGCTTCCCCTAGCGCGACTCCACCTCAGGACACCTCAATGGACTCTGGCCAACCAGTGGTCACAGACCTCGAATCTTCTTTCTCATCCCATCTCTGTGACATCGTCTCTTCAGCGATCTCTACAATGGTGGTTGAACTCCTCAAATCTTTCCAGGGGCCTTCTCTTTCATCTGCCCCCTCATTCCATGATCATCACCACGGATGCCTCCCCTTATGCATGGGGAGCTCACCTGGGAGATCTACGCACCCAGGGTCTTTGGACCCCGCAGGAGCGTCTACATCACATCAATTTCCTAGAACTCAGAGCCATGTTCTACGCTCTCAAGGCCTTCCAGCACCTTCTCTGCCCTCAGGTTCTTCTCCTGTGCACAGACAATCAAGTCGCCATGTACTACATAAACAAGCAAGGCGGCACCGGATCTCGCCTCCTTTGTCAGGAGGCTCTCAGCATCTGGACCTGGGCCACGGCCCACAATCTCTTCCTCAAGGCTGTCTATATCCAGGGCGAACAGAACTCTCTGGCCGACAATCTCAGCCGCATCCTTCAACCTCACGAGTGGATGCTGGACCCTCCAACACTCCACTCCATCTTTGCTCGCTGGGGCACTCCGCAGGTGGACCTCTTTGCAGCACCTCACAATCATCAGCTGCCCCAATTCTGTTCCAGACTCTTCTCTCCTCATCGTCTGGCCCCAGATGCATTCCTGCTCGAATGGAGGGATCGGTTCCTGTATGCCTTCCCTCCACTTCCTCTGCTGCTGCGGACCTTGTCCAAACTCCGCAAAGACAGGGCCACCATGATTCTCATCGCCCCTCGGTGGCCTCGACAACACTGGTTCTCCCTTCTGTTCCAACTCAGCTCCAGGGAGCCCATTCCTCTTCCTGTGTTTCCTACTCTACTTACACAGCAGCATCAATCTCTACTACATCCCAATCTGTCTTCGCTCCACCTGACAGCTTGGTTTCTCTCGGGCTGACCTCTCCAGAGAATCTATCTCAGCCTGTCCGTCTCATTTTGGACGCCTCCAGGAAACCGGCCACCCTCCAATGTTACCATCAGAAGTGGACCAGGTTCTTCTCGTGGTGTCTACGGCATCATCATGATCCCACCTCTTTAGCGGTGGAATCTGTACTGGACTATTTGCTCTCACTGTCCAATGCTGGCCTCAAATCTACCTCCATCAGAGTCCACCTCAGTGCCATCACTGCGTTTCACGAGCCTATCCTCGGAAAACCTCTCACGGCTCATCCACTGGTTTCCCGGTTCATGAGAGGTCTCTTCAATGTCAAACCACCTCTGCAGCCTCCTCCTGTCGTCTGGGACCTGAATGTGGTTTTATCAGCACTCATGAAACCTCCGTTTGAGCCTCTTGCCACAACTTCGCTCAAATTTCTTACCTGGAAGGTGCTTTTCCTAATTGCCATCACCTCTGCCAGGAGGGTTAGCGAACTGCATGCACTGGTCGCCGATCCACCATTCACTGTTTTTCACCATGACAAGGTGGTCCTGCGTACCCATCCCAAATTCCTTCGTGGTCTCAGCTTTTCACCTCAACCAGTCCATTGTGTTGCCCGTCTTTTTCCCTAAACCCCATTCTCATCCTGGGGAACAGGCACTGCACACGCTGGATTGTAAGCGTGCCCTGGCCTACTACCTTGACCGTACCAGGGCTCACCGCTCATCTCCTCAGCTCTTTTTGTCATTCGACCCTAACCGTCTAGGTCGTCCTGTCTCCAAACGGACGCTTTCCAATTGGCTTGCTGCCTGTATTGCGTTCTGTTATGCTCGGGCCGGTCTCTCACTGGAAGGTGCTGTCACGGCCCACAGAGTCCGAGCTATGGCTGCTTCTGTGGCTTTCCTCCGTTCCACGTCCATCGAGGAAATCTGCAAGGCGGCCACTTGGTCCTCAGTTCACACGTTCACTACTCACTACTGTCTGGATGCCTTCTCCAGACGGGATGGACACTTCGGCCAATCTGTGTTACAAAATTTATTTTCCTAATGGCCAACCATCCCTCCTCCCTCTTTGTTAGCTTGGAGGTCACCCATGCGTAAAGAATATGCTGCCTGCTTGTCCTGGGATAAAGCACAGTTACTTACCGTAACAGGTGTTATCCAGGGACAGCACGCGCACGCGCGGTGCGGCCAACTAGAACTTTCTAGTTAAAAAGGTCTGTACCGAGGGCTCCGTCGGTGACGTCACCCATGCGTAAAGAATATCTGCCTGCTGTCCCTGGATAACACCTGTTACGGTAAGTAACTGTGCTTTTTCTACGTTTTGTTGTCTGGTCATTATTCAAATCTTGTTGGTCCCAGGCTTTGGTTGTCTTCTGATAACTTGCTTGCCAGGGTCTCCACCTTTCTTCTTTCTCCGTGCTAACCATCCATCTTCCATCTCTGGCCTCCCCTTCCATTTCTCTTCCCTGCCCCGGAGGTCTGGCATCTTTCCTTTTTTTCGTCTCCAGCCCCAGATCCACCTTTTCACAACTACCCTTTCATTCAGTATCTCTCCCTCCTTTGCCACCACCCTAGGGTCCACCATCTTTCCCTTTCTCTTCCCAACTACCCTCCTATACAGTATCTCTATCCCCCCTCCACACCATCCCTTGTCCAACTTCTCTCCCTTTCTGTTCCTTCCCTCCCTAAATCCCATTGTCCACCATCTCTCTCGCTCTCCACTGTTTTTAAACCCATTATTTCTTCCCCCCAAAGTCCGGCATATGCACATATCTTTGAACACCCCCTTCCCTCCCTCTCTCGGTGTACTTCTACATCAGGGCTTCCCTTCCCCGAAGGCCTGCACTGTCCCCCCTGAAGGCCTGTACCACCCCTTGAAGGCCTTCCCCCCCAAAGGCCTGCACCCCACCCCTGAAGGCTTGCCTGTCCACCCAGAAAGCCTGTCCCACCACCCCTGAAGGCCTGTCCCACCATCCCTGAAGGACTACACTCCCTGAAGGCCTGCACCCCACCCCACCCCAGAAGGCCTTCCTGTCCCCCCTGAAGGCCTTTCCCCCCCCTGAAGGATTGCACATCCCCCGGAAGGCCTGTCCCACCAACCCCCCTCTCTGGAAGGCCTGCTTGTTCCCCCCCTG
Organism: Geotrypetes seraphini; assembly: GCF_902459505.1. Lineage (NCBI taxonomy): Eukaryota > Metazoa > Chordata > Amphibia > Gymnophiona > Dermophiidae > Geotrypetes > Geotrypetes seraphini. The sequence goes on along the minus strand of NC_047090.1, from coordinate 61,823,545 downwards.
ATCTCCCACGTATCCATTTACCTAATTCCAGCAGCGGAGCAGCCTGCAGAGAGGATCGCCAGTGCTAGCGATCTTTGTAGGCTGCCATAGGTCTTCAGAGCTGTCTTTCCTCTGCCGCAGTCCTGCCTCTCCTCTGACATCAGAGGCAGGATCGTGGCAGAGGAAACAGCTCCAGAGGCTGATGGCAACTTGCAAAGATCGCTAAAGTACCGGCAATCCTCTCTGCAGGTTGCTCCACTGCCGGAATTAGGTAAATGGATACGCAGGAGGCCAGGGGAAGCTGGATACTAGCACTTCCCGACTGACCCTCCCCCCTTGCCCTCTAAAGTAGGAGCGGCTGCAGCCAGCCAGCAAGAGGCAGCGCTGCTGCTCCTGCTTTTGGGGGCATGGGTGGAAGGTCAGTCACCAAATCGGGAGGCCAATTTTTTTTTTTTTTTGTTGTTGTTTTTAAATTGATTCAAATCGATTCATGCGAAGTGAATTGGTGAATCGATTCAAATCAGGCAGCACTACTCTGCCCTCTCTCTCTGCCCCTTCCACCCAGCCTCTGTCCTTTCTCTCTCTCTAACCCAGGGGTAGACAACTCTGGTCCTCGAGGGCCGGAATCCAGTCGGGTTTTCAGGATTTCCCCAATGAATATACATGAGATCTATTTGCATGCAGTACTTTCAATGCATATTCATTGGGGAAATCCTGAAAACCTGACTGGAATACGGCCCTCGAGGTCCGGAGTTGCCCACCCCTACTCTAACCCTTCTATCTACTGTCGACTCTCTCATTGTCCACCTTCTCTGCCCTTTCCACCCAGTGACCACCCTCTCTCTTTTCCATATGGAATCTTCACTCTTTTTATGTCCCTTTAATAAACTGTATATCCTGTGCCCCTGCTCTCCTTTGTACATGATTGATTTTAGCTTCACTCCCTCTCCATTTTTCTGTCTCCATCCCGTCCCCTATGCTCTGGCATCTCTCTCTTCTCCTTTCCTTCATTCCTTTCCATTCCACCCCATGGTCTTTCTACCTTTTGTCATTTCTGCTTTAATCATCTTCTCTTTGCTCTCTTCTTTCTATGCAGCATTTGTCCTTTCCTTTCCATGCAACATCTGCCTTCTCTCTTTGCCCCTTCCACCCAGCCTCTGCTCTCTCTCTCTACCCCTTCCATCTACTGTCCACCCTCTCTGCCCTTTCCATCCAGTGTTCGCCCTCTCTCTCTTCCATACGGTATCTTCCCTCTTTCTATGTCCCTTCAATAAACTGTATATCCTGTGCCCCTTCTCTTCTTTGTCCATGGTTCATTTCAGCTTCACTCCTCTCCATTTTTCTGTCTCCACCTCCTCCCCTATGCTCTGGCATATCTCTCTTCTCATTTCCTTCCTTCCTTCCTTCCCACTTTACCCCATGGTCTGGCATCTCTATCTCCTTCCCTCCCCCCATGCCCTGGAATCTCTCTCCTCTCCTCTTCTATCTCTATCTGTCCCTCTCCCTCCTTTCCCTCTGGTCTGGCAATCTGGCATCTCTCTCCTCTTCTTCCATCCCCCCTCATCCTCCATTATCTGGCATCTCCTCTCCTTCCTTCCTCTCCCCTTCCTTCCTTTCCCCTGGTCTGGCATCTGTCTCCTTCCCTCCCCACATGTCCTGGCTCCATGGTCTGGTATCTCCTTTCCTTTCCTCCCTCCCATGGTCTTGGCATTTCTTTCCTTTCCCTTCCCTGGTCTTCCTTCTTCCTCCTTCCCTTTCTCTCCCCAATTGGGTGCATCAGCAGCAGCATTTCTCTTCCCCCCTCCCCCTTCCCTGTCTCACACACTCATCGGCAGCGCAGCATTCACAACTTGCTGCTCTTGCTTGCTTCAGGCCTTCCTCGCTGCCGGGTTCCACCTACTTTCTGTTTCTGTGAAGACAGGACCCGGCAGAGAGGAAAGCCCGAAGCAAGCAAGATTAGCCAGTTATAAACTTCCCTCCCTCCCTTTGACTCCCTCGCTGCCATATCTCCCGCCATAGCCTGAAAGCGAATTAAATCCATGCTCCGGGGCTCTAACAGTAACACTGTGCGTGCTGGCTTCCCTTCTCCTCCCTCCCCCCCTCATGACGTAACTTCCAGTTTTGGAGGAGAAGAAGGGAAGCCAGCACGCACAGTGTTATTGTTAGAGCCCCAGAGCATGGGTTCAATTCACTTACTGGCGCTTTAAAAAAAAAAAAAAAAAGTCAGGCTGAGGCGGGAGTTGAACATTGAGCTCCCGGTGGCTCTTCAGGCTGTGCTGAGTCAGCCCAGGGAATCCCCAAGCCGGTGAGAGGGGTTTTCAGAAAAAATTTTGAGCAGCAGCAGCAGGATTCGCAACCTTCCGAGATGACAGTCGGGAGCTCACCTAAATTAGCTAGGCGGAGCACCCGGCTAAAAGGCACTAGGGAGAACACTGCAAGTTCACAATCCTTATCCAAAACACTCAAGAACAAGGGACATTTTGGATTTTTCGGTTTTTGGAATGATGTGTCACCAGTGGCTTCTCTTTGCTGCCTCCTGCCTTGCTGACATCACTTCCTTTTTCTTTCCTGGCTGAACACGACAGAAAAGCATGCAGGGCCACAGCAGACAGCCTATATGAATTTCTGCGGCCACCAGCAACACCTCTGAGGTACACCAGTAAGAGTTAAGTTGGAAAAAAAATGAACTGCTATCAGCGTATAGTGAAGTCTTTAAAGTGACTTTTGGGCCAGGTTTCACTTTTGATGCTAAAAGTAAGCTGTTTGTACAAATTAGTAATATAACAATATTAAAAAAAAAAAAAATTGGATTTTGGAGCTTTTCAGTTTTTAGAATTTCGGATAAAGGATCTTGTATCTGTAATGTAATTCAGAGACAGATTTACAACCAAAAATGGTGCTAATTTGTCCTCAGATAATGTAGAAATTTCAGTAGACTACTCTGCTGCAGACTTTTAACTTTAATATAAAGAAGATTTTATATATCTTAGGTTCTAATTGATTGGATTAACGAAGTGCTAGTCGAAGAAAGAATAATTGTGAAGAACCTGGAAGAGGATCTTTACGATGGACAAGTTCTGCAGAAGCTTTTAGGTGAGCTGAACGATGGAGAGGAGATAGATAAGAAATTTTATATGACAAAACTGGTTTCTTGTATAAAATTTATGTTTTGAGGTTAAGAAAGGCTGCCTCTGGTCATTACAGGGGGCCTTTCCTTTGCCATGTCCTTCTCTTCTGATGCTGAGTAGGGATGGGGGTATGTACAATGATCTGGACTCTAGTCACTTCTGGTCACCACCAGTCACTATGGGTCACTTAGAGCTGTATTTTCCACTTTCCCAGGCAAGTTGCTCTGGGTGTCTTGTTTGTTAGACCCTTTTGCCATCAGGGTGAGACTTTGGCTTCTTTTAGTAAGAGTTTGGAAGTCCTTAGGTTTTCTTCCTTTAAATCAGATTTAAGCTTATTCCACAGGTGATGGGGTTCTCACCCCCTTCCTGAGGTCCTGTTTGTCCCTTCAAAGAGGTATCTTGTCTGTATGTAAATTCGTTTGCAAATGAGCTTCTTCAGTGGTGTCTGTTCCCGGGTAGAGAATGACGCTGGGAAAAAAATTGTCCCCGCCCCACCCCTGTGAGCGCTTTCCTTGGCTATCTACCACCACCCTTTGCCTGCTTCTCCTGTCCAGCAGCAGCCCTTCTCCCTTTGTTTTACCTCCCCCCTGTTTAGCAGCACCTCTTCCCTGCTCCCCCTGTCCAGCAGCAGCCCTTCTCCCTTCGTTTTACCTCTTTCCTGTCCAGCAGCACCTCTTACCTGATACCCTTCAGTGTTCTCCCCAGAAATTTTTTCCAGCCAGGTGGCATGAAAAAGTAGCCGGGTGGGGCAGGATGGGGAAATTTGGTGATGGGGAAAATTAACCCCCTCTTTTACTAAGGTACGCTAGCATTTTTAGCGCGTGCAAACCCCTGTGCTATGTGGGAAAACTAACGCCAGCTCAATGCTGGCGTTAGCATCTAGCGCATGTGGCAATTCTCCACGCACTAAATGCATGCTAAAACCACTATTGTAACTTAGTAAAAGGAGCCCTAAATGTGTACTATTTTTATTAGTTAATTATTATTATTATTTTCCAATGCTCAATATGACTTCCTTTTTTTAAGGTTTGACACTTGTGCCAGAATATTTTTACTAAATTTAAGAAGTATTTGCCCTCTTTCAAATGGTATAGATGTTAAAAAAAGGGAAAGGCGTTAATGAAGTCATTAGGTTCAATCTAGCCATTTATTTCTGCATGAATTTAAACAACTAAAAAAAAAAAAAGATAAATATAGCTGATCCAGTCATACAAGAAATGGCTCAACAGCAAGGGTGCCCACACTTTTTGGGCTTGCGAGCTACTTTTAAAATGACCAAGTCAAAATGATCTACCAACAATAAAATTAAAAAAAAAAAACAACCCCAAAAAGCACACTGTACGCAGAGAAAATGTTAATTATCATTTATATTCCACAGGTTTTCAAAGAGGTCAAGGCAGATGATTCTATGCAATGTCACCTCAGGAACAACTATACAAAAATAGACAAATATACCCCCTCCCTTTTTACTAAATCGCAATAGCGGTTTTTAGTGCAGGGAGATGCGCTGAATGCCCTGCGCTGCTCTCAATGCTCATAGGCTCCCTGTGCTAAAAACCGCTATTGCGATTTTGTAAAAGGGGGCCATAGTGCAAAATATAGACAGCAGATATAAATTCTCAAAACAGACACATTTTGATCACTAAACTGAAAATAAAATCATTTCTCCCACAATTGGACATGCTTAGTTACGCCAGCTCTATGGCTGCTTTAATTGTAAGGCGCCTGAATCTAAGGTTAAATGCTACTATTCTGTAATGGAACCTGGGAGCCCATTCACTGCTATAGAATAGGCGTTCCCTGTACAGTCTCAGGGTGCCTACGAGGAAGAAACCACTTGGAGAATTGCCCCTTATTTTTTAAGGATTATAAAAACAGAAGCAATAATGTGAAAAACAAAACACAGCCTTAAAACAGGCTGAATTAATTTGTGAACCATTATTTAAAGGATACTCAGAAAAAATATTGTTTTCCCTTTGCTTAAATGAAATAAACATATTCCTATCCATCATTTGACTATAGCTAAGTGGAAAAGAACATTAGCTCGAAAAACCTCATAGAGCTGCAGTGAAATAGAAAAGTGATTTCGTTTTACTGTAATTTCTGCATTAAGTGGATTTGCACACCCCAAGCTCCTTAAATCCTGATGCACTTCTAGCTTTTCCTGTATCAGACTTTGCAAGATTAATAAATGGAGCATCCTTCTGCCTGCCAGTTAAAGGATGAAAAAAAAATGCCTATAAAGTTCAAATCACAGCTTGACTAAACTTGAACTTTTTTGATTTCATTCTTCCTGGCTGACCACTTTATCTTCCACAATAGGCACCAAGGTTGCTTGGATCGGAGCTTTTAAAAGAGCAAGCAGAATCGTGTCCGATGTCCATGCGTTTGTTTTTCTCAAATGGTATACAACTATACTTGCTGCTTTTACTTGCTTTGGCCTTCCTCGTTGCCGGATCCTGCCTACTTTCTGTTTCCGCGAAGGCAGGACCCGGCAGCGAAGAAGGCCCGAAGCAAGTAAAAGCAGCAAGTTGAAAGCTTCCCTCCGGGGCTCTATCGTGTGCGTGCTGGCTTCCCTTCTCTTCCCTCCGAAACAGAAGTAGCGTCCCGGGGGGAAGAGAAGGGAAGCCGGCACGCACACGATAGAGCCCTGGAGGGAAGCTTACAACTTGCTGCTTTTACTTGCTTCGGGCCTTCCTCACTGCCGGGTCCTGCCTTCGCGGAAACAGAAAGTAGGCAGGTCCCGGCAACGAGGAAGGCCTGAAGCAAGTCAAAGCATGCTGGCAAAAAAAAAAAAAAAGTCAAACAAAATTTTCGGCGGCGAGTCAGCCCGGGAAGGAGCATCGGTGGCAGCAGCAGGATTCGCTGGGCGGTCATCTAAATTAGCCGGGCGCAGTGCCCGGCTATAAGGCCCTGGGGAGAACACTGCCCTTGTCCAGCAGTAGACCTTCTCCTTTCCCTGCTCCCCCTGTCCAGCATCCGCTAGCCCGGGCAGCCTTGGGGGTTTTGCTAGGCTGGCCCATCTCGCATTATTGAAGTGGGCCGGCCTAGCAAATGCTCCGCAGCTGCTGCTTTTGCTGGTACAGGAGTGAGAAGAGGCAGGAGTCAAACCACCACCGCCGTCACAAGCTGCCCCACATGCCGCCGCAAGCCGCCCCATGCGACGGAAATCGAATTTAGCACGGAGGCACACAGCACGGGGCAGGGATCACAAATTTTTTATATACAAAGAGTATTTAGTCTTATTTTTTATATACATATAGGACTCCTTTTACTAAGCTGCGATAGCGGTTTTAGCTTGTGCTAAGTGTGCGCAGAATTGCTGCACGCCCTAGACACTTAGTAAAAGGAGCCAATAGTATTTAGTCTTATGCATCACCTTTTTTCTTTTGATCTTATATGGCTTGTTTTGCATATCATCTCTTTTATATATTGCCTATTTATTAAGTCTGTTTATGTATTATGTGTTATTTATGGCCTATATTTATTATGTATTATGATTAATTTTGTCACTTTTATTAATCTATTTGTATTCCGCTGTGTACATACATGAGCTTACATACCTTTTATTTTTACATTTTCATTTGTGTTTATTTTTATGCAGTATTAATTTTTTAATTTAACGTGCATATTTTGTATTTATTTTTATATCTGCTTGATTTGTGTTTTTATGTATTTAGACTTCTGAGGCAGGTTTTGCAGCTGAAACACGATTCATGTTGAGTCGACTTCCTTTGATTAATGAATTTATCATTTTGAACACCATAGACTGCTTTGTTTTTTCATTTCCCCTCTGCTGTTTCTTTTGAGTATTAAAATTATATCATTAGTAGATTCTGTGCAATGCCCAGAATGGGCGCATGGAAAACCCCTGTCAAACTACCGACAGATCTGAGCTGTCAGTAGGATCCCGTGCTTTACTTTCCTGTTGGTGCCTGAGTGCTAATTGGCTCAAGCACTGACAGGAAAGTCATGGAAGCATGCCATGGCCCGTCACCCACAAACTCTTCCTTGAGCTTGAAACCCCCCCCCCCATGTTAAGATTTCCTTCTATCTATTCATGTGCGTGTCTCCTCTGAAGCCAGCAATTTTAGGATTCAGGAACTACTACCACCCTATCTAAAAAAAACCCTCAGAAAATCCTGCCTCTTTTCTCTAGGTGTGTGCACCTAATCTCCTTCAGTGTCTTCCTTGGCTCAGCCCAGACTACTAATTAATATAAAATCAAAGAATAAGGTATCTCTGCCTAGGAAACCTATCTTTTTCTCTTTAACTTAAAAAAAACGTTCCTTAGTCTGTGCTTAAAATTTTCTTCTTATTTCCTTAAAGTACATACAGTTCTATGCACACCACAATTTAAACCAGTTGTCAAAGACTAACCCCCCTTTTTTATGAAACTAAGATAGCAGTTTCTAGTGCGGGGAGCCGCGCTGAATGGCCTGCGCTCTGCCGTTGCTCATAGGAACTCGAGCATTGGGAGCAGCGCAGGCCATTCAGCGCGGCTCCCCGTGTTAGAAACTGCTATTGCAGTTTCGTAAAAGGAGGCCTAAGTTTCTTATAGCTTTATTAAACTGAGACAAAGAGCCAAAATGAAGCTCATATTTGTTTGGATCAAGCAATAAATTCACACAATTTAATTTCTACCAGAATTAACTATTCCTCAGTTCAGGGATAAACAGAGCACATCTCTCTCTCTCTCTATCTCTTTGTCTCTCTCTTCTTTCTCAAGCTGCAGCATTACTGTTAGAATGCTGAGCACAGTGTAAACAGCTCCTCATAAGTGATCAGCTCAAATAAAATTAAACTTCTACTCAACAGAACCTGTATCCCTTAATAACTTGCCATCCAGGTTCATTAGACTAACAAAAAAAAACCCCTTCATGATTCCTCAGACACCTCAAAGTTCTTTATAACCAGTTTTTAAATACTTCTAGTCTGAGGCTTTGGCTGTTGGTGGGTATGCTTATGAAGATTGGTCGATCCCATTCCCCCTGCGAAAGGTGGCACACAAACTTAAATATTTGGGGGTATACATCACTGGCGATCTGTCCCAGGCCTATAAAGAAAATTTCACAGTGCTCTTGAATAGGTCCAGGGATCTTTTGAGTCTTTGGACTCGGTTTTCATTGTCCCTATGGGGTCGCATTGCTCTTTACAAAATGGTGTTGTTTCCTAAGTGGGTATATATGATGCAAACTCTTCCATTGTATATGACTAATAAAGGATGTTAATATGTATCACACTGTCTTATGCAAACGTCTTTGGAATAATAGGAAACCCAGACTGACTCTTGCTCAATTATCTCTCTCTGTGGGACGGGGTGGACTGGAACTCCCGGACCTGAGGAGATACAACATAGCCTGCCTTCTTCGGCACTTGGTGGACAGGATTAAGAACACCCAGTTTTATACGCCTGTTACTCTTGAGCAGCAGTTGATGGCACCTATTCACTTGATGTACTATCTTCATACTAAGCGCCCACACCGGATTTTTCCTACCAGGTCTCATCCTCTGCTGTGTTCCATGAGACAATGTTGGCAATGGTTGTGCAAACGTATGCATTTACCTTTCACCTCTACGATCCTGTTGCCCTTATGGGGTAATCAAGACCTGGATCATGATGCTTCTAAATTATATTTACAACATTGGAGTGCTCGAGGATTATGCTATGTGCGCGATGTGGTGTCGGAGGAGGGTGTACCTCATTCTTTTCAGGATCTGCAGGCGACGGGTCTCTTGGAGGCTCGGGACTGGCTTTCTACCGCCAGGTGTCTCATTATATCCGCTTGTTGGATGCTGCTACTTTGAATGAAGACATGGCAGATATGGTGTGTGAGACTCTGACTCTGTCCCACCTGACTCTGATTAGTTTATCTTTTCATCAAGTCGGCTTGGGCTGCTTTGTAGCCCCTTGGGACCCAGAGGTGGTGGCAGCTGTGTGGAATCAGGATCTCCCCCCGTCTGAGCGTATTACGGGCTCCGGAATTTGTCGTCTTATGAAACATCTTCCTCAGATGACTCATTCTGTGGAACTAGAAGAGCAACACTTCAAGTTTCTACTACTGCTGCATGTCTCCCCATTCCAGGCCTATGTTTCTGGATATGCCTCTCATGCTCGGTGTCCTTGGTGCCAGTCCACCCCTGCAGACCTACTTCACATGCTTTGGTCTTGTGACCACATTCAAACATTCTGGTCCTTTGTAGCTCTGAATCTGCAATCTGCTTTGCGTAAGCAGATTCCTTTGAGAGCGGATGTTCTGCTTTTTTCTCAGGGGATCCATTTGGGTTTGTCCAGAGGGTGCAACTTGTTATTACAAAAGGCCTCTTTGTTGGCCCAGAAGTGTATTCTTTTGTTGTGGTGCCAAGTTGAAGTGCCAACCCTTACCATGTAGAGGAATGAACTGTTTACTCTTTTGAAATTTGAATACCAGGATGTTCGGAGGGGAGGTCCTGGGCCTTGGAGGAAATTCAGGAGAATCTGGGCTCCAATTTGGGAGGGATTGTCCCCTAGAGCTCAGTTCTTTATTGAACTTTTGACACTGGAGTGCTTGGGGGGCAGAATGTGGGGGGGCGGGGGTTCAGATGGGGGGGTTGGTTTCCGTGGGTCTTCGTGAAGGAATGACACGTAAGACCCGATTGTTTCAGCATTTTCTCTTGTTAGTGGTTGTTGGTTTATGGTGACCTGTATTTCTATCTCTAAGAACAAAAACTTAATAAAAATGATGAAAAAAAACAAAAAACTTCTATCCTAGAAACTGAATAGTTATTCATCCATGTTGAAAAAGAGGAGAAGGATACAACCCTTTCAAACAAACAAGGTGGTAAGAAAAAGACAGATGATTTGATCTGAATACTAAACACTTTATTCCTCAATTTCTGTGGCACGCATCTGAGGACACAGCTGGTTTCGGCAAAACATTACGTGCATCAGGAGTCAAAAGATTCTAATGAATGTGTCACTTTTCTTGATTTTCAGACTGAATCATCTATCTCTTTTTACCTCACTTCTTGTCCACCTCATTTATTAATTCATTCATTCCATCCAACATATATTTTCAAGTTCCCCTGCACAGGTACTGGACCTGTTGGGCCGCCGCGAGAGCGGACTGCTGGGCACGATGGACCTCTGGTCTGACCCAGCAGAGGCACTGCTTATGTTCTTATGTTCTTATGAACACTACTTTCTCTTTTAGCTTGTGTGATTCTGGAGCTTTGTTCTTAAGTTGTTGTTTGCTCTGGTGACATCACTTCCTCTTGGAGTAATACTTATAAAATGAAGATGAGAGAATATTTTTTCACTCATTGAATAGTTAAGCTCTAGAACTAATTGCCAGAGGATGTGGTAATAGCAGTTAGCATGACTGGGTTTAAAAATGGTTTGGACAAGTTCCAGGAGGAAAAGTCCATAAACCACTATTAAAATAGACACAGGGATAGCCACTTCATATTCCTGGGAATGGGAACTTAGAATCTTGCAACTCTTTAGGATTTTGCCAGGTACTGTCGACTCTGCTTAAGTGCAAGCCCTTCGGACCGGATAGCCAAGTGCACTTAAACGGAGTGTGCGCATAATCGGAGTACCACTTTTTAGTCATGAAAAATCACAGTACAGTTCAGTTATAGAAACAGCATTGTTCCGTCCAATACAATACACTTTAAACCTTTTTTTAAACCAACATTCTATTCAAATAATCAGTCATTGTTTTCTGCATGTAGATTGCACGATTCAGGCTGTGTATCTGACTACTGATGCTGTAAAACTGTCCATAGTCGTGACAGCCATTTATCTATAGATAACAACGCAGCATGTGTAGGGACTTCAGTGCGTCCGAGAAGGAAACAATTTCTGCAGGTGGTTCATTAGTCATGATGACAGCAACAGCATCTCTATCCTCATCAGACTCTTTGTTGTCTGCAGTGTCCTTTATGACTGTACAGATATTAGAATTAGTGCTGTCAGATGATATGGCCATATCATTGTCAATGGCGACATACAGCTCAAACTCTTATGACGCGAGTCCAACCGGGAGTTCATTGGACGAAGTGTCAGCTTCAGTTGTCTCATCAGATGCCTGAACGAAGCTCGCCCGTCGATAGCAATTTGAAATTGTTGATGATGAGACTCGACTCGATGCCTCCAGTACCATATGAAGAGAGCCGAGCATCACCATTTTTCTCGCGAGCTCAGCAGCTCAGGGGCTGGATTCCATGCTTGCATCAATCACTGCCATCACATATCGTAGGACGAGTGACCTGTAATGGCGTTTGAAGTTTGCGATTATCCCTTGGTCCATTGGCTGGATCAAAGAGGTCATGTTTGGCGGCAGAAACACTAGTTTGATGTTGGTTAGTCTTACATCATTGCTGTGTGCTGTGCAGCTATCACACAGCATTACAATGTGCCTCCTATGCCTTCTCATCAGATTGTCAAGCTTCTGCAACCATTCAATCCACAGTATTGCTGTCATCCATGCATTTTTGTTGCTTTCATATTCAACAGGCAGACGTTTAATGTTTTTAAGCACTGAGGATGTCGATTCTTCCCAATCACCAGTGGCTTGAGCTTTTTACTACTGTCCATATTGCAACTGAGCAGCAATGTCAATCATTTCTTTGGCACCTTGAAGCCAACAGCTTCGCTGCGTTTGAAAGCCAGTGTTCCATCAGGGATGGCACACCAGTATAGGCCCATCTCATCAGCGTTGAAAACATCACATGGTTCATATCCACCAATAACTGAAGGTAACACTTCCATGACCCATCTTTCTGCACCAAACTCATCTGCGTCTTGTTTTTTGCCATGCTGCTTCATAAATTTTATGCTGTTACGAATTTTCCACTTCTCTAACTATCCGTTTGTTGCTTTGAAGTCTTCTAAGCCCAGTTCTTCAGATAACTCTGCTGCTTTCTCCATCAGCAGAAGTTCATTGATTGGCAGTTGTCGACTTCTAACTTCAGCAAACCATTGCAGCAATGCCTGTTCAACATCTCCAGCCTTCCCAATTCTATTCCGTTTTCTGGTAGGATTCCTGTTGTTTTGCTAGTCTTTCAATGTGGCTTGCTTTTTTTTTTTTTTGGTAAATCTGAGAAATATGGCTAGGATGTACACTGTAATGTTTTGCAATAGAGACCTGACCTTCCCTTTGGTTAAGTCTCTTTAAGACATCGACACGTTCAGCCAGAGACAATGTTTTAGTCCACGTGACGCCATGGTGCAGTTCCGAAAAAATTCAAACACCTGGCCAGGCTTAGACAGCTGTTCTGAAACACGTGGCTCAAGTAAATCAGAACATGATTGGTTTTAACTGGAGTGAACATAATGTGAAAGTATAGAGGTGGGACCTATGACATCAGTGCGCATAAGCGCATTGTGTGCTTATCAGAATTGCAAATATCCGAAGTTTACGTCCATTGATTTTAATGTAAACAAAACAGGACCATGATGGTCAGGTGCAGATAACCGAAGCATGCGCTTAACTGACGTGCACTTAGGTGGAGTTGACTGTACTTGCAATCTGGATTGGCCACTGTTTGAAGTAGGATACTAGGCTAGATAGACCATTGTTCTGACCCAGTATGGTTATACTTATGTTCTCTGCATTTTGATGTAGGATCTTCCTTCCCTTCTCTGGTCCAGCAGCTTGTTTTTCTCCCCATCCTTTGCCAGCTTTCCTGATTCCAAGATAAAAAGATGATATAAATGCACGGAGCTGCTGTCTAGACCATGGCATTGATGGTTCTGCTAGTCTGCCCTTTTAACTTCCTGATTCTGAGGGGTAGACCTGGCAGAGCCATCAGTGCTGTGGTCTAGACCGGGGTCAGCAACCTTTTTAAAGCAAAGAGCCAATTTATCCTAAAAATTTGATCCAAGATTTACAAAGAGCCGCAATGGGTAGAGAAGGGTGTTTGAGATATTTCCAGTCTCTCACTCTCTCTTCCCTCCAACCCCTCGCAGGTCTCTGCATCTGTCTCCCCCTCCCTTTCCCAACCCCTAGCCAAGGTTCTCTCTCCTCTCTAGGCCCCAACCCTTTAATCTCCCTCCCAACCCCACGATTCACCTACCCCGGGCCTACCGAGCTACTTTTGGTGGTCCAGCAGGGGTCTTCATGGCAGGAGCATGGCCCTCTTGCTCCTTTTTCCATGCGGCTGTGACCTTTCGTGGCTGCTCGCGGCATTTCCTGTAGTATCATGAGCTGCCGCAAGAGGTCTGGGCAGCCATTTTAGAAGACAGCCGTGAGGAGGTAGGAGCAAGAGGGCCATACTCTTGTCACGAAGACCCCTTCTGGACCACTAGGTAGCTCGGTAGGCCCGGATGGGGGCAAATCATGGGGTAGGGAGAATAAAGAGTTGGGACCTGGAGAGCCACAGCCACATGGCAGAAGAGCTGCCTGTGGCTCACAAGCCGCAGGTTGCCGGCCCCCGGTCTAGACAGTGGCTCTGAGACTTGGTTGACAGAACTATGGAAGCTTCATTGCTGGACTTGGGGTGGAGATGGGGAGAGCACAACTGGACTGAAGGGGGCGCTATCCACAAATGTTTTCCCAGGGCCCCATAGATGGTTAAGGAGGCGGCCCTGGACACACAGTACACAAAATTTTTGAATACAATAATTAGATGCAATTGAGTTCTCTAAGATGGAATTTCTGATACTTTATTGATACAGAGGAAGCATACAGTTCCCTGAAAAGTTTATATTTTCTGGGTGCATGTCCCTTAATCACAGACAAGGTATCTTCTTCTTTTGAGAGTATATAACACATTTCTACATGATACCATTTCAGTCTGACTGACCTTGAGTTGCTTCCTCACTCCCAGGCATTATTTCTAATGTGAGATGGGGACAGACAAGTCTGCTTTGTGTTCAGTATGTCTTGGTGCATGTTGCTTAAGTTGAAGTCGTCTTAAGCAGTGGCATTCTGCACCCTATTAATGCAAGATAGCAGCATTAAATTGCATGACCCACTGCTATTAACCTCTGTAGCATCAAGTGAATTGTGCGATGATCTGGTTTATAGCCCCTTTGTAAGATATATATAGTGGTGGTTCAAAGATGAACAGCAATTAATTGCAAATATTGGTTCACCTTTTTTAGTTGCTCTTGATTTCCAAAGTAATAATTGAAATAAATTATTTTCAAACATCTGCTCCATAATTAATTAGATGAATATACAGTACCTCATAAAAGTCTTCACACTCCAGCACTTTTTTTCACATTCTGCTGTCTAAAAACTACAATTCAAAAGGCAAGAGTGCAGCAAATATTACTTAATTTTAAGTGTTGCCACATCACCTGCCAGCTTTGTTTAATTAAATTAACTCCTCCCAGCAGCACCTTATTTTCCACTGCTGAGCAAAAGTCTCGGATTATCATGAGACTTCAACCTGGCACCAAGAGATGAGGCACTAAAGGCCATTCTAGAAACGAGGCCAAAGCACGCCTACATTGTAGGTGCCGCTCCGCATGGTTGCATTGTACCATTTATAGAATCATACCTAGCGGCACCTAAGCAGACTTAGACGTCACTAAGCATCCTTGAGGTAGACGCTGGTATGTTACATAGAAACATACAAAATGATGACAGAAAAGGGCTATAGCCCACCAAGTCTGCCCATTCCAAGTATCCGCCCCCCTGAATTCACTCCCTTAAAGATCCCACGTGAGCATCCCATTTGCTCTTAAAATTCGTCACACTGTTGGCCTCAATCACCTGCAGTGGGAGCCTGTTCCACTGATCCACCACTCTTTCGGTGAAGAAGTACTTTCTGGAGTCTCCATTAAACTTCCCTCCCCTGATTTTCAGCGGATGTCCTCTGGTGGTCGAGTCAGAAGATATCATCTTCTGACTCGATGCGACCCGTGATGTACTTAAACGTCTCAATCATGTTAGGCCGGGTTTTACCTGGCTTAATTTACCAGTGCCTATCTCAGATGCCTAAGTAAACCACGCCTCTTCTCTGCCCCTAATTGCACCTACTTATCAGGTGGGTGTCGCTAGGCATCCTAAGAGTTCTGTGCAGAACGCTTAATTGGTCATTTATTTTCTAACTAGTCTTTAAATCTCTTTAAATCTCTTACGTTTTAGTATTATTGTATATGGAGTATGATCAAGCCATTTTGTGCTACCTCTTTTACCCTACCTTTTGTACTTTCCCTTTTTCTCACAAAACCCGAAATTGTAACTTTTTATCCTTTCCCTCTCCCTTCATGTACGTTTTAAATGTTTTTTTGTTATGCTAAGATAATTACTATGTTAAGTTTCTTATCTCTTTTTATTATATTATGTACATCGCTTAGAAATTTTTATAGGCGATCCATCAAAAGATTGAATAAACTTGAAACTTGAAACTTTAAGCCCGTTACATTAACGGGTGCTAGAATAGATGTCTGTCTGTCTGTGTTTCTTTATCTCTCTCTCCTTGGCCGCTGTCTGTATCCTTCTGTCTCCCCCCTCCCCCCCAAATGTCTCTCCATGGCCCTCTTCTGTCTTCCCCCAGAGCAAAACTGTCTGTCCCCAGCACACCTCCCCCTAAAGCAGCCCCCTTTCCCTATCTCTCCATGGCCCTTTCTGTCTCCCCCAGCACACCCCTCCCCACAAAGCAGCCCCCTTTTCCTCTCCCTGTCTCTCCATGGCCCCTTCTGTCTTCCCCCCCAGAGCAAAGCTGTTTGCCCCAAGCACACCCCTCCCCCCAAAGCAGCCCCCTTTCCCTCTCCCGCTGACTCTCTCTGGCCCCCTTTCTCTGTCTGTCTTTCTGTCCCTCTCCCTGCCCCTATGTCTTTCTTTCTTTCTGTCTCCCTCCCTCCGCTGTCTCTGTCTGTCATTTTTCCCCATTTCCCTGTGCAGCAGCATTTCCATCCTACTTCCCTATGCAGCAGCAACAGCATTTCCCTCCTATCCTCCCTCCTTTCCTGTGCAGAAGCAGTAGCAGCATTTCCCCCCACCCCCTTTTCCCTTCTCTTCTCTTCCCTGCTCCGTTCGGCCCCTCCCCCTTCTTTTACTGCCGTTGTCCTGCTCGATCTGGCCTGCTCCTGACCCTCCCACCGCCGACAAACCTCGGGGCTCCAGCCGCGTAGGCAGCACTTTAAACACACTGCTTCGCGGCCTTCTACTGCCGATTTCCTATGCCGCGTCTGTCTCCGATGATTTCATCAGAGACGCGGCAGAGGAAATCGGCAGAGAAGGGCGCGAAGCAGCGTGTTTATAGTGCTGCCTACGCCGCTGGAGCCGGGAGGTTTGTGGAGGGTCAACGGCCGGAGCGGGGCTGCTGTCCACCATTGCTGCCACTGGTGCTGCCTAGTCCGCTGGAACCGGGAGGTATATAGAGAGCACAGTCACGGCTTGCACCTCCAGCCCCTGCAAGCGCCGTGAGGTGTCAATTAGAATGTTGCCACCTCACGGCACAGTGAGAGGCAGCGGCGAGTGAGGGCGGGCGGTGACGCGCCGAGGACAGGGAGAGAGAACAGTCGCGAGCCTTCAACCCTCGCATGCGCCGTGAGGTTAGAATGTTGCCACAGAAGCACACCTCATGGCGCCAAGACTCACAAATTTTCGAGAGCGCATGCGCGCTCTAGCGTTTTATTATTATTGATACTGTGTAGTCAATTATCATGCCAATTTAAAAAAAAAAAGGTTGCATCCGGATTCCGAAGTTAGGTGTAGCTGGGTGTCCTTGATTAGGGTGCCTAGTGGCGCCTAATGTAGGCACCCTATACAGAATCCAGCCTTAAGTGTTTTTCCAGCTGCCAATGGAGTGCGGTATTGAGTAATTTAATTATACAAAGATGGTAGCAGGCTTAAACCTAAGGCTGGACAAGGGATTCTCCCTCATTTGCTCTGTTGTAGGGGGTTCTCAGCACCACAGTAATAGAAGTTTTTTGAAAGGAAATGCATATTTTTAAAACATAGTTCCTGATTTCCCACTATATTCAGCGACATGTAGTGCAAATTCTCTTGAGTCCTTCAGGTATAGCTCTGTTCGGAAAATAATTTTGAAGTACTAATTTTCACATGCTATCATGCCAGGGAAATGCAATAAAAACATTATCTCTAGAGGCAAAGAAGCTGGTACATGCTGAGCCATTAGCCAGAGTCTCCTAGGGACAAAAATAAAGTACAAACAACACTTTATATATAAACATCAAGGTGCCAGTCTTCAGTTCTAGTCATGCCTTGACTTGAGTTCTGTTACATTTCTGCAGAAACTGGGATTTCTGCAAAGTACATCTGGGTCACTGTATCCCACATGTGGCCTCTCTCTGGAACTGTTCAGCTAGCTTCTAATTTGACCCAACAGAATCTTTGTCATACTTTTAGCCAGTGGCGTACCAAGGGGGGGGAGGGGGGACGGTCCGCCCTGGGTGTAGCCTTAGGGGGGGTGCATAGCCGGCCAGGTCCGGAAGATTCAGCGGTGAATGGTGTTGAAACAGCTCTCTTTCTCCCTCCCTGCCCCTTACTTTCTTACAGCAGCTGGAATATTGAAGCTGCGTGTGGCTGCCGTAAAGGTCATCTCTGACGCAACCGGAAGTTGCATCAGAGACGACCTTTATGGCAACCATATGCAACTACAAAGCTTGGCTGCTGTAAGAAGGTAATTTAGACTCGCGACCACAGGGCAGGGAGGTTTATCAGACCGGGCCTGTTGTCGGTCGGGCAGGGGGGGGGAAGTGCCACGAAGGTAAGGGGCAGGGAGGAAGAAAGGGAGGAAAGGTGGAGTGGAGATGAAAAGACGTTTAAGGGAAATGGGTAAAACAGAGGGGGGAGAAGGACGCTGAAAGCACATAGGGAAGACGGGGGGGAAGAGAAGGATGCTGAAAGGACATGGGGAAGACAGAGGGGGGAGAAGGACGCTGAAAGCACATGGGGAAGACGGGGGGGGAGAAGGACGCTGACAGGACATGGGGAAGACGGGGGCAGAGAAGACGCTGAAGGGAAATGAGGAAGAGAGAGTGGGGAGAAGACGCTGGCAGGGAAGAAGACAGAGATGCCAGACTATGGGGGGAACGGAGGGAAGAAGATGGGTGCCAGACCAATTTGGAAGGGGGGAGAAAGGGAGAGGCACAGTAACAGAGCAAATGGAAGACGCAGAAAGAAGAGAGACAGTGGATGGAAGGAATTGAATGAGAACATAAGGAAAGCAGAAACCAGGCAACAAAGGTAGGAAAAAAATTCTATTTCTTTTATTTTTTTTTTTTGCTTCAGGATAAAGTAGTATATTAGTTGTGTTGATAAAAATTTATAAACAAAGCCCTGCCAGCTGAACATCTTTCTCCAGTTCAGCAGCCAGAACTTTGATTTATAAGGCAGGAATAAGCTAAATATTGCAGTACTGAGGCTTCTATGGATGCTGCGGGGATGGTGATGGGGTGGTGAATGGAATGGCGGTGATGGGGCAATGAAGGGAACGGTGCAGTGACGGGGACAGATTTTTTCCCCGTGTTATTCTCTAGTGTTCACGTCAAAAGCTTCCCTCTAACCCAGCTTCCTGTTTCCGCGTTTGACTGAGCACCGTGTTGCCGATCTGAAGTTCTGTTGATGTCAGGGGTAGAAAGAGGCCCATTGCCGATCTTAAGTGTCATCGCGGGGCGGGGGGGGGGTTGTGGGTTGCAGATCTTGTTGCAAAAATCGGAAAGGTGAGGAAGGGAGAAAGATGGGCCTGTGGTGGATGGAGAGATTGAGAGAAGGGGGCAGATGATGGAAGTGGGGATAGAGAAGAGGGCAGATGATGGGGGAAAAGGACTGAGTTAGGGAAATACTGGAGGGGATGAGGGAAAGAGGTGGCGAACTGTAGGTAGACAGTAAAAAAGGAAATTGATGAGAGGGTAGTAAAAACGTAATCTAGATGGATGCAGAAAATAAATTGAAAAGGAAAATGAGGGAAGAAAGGGATTGCAGAAGAGAGGTGTGGGAGAGGGAAGGAGAGAGATGCCAGACCAATGGGGGTGAAAGGAGAGATGGAAGGGGGAGGCATACAGTTTCTGGAAGGGGCACAGAAGGAGAGGGGATGCCATATAGGGAGGGGCAGAGAGATGGCAGACAGTGGATGGAAGGAAGAGAGTAACAAGAAGATGAGGAAAGCAGAAACCAGAGAAGACAAAGGTAGAACAAAAGTTTTCTATTTATTTATTGCTTTAGGAGACATGTGTCATTGTTTCTGTGGTGTTGCATTTTATGCAGAGTCCAGCTTCTTGCTGGTTCAATTTAACCTTTGTCTATGTATTTCTATTTTATCCCCCCTTTTACAAAACTGTGGAGCATTTTTTAGCGCCAGCCGTGGTGGTAGCAGCTCTGATGTTCAGAATTCTATGAGCGTCAGATCTGTTACTACCGTGGCTAAAATCCACACTACAGTTTTGTAAAAGGGAGGGGTTAGTTTGTGATGACATATTCCATACTAGGTGAAGGTGTTTTCTGTGTTCTGTGTGTTCGAAAGACATGGTTTTCTGTTAGGATTGACGGTGTAGGATTGATCTGTACTAGTCTGGCTTGTTTAGTTTTTCAATGGGTGTATTGATGTACTGCTCACTGCAATATGTAAGATGCTGCCTTTTCCTAGGTACTCATGTGTGACATGTGGCTTGTTACTAAAAATCATGTTTTTCGTACAGATGAGGGGGTGCCAAAAAATGATGTGCCCTGGGTGTCACATATGCTAGGGACTCCACTGCTTTTAGCTGATAGTGGGTGGTTTTTGGAGCAACTTCCCACATGTTGGCTGGCAATATTAGGAAGGAGCTGTCAAGCACCTCTCAATCACTCCATTCTGCTCCTGAATCCAACATTTTCCTCCTTCTCCCCTCCACCTCGTGTCTCTCTCCCTCCCTCTCATCCACCCTCATGTCCAACACTTCTCTTTCCCTTCCATGCATTCCTCCCCCCATGCAGGATTCTCTCCTTTCCTGCCTTCTACTGCCATATCCAACATTTCTGTTCCTTTCCCATTGTCCACCATCTCTCTCTCTCCCCCCTGCCTTGTGCCTTGGGTCAAACCTCTCTATCCTCCTCCATGTACCATCTCTCCCTTCCTCCCTTCCATTATCATGTGCAACATTTCACCTTCTCCCCTCACCATGAATGTCTCCCTCCCCTTGTGCCAGCATCATTCTTTCTTCTCACCCCTCCTCTCCCCACTGTGCTAGCATCTAATACTTTTCAAAATATGTGAAAAGAGCTTTTGTTGCAGATACACAGGAGTCCGTGCTTGAACTGTTGATTCCCACTTCCCGTGAAACTGCAGAAGGGTATCACTTTAAGAACTTAAAACTCTTCCCTTTCTGCAGTGGAGAACAGCTCCATCCTCAGCTTTTCTTTCTGAAAATGAACTCAGAAAATGTGTTTTGCTCTGCTTTTCTCCTCTTTATTATTTTTGGGTATTTTTCTATTAGATTTTAAAAAATTCTTCATGGCTTCAGTGTTCAGAGATCCCCTGCTCGTGCATACTCCGTTGGGGAAAAGACACAGTACCGCATGGGAGGACTGCTGCTCCCAAGCCAATCTCATAGTGTACCTGCAGAGCCAGCCTGCTTTGAAACATAGAAAGATGACGGCAGATAAGGGCTACAGCCCATAAAGTCTGCCCACACTATTTACCCACCCTCTTAAGTCTACTGACCCCCTAAAGTATAATTGTATTTATACTGTCACTCTACTGACCCGCTCATTCAAGTCCATACCCTAGTGATCCTATCCCTTGGCATGACCCTCGTAGGGATCCCACATAGGTATCCCATTTGTTCTTGAAGTCTGGGATGCTGCGTGCCTCGACCACCTGCACTGGAAGCTTATTCCAATGCTCAATCACTCTCTCCGTGAAGAAATACTTCCTGGTGTCTCCACGAAACTTCCCTCCCCTGAGTTTGAGCGGATATCCTCTTGTGGTCGAGGGTCCCTTGAGAAGAAAGATATCATCTTCCACCTCGACCCGTCCTGTGATGTACTTAAATGTCTCAATCATGTCTCCCCTCTCCCTACGCTCTTCGAGAGTGTAGAGCTGCAATTTGCTCAGTCTTTCTTCGTACGGGAGACCCTTTAGCCCCGAGACCATCCTGGTGGCAATCCGCTGAACCGATTCAATTCTAAGCACATCTTTACAGTAATGTGGCTTCCAGAATTGCACACAATATTCCAGATGAGGTCTCACCATGGCTCTGTACAATGGCATCATGACTTCATGACTTTGGTTCTCCCTGGGAGTGGCTCCCCTGCTGATTTTATCAGAGGCTTGCAAGCAGGTTGTGTGGCCCCTAAGTATGAACTCTCTGGGTATCAGGGAGCCCCCTGTCACTGCATGTGGAATCACGGGGGTGGAAGACAGTGGTCATGGTCCATTTAACTGGCAGCCAGAATCCCTTCGATGCAATTTCTGGTCTGTGCAATTTCTGACGAAGAAATCCTTTCCCTGCAGCCAGACTGCTTCAGGCACACAGGCAAAAGAAGTCACAGTAAGTACTCTCATTATTCCTTATGGGGAACATCGTGGGGAGGGAGGGGTCTTTTGATTTCAGATTTAGGGGTTTCTGGGGCTAGAACTCGGGTTCCCCTCCTCTAAAACACAAATCGCTATTTTTAATTTTTTTAATCTTTCTCCAATGGCCTGTTTTTGGTGTGATTTTTTTTTTTTTTTTAAACAGTGGCCGTCTTGGATTTTTAGCAATCTAATTTAAAACTCATTTTTATCTGCCTCAAAATAAATCATTTTTGCTAGTGACTGCCAGTCATCCATATCCTTCTATGCCTCTCGTAAGGAGATGTGCATCTAGTTTGCTTTTGAATCCTAGGACGGTCGATTCCGCAATAACCTCCTCTGGGAGAGCATTCCAGGCGTCAACCACTCTCTGCGTGAAGCAGAACTTCCTGATATTTGTCCTGAACTTGTCCCCCTTTAGCTTTGTTCCGTGTCCTCTTGTTCGTGTCAAATTGGACAATGTAAATAAATTTTTTTCTGCTCTATTTTGTCGATTCTTTCAGTATTTTGAAGGTTTCGATCATATCCCCTCGCAGTCTCCTTTTCGCAAGGGAGAACAATCCCAGTCTCTTAAGTCGATCCTCGTATTCCAGTTTCTCCATCCCTTTTACTAGTTTCGTTGCTCGTGTCTGCACCCACTCCAGCAGTTTTCTATCCTTTTTTAGGTTGGGAGACCAATGTGGGACACAGTATTCCAAGTGGGGTCTGACCATTGCTCTATAAAACGGCATTATGACCTTCTCCGATCTACTCGTGATTCCCTTCTTTATCATACCCAACATTCTATTTGCTTTCTTCGCCGCCGCACATTGTGCTGACGGTTTCAGGGTCCTATCTATCAGTACACCCAGGTCCTTTTCTTGTTTGCTCTTACCCAGAATTGCACCTGACATTCTATATTCGTGTTCCTTATTCTTACTGCCTAAATGCATTACTTTGCATTTCTCCACATTAAACTTCATCTGCCATTTCTCCGCCCATTTCTCTAACTGACACAAGTCGCTCTGGAGTTCCTCAGTATCCTTCTGCGATCTGATTGCCTGGCATAGCTTTGTGTCATCTGCAAACTTGATGATCTCACTGGATGTTCCTTCTTCTAGGTCATTGATATAAATATTAAATAAGATCAGCCCAAGTACCGAGCCCTGGGGTACACCACTAGTCACTTTCTCCCAGTCGAAGAACTTCCCATTTATGCTCATTCTCTGTTTTCTGTTTTCCCGCCATTTGCCTGTCCATCTGTGTACATCCCCCTCTGCAAAATGGTATTCCCTACACACACTTTCAATAAATTCTATAGGGTGAATGTGGCAGCACACAAGGATTCCACTTTGGATCCTCAGTACTGAAAGCAGACTTATCTCTCCCACCTGAGATTTTGGGGACTGCTTGGGTACATCCAGTGGCATGGCGGGAGTGACTGGTGCCCCTCTCCCGCCTTCTTCCCTGCCCCCCATCACCACTTGCCCATATCCCTTCCCTGTACCTTTTTAATTTTAGTGCAAGCATCAAAGAATTTGCTGCCCTCGTCAACTTCGTAGTGCTCTCTGATGTCACTTCCTCCTGTGTGCGAGGCAGGGGGAGGAGTGGGAAGAGGGGTGGAGAGGAAGAGGGGTGTTGGTGCCCTGAGTAAGATTGTGTGCCTGGGGCGGCCTGCCCCCTCGCACCCCCCTCACTACGCCACTGGGTATATCCCTAAGGTTCAGCATACCATTCCTATTGCACAAAAGAGATTATGTCCCTACCTTGATAATATCTTTTCCAGTAGATATGTATATCATTCTGTACAAAAAGGTAATTTCCCCATCACCACGAGCTCTGCAGAAGGAATTTACTCTGGATTTTTTTCTGTGACCCTCCTACTTCAGTAGGAGCTCTACTGAACCTACAGTTAGTTCCCAAGCATGGAAGAGCTCCTCCATAGGGTAAGTAGGGAATTGGAAAACTTTCCAACAAATAACAGTTCTGTTCAACAAATAACATAGGATTAACCAAACCAACAGAAGCATCAAAGGAACCCTGTAGACATTTCTTCATGGCCCAGAGGGCTGATTAACATCCAAGATACGTACTTGGAGAAGACCAATCAGAATGAGACAGTAGGCAGGTACAAAATGACATACTTATGTACTGTGAAAATATATTATCAAGGTAAGGACATAATCTCTTTTTCCAGTGCAATAAGTGTGTCATTCTGTATAAATGGAACATACCAAAGCAGTCCCAGAAATCTAGGGTGGGCTGACTGCTGACCTGTAACACTGAGGACCCAAAGGCACAGTCATCTCTTGCTGCTACATCCACCCTGTAAAACTTGGCAAAAGTATGCAGACCGGACCAAATTGCTGCAAGACAAATCTCCTCGGGGGAGACAGCCCTAGCTTCTGCCCGTGATGAAGCCACACTTCTAGTCAAATGCGCCTTAACAGAAACAGGAAACTGCTTCCCACAGCCAATATAGGCGGATGAAATGGCCTTACAGATCCATCTGGAAATCATGGCCATGGAAGCTGGCACATCTCACTTAGCTGAATGAGTCAGTACAAACAGATGGACAGAGAGTCTTAATTCATTGGTGACCTCCAGATATTGAATAAGCACATTTCTCACATTTAACTGCTTCAAAACACGGTTATATATATATGATGTCGACTGGGTCACCTTGTCTATCTGCCTATTTACTCCCTCAAAGAAGTGCAGTAAGTTTGTCAAGCAAGATCTTCCTTTGCTGAAGCCTTACTGGCTGATCCTCATCAGTTTGTGTCCATCAAGGTGATCAATGATGCAGTCCTTTATCAGCACCTCTACCATCTTTCCCGGTACTGAAGTCAGACTCACTGGTCTGTAGTTTCCCGGATCTCCCCAGGAACCTTTCTTGAAGTTTGGCGTAACATTTGCCACTTTCCAATCTTCCGGAATCTTTCCTGATTTGATCGACAGATTGGCTGTTAATTGAAGCAGTTCAGCTATAACCCCTTTCAGTTCCTTGATTACCCTTGGGTGGATGCCGTCCAGTGCATAGAGAAGTACCAGTTTCAGAGATTTTAAGGAAAGGCTCTCTACAAGAGAGAGCTCTGAGACCCATCTCATTGAGGTCACAGTCACCAGAAAAACCACCTTGAGCATCAAATCCATTAGGGACGCTTCTTCTAGTGATTCAAACGGAGGTTTGGAAAAACCTCGCAGCACCACATTGAGATCCCACAAGGGGAACTGGGGCTTGATCGGTAGTCTGACGTGGAGAGCACCCTTCAGAAATCTGGCTATGTCTGAATCATACGCCAGCATAGGTCTTCAGTCCTAATCTCTGAAACAAGAAAGCCCTGCAACTTGAACTAGAAGGGAAGCCACAGTAAGCCCTTTCTCAAGGCCAGCTTGAAGGAAAGCCAACACCACAGAAACCGGAGCTGAAAATTCCTCCACACAAGAAGTCCCAGCATGCTTGGAGCAAAAAGGAAGCAGTGGGGAGTGGGGAAGCAGTGGGGCTCAGCATCCTCACCAGCAAATGTACCATTAGCATGGCTCCCTTTAGGATGGAGAGGAATAATTTGCCACCCCAGTCCACCCCCCCAAAAAATAAAATTGCAGGGCTAGCTAAGCTACTCATTACAGTCTTGCTTGTGGGGTCTATAACCTGTTTGGCTGTGAGGGAGTACTGCATAGTACTTGGTATGCCACCCCTATATCCTTCAGATATTGTGGGCCGGGAAAAGAAGGGAGTGGTAGTATAATGTTGCTAGGCAGAGAATGAAGGCGAGAAAAGGGAGTGTTTTGGTAAAAGTAATAGGGATGTTGACCTGGAGTCAACACTAATAAAGGAGTGTGTGTGAGGGGGGGGGGGAAGCATTGTGCCAAAGTTATTAACACCAAATAAGGTGCCAATTTCCACTTTTGCAGAAAGTACAAGAGTTAGTGCTAACATCTCCCCAAGTCAAGCACTTGGGCCAGATTCTATAAATGGTGCCTAAGCTGCCTACATTGTAGGTGCTACTTGGCGCAGTTGTCAATCATCCGCTAGGCATAGCTTACATAGTAACATAGTAGATGACGGCAGATAAAGACCCGAATGGTCCATCTAGTCTGTCCAACCTGATTCAATCTAAAAAATTTGTTGTTGTTTTTGGCGGGGTTGTTTTTTGTTGTTTTTTTTTCTTCTCCTTAGCCATTTCTGGGCAAGGAACTAAAGCTCTGCCCGGTACTGTTCTTAGGTTCCAACTACTGAAGTCTCGGTCAAAGCTCACTCCAGTCCATCTACACCAGTGGTCTCAAACTCAAACCCTTTGCAGGGCCACGTTTTGGATTTGTAGGTATGTGGAGGGCCACAGAAAAAATAGTTAATGTCTTATTAAAGAAATTACAACTTTGCATGAGGTAAAACTCATTATAGCTTATAAATCTTTCCTTAATTGTTTCTGATAATTTCAGCTATAACCTGGCCTAATATACCGGTACCTACCTCCAGGATGCCTAATGATGCCTAAGCATACCTAGGTGCCATTAGGCGTAATGGTAAAACCAGAGGACATAATTTGAGGTTGAGGGGTGGGAGACTCAAGAGCAATGTAAGGAAATTCTTCTTTACGGTTAGAGTGGTGGATGCCTGGAATGCACTCCCAAGAGAGGTGGTGGAGAGGAAAACGGTGACAGAGTTCAAAAAAGCATGGGATGAACACAGAGGATCTAGAATCAGAAAATAATAGTAAATATTGAAGAACTAAGGCCAGCACTGGGCAGATTTGCACGGTCTGTATCTGTATATGATCGTTTGGGGGAGGATGGACTGGGGAGGGCTTCAATGGCTGAGAAGGTGTAGATCAGTGGTCTCAAACTCGTGGCCCAGGGGCCACATGTGGCCCGCAAGGTACTATTTTGAGGCTCTCGGTATGTTACCATTGTTCAGGAACGCGATTGTGAAGTGGAGTGGAGAGGACAATCACGTACAGATGCAGGAAAGCGCTTGCGTGAGGTTATAGCAGTGAGGCAGGCAACGTTCCAGAATGTAAGGTAACTATTGGAGGCAGTGCAGCTTGTGCGTGTGTACGTAATCTCATGAACTTTCGTGAAATTCGACATCTCTCCTGGCGGTGACTGCTTGATGCAAGATGGCGGTTGTATCCGGTGCTGGAGGAGGTGAGAGCTGAAGGCGGTTGCAGATGCGACCACCGGACATTTAAAGCATAGGTTTTCCAGGCACAAGTCGAGTATTGCTTCTCTCCTCTACAAAAAAGCCTAGAGGAGTACACCAAAATCTTGTCTCTTGCAGTTGATACTTTAGAATCTAAATCACAATTTTGCATGAGGTAAAACTCGTTAAAGTTTATAAATCTTTTTTTAATTGCTTCTGATAATTTCAGCTATACACAGCTGAAAGCGGTGCAACATGCAGAAAGTGGAAAGACATTAACTATTTTTTTTTTCTGCGGCCCCTCCATGTACCTACAAATCCAAAATGTGGCCCTGCAAAGGGTTTGAGTTTGAGACCGCTGGTATAGAAGATAAGAGGAGGTAGAAACATAAAGGTAGGGAGGAACTATGAGAGAAGTAGAGATGGTCTAAGAGAAAAGAAAGTGTATGGCATGCACAGGTTTGTTAGGGAAGAGGGACTATTGAGGACTGGCTGGGAGGGGGAGAATATGGGTTGTATAGATGGACCATAGTAACATAGTAGATGACGGCAGATAAAGACCCAAATGGTCCATCCAGTCTGCCCAACCTGATTCAATTTAAATTTTTTAAATTTTTCTTCTTAGCTATTTCTGGGCAAGAATCCAAAGCTCTACCCGGTACTGTGCTTGGGTTCCTATTGCTGAAATTGCCATTAAAACCTACTCCAGCCCATCTACACCCTCCCAGCCATTGAAGCCCTCCCCAGCCCATCTTCCACTAAATGGCCATATACAGACACAGACCGTGCAAGTCTGCCCAGTACTAGCCTTAGTTCAATTTTTAATATTATTTTCTGATTCTAGATCCTCTGTGTTCATCCCACACTTCTTTGAACTCAGTCACAGTTTTACTCTCCACCATCTGTCTCGGGAACTCATTCCAGGCATCCACCACCCTATCCGTAAAGTAGAATTTCCTAACATTGCCTTTAAATCTACCACCCCTCAACCTCAAATTATGTCCTCTGATTTTACTATTTTCCTTTCTCTGGAAAAGATTATGTTCTGCGTTAATACACTTCAAGTATTTGAACGTCTGAATCATATCTCCCCTGTCTCCTTTCCTCTAGGGTATACATTTTCAGGGCTTCCAGTCTCTCCTCATACTTCTTCTGGCACAAGCCTCCTATCATTTTCGTCGCCCTCCTCTGGACCGCTTCAAGACTTCTTACGTCCTTCGCCAGATACGGTCTCCAAAACTGAACATAATACTCCAAATGGGACCTTACCAATGACCTGTACAGGGGCATCAACACCTTCTTCCTTCTACTGGCTATGCCTCTCTTTATACAGCCCAGCATCCTTCTGGCAGCAGCCACTGCCTTGTCACACTGTTTTTTCGCCTTTAGATCTTCGGACACTATCACCCCAAGGTCCCTCTCCCCGTCCGTGCATATCAGCTTCTCTCCTCATAGCATATACGGTTCCTTCCGATTATTAATCCCCAAATGCATTACTCTGCATTTCTTTGCATTGAATTTTAGTTGCCAGGCATTAGACCATTCCTCTAACTTTTGCAGATCCTTTTTCATATTTTCCACTCCTTCTTTGGTGTCTACTCTGTTACAAATCTTGGTATCATCTGCAAAAAGGCACACTTTTCCTTCTAACCCTTCAGCAATGTCACTCACAAACATATTGAACAGGATTGGCCCTAGCACCAAACCCTGAGGGACTCCACTACTCACCTTTCCTTCCTCCAAGCGACTTCCATTAACCACCACCCTCTAGCATCTGTCCGACAGCCAGTTTCTAATCCAGTTCACCACTTTGGGTCCTAACTTCAGCCCTTCAAGTTTGTTCCAACAGCCTCCTATGAGGAACTGTATCAAAGGCTTTGCTGAAATCTAAGTAAATTACATCTAGCATATGTCCTCGATCCAGCTCTCTGGTCACCCAATCAAAAAATTCAATCAGGTTCATTTGGCATGATTTATCTTTTGTAAAGCCATGTTGCCTCGGATCCTGTAACCCATTAGATTCAAGGAAGTACACTATCCTTTCTTTCAGCAACACTTCCAACACTTCCATTATTTTTCCAACAACTGAAGTGAGGCTCACCGGCCTGTAGTTTCCTGCTTCATCCCTGTGACCACTTTTATGAATAGGGACCACATCCGCTCTCCTCCAGTCCCCAGGAATCACTCCTGTCTCCAGAGATTTGTTGAACAAGTCTTTAATAGGACTCACCAGAACCTCTCTGAGCTCCCTTAGTATCCTGGGATGGATCCCGTCTGGTCCCATCGCTTTGTCCACCTTCAGTTTTTCAAGTTGCTCATAAACATTCTCCTCCGTGAACGGCGCAGAATCTACTCCATTTTCTCGTGTAACTTTGCCAGACAATCTCGGTCCTTCTCCAGGATTTTCTTCTGTGAACACAGAACAGAAGTATTTGTTTAGCACATTTGCTTTTTCCTCATCACTCTCCACATATCAGTTCCCAGCATCTTTTAGTTTAGCAATTCCATTTTTCATCTTCCTCCTTTCACTAATATTTCAGAAATTTTTTTTTTACATATTTAGCCATTTGTTCTTCCGCCTGTGCTTTCGCCAGACGTGTCCCTCTCTTGGCTTCTTTCAGTTTCACCCTGTAGTCCTTTCAGCACTCCTCTTCTTGGGTTTTTTTAAATTTCATGAACACCAACTCTTTCACCTTTATTTTCTCTGCCACTAGTTTGGAAAACCATATCGGCTTCCTTTTTCTCTTGTTTTTATTGATTTTCTTCACATAAAGGTTCGTAGCCATTTTTATCGCTCCTTTCAGCTTAGACCACTGTCTTTCCACTTCTCTTATGTCCTCCCATCCTAACAGCTCTTTCTTCGGGTACTCTCCCATTGCATTAAAGTCCGTACGTTTGAAATCTAGGACTTTAAGTAACGTGCAGCCGCTCTTCACTTTAGCTGTTATATCAAACCAAGCTGTTTGATGATCGCTACTTCCCAAGTGAGCACCCACTTGAACATTAGAGATACTCTCTCCATTTGTGAGGACCAGATCCAATATCGCTTTTTCCCTTGTGGGTGCCGTCATCATTTGTCTGAACAGAACCTCTTGAAAGGCATCCACAATCTCCCTACTTCTTTCCGATTCCGCTGATGGAACATTCCAGTCCGCATCTGGCAGGTTGAAATCTCCCAACAGCAGAACCTCCTCTTTCCTTCCAAACTTTTGGATATCCACAATCAGATCATTATCAATTTGCTGCGATTGAGTCGGCGGTCTGTAGACTACACCCACATAGATAGAAGTTCCATCTTCTCTTTTCAGAGCGATCCATATCGCTTCTTCCTTTCCCCAGGTCCCTTGCATTTCGGTCGCTTGGATATTGATCTTTACATAGAGAGCTACTCCTCCACCTTTTTGACCATCTCTGTCCTTCCTAAAAAGATTATATCCCGGTATGTTTTCATCCCATCCATGGGATTCACTGAGCCATGTCTCTGTGATAGCGACAATATCTAGATCTGCCTCTAACATCAGGGTGAAATGGAAGGCAAAGTATGAGTGGTGGTGTAAATGGGCTGGGAGTAGAGTGGTAAACTGTGTCAATGAGTTGGGGAGGAAGAGGGACTGGTGGGACTTACAGTACCATCCCTAGCCACTGTTCCCTTTAAGCTGAGAGGAGTCATTCACCTGTGGTGTGCTGTTTCACTATTACATTTTCCATAGAGATGGACAGGCAAGCGCTGAAGGACTCCAGGGAACCTGCCTGGCCCTAGTTACTAAAAACACAATATTGAAGCAGCACCCCCACTGTCAGCAATTCAGTTGGGGGACACCCGCTCAGCTTAGAGGGAACAGTGCTCCCTAGCAATTCTTTTACTCAAAAGTCCACCACCTGTTGTGGCCTTCATTTAAAGAAAGCCTGGCCAGTTGTGTTCACAACCCACCTTGCCTTAATTTCCTTTAAGTGGACTTGGTCATTTATGGCAAGTCAAGTACCCCCAGACATTTTGAAATGTTGGCTCCTATGGAGTGAGAAGTAGGAAGCAGTGAAAGGATAGGTGAGCTAAACTTGAATGAAAGAGCAACTGGCTAAGGAAAAGTGCATTGGAACTTGCTGGGGAGTAGAGGTTAATGGAAAACTGGATCAAGGAGAAATGAGAAGCAGAAAAGCTAAAAGGATTTAAGGAGTAGAGCAGGATGAGATCTATTAAATTCCTTGTCTCCAAATATAAAACATTACATTATCCCAGGACAAGCAGGCAGCATATTCTTAACACATGGGTGACGTCACCGACGGAGCCCTCGGTACGGACCTTTTTAACTAGAAGTTTCTAGTTGGCCGCACCGCGCGTGCGCGAGTGCCTTCCCGCCCGACGGAGGAGTGCGTGGTCCCCAGTTTCTTCGTTTCCGCGGAGCGAAGAAGACGCGTGTGTTTTTTCAACGGCCGTTGAAACCACTTTTTGCCTTCCCGCTCGCGCTTTTTTCCATTTTTTTATCTTCCTTGCCTTCGGGTTTCTTTTTTCTTTGCTTTTTAAAAAAAAAAAAAAAAAACTTTGCTTTTTTTCCCCCTTTTTTCGTTTTGCCTCGGCGGGGCCTGTTGCCATTATACAGGCCTCGGGGTTCGATTTTGCGGAGGCCGTTTTCCCCTTCATGCCCCCGCAGGTCGGTTTTAAAAAGTGCCAGCGGTGTGCACGCCCGATCTCCCTCACTGACCCACACAATTGGTGTTTGCAGTGTTTGGGTCCGGAGCATCGGGCGGACTCCTGCACCCGCTGTGCCACTCTCCAAAAGAGAACCCTTAAAAACCGAAGAATTCAACAAACTCTCCTCTTCGGCACCGGGTCGGCGATGGACTCCTCGACATCGACAACGGTACCTCAGAAATCGGCACCGTCTACCTCGACACCGCCCGACCCCACATCGGCGTCTCTGGCGCCAGGTAAGCCGGCTAAGAAGCCTTCCTCTTCCCTTGAGCGCCCTCCAACTACGGTGGCGACACCGACCTTGCCGGCATCGCACCGGTCCCGCAAGCGCTCCGCCCCGATCTCGGTGAGTGCCTCGTCATCGGCCTCCTCATCGCCGGGGCGTGGAGCGGCATCTAAGGAACCGAAGAAAAAGAAAGCGGTTCCGATGCCACCCCTAGATGACCGTATCTCGGCCATCTTAAAGGCTCAACTCCAGGAACAATTGCAGCAACAGCTCAAACACCTGTTGCCCACTATCCTGGCACCGCTCCTTCCGGTACCAGACCGGCCCGAGCCCCGTACCGAGCCCCCGGTATCCACCCCTGCGGTACCCATCAATACTTCCATGCCGATTCTTTCGGCTGAACAGCTTCATGCCCATCCAGTGGTGCACTCCCATACCACATCGGATCCTCCTCGGCACCAAGCAGTGCGTCATTCTTCCCGGGACCGGGATCGACGCCGGTCTTCCTCTCCGGGTACCGTTTCGGTGCGGTCTGGAAAATCTTTATCCAAAACCCGCCATACCTGGTGACGGAACCCACAAGGGAAAAAGCGATATTGGATCTGGTCCTCACAAATGGAGAGCGTATCTCTAATGTTCACCTGGGTAGTAGCGATCATCAAACGGTTTGGTTTGATATAACGGCTAAAGTGGAGAGCGGCCGCACGATACTTAAAGTCCTAGATTTCAAACGTACGGACTTTAATGCAATGGGAAAGTACCTGAAGAAAGAGCTGTTAGGATGGGAGGACATAAGAGAAGTGGAAAGACAGTGGTCTAAGCTGAAAGGAGCGATAAAAATGGCTACGGACCTTTATGTGAAGAAAATCAATAAAAACAAGAGAAAAAGGAAGCCGATATGGTTCTCCAACCTAGTGGCTGAGAAAATAAAGGCGAAAGAGTTGGCGTTCATGAAATATAAAAAAACCCAAGAAGAGGAGAGCAGAAAGGACTACAGGGTGAAATTGAAAGAAGCCAAGAGAGAAATACGTTTGGCGAAGGCACAGGCGGAAGAACAAATGGCTAAAAATGTAAAAAAGGGAGATAAAAATTTTTTCAGATATATTAGTGAAAGGAGGAAGATAAAAAATGGAATTGCTAGGCTAAAAGATGCTGGGAACAAATATGTGGAGAGTGATGAGGAGAAAGCAAATGTGCTAAACAAATACTTCTGTTCTGTGTTCACAGAAGAAAATCCTGGAGAAGGACCGAGATTGTCCGGCAAAGTTACACGAGAAAATGGAGTAGATTCTGCGCCGTTCACGGAGGAGGGTGTTTATGAGCAACTTGAAAAACTGAAGGTGGACAAAGCGATGGGACCAGACGGGATCCATCCCAGGATACTAAGGGAACTCAGAGAGGTTCTGGCGAGTCCTATTAAAGACTTGTTCAACAAATCTCTGGAGACGGGAGTGATTCCTGGAGATTGGAGGAGAGCGGATGTGGTCCCTATTCATAAAAGTGGTCACAAGGATGAAGCAGGAAACTACAGGCCGGTGAGCCTCACTTCAGTTGTTGGAAAAATAATGGAAGTGTTGCTGAAAGAAAGGATAGTATATTTTCTTGAATCTAATGGGTTACAGGATCCGAGGCAACATGGCTTTACAAAAGGTAAATCGTGCCAAACGAACCTGATTGAATTTTTTGATTGGGTGACCAGAGAGCTGGATCGAGGACATATGCTAGATGTAATTTACTTGGATTTCAGCAAAGCCTTTGATACAGTTCCTCATAGGAGGCTGTTGAACAAACTTGAAGGGCTGAAGTTAGGACCCGAAGTGGTGAACTGGGTCAGAAACTGGCTGTCGGACAGACGCCAGAGGGTGGTGGTTAATGGAAGTCGCTCGAAGGAAGGAAAGGTGACTAGTGGAGTCCCTCAGGGTTCGGTGCTGGGGCCAATCCTGTTCAATATGTATGTAAGTGACATTGCTGAAGGGTTAGAAGGAAAAGTGTGCCTTTTTGCAGATGATACCAAGATTTGTAACAGAGTAGACACCGTAGAGGGAGTGGAAAATATGAAAAAGGATCTGCAAAAGTTAGAGGAATGGTCTAATGCCTGGCAACTAAAATTCAATGCAAAGAAATGCAGAGTAATGCATTTGGGGATTAATAATAGGAAGGAACCGTATATGCTGGGAGGAGAGAAGCGGATATGCACGGACGGGGAGAGGGACCTTGGGGTGATAGTGTCCGAAGATCTAAAGGCGAAAAAACAGTGTGACAAGGCAGTGGCTGCTGCCAGAAGGATTCTGGGCTGTATAAAGAGAGGCGTAGTCAGTAGAAGGAAGAAGGTGTTGATGCCCCTGTACAGGTCATTGGTGAGGCCCCACTTGGAGTATTGTGTTCAGTTTTGGAGACCGTATCTGGCGAAAGACGTAAGAAGACTTGAGGCGGTCCAGAGGAGGGCGACGAAAATGATAGGAGGCTTGCGCCAGAAGACGTATGAGGAGAGACTGCAAGCCCTGAATATGTATACCCTAGAGGAAAGGAGAGACAGGGGAGATATGATTCAGACGTTCAAATACTTAAAGGGTATTAACGTAGAACAAAATCTTTTCCAGAGAAAGGAAAATGGTAAAACCAGAGGACATAATTTGAGGTTGAGGGGTGGTAGATTCAGGGGCAATGTTAGGAAATTCTACTTTACGGAGAGGGTGGTGGATGCCTGGAATGCGCTCCCGAGAGAGGTGGTGGAGAGTAAAACTGTGACTGAGTTCAAAGAAGCGTGGGATGAACACAGAAGATTTAGAATCAGAAAATAATATTAAAGATTGAACTAGGCCAGTTACTGGGCAGACTTGTACGGTCTGTGTCTGTGTATGGCCGTTTGGAGGAGGATGGGCAGGGGAGGGCTTCAAAGGCTGGGAGGGTGTAGATGGGCTGGAGTAAGTCTTAACAGAGATTTCGGCAGTTGGAACCCAAGCACAGTACCGGGTAAAGCTTTGGATTCTCGCCCAGAAATAGCTAAGAAGAAAAAAAAAAAAAAAAAAAAAAAAAAAATTTTTTTAAATTGAATCAGGTTGGGCAGACTGGATGGACCATTCGGGTCTTTATCTGCCGTCATCTACTATGTTACTATGTTACTATGTTACTATGTTACCTCACCTTCCACCCCGGTGTCTCGACATGCACCAGAGGTCCGGGACCCTGACTTATGGGAGGAAACCCCTCTCGGTACCGAGGAGGATCCCTCCTCATCTGAGGAGGACCCGTCGGCACCCGATGCCACCTCCAAACCGGAGCAGTCCTCCTTTTCTAAATTTCTGAGGGAAATGTCTGCAGCCCTGTCCCTTCCTTTAGAATCTGACTCAAAGAAGTCTCAAGCCTTCCTGGAGGCTTTAGATTTCGAACAGCCTCCTAAAGAGTTCCTCAAGCTCCCCGTGCATGACATCCTACGGGAGACCTTTTACAAAAACTTAGAGAATCCCCTTACGGTACCGGGGGCTCCACGTAAACTGGACAACCTCTATCGAGTCATCCCTATTCCAGGGTTCGACAAGTCTCAATTGCCCCATGAGTCCCTTCTGGTTGAATCCACCTTGAAAAAGACTCAGGGCTCCAGTGTCTATGCCTCTACCCCTCCTGGCAGAGAGGGTAAGACCATGGACAAGTTTGGCAAGAGGCTCTACCAGAATGCCATGCTGGCCAACAGGGCAAATAATTATTCATTCCATTTTTCATTTTACATGAAACATTTGGTCCAGCAGCTGTCTGCCCTTCAGAAATACCTCCCGGAGCGCAAGGTCCCGCTGTTCCAACAGCACATCTCTGGCCTTCTTCAGCTGCGCAAGTTTATGGTCCGCTCGATATACGACTCGTTCGAGCTCACCTCCCGTGCCTCCGCCATGGCCGTTGCCATGCGCCGCTTGGCCTGGCTGAGAGTCTCCGACCTGGACATCAACCACCAGGACCGTCTAGCCAATGCCCCCTGTCTCGGGGATGAACTTTTTGGAGAGTCACTGGATTCCACCACCCAGAAACTCTCCGCCCATGAAACAAGGTGGGACACCCTGATCAAACCAAAAAAGAAGGCTCCGCCTGCCCGACCTTATCGACCTCAGTCATCTTATCAGCGCAGGTTCTCAGCCAGGCCACTCAATCCGCCTCCTCAACAACCGCGGCGGCCCCGTCAACAGCAACACCATGCACAGGCTCGTTCTCAGGCCACTCAACCCTCCAAGCCTCTTCAGCCTGCTAAGCAATCCCAGCCCTTTTGACTCTTCTCTCCAGGGCATAGCCAGTCATCCACCTTCGCTACCTCTTCCACAACCAATCGGAGGTCATCTCACCATATTCTCCAGCCGTTGGGAGGTCATCACATCGGACCAGTGGGTCCTCAACATCATCCGCCACGGTTACTCTCTCAACTTCCAGACTCTTCCACCGGACAACCTTCCCGTAGAGTCTGCTTCACACTCATCTCAAACCTCCCTCCTCCTGAGGGAGGTTCAATCCCTCCTCCTTCTCAATGCCATCGAAGAAGTACCTCCAGATCAAAGGGGTCAGGGATTCTACTCCCGCTACTTCCTGGTTCCCAAAAAGACGGGAGACCTCCGTCCCATTCTCGATCTCAGGGACCTCAACAAGTGCCTGGTCAAGGAGAAGTTCAGAATGCTCTCCCTTGCCACGCTCTACCCTCTTCTTGCTCAACACGACTGGCTATGTTCCCTGGACCTCAAAGAGGCCTACACTCACATCTCCATCAATCAGAATTCTCGCCGCTACCTGCGGTTCCAGGTGCTGCACCACCACTATCAGTACAAGGTGCTACCATTCGGCCTCGCTTCCTCACCCAGGGTCTTCACCAAGTGCCTTATAGTAGTGGCGGCCTTTCTCAGGTCTCACAACCTCCAGGTATTCCCCTATCTGGACGATTGGTTGGTGAAAGCACCTACGTCTCAACTTGTGCTACAGGCTACTCATCACACCATCTCTCTCCTCCACCTCCTGGGGTTCGAGATCAATTACCCCAAGTCGCATCTGATTCCCACCCAGCGACTTCAGTTCATTGGAGCAGTTCTGGACACCACACTAATGAGGGCTTTTCTCCCCTCCGATCGTCAGCAAACTCTGCTCCACCTCTGTCGTCAGGTGCTCCTGCATCCCTCCATTCCTGCCCGTCAGATGATGGTCCTCCTGGGTCACATGGCCTCGACGGTGCATGTCCTTCCTCTGGCACGTCTCCACCTTCGCACACCTCAGTGGACCCTCGCCAACCAATGGTCACAGACTACGGATCTTCTTTCTCATCCCATATCTGTGACATCATCTCTTCAGCAATCTCTCCAATGGTGGTTGAACTCCTCAAATCTTTCCAGGGGTCTTCTTTTTCATCTACCCCCTCACTCTATGATCATCACCACGGATGCATCCCCCTATGCGTGGGGAGCTCATCTGGGAGATCTACGCACCCAGGGACTTTGGACCCCACAGGAGCGTCGTTATCACATAAATTTCCTGGAACTCAGAGCCATGTTCTACGCCCTCAAGGCTTTCCAACATCTTCTCTGCCCTCAGGTTCTCCTCCTGTGCACAGACAATCAGGTCGCCAGTGTTCCCGCTAAGCTGCGCTGGGGTGCGCTGGCGCACAAAATATTACCTCGCAGCGCACAAGTTTCTCGTCACAGCGCACACAGTGTAGAGCACAGTTCTTCAACCGCCGGTCCGCAAACAAAATCTTGCCGGTCCGCGAAGGATTCGGTCCCCGCCGCAACGAAAGGCCGGCGTCAGCTGACTTGCAACTTCCTGTTGTAGTCGCTGTGCCGGGACTCCTGCCTTCGCCGGGACTCCTGCCTTCCACCGCGTTTGCCTCCTGCCTTGTCTCCGCACCTCCAGACCAGCAGCGCAGCTGTGTATGCTTTTAACTTCAGCACAGAGCTGCCCCTAATCAATAGTTTAGCGCGGTTTCATAAGGCAGCCTCGGGGCCTTTGCTAGGCCGGCCCACATCGCATCATCGAAGCGGGCCGGCTATCAAAGGCCCCGAGGCTGCCTCATGAAACCGCGCTAAACTATTGATTAGGGGCAGCTCTGTGCCGAAGTTAAAAGCATACAGAGCTGCCGCTGCTGGTCTGAACTCTTGGGCCGCTGAAGGAGGGCAAAAAGCAGCTGTCCTGGAGGTTTCCCTTCCTCTCGCCTTTACAGGTTCCTTTTTTCCACCTTTTTTTTTTTCCTTCAAACGGCAACGGGCCCCAGCATCGACATCAATCAAGTAAGTTCCACTGTCAATCAAGCGGT
Organism: Geotrypetes seraphini; assembly: GCF_902459505.1. NCBI lineage: Eukaryota > Metazoa > Chordata > Amphibia > Gymnophiona > Dermophiidae > Geotrypetes > Geotrypetes seraphini. The sequence goes on along the minus strand of NC_047090.1, from coordinate 61,785,664 downwards.
TCTGCTCGGCCAAAGCTTCCCCTGTGACATGAGCCACCCTCAGGGGAAAGAAAGTGACCCACAAAGGTGAGGGGAAGGGGGGCAGATGATGGAAGTTGGGGGGGGGAGAGAGAGAGAGAAGGGGCAGATGATGGAATGGAGGAGATGAGAGAGAGAGAGAAGGGGACAGATGATGGAAGTGAGAAGAAGGGAGAGAGAGCAGAAGGCAGATGGATGTCAGTTGAGAAGGGAGAGCAGATGCTGAATGGAAGTGGGGAAAGAACACATACTGGATGGAAGGAGGAGATAAATAAAGGGGGAAGAAAATAGTAAGATAATGGAGGGGTGAGGGAAAGGGGTGACAAGCTGTGTGTAGACACAGTGAAAAGAGGGAAACGGGACTAAATAGTAAGAAAGAATTTAATTTAGATGGAGGCAGAAAATAGAGAAGGAAGACCAGAGAAGAAAAGGGAAGAGAGAGCAGAGAATGATCAGATCTGAGTGGAGGAAATGAGAAGAGAGATATGCTAAAAACCACAGGGGGGAGGGAAGGATAGAGATGCAGTTATTTTGAAGCTACACTGTTAAGTTAATATGCTGTTGGTAGAGTTGCAGTGGCATCCTAAACATATTTCTGGCAAGCCAACTGTATATGGTGACATTATTAGAAGATGACTGTGTGAAACTTTAGGGAACTTGGATGCCAATCAGTTTTTGGAAGCCAAAGGAAAACATACATTTTTTGTATGCTATACTGTATGTTTGGCTCGTTTCTACTTCAGTTTTGTTCTTGCCTTTTCGTTTTGTCTTCCTTCCACCATCTCTTATCTGCCTTCCTTATCATCCTTTTCAATGTGATTTGGCAGCTCCTGTCAATCATAGGCTGGCTGTGCAAGATTGCTAATTCTAGATGCCTGGGTGACCTAATGCCTGTGCATGTGATTTTCTGTTTTTGTGTTTAAAACATTTTGCTGAAAGCACAACAGTGCAAAAGAGTAAAACAGATTTTATGCTGTTTATTCTAGGAATAAGCAGTGGGCTTTCCTAAGTCTATCTTAATAATGTCATGCAGATTTTTTAAGGAAATTATCCAAATCTTTTTTTAATTACATGTTGAATGAAAAATATTTTCCCAGGTTTGTTTTAAATCTACTACTTAAAAGCTTTATTGCATGCCCCTTTACTCCTAGTATATATTTATTTTTATTTTTTATTTTTTAGTATATATATATTTATCTTTTGGCATGGCCCATCAGTTATAGCATTTGCTACATGATGGGCCATGCCAAAAGATAAATGTAGCATTTGCTACATGAATTGATTTTTTGTCACGTATGGTTAAGGGGCTGGAGGAGTTGCCGTACAGCGAAAGATTAGAGAAACTGGGCCTCTTCTCCCTTGAGCAGAGGAGATTGAGAGGGGACATGATAGAAACATTCAAGGTACTGAAGGGAATAGACTTAGTAGCTAAGGCAGGGAGAACGAGAGGGCACTCTCTAAAGTTGAAAGGGGATAGATTCCATACAAACGTAAGGAAGTTCTGTGGTAGAAAGCAACATATTTATTTGGCTCATAACTTGCTGGCGCCCGATATTTTTAGCTCACAGTGAAAAAAGTTTGCTCACAACACCCGCCCGCTTAGAGGGAACACTGGATGAAGTATATGGAATTAAGATGTTAAGGAAATTAGGTTGATTATTCAGGATCACTTTGAAAGTTAAGAGTGCGATTTTATAAGTTATTCAATGGAGTATGAGGAGCCAGTGTGCTTTTATCAGAAATGACGTGATATGATCATTTTTTTGCATTTTCAATTATTCTTATAGTAGTGTTATGCATGATTTGTAAACTTCTCATCCCTTTTATTGTTATTCCTTTATATAATGAATTGCAATAGTCCCGACATGAAATGACCAAAGAATGAATCAATATGTTCAATGCTCGCCATGTACTACATCAACAAGCAAGGCGGCACCGGATCTCGCCCCCTTTGTTTGGAGGCTCTACGCATCTGGACCTGGGCCACGGACCGCAATCTCTTCCTCAAAGCGGTCTATATCCAGGGCGAACAGAACTCCCTGGCCGACAATCTCAGCCGCATCCTTCAACCTCACGAGTGGACGTTGGATCCTCCGACTCTGCTCTCCATCTTTGCTCGATGGGGCACTCCGCAGGTGGACCTCTTTGCAGCACCTCACAATCATCAGCTGCCCCTCTTCTGCTCCAGACTCTTCTCTCCTCACCGTCTGGCCCCGGATGCATTCCTACTCGATTGGAGGGATCGATTCCTGTATGCCTTCCCTCCACTTCCTCTGATGTTGCGGACCCTGTCCAAGCTCCGCAAGGACAACGCCACCATGATTCTCATCGCACCTCGGTGGCCTCGTCAACACTGGTTCTCCCTCCTGCTCCATCTCAGCTCCAGGGAGCCCATTCCTCTTCCTGTGTTTCCTACTCTACTTACACAGCAACATCAGTCTCTACTGCATCCCAATCTGTCTTCACTCCACCTGACAGCTTGGTTTCTCTCGGGCTGACCTCTCCGGAGAATTTATCTCAACCGGTCCGCCTCATTTTGGACGCCTCCAGGAAACCGGCCACTCTCCAATGTTATCATCAGAAGTGGACCAGATTCTCCTCGTGGTGTCTCCGGCATCATCAGGAACCCACCTCCTTAGCGGTGGAAACTGTATTGGAATATTTGCTCTCACTGTCCAATGCTGGCCTCAAAACTACCTCCATCAGAGTCCACCTCAGTGCCATCACTGCGTTTCATGAGCCTATTCTCGGAAAACCCCTCACGGCTCATCCTCTGGTTTCCAGATTTATGAGAGGGCTCTTCAATATCAAACCGCCTCTCAAGCCTCCTCCTGTCGTCTGGGACCTGAATGTGGTTCTATCAGCTCTCATGAAACCTCCGTTTGAGCCTCTTGCCACAACTTCGCTCAGGCTTCTTACCTGGAAGGTGCTTTTCCTAATTGCCATCACCTCTGCCAGGAGGGTTAGCGAACTGCATGCACTGGTTGCCGACCCACCTTTCACTGTTTTTCACCATGACAAGGTTGTTCTGCGTACCCACCCTAAATTCCTTCCCAAGGTGGTCTCGGCTTTTCACCTTAACCAGTCCATTGTGCTGCCCGTCTTCTTCCCTAAGCCTCACTCGCACCTGGAGAACAGGCATTGCACACGCTGGACTGTAAGCGTGCCCTTGCTTACTACCTTGATCGTACCAGAGCTCACCGTACATCCCCTCAGCTATTTTTGTCTTTCGATCCCAACCGTTTGGGTCGTCCTGTCTCCAAACGGACACTTTCAAATTGGCTTGCTGCCTGTATTGCTTTCTGCTATGCTCGGGCCGGTCTCTCACTGGAAGGTGCTGTCACGGCCCACAGAGTCCGAGCTATGGCTGCTTCTGTAGCTTTCCTCCGTTCCACGCCCATCGAGGAAATCTGCAAGGCTGCCACTTGGTCCTCAGTTCACACGTTCACTACTCACTACTGTCTGGATGCCTTTTCCAGACGGGATGGTCACTTCGGCCAATCGGTGTTACAGAATTTATTTTCATGATGGCCAACCATCCCCCCTCCCTCTTTGTTAGCTTGGAGGTCACCCATGTGTTAAGAATATGCTGCCTGCTTGTCCTGGGATAAAGCACAGTTACTTACCGTAACAGGTGTTATCCAGGGACAGCAGGCAGATATTCTTACATCCCACCCACCTCCCCGGGTTGGCTTCTTAGCTGGCTTATCCTAACTGGGGACCACGCACTCCTCCGTCGGGCGGGAAGGCACTCGCGCACGCGCGGTGCGGCCAACTAGAAACTTCTAGTTAAAAAGGTCCGTACCGAGGGCTCCGTCGGTGACGTCACCCATGTGTTAAGAATATCTGCCTGCTGTCCCTGGATAACACCTGTTACGGTAAGTAACTGTGCTTTATGCCTGTGCAGAAAGATAAAAATTAAAAATGCACAGGAAATAGGGAGGGGGGAAAGAGGACGAGTGAAGAAAAATAAGAAATTGGGGGCAATGAAGAAATTGGGGGAAAAGGGTGTGGGGTAGCTGGGCTGAAGGAAGAGAGGGACTGGTCATAGAAAAGTGCTCTAGGTAGCCTGATGGAGAGAGTGGATATGATGCTAACAAGCTGCAAGGGGGAAAAGAGAGTGGCAGGACCCTAGTTTTTGGTTTGTCCACCTTACCTGCCCTGTTCTTGATATTTAGATACAGGCTGTTAGATGTATTTTGTTTTTCCTTTTCTTTGCTGGGGAAGTTTGTTGTGAGTTATGAGCTCAGCTCTACCAATCATTTTCAAAAGTTGGCTCTTATGATCCAGTCTGCTGCTGAAGTCTTTCCTTCCTTGATCGATGGACACCATCTCTGTTCAGCAGCCCTTGGAAAAGCATCCCATGATCCAGGAAGCCAAAATAATGTTGACGATACCATCTGTGCAGCCATACATTGATCTCCAGGATGTGAACCTCTCTGCCTTAGAATACCACCTCTTTGTCCGATACAAACTTTTGTGAATCTGGTTCTCTTGACATGTTGGCTTAATTGAACAATGTCAACCATGGAAGGTGACCCAATGCATCCACAGAGAGACGAAAGTCCAAAACAAAAGACGCTGTGGAGACAGATGTTCCTGATGCAGACCTTATTGTTTCAAGAAAATAATCCACAAATGTAATCAATGACGAGGACCCTCGTTTGTGGATTATTTCATTGAAATAATAATAGTCTGCATCAGAAATATGTCTCCACAGTGTCTTTAATTGAACAATGTACTTTCTATACTGTGGCAGAGGTATTTGGTCAGGTGTTTACATTCAATGAAGTACTAAAGAGACATATGCCTTGTTCCCACCTATGAATACAGAGAAACTCGCCAACCAAAAGCTGAATGTGGCAGAGGTCACGCAGTCGGAAATTGGACAGAAACAGAAACTACAGACAGTATTGGAGGCTGTGCGTGATCTGCTGCGACCTCATGGCTGGACCATCAAATGGAATGTTGACTGTGAGTTTTGTGCATTATAGAACAATTTTGAAATGGCTTTAGCTCTGATAAGCAACACCCTGAAACACTTTCAAGTCTTTTTCCTTCTTCTGGACTTAATCCTAGGCCTATCTTTTATGTTATACTTTTATCATACCTACACTTAAATCAGTTAAATTTTTCATAAAAATATTTGTGCGGTGCTCAGACCCGCAACCAAAAAGTGCTCAGTGTATAGTGAACAAAGCAAAGGTTGCCAATATGACCATCATCACTGTCCAACCACCACTAATAAACTGCCAAAACATTCACTAGCATGAAATACTGATGACTTACCTGGATCTCCGTGGCGGGATAGTGGGGGTCCTACCAACCTGGCACACCCTTATGTGAGCTGAAAAAGCTGAACTCCAGAAGCTGTTAATCTCAAGCTGTCTCCCCCCCTCCCCCCGACTCGAGTTCCGCTTTCTTACGCTTCATTAGGAGGGCACACTTTTCTCAATGGCACACTTTTCTCAATGGGAAACCAGGGTGGCAAGGGGGCCCCTTCTGGTGATTCAGACAGGTGACCTGTTTGGGCCGCCGCGGGAGTGGACTGCTGGGCATGATGGACCTATGGTCTGACCCGGCGGAGGCACTGCTTATGTTCTTATGTTCATCTTCAACACCATGACAGACGAACAGACCGGAGCCAAACGGCTTGCTGCTGCTTGGTTGCAGGTCTTAGCATTGCATAAATATATTAATGAAAAATTTAACTGTGATTTAAGTGTATGTATTATATGCATCAAAGGTATTTAACATTTGACTCCCAGTGATTTTGTTAGTTGGATACTTTTATCATAACCTGTGCTATGGCTGACTCTGCTTACCTCATCAGTCATTTTGAAAAACTATGAAGTGTTCCTTCATAGTAACATAGTAGATGACGGCAGATAAAGACCCGAATGGTCCATCCAGTCTGCCCAACCTGATTCAATTTAAAAAAATTTTTTTTTTTTTTTTTTTTTTTTTTTCTTCTTAGCTATTTCTGGGCGAGAATCCAAAGCTTTACCCGGTACTGTGCTTGGGTTCCAACTGCCGAAATCTCTGTTAAGACTTACTCCAGCCCATCTACACCCTCCCAGCCTTTGAAGCCCTCCCCTGCCCATCCTCCTCCAAACGGCCATACACAGACACAGACCGTACAAGTCTGCCCAGTAACTGGCCTAGTTCAATCTTTAATATTATTTTCTGATTCTAAATCTTCTGTGTTCATCCCACGCTTCTTTGAACTCAGTCACAGTTTTACTCTCCACCACCTCTCCCGGGAGCGCATTCCAGGCATCCACCACCCTCTCCGTAAAGTAGAATTTCCTAACATTGCCCCTGAATCTACCACCCCTCAACCTCAAATTATGTCCTCTGGTTTTACCATTTTCCTTTCTCTGGAAAAGATTTTGTTCTACGTTAATACCCTTTAAGTATTTGAACGTCTGAATCATATCTCCCCTGTCTCTCCTTTCCTCTAGGGTATACATATTCAGGGCTTCCAGTCTCTCCTCATACGTCTTCTGGCGCAAGCCTCCTATCATTTTCGTCGCCCTCCTCTGGACCGCCTCAAGTCTTCTTACGTCTTTCGCCAGATACGGTCTCCAAAACTGAACACAATACTCCAAGTGGGGCCTCACCAATGACCTGTACAGGGGCATCAACACCTTCTTTCTTCTACTGACTACGCCTCTCTTTATACAGCCCAGAATCCTTCTGGCAGCAGCCACTGCCTTGTCACACTGTTTTTTTCGCCTTTAGATCTTCGGACACTATCACCCCGAGGTCCCTCTCCCCGTCCGTGCATATCAGCTTCTCTCCTCCCAGCATATATGGTTCCTTCCTATTATTAATCCCCAAATGCATTACTCTGCATTTCTTTGCATTGAATTTTAGTTGCCAGGCATTAGACCATTCCTCTAACTTTTGCAGATCCTTTTTCATATTTTCCACTCCCTCTTCGGTGTCTACTCTGTTACAAATCTTGGTATCATCTGCAAAAAGGCACACTTTTCCTTCTAACCCTTCAGCAATGTCACTTACATACATATTGAACAGGATTGGCCCCAGCACCGAACCCTGAGGGACTCCACTAGTCACCTTTCCTTCCTTCGAGCGACTTCCATTAACCACCACCCTCTGGCGTCTGTCCGACAGCCAGTTTCTGACCCAGTTCACCACTTTGGGTCCTAACTTTAGCCCTTCAAGTTTGTTCAACAGCCTCCTATGAGGAACTGTATCAAAGGCTTTGCTGAAATCCAAATAAATTACATCTAGCATATGTCCTCGATCCAGCTCTCTGGTCACCCAATCAAAAAATTCAATCAGGTTCGTTTGGCACGATTTACCTTTTGTAAAGCCATGTTGCCTCGGATCCTGTAACCCATTAGATTCAAGGAAATACACTATCCTTTCTTTCAGCAACACTTCCATTATTTTTCCAACAACTGAAGTGAGGCTCACCGGCCTGTAGTTTCCTGCTTCATCCCTGTGACCACTTTTATGAATAGGGACCACATCCGCTCTCCTCCAATCCCCAGGAATCACTCCCGTCTCCAGAGATTTGTTGAACAAGTCTTTAATAGGACTCGCCAGAACCTCTCTGAGTTCCCTTAGTATCCTGGGATGGATCCCGTCTGGTCCCATCGCTTTGTCCACCTTCAGTTTTTCAAGTTGCTCATAAACACCCTCCTCCGTGAACGGCGCAGAATCTACTCCATTTTCTCGTGTAACTTTGCCGGACAATCTCGGTCCTTCTCCAGGATTTTCTTCTGTGAACACAGAACAGAAGTATTTGTTTAGCACATTTGCTTTCTCCTCATCACTCTCCACATATTTGTTCCCAGCATCTTTTAGCCTAGCAATTCCATTTTTTATCTTCCTCCTTTCACTAATATATCTGAAAAAATTTTTATCTCCCTTTTTTACATTTTTAGCCATTTGTTCTTCCGCCTGTGCCTTCGCCAAACGTATCTCTCTCTTGGCTTCTTTCAGTTTCACCCTGAAGTCCTTTCTGCTCTCCTCTTCTTGGGTTTTTTAATATTTCATGAACGCCAACTCTTTCGCCTTTATTTTCTCAGCCACTAGGTTGGAGAACCATATCGGCTTCCTTTTTCTTTTGTTTTTATTGATTTTCTTCACATAAAGGTCCGTAGCCATTTTTATCGCTCCTTTCAGCTTAGACCACTGTCTTTCCACTTCTCTTATGTCCTCCCATCCTAACAGCTCTTTCTTCAGGTACTTTCCCATTGCATTAAAGTCCGTACGTTTGAAATCTAGGACTTTAAGTATCGTGCGGCCGCTCTCCACTTTAGCCGTTATATCAAACCAAACCGTTTGATGATCGCTACTACCCAGGTGAGCACCCACTCGAACATTAGAGATACTCTCTCCATTTGTGAGGACCAGATCCAATATCGCTTTTTCCCTTGTGGGTTCCGTCACCATTTGTCTGAGCAGAGCCTCTTGAAAGGCATCCACAATCTCCCTACTTCTTTCCGATTCCGCAGACGGAACATTCCAGTCCGCATCCGGCAGGTTGAAATCTCCCAACAGCAGAACCTCCTCTTTCCTTCCAAACTTTTGGATATCCACAATCAGATCCTTATCAATTTGCTGCGATTGAGTCGGAGGTCTGTAGACTACACCCACGTAGATAGAAGTTCCATCTTCTCTTTTCAGAGCAATCCATATCGCTTCTTCCTCTCCCCAGGTCCCTTGCATTTCGGTCGCTTGGATATTGATCTTTACATAGAGAGCTACTCCTCCACCTTTATGACCATCTCTGTCCTTCCTAAAAAGATTATATCCCGGTATGTTTGCATCCCATCCATGTGATTCACTGAACCATGTCTCTGTGATAGCAACAATATCTAGATCTGCCTCTAATATCAGGGCTTGCAGATCATGAACTTTGTTGCTTAGACTGCGAGCATTTGTGGTCATCGCTTTCCAGCTATTTTTCAGCGATAATCTCCTTCTTCGTATGGATTTTTGTGTCATTTCACTTTCCGTTGCAATACTAAGAAATGAGTTGCTGATATTGCTTATGTTGCAGCCTTTACTACTATCACATCTTTTCTTTTGCCGGGGGTGGTTTTTATAATTGTCCTTCGTACATACACCACCCCCACCTTCTAGTTTAAATGCCTGGAAAAATATTGTCTAAATTTCTCTGCAAGGTTTCTTTTTCCTGCTGTAGTAATATGTAGCCCATCAGTGCAATATCATGGCTTGTATCGTGCAATACCAAACTTCTAACGCCAGAGGCCTACACTGATTGGCTGCCTTGTGCTCCAGTTTCATACTGTGGGACATTTTCTTTGAAAATGTAAAATATAACATTAGGGCCTGATTTTCAAAATGAGTTAAGTGAACAGGAGAGGCTCCTTCCTGCTTGAATCATGCTGAACAGGTCAGGAGGGGATATTCCATGGTACTTAACTGGGTAGTGTGGCTGAATATTACAATTACAATTTTCAGGCGGAGCATTTAGGACCTGATCTTGTTCCCTTGAATTTTGGTGCTACTTCTTATGCGCATTTTAGGCGATCTTTAAATAATTTTTAACAAATTTTTATTCGAATAGGTTTATGTATTTTTTGTGTGTAATTCACAGTTATTATTGTAAACTGCAAGGAACTGCAAGGTATTGCGGGATATAAATAAAATTGTAATTGTAATTCTAGTGAAATAGGTGTGTCTCTCTGGACAGTAGGGTATTCTTCCTATGTTTGCGAGCCATGCAGAAGAAATACACTCCATGTTTTCAAGTTCTCCTCCTTCCAAGGGCTCTGCACAATTTTTCCTTTTGCACACGAACCAGAAGGTGTCTTTCTGAACTGCTCTGTATATTTCTTTATTTTTGGTTCTTTTTGTGGTTTTTGCAGCTATCGGTTCACCAGAGCTCCCCAGTACAGGTGAGAACTTTGCCTGCCTGGAGAAGAAGCAGACTTGAGTCTGCAGCCAGCAGGATAATCCCTTGGTGACCTATTTGGCCAACTTGCAGGAAACTTTGTGAAACTCGGGGGTTCACATACCTAGTAGCTTAGCTCGCCTACTGAATCGCAGGGGATTCAGTGCAGGCTGTTAGGCTTCTGCAGGGGGCTCAGCGGGACTCTTCAGGGTGCCAGCTGCGTTTTTTACTCCCGCCCCCTCTTCACGTGCATGGTTCTGCGGGAGTTGAGGATCAGTCCAGCTTCAATATGACTGTCTGATTGAGGCAGAGTTTCTTCTCCCAGATCCAGCTGCTACTTAGTGCTGAGACAAGCTGCAGTACCTTCAGAGCATATGTCATGGTGAGTAAGGCTATTACAGCCTATGGGCAAAATGGAGGTGGGGGTGTTCTGAAAATCCTGTGTATATCACTTCCTATAGCATCCCTTACCTCCTATAATCCTGTTTTTCCTAGGGATTTTACTTTTAGTTGAGTTGTTTCTTGGCTTCTTGGATTTCCCAATTTTTTTTTCTAAAATTCTCCATAACCTCCAAATTGCTTCATTTTGTCTCAAAACTAGCAGGGATGGAGTCCTCAGGCTCTTTTATCCCTAAATCATGCCAGATTTGCACTGAATGGTTGCTTGAAGAGTGCCCTTGCGCCATGTGCTGTGCAGCATGTGAAAGGGGAGGGCAGGAGCATCCGGCTTAACCTCCCCTTTGGTCTCTAAGGCTGTGAAACTGTTGGGGAGAGGGCTGTCTGCCGTGAGTAATCCTTTCCAGAGCCTTGGAAGAGTGGCATACCCAAGGGAAGTAAGGTGGAGTTACCTAGTGAGGACTCACTGCAGCCTAATCCTTTTTTCCTGAATTTGTTAATTTGATGTGGAAAGCTTATTTGGATAGCTAGGATACTCATATGAAGTCTTGACAGAGTGCTGATTTTATACATCCCTACTGTCCAGAATGACACATCTATAGCACTAGAAAAAAAAATTAGGTTCTTACCTTGCTAATATCTTTTCTAGTAGATAGGTGTGTCATTCCGGAGCCCTGCCCTGTCAGTTATTTACCCCACCTGCCTACTGTCTCAATCAGACAGTTCAAATCCAAGCTGATGTCAGCCAGCCCTCAAGGGTATGGAGAATAATGTATTGCTGTAGCACATTAGGGAATATTGAACTCCATAAATATTTCTGATTAGTTTGATTATTCCAAAGTTTGGATTATTCCATTACAATGTTAATATCCATGTTTGTTATACTTTCAGAGTAGACCAGCACTGTATTTCGGGGAGTCTCCTTATGTGTATCTGTATAGGGCTAATGCCTGCTTTGGTACAAACTGAAAGGGGGGAGGGCAGCAGAGCCCTCAATAGTAGGAGGAGTTGAAAATATGGAGTGGATTCCTTCTGCACGGCTCGCGAGGATGGGGAAAATACCCTACTGTCCAGAATGACACACCTATCTACTAGAAAATATATTAGCAAGGTAAGAACCTAATCTCTTTTTAAATAGCAGTCTTAACTTTGCCTGTTCAACTAAGAAGGTACAGCACTTGAATATCTGTCGTAACCAAGTAACTTTTGTTTTGCCAAATACCCAGATATTCAGTGCCAGTGCCTAGATATGGTTTGGCACTGAATATTCAGGTCTGTTTTAGCCAGTGGCAATCGGCACTTAAAAAACCACTGGCTTCTCCAGCTGAATATTGACCTGGTTGTGTTTATATGGCACATCATATCGTAATGCTTGGCAACATATTTTACTCAGTTACAACATATAATTTTTATTTATTTTTTTGATCCAGTATCTATTTCACTTAAATTAGACAACTGTCAATCTCGGGAGATAACAACGCACTAAAAACATAATATAATATTTTCATAATAAAGCATCAAATCATAAATTAATTAAAAAATGAACAAGTGACTACTCTAAATCCTATATAAGCAACGTTCATCCATTAACACCATATACCTGATCAAACAGACTTGCTTTTAATTTCTTCCGAAGCTACATCATATTAGTTTCCAGTCTAAGTAACGAAGTCCACAGTTCAAAATAATGATACACCAGAACCCAAGGTAGGGTTCTTCTAAGATCGTCATAAGCACTTGACCTTTACTTAATTTGCCTAGGATTTTTGTTTCCTGTCCCCCTTCCACTCCATCCTCCCTCCCTACCCTACTTCCCTTCTTCCTCAAGTTGCCTAGAGCCTGTTTAGGTATGCGCGACACACAAATATTAGATTAGATTAGTAGGAGAGCATATTGATCCCTTCTCCTTCAGTAGCAGAGGGTTAAAGGCCAGTCCCATTCATAAAATTTAATCAGTTACAGGAAAATTAAGGTCTTGAGTTATCTCTGTCAAAATTTAAGATCTTAGACCAACACCATCATTGTGTTTTGGCAATAATTATATTTCTTGAAAATCAGAGGTATTCCTTACCTTGTTCTAATGCTGATTGATTTGCATCTTCTTTTTAAGCAATCCATGGGAAGAATTTAGTTGCAATTCTCCATCTTCTGGTAGCCTTGGCCATGCATTTCCGGGCTCCTATTAGGCTCCCTGAACATGTCTCGGTGCAGGTGGTGGTTGTAAAGGTAAGTGAAATGGATATTGTCTCAAAGGATCTTTTTAAAGTTGTTTTTTTCTGGCTGCTTTTGGGGGTTTCGCTGAGAATAGCAATTAGTGATATATTATATTACATTACATTAGTGATTTTTATTCCGCCATTACCTTGCGGTTCAAGTGTTATTCAGTTTGTATGTGATGAGATTTTAAACAGTATTTGACAGCTGTGCAAGTTTATAGGGATAATATAAGCCTGAATAGATGCCTCTGTATTTTATGCAGTTTGTTTTTATTATTGTGTATGTATTATGTGTTTTGCTTTGATTTTGAAGGTAGAATACAAATAAGTTACTAGATTAAAAAAGCTGTTTGCTTTAAAGCAAAACACTTTTATATATGCTAGGTTCAAAATGTGCATTATATTCATAATAATGGCTAATGTTAATATAAAGAAGGTATTTGAATCAGTTTTCGAAAATTAGAATCACTGTGCAGGAAGGGAGAAGAGGGCTGTTGCACTCACAGTCCGTCCATCCCCCCCCCCACCCCGCACTCATGCTCACTCATATACGCACACCAGCAAGTTTCAACTTGTTTGATAATGCATTCTGTGGATTATCAACAGTTTTTCAACAATTACCCATGAGATGGCAGTGTGGTTAACATTATGAGCAGGTTCTAAGAGCAGCCTCCCTACGGTTGCTGTTACAGAACATGTTCCTTGTTCCTGCTAGGCAATGTGCATAATGAGCAGTCTATTTAGGACCCTGAAAACTGATTTCAGCATCCTGCCAATAAAATTGATATAGTTCATAAACCTAAAAAAACAACAACCTAAAGATGTACAAAGAAATTACAGCTATTGTTTTTTTCTTGTTGGATGGGAATCTGATTCAGCAATCTCAAAATGAATTTACCGTATTTTTCGCTACACAAGACGCACCTGACCATAAGACGCACACTAGATTTAGAGTAGAAAAACAAGAAAAAAAACATTTTGAACCAAATTGTGTACTAGTATATACCAGGCCAAAATCCCATGCCGAGAGAGAATCTTGTAGAACAAAACAAATGAGAAAAAATAGATCCAGCACAAGTGAAACAAAACAATTTTCCCCTATTATACAACTCCCTTGATTGTGAGTAGAGAATGACACGGGGAAAAAATCTGTCCCCGTCACCGCCCCACCATCCTCTGCACCGCCCCATCACCGCCATTCCCTTCACCGCCCCGTCTCCGTCACCGCCATCCCTTTCACCACCCCGTCACCGCCACTGCCATCCCATTCACCATCCCTTCACCGTCACCGCAGCATGCATAAAAGCCTCAAACAGGTATGATTTTATATACTTATCTTTATTAACGTATTCCCATGGGTTACATACTGAACATGTGCTGGATTCCTCCATTCTTGCAGCACATGTTCAGGAATAGGATTCAGTAACCAATGGGAATGGACACAGAACACTACTACACTAGTACTCAGATTTAAAAAAAAAAAGAACCAGCTCCCAGCTCAGCCAGACTCCCGTCTCCAACCGGTCAAAGAATCCACTCAGATAAAAAAAAAAAGAACCAGCTCCCAGCTCAGCCAGACTCCCGTCTCCAACCGGTCAAAGAATCCCCCACCCCTGCCGCTGCCACCAACCCTGGGCAGGCAAATAGTAGGAAAGTGTGCACCTTACCTCTACTTGTAGCGCCGAAGTTTTCAATGAAATTTCAGCTCCTCCAAGTCTGCAGCAGTGACTCCTCTCCAATCCAGGCAGCGACTCCAAAAAAAATCCTGGGCTTGCCTCTCAGCTCCGAAATCCCCCGATTTCACTGCACAACAATTTTTTGGTTAAGTCTTGATTCCTGAAAAGTTTTTGGTGATTATGACAGGTACCAACTTGGTATGCTCAAATATGGTTTTGGTTTTACTGCATCACGTAAGAACTATGAGAAATAGACATTTTTATGTTTACTGACAATAAAATATATAGTCAAGTTTACGTTTCGCACAAGCGACTAAATGAAACAGAATTAAAAGTGTTTTGCTCCCGAGTTTCTTTTATATTCAGTGTCTGGTGCATCACGTTGTAGCATCCAACAATAGTCGGCAAGCATTGACGGATTCCAATTGCCCTGGTATCGTTTCTCCATCGTAGCTATGTCTTGATGAAACCTTTCACCGTGCTCGTCACTCACAGCACCGAGATTTGCGGGGAAGAAGTCCAAGTGTGAATGGAGGAAATGAATCTTGAGTGACATATTGCACTTCATTCTCTTGTATGCTTTGAGAAGTTTGTCTACCAGCTGAATGTAGTTTGGGGCTCTGTAATTGCCCAGAAAATTGTCAACAACGTCTTTCAAGGCTTTCCAGCCAATTTTTTCCGGCCCAACTAACAGATCTTCAAATCGCTTGTCACTCATAACATGTCTGATCTGGGGGCCAACAAAAATACCCTCTTTGATCTTGGCATCAGTTATTCTTGGGAACATCTGTCTTAAATAACGAAAACCTTCCCCTTCCTTGTTCATTGCTTTCACAAAATTCTTCATGAGTCCCAGTTTAATGTGAAGAGGAGGCAAAAATATCTTTGTCGGGTCAACAAGCGATTCATGTGCTACATTTTTCTGTCCTGGAACTAACTTTTTACGGAGTGGCCAGTTCTTTCTAGAATAGTGTGACTCTCTGTCTCGGCTGTCCCATTCGCAGATGAAACAGCAGTACTTTGTATAGCCAAGCTGCAGTCCTAGTAACAGAGCAACGACTTTGAGGTCTCCACAGATATTCCAGTTATACCTGGTATACTGGACATACTTTAGTAACATTTCCATATTCTCATATGTTTCTTTCATATGTGCTGCATAGCCAACAGGTACTGAAGGATAAACGTTGCCATTGTGCAACAGAACAGCTTTCAGGCTTAACATTGACGAATCAATGAAAAGACGCCACTCTTCCGGGTTGTGATCACAACCAAAGACCGAGAACAATCCTTCAATGTCACAACAGAAACAGAGACTGTCGACTTGTGCAAAAAATTTGGTTATATCATGATGCCGGTCTCGAAACACAGAAATTTTCGTACCTGGTGATAGCAAACACCATTCCTGCAGTCCCGAACCTAGCAGCTCAGCTTTTGCTTTTGACAGACCCAAATCTCTGACCAAATCGTTCAATTCGGACTGTGTTATCAGATGTGGATCGCCTGATGAGGATGGTTCAAAATCCGGGTCAATGTCACTGTTAGAACCCTGCACTGCAGTTTCTTCATCTGGTTCGTCTAAGGTCCAATCCTCTGGTGGTTTCGGAACTGGAAGACTGTCATCATGTGGCATGGGTCTCATTGCTGAAGGCAGATTAGGATATTCAATTGACTTCTTGTTTTTGGCAGAGAAACCAGACACATTAGTCAAACAGAAATAACAGTCCGTCACATGGTCTTTCTGTTCTCGCCATATCATCGGAACAGCAAATGGCATCGTCTTTCGAGTACCTCTGAGCCAGGCTCTCAGACTAACAGCACATGTCGCACAGCAAATGTGAGGCGCCCATTGCTTGTCTTGATCACCTATTTTGCAGCCAAAATACAGATGATAGGCTTTCTTTACAAGGGCAGTCATCGAACGTCTCTGAGGCGTAAGTGTATATTCCCCACAGATATAGCAGAATGTGTCGCGGCTGTTACGACACCGACGAGACATATTGCCCGACACCAAAACGTCTATAGCATCAAGCTTACTTACTGTTATATTGCTACAGCTACTATACTACTATACTTTACTATACTGATACTATATACACACACGGACTATCTATATTAACCAAATGAGCAGGATCGGTGTATGGAAGCCACCATTATAGCATGGTGAGACAGCGCAAGCTCGTTCAGACCTGCCCAGACATGCCCAGGATGTCATCTTCCATAAAACAGCTTCCAACCTGGCTAGATTTTATGCATGGACATACCCAGGCGGCACAAACCGTTGTTGATAAGACACTTATGGGAGAAAAAATTGTTTGCATCCAAATATAAGAAAAAATCACGACAAAATTGAAGATTTCTCTGAAATGGTACGTGATGGGTAATTTTTGATGTAATATTCATGATCAGCACCCAAAATTCTATAAGAAACACCCAGCAGTGTTCAGGAAGCAAAAACTTTGTTGTGCAGTGTTTCCAATCGCTACTGCAACCCATTAAATATCATGTGTGGCAGTAGCGATTGGTCCCCTTCTTGAGCAGGAAAGAACTGACTAATGAGGAGTCAGAATATTGAAGGGGGTGGAGTCAGGCAACGTGCAAGTCGGGTGGAGAGAGACGAGTTGGAGGAGACCATATGGCCGACAAGCATGGCCGCCGGAAAAAAATCAGACACCTGTCCCGAAGTGAACCGAACACACGGTGAAAACCCAGTAAATCGCAGTATGTAGAAGAGGATACATTTGCCTGCGGGGACAAATCTTTTCACTGTTTTTGCGGGCGGTGAAAACTTTTGTCCCCGTGTCTGCAGTGATTTGGCTATGGAGTCTCCATAGCCCGCAGCCACGCCGCGGTTTCCCGCGGGGATCGCTCCCCGTGTCATTCTCTAATTGTGAGGACAATCTCCAAAGCTTTTACCATAATAAAGAAATACTGTATTTACCTGGATCAAAAGTCCCGAGCAAAAATCCCAAGCCGAAGAGACAGTTGTCTGAGAGAATCATTGGATCCCCTAACAGGCAGCTGCCACTTCTCGCTCGCATCTTTCCACTCCTGTCTGGGCAGCGGGAAGAAGGGGGGCGCATGGCGCTTCTGCTCAGCATGCCTGCTCACCATCGGGGGAAGGTCTACAGGTGACGGGGCTTAGGGAGGCCTGCCAACTACTGCTATGGGTGTATCACTACTGAGTGGGCCCTAATACACACATGCACAACTTAAAGGAACCATACGTCCTACATCTGTTCATCCTCTTTTTCCTCCCATTATGGCAAGAAAAACTACACAGCGCAACTGAGCTGACCCAGGGAGGCTCGCAGCAGCTCTTGGGCTGTGTGCGCTCGCTGGGAAGTGTGGAGCGATTATGGAGGGAAGGGAGAGAGACACGGCAGCTGACGGCACCGCACGACTGAGCTGAGCAGGGGAGGTTCACAGCAGCTCTCGGGCTGCGTGCACTCGCTGGGAAGCGTGGAGAGGGAGTATGGAAGGAAGGAAGCTGATGGCACCGAGCGACTGAGTTGATCCGGGGAGGCTCGCAGTGGCTCTCCGGCGGCGCTCACTGAGAAGTGAGGGGGATGGAGGGAAGGGAAATAGCAGGAGGCATCGTGCGACTGAGTTGATCCGGGGAGGCTCGCAGTGGCTCTCAGGCGGCGCTCGCTCACTGTGAAGTGAGGGGGGATGGAGGGAAGGGAAATAGCAGGAGGCAGATTTGTTGTCTGGTTCGGAACGTTGTCTGGTATATTCGCTCCATAAGACACACCTACTTTTCCACCCCCTTTTTAGGAGTGGAAAAAGTGTGTCTTATGGAGCAAAAAATATGGTAAGTGGTCTTGAAGCCCCCTTAAAACTCACTCTCAAGTCTTATCTTTGCCTTTTACATTTTATATTTATTGTATTTATATTGTACCTGTAGCAAATAAAAGCATTAATAGAAAGCATAAAATTAACTCTATAAATGGCTACAACAAAAAATAAATTCAGGCTAAATATCTCTGACAACATATGGACTATAAATATCACATTGTAGCAGAGGCTGGAGGAAACATATAGGCCTTTAACCTCTAATTAAAGAGCTCTATTTCTGTGAACAGTCTAATATCAGCTGGCACTTCCTTCATTCAAATGGCCTTGCAAGTGAAAAAACTGCCATTCTTTTTTCTGCAAGCTGTATCTTTGACAATGGTGGAATGATTATCCTCCAAGGTGCCTCTGATCTCAGAGCTTTAACAGATCGATAAATACATAACACCTGTGATAGATAAAATGGCGTTTCATTATGTAGAGCTTTGTGGATTAGAAACATTTTAAATTTTAGCCGATATTGAATGGGCAGCTAATGCAAGCTTTGAAAACAGGGTGAGATGATGAATTTTTGGAATGCCAATAATAAGTCTTGCTGCAACATTCTGTATTCCGCAGCAGTCCAAAGCTAATTCTGAGTTATGCCCAAAACATTGCATTTTAGTAATCAGTGCTGACCCAATGATATCCTAGGTGAACTTTCATTGTACTGCCACCCCACCGTGAACTCCCATCCACCCCCTGCCCTCCTCTATTAACTTTTTGAAAATTAATATGAAAAAGTCTGCTTTCTCGTAACAAATGTATTATTGCATCCAGTAATCCCTCCATCCAATTTCTTTCTCTCTCTCTCTCTCCATATTTGTAGCCTAGCATCTTCCTGTCCTCTTTCCTTTCTCCCATCAACAGTGCTTATTCCCCCCTCTCCCCTCCCTTTCTGCTTTTTTTTCCTATAGTTTGCTTTGTTCCCTTTTCCCTCTATAGCCATTCTATAGTCTCTTCACTTTCCCTTCTCCTCCTATAGTCAGCATCTCCCCATTCTTTCCTACTTCATTTCCAGAAATCCCCTATCTCTTCCCTTCCCTTCCCTTATCTCCATTTTTCTCTCTCATTCTTGTCCAGCATCTCTTCTCTCTCCCTTATGGTTCAACATATTTCCCTCTTTCCCTTCCTCTCACCCACCTGCAGTCTGGTATTCTCCTCTCCCTCTCACTTGTGATTTGGTATTTGTTCTTTCACACCCCTCCCCCTTTCCTTTGTCTGTAATCAAAAGTCCCCATTTAGAGATTGACAGTAGCAGCAGCTATTCACACATGCTGCCTGTGGCTAGCCCCAGAGCTGTTCCTCTGAAGCATTTTGCCTTCTGTGATATAACTTTCTCTTTCTGATGGGGCAGAATGCTTCAGAGGGAAGGCTTCAGGGCCAGCTTCAGGCAGTGTGTGAATCACTACCAGTGACTTCTAGAAGTACAGATAAGTTTGAATCACCATACTGGAACAGACCAAAGGTCCATAAACCCAGTATCCTACTTCCAGCAATGGCCAAATCCAGGTCACAAGTACCTAACAAGATCCCAAAAGAGTAAAACAGATTTTATGCTACGTATCCTGTCCAAACTTTTTGCAAACCCTGCTATGCTAACCGCTTTTACCACATTCTCTGGCAACAAATTCTAGTGCCGTATCTAGCTAAAAAGATTTGATGTGGTCTAGAGCAGTGTTCTTCAACCTTTTTATACCTATGGACCGGCGGAAATAAAATAATTATTTCATGGACCGGCAAACTAATGACTGAAATTTTTAAAAATCCCATTGCCGCCCCATCCCCGCGAGCTCGGTCCCGTTAACCATTTGATCCCATCCGCACAAGCCTCAAATAGTTATGATTTTATATTGAACATATTTTATTAAAGTATAAAAAGAAACAATATTCTGTACAATTGTCATTTTATAAATATAAATAATAATAATAAAGGGCAAGGATCCCGTCTCCTTCATATATATCCCCTCTACTATCAAGAAAACTGAATAAGCCAAATTATTACAGAATGCTACACAAATATCATGCTAACAGAATACCACAGTCACACATGGTAGGAATGGTGTTAGGGGGAGTGCAACTAGGGCACTGCCTCCTTGTCAGAGAGAGCCCTAAGCCAGCTGGAAGCTAAAGACGCACTGCTTGGGCTTTTCACTCCACAGTTATGTCTAACATCAGTTCTAGCAGGATACATATTTTAAATCTGATATATTCTAATCACAAGATAGAAATAAAATTATTTTTTTCTACCTTTTGTCGTCTCTGGTTTCTGCTTTCATCGTCTTTTCACTGTCTTCCATCCAGCATCTGCCCTCTGTCTCTTCAATCCAGCATCTGCCCCTTCCATCCACTGTCTGCCTTCTCCCCCTCCCATATGGTATCTGCGTTCTCTCCTACACCAGATCTAGCATCTTTGTCCCTGTTTCCTTTTTTCTCATCTGACCCCCTCCCATCCCAGCATCAATCTCTCTCTACTTTGTCATTCCTTTGTCTCTCCCCTTTCCCTCATCTGATCTCTCCATTCCATCCTGACTCCTTCCCCTCCTCTAATCTCCCTGCCAGCTGTATCCTTCCAATGTTCCTCCTCCCCTGTCCAGCAGTACCTTCTCCCTTTCTTCCTCTCCTTATCCAACAGTAACTCTCTTCCCTTCCCCTTCTCCCCTGTCAGCAGTAACCCCTTCCCCTCCCTTGTCCAGGAGTACCCCTTCTCCCTTCCCTATCCAGCAAATGTTTCCTCTATGTAGGCTAGCGGCAGCTCTGTGTGCTTTTAACTTCGGCACACAGCTACCCCTAAGCAGTATTTTAGCCGCGGTTTCATGAGGCAGCCTCGGGGCCTTTGGTAGGCCAGCCCGCTTTGATGATGCAATGTGGGCTGGCATACCAAAGGCCCTGAGGCTGCCTCATGAAATCGCGGCTAAAATACTGCTTAGGGGCAACTGTGTGCCGAAGTTTAAAGCACACAGAACTGCCGCTGCTTGTCTGGGGGTGCGGAAACAAAGGCTGGAGCAGGAGACATAAGCGACAGGAGTCGGTGGTGGAAGGCAGGAGTGCCGGCATAGCGACGGCAACAGGAATTTGCATGTCAGCTGATGCCGGCACCTTTTGCTGCGGCGGGGACCCGAATCCTTCAAGGACCGGCAAGATTTTTTTGCGGATCAGCTGTTGAAGAACTGTGGTCTAGAGGAAGGTGACAAAAAAGGTATGGGGCTTGTACCAAAAGATGTAAAAAAAGAGACTAGAAGACCTGGATATATATACTCTAGAGCAGGAGTTCAAACTCAGGCCAGCGGGCCAAATATGGGCGGCAGGGTAATTAGATTTGGCCTGTGAGAAAATGCTCTTTCTGTTCCTTCCCTCCCTCTATCCCATTGTCCACCATCTCTCTCCTGGCTTCCCGCTCTCACCTTCAGAGGAAGGGGCAGGACTGTGGCAGAGGGAACATGCTGTGAAGGTCAACGGCAGCCTGCTAGGATTGCTACATCACTGGCGATCCTCTGTAGGCTGCTTTGAAGGTGAGATCAGGAAGCCGGAGGATGCTAGAAAGAAGGGGGAAAACAAGCAGGCCTTCTAAGGAAGGGGGGGAGGACGGGCACTGGTGTAGAAGTACACGGAAGGAGGGGTCCAAAGAAATGTGCATATGCCAGACTGAGGGTGGGGGGAGGGGAAGAAATAATGGGTCTAAAAACAGAGGAGAGGCCGATCATGGAGTGCGATCATGATTAGTCCTAAAGCCCGTCTGATTGGGATGTAGGACGTGTTTTGTCAATGAAGTCAGTTATATGATTAAAGATGACATTTTCTACTATTTTCGCAAGAAAGGGAATGTTCGCTATAGGTTGGTAGTTGGATTCAGATGCAGTTGATTCTTTTGGGTTGACCCTGGGATAGACTGGAATATTGGACACTCAAACTGCATGAGGGAGACCAAATTCCTGGAAACCACGAGGGACTGTTTTATGGAACAGCTGGTCACGGAACCAACACTGGGAGATGCCACTCTTGACCTAATCCTCAACGGGCTAGGGGGACCTGCAAAGGAGGTGGCGGTGCTAGGACCCCTAGGAAACAGCGATCACAACATGATCCAGTGCAGGCTGGAAATTGGATCAACAAAGGTAAAAAGAACCACAGCAACAGCACTCAACTTCAAAAAAGGGAATTATGGTGGGAAAGATACTCAACAGAAACGCAAAGAAGATGGAGTCCATAGAAAAAGCCTGGTCCCTACTCAAGGGCACGGTGCACGAGGCACAGAACCTGTACATCCCCAGATTCAGGAAGGGGTGCAAAAAAAATCGAACAAAAAACCCAGTGTGGATAACAACTGCAGTGAAAAAGGCGATAAGTGACAAGAAAGCATCGTTCAAAAAATGGAAAAAGGAACGAACAAAGGACAAAGAACACCAAAGGGAGTGTCACCGTGTGGTTAGGAGAGCTAAAAGAGAATATGAGGAGAGACTGGCGAGGGAAGCAACAAACTTCAAATCGTTCTTCAGGTACGTGAAGGGGAAGCAACCGGCAAGGGAGGAAGTGGGGCCATTGGATGATGGAGACAAAAAGGGAGTGATAAAGGAGGAAAAAGAGATAGCTGACAGGTTGAATAAGTTCTTCACGTCAGTCTTCACGAGGGAGGACACATCAAATATTCCGGAACCGGAGGACATCGTAAATGGGGATCGGGATGAAAGGCTGGTCCAACTAGAGGTAAGCCAAGAGGATGTCCTCAGGCAGATAGACAGACTAAAGAGCGACAAATCGCGGCATTCACCCAAGGATTCTCAAGGAACTAAGGAACGAAATAGCAGAGCTGCTTCACCAAATATGTAACCTATCCTTAAAAACTGGAGAGATCCCGGAGGACTGGAAAATAGCAAATGTCACGCCCATCTTCAAGAAGGGTTCAAGGGGGGACCCAGGAAACTACAGGCCGGTGAGCTTGACCTCGGTCCCGGGAAAGATGATGGAAGCGCTGATAAAGGACAGCATCTGTGAACACATAGAAAACAATGGACAGCTAAAGTCGAGCCAGCACGGCTTCTGCAAGGGTAGGTCATGCCTCACAAACTTATTGTACTTCTTTGAGGGGGTAAACAGCCAGGTGGATAAAGGGGAATCCATTGACATAATTTACCTTGACTTCCAAAAAGCCTTCGACAAGGTACCGCACGAACGACTGCTTAAAAAGCTGTGGAAACATGGGGTGCAAGGGGAGGTCCACCGATGGATCAAAAACTGGCTGGCAGGCAGGAAACAAAGGGTTGGAGTAAAGGGCCATTACTCAGACTGGCAATGGATCACGAGCGGAGTTCCGCAGGGGTCGGTGCTGGGACCGCTCCTGTTCAATATATTTATTAATGACCTGGAGGCGGGAACAAAATGTGAGGTTATTAAATTTGCAGATGACACCAAACTCTACCGCAGGGTTGAAACCATGGAAGACTGAGAAGATCTGCAAAGGGACCTAACGACACTAGAAGAATGGGCCAAAAAGTGGCAAATGAGCTTTAACGTAGGGAAATGCAAGGTCATGCATGTAGGGAAAAAGAACCCGATGTTCAGCTACAAAATGGGGGGATCACTGCTAGGGGTAAGTAACCTTGAAAGAGACCTGGGAGTGATGGTAGACACAACTTTGAAGGCGTCGGCACAGTGCGCCACAGCCTCAAGAAAAGCAAACAAAATGTTGGGTATCATTAAGAAGGGTATCACGACCAGGACGAAGGAGGTCATCTTGCCACTGTATCGTGCAATGGTGCGCCCGCATCTGGAATACTGTGTCCAGTACTGGTCGCCGTACCTCAAGAAGGACATGGTGGTATTTGAGGAAGTCCAGAGAAGAGCAACTAAACTGATAAAGGGTATGGAAAACCTCCCATATACTGACAGCTGGGGCTGTTCTCCCTGGAAAAGCGGAGACTTAGAGGAGACATGATAGAAACCTTCAAGATCCTGAAGAGTATAGAAAAGGTAGATAGGGACAGATTTTTCAGATTATGGGGAACCACAAGTACAAGGGGGCACTCGGAGAAATTGAAAGGGGACAGGTTCAGAACAAATGCCAGAAAGTTCTTTTTCACCCAGAGGGTGGTGGATACATGGAACACGCTTCCGGAGGCTGTGATAGGCCGGAGCACGTTACAAGGCTTCAAAGAAGGTTTGGATAGATTCCTAGAGGATAAAGGAATTGAGGGGTACAGATAGGAGTAGAGGTAGGTCATAGGGATAGTCTGGGACCACTGCACAGGCAATGGGTCTGATGGGCCGCCGCGGGAGCGGACCGCTGGGCGAGATGGGCCTCTGGTCTGCCTCAGCGGAGGCAACTTCTTATGTTCTTATGACTCTTTTTCCATTCTTTTGGAATGAATCCATTAGTTAAACTGTTTTCAATCAAAGTCTGAATAAAAGGGCCAAAAAAAGAGAAATAACGTTTTAAGAACGAACGGGAGATTGAATCTGAATTTGGTCCCTTAATATTAATGCTTTGCAAGAGTCTTAAGATCTTCTACAGTCAGTATATTGACGTTAGTACTTTTGATATGGGAATCATTTGGACTTGTTCTGCATCTGTGCTAGAACGGATTATTTCTGAATTGATGCTTTCTCTGATTTTATTTATTTTCTTTACAAAATAGTTTGCAAGATTTTGTGCAGTAGGTTTAATTTCTATTGTTGACTCTTCTTTAGTTTCGGAGGCTGTAAGATTTTTGAGGATAGAGAAGAGAATAGAAGAGTCAGCCTTCCCATTCCCCGCCTGGATATCTTTGCCCACTGCGGGCGCATAGACTTACTGTTCTGTCTGAAAAATAAAGGTATTCTTTCTTTGTAGCTGCTGCTTGTTGATGAAGCATAGGAACTTATTTGTACTGTGTTGCTCTGGGTGAATTTGAGCTGTGTAGTGCAAAAACTCTCACACTGGTCTTGTGTTTGTCATGCTTCTCAAGACCAGCATGAGTGTTCCTGTACTGCATAACTCTGATACACACAGAGCTGTATGGTGCAGGCAAGAAGAAGCTCTTGCTCCAACGTCCAGTGCTGCAATATTTGCAAGAGAATACCTTCAAATAAAATAAGGACCATGGAAATCCCAGGTGCCAGAAGAAAGTTTCTAGTCTTTGTTGCAATCATGTGCCTAGAACTTTGTTGAGCCCTGTGCTGTATTGTACAAGTTTCAAGGGGGTTATAGGTACGTTTATTAGCAATTTGATGAACTACTATTTGGAAATAGTGGCACAGCGGTTTATAATCTTTCATGTATGTTGTGTTACGGGGCAGTCAAATATTGACTGCACATATATTAAAAACACAACCTAGGCGTGCTAAAACTGCCCAACTGTGTAGCAGTTAGATATGATCATTTAAAAAGACAAAGGGCACAGTGATACAGTATTCCTCCTTGTCCTAAACATTCCCATTAGAAAGAGCCCAATATATCATGCAAGAGTCCAGAGAACTAAAGTTGAGGTCATGGGGCCAATTCTAAGAACGTGTTGGTCTTTGTTGTACTTTTAGCACTGAGTTTAGTTCTTGTTTTTTTCAGAAACGGGAAGGCCTGCTTCAGACGACACATGTGACGGAGGAGCTCACAACTACAACAGAGTAAGCAGGAAGCTCTTCTTGTTTCCCCCCCCCATGAAATATTATTAGATTTTTAAAGGTAAACACAGCAGAGAAAGAAAATCATACAAGCACATTGCAATGCTCTTCTGTTCTCTGTAAGAGAAGTTGGTGAGAGAGATTCAGGTTAACCTTGAAAAAGCATTGCATGTGTTTCTCAGAAAAAGGTGGTGTCCCCAGGGTTACTTTCTGGATACGTCAATCGCTCCTCCTAAACTTACTTGCTCCACTTCATCACTGACGCTGACCCATTCTGCTTCTATTCCTTTCTCTCCTCTCTTCAACCTTCCAAAGTATTTAGATCAATGCTGTCTTTTTAAAATGTTTATTTTATTTTTATTTTTCCTCTAACTCTACTTTTCACTTCACTATTACCCTCCAGGTACTTTAGTTAGATTGTGAGCCTTCGGGACAGTAAGGGAATTTTCCAAGTACCTTTCTTATTTCTAATCTTAATGTATATTTTCTGTAAACCGCTTAGAACCTAACGGATGTAGCGGTATATAAGAAATAAATTACATTACATTACATTACTTTTAAAGATGATTTCTTATTGAGAACATGCTGTGGTTTGCTGAATTTTTTTTCCAGTGAGAACTGATCGCAGCCATTCAGAAAGCAGCGCGGGCCCAAGCGGGAGCGCAGAATGCTTTGCTCCTGACCTCCACGCTCTTCTGACCTCTGCACCGCTGGCTGGGAAATAGGAGGAGGCAGTAGCGAGAGAGGGAGGGATTTTAAAAGGTACTGGGGGTGGGGGATGTTTAAAATACCAAGACTGCCGTCTAAGGAGGGATTTTAAAAGGTATCAGGGAGTGGGGTGGGGGATGTTTAAAATATCAAGACAGCCATCTAGGGAAGGAGGGATTTTTAAAGGTCCAGTGGGGGAGTATGATTAAAAGAGGTCCTGGGGGTACATAGGGGGTATGGGGGATGATTTAAGGTACTGGGGGGGTATGTGACCTGCCTGCCTGTCACTAGGCCTGCCTGCCACTAGGTCTGCCTGCCTGCCTGTCACTAAGCCTGCCTGCTACTAGGCCAGCCTGCCCTGTCCCAGCCTACCACTAGACCACCAGAGTGGGGACAGGGTACAGAGCCTGGCAGGGAGGGGAGACAAGGTGCAGAGCCTGACATGGAGTATGGGGTTGGGTACAGAGCCTGGCAGGGAGAATTTGTTTCAGAATATTTTTTTTTCTTGTTTTCTTCCTCTAAATCTAGGGTGCGTCTTATGGAGCAAAAAATACAGCTTTGTTCTGCTTGGATAAAGATAAATCTTGAGCTCTATAGAATAAATACATAACTCAGTTTCCGCCGTATAGACGATAGCATAACTTATGTTGTATAGATTATACTTTTCCTTTAGCTTGTCAGTGTAAAACCTCTAAATAGAAGACTTGAGCTAATTTCACCATTGTAATTTTTCTTTTTTTTACCTTTGCTTAAAACTTTGTTAAAGTGTGGACTTGCCATGCTTTAGCTTTGTAAAATTGTCTGGTTTAATTTGCTTTCTGTACAAGTTTACTTGATACTAAATTTGAAATTAATAAAAATAAATAAAAACCTATTAACCAGGCATATATCAAGCAAGGGCAAAAAACTCCATACTTTAGTTGGTGTCCCTTTTAACCAGTTGGATGAATAGAAACTTATTTTTATAATTTAGTACTGTAGAGACAGATGCTATACTACAATACCTCAGTGATGAACAGATTTTTAAGTCTGGTACACCATAGGTGAAGTCTTTATGTAGTGTGTTTCTGGTCTTGGCTTGATGTTCATTGCTGTTAGAAAAATAGAAACATGATGGCCCATAAATCTGCCTATCCGCAGTAAACATTCTCTCTTCCTCTCTCTAAGAGATCCCATGTGCCTATCCCAGGCTTTCTTGAATTCAGACACAGTCTATATCTCTACCACCTCTTCTGGGAGACTGTTCCATGCACTTCCACTCTTTCTGTAAAAAGGTATTTCCTTATATTACTCCTGAGCCTATCACCTCTTAACTTCATCCTATGCCATCTCATTCCAGAGCTTCCTTTCAAATGAAAGAGATTTGATTCATGCGCGTTTACATCACGTAGTTATTTAAATGACTATCATATCACCCCTCTCCCACCTTTCCTCCAAAGTATACAGATTGAGAAGGCTGATGGAGATATGATTGAAGTCTACAAAATCTTGAGTAGAGTAGAACGGGTACAAGTGGATCGATTTTTCACTCCGTCAAAAATTACAAAGACTAGGGGACACTCGATGAAACTGCAGGAAATACTTTTAAAACCAATAGGAGGAAATATTTTTTCACTCAGAGAATAGTTAAGATCTGGAACGCATTGCTAGAGGTTGTGGTAAAAGCGGATAATGTAGCTGGTTTTAAGAAAGGTTTGGACAAATTCCTGGAAGAAAAGTCCATAGTCTGTTATTAAGAAATGGGAGAAGCCTCTCCTTGCTTTGGATCGGTAGCATGGAATATTGCTACTCCTTGGGTTTGGGCCAGATACTATGACCTGGATTAGCCACCGTGAGAATGGGCTACTGGGCTTGATGGAACATTGGTCTGACCCAGTTAGGCTATTCTTATGTTCTTATCTTTAAGTCTGTTCCCATATACCTTAGACAACACATCATTTTAGTAGCCTTCCTCTGGACTGACGCCATCCTTTTTATATCTTTTTCAATGTGCGGCCTTCAGAATTGTACACAATATTCTAAATGAGGTCTCAGCAAAGATCATCACATACAATCACACCCAAGTCCGGATCTTCTGTCGTGCACATAAGTTCTTTACCTCCTAAACTGTACCGTTCCCTTGGATTTTTGCAGCCCAAATGCATGACTTTGCATGATTCTTAGCATTAAATTTTAACTGCCAAATTTCAGACCATTCTTCAAGCTTTGCCAGGTCTTTCTTCATTTATTCACCCCATCCTAAGTTTCTGCTCTATTACAGATTTTGGTATTATCCGCAAAGATGCAAATCTTACCCAACAGCCCTTCAGCAATATCATTTATAAAAATGTTAAAAAGAACAGGTCCAAGAGCAGAACCTTGAGGCACACCACTGGTAACATCCCTTTCCTCAGAGCGATCTCCATTGATCACTACCCTCTGTGGCCTTCCACTCAACCAGTTTTTGACCCAGCCCGTCAGTTTGGGACCCATCCCGAGGGCACTCAGTTTATTTATTAGATGTCTGTGTGAAACACTGTCAAAGGCTTTGATAAAATCTAAATATACCACATCTAGTGCACTCCCTCTATCTAATTCTCTGGTCACCTAATCAAAAAAATTGATCAGATTTGTATGAGAAGACTTACCTCTAGTGAATCCATGTTGCCTCCTGTCCTGTAATCCACAGGATTCCAGAAACCAGTCCTGTAATCCACAGAAACTTCACCGTTCTCTGTTTTAAAAGCGTTTCCATTAATTTGCTTATCACAGAAGTCAGAGTTAACAGCCTGTAATTCTCTACTTCTTCCTTACTTCCACTTTTGTGGAGAGAGATCACATCCACCCTTCTCCAGTCCTCCGGTACCAGTCCCGACTCTTGAAACTCATCGAAAAGGTCAGTCAGCGGAGTCACCAGAACTTCCTTAAGTTCCTTCAGCATCCTCGGATATACACCATCTGGCCTCATCGCTTTGTCTATCTTTATTTTAGCTAGGTCCTCACTAACATTGAGGACCTAGCACTAACTCTGAAAATTGATCAGGGTCTACCACTCCTCCATCTCTATTCATGTTTGTCTTCTGTGGTCCCGCTACCGGCGCTTCAGCTGTGAACACAGAGCAGAAATATTTGTTAAGCAATTTAGTCTTTTCTTTATCAGCTATTACATATTTCTCCCCTTCACCTTTGAGTCTCATAATGCCACTTTTGCACTTCTTCCTGTCACTAATATATCTAAAACATGATTTGTTTCCCCGTTTTACCGTGTCAGCTATTTTTTTCTTCCATTTGCATCTTTGCTTTCCTGACTACACGGCCAGCCTCTCTTAACTTTTCTAGATATTTTTGCCTGTCATCACAGAAAGAGGAACTTTTGTAGTTTATAAAGGCTAACCTCTTATTCCTTACCTTCTCAGTTACTACTTTTAAGAACCAAAGTGGCCTTCTTTTCCTCTTACTTTTACTTACTTGCCTCACAAAAAGGTTTGTTGCCCTTACAATTTCTCACTTCATTGCCATTCTTTCCAGACGTTCCCGTCCAGACAATAATTCCTTGACGTAATCCCCCATCCAAACAAAGTTAGCTTTTTTAAAGTCTAGAATCTTTGTTTTTGAATGAGCCCTCTCTATCCCTTCTTAATATTAAAACATAACATGCAGTGATCAATGGATGCCAGATGATCACCCACCGTAACATCAGAAACACTTTCCCCATTGTAAGTACTAAGTCCATTATGACCCCTTCCCGTGTGGGTACCATTACCAACTGCAGGAACAGTTCTCCTTGTAGAGAATCCAGGATCTCCCTACTTTAGAAGAATCCGCAATAGGGATACCCCAATCAACCAGTGGCGTACCTAGGGTATGTGGCACCCGGGGCCCATCATTTTTTGACACCCCCCCATGTAAAAAAATATTTTTTTGTAATGACCATGAAACGGAATAAATGGTCAGAATAGAAACAGGCAGTGAAAATTTTCTTATATTCCAAACATAACATAACATAAATTATGTCTGAATTGTCATGACATCAGAAGTACATATGGAGTAGTTGCAGGTGATGCTTGGGACAGTTCTGATTGTGTTAGTTCGGTTTTATGTGTTTTTTGAATAGAAGGGTTTTTATTTCTTTTTGAAGGTTTTGCAGTCTATGGTCGATGTCAATTGGTTGTAGAGTTGGGGGTCGAGTGTTGCAGCTCGAATGGCTAGGAGGTTGTCGAACAGTTTTTTTCTTTTGACGTTTTTGGTTGGAGGGTGTGTGAATGATGCGTGAGTTCTCCTATGTCTGGTTGAGGTGGATTGAATTATTTAGCTGAAGAAATTAGTTACCCCCTCATCCCACACACATTAATTCTCTTCCATTTTTGTTCCCATTATAAAAAACACTGATAAGTTCCCAGAAAAAAAATACATTAAAATAAGAAGTGAAAACAAAGGCCCCTACAGATGAGAACATAACATAAGAATAGCCTAACTGGGTCAGACCAATGGTCCATCATGCCCAGTAGCCCATTCTCATGGTAGCCAATCCAGGACACTAATACCTGGTCAAAACCCAAAGAGTAGCAACATTCCATGCTACCGATCCAGGGCAAGCAGACACTTCCCCCATGTCTTAATAACAGATTATGGACTTTTCCTCCAGGAATTTGTCCAAATCTTTCTTTAAACCAGCTACACTATCTGCTTTTACCATAACTTCTGGCCACTTCATTTTTAAGTTTAGATCTTTCCTTTCAAACAGAGACCTTGCTAGATGTCAAATACAGCACAAGGTAACTTCACATGGACTTAGCTGTGCAGGAAATGTGAATCTCCTCATACACCCACCATATAGTGCAAAAATGTGCAAAGGTCTGTTTTTTTCTTTCGATCACTACATAGCCTAATGCCACACAAGCAGCGCTGTTACAAACATATTCTGTAGGTCAATGCTAAGGATAACAAAGTTTCCTTCCTTGGACCAGAAGGAGATACTGATAAACCACTGGAAGAGATCCCAAAACAACACCCAAAGACCCACTCAGTGTGTGAACCAGTTGAGTGGAGTGGACTAACTGGGGGGTGGAAATGGGCCCGGAGTTTGCTCAGCAGAATTTCCCAGACCACCTCTTCCTCTCAACACATTGACACGCTGCCACCACCACCACTAGGAACACCTCACTGGGTAGGCCAGCTATGCTATAAACTTTATAAAACACATTATTATATTTTCTTATAAAGCACATATTTTAACTGAACTCTCTGACAACCTCAGCCTTTCCATTCACAAAAATAGAAGGAAGAAAAGTTCCCATTTCCTGCTGTCTCATGTCCCCGGCCTATACAATATTTTTTTTCTGCAGACCCTTCAAAAGTCTGACCAAATCCTCATTTCACTTGCATTATAAAGTACTGAGGATGCCATCTCTCCCTAATCCCAGGTCCTAAAGTCTAAGACAGTAGCGCAAACTAATGCTGCCAGATTCAGGAAAAAAAATTTTGATTCGATTCAGCCTATTGAATTGGTTTTTCAATTCGATTTTCCTGCCCAGTTGGGTGATTTTTTTCAAAACTCCTGGTGGGTTTTATAGCTTTTTCACCCCGTTTGGCTTCTCCTAATCACACTGGCGCTGTGGTGTAAATAAAATAAAGAAACAAAAAGGACTTTTCCTCTCTCTGTTAAATCCTAGCTCACGTTTGCAGTCCAACACCAGCTCTGGCAGGATACACATTTCAAATCTGACATATTATAATCACAAAACAGAAAATAAAATTAATTTTTCTACCTTTTGTTGTCTGGTTATATTTCAAATTTTGTTGGTCCAAGGCTCTGGTTTTCTTCTGATAACTTGGGGTCTCCTTCTTTCTTCTTTCTGCATGCTAACCATCCATCTGCCAACTCTGTCCTCCCTTTCCATTTCCCTTTCCTCCCCAGGAAGTCTGGTATCATTCCTTTTTTTCATCTCCATCCACAGATCCACCTTTTCTTAACTACCCTTTCATCCGGCATCTCTCCCTCCTTCCCCACCACCCGAGTCCACCATCTCTCCCTTTCTTTTCCCAATTACCCTCCTATCCAGTACCTCTATCCCTCCTCCACACCATCCCTTGTGTCCAATTTCTCTCCCTTTCTGTTCCTTCCCTCCCTAAATCCCATGGTCCATTATCTCTCTCCCTCTCCTCTATTTTCAGACCCATTATTTCTTCCTCCCCCCCAAAGTTTGGCATATGCACGTCTCTTTGAACACCCCCTTCCCTCCGTGTACTTCTAAATCAGGGTCCCCCCCAAAGGCCTGTCCCCCCTTAAAGGTCTGCCTGTCCCCCCTTGAAGGCCTGCACCCCCCTTGAAGGCCTGTCCCACCTCCTTGAAGGCCTGTCCCCCCCCCTTGTAGGCCTGTCCCCTCCTTGAAGGCCTGTCCCCCCTTGAAGGTCTGCACCCCCCCGAAGGCCTGCACCCCACCCGAAGGCCTGTCCTCCCCCCCCTTGTAGGCCTGTCCCCCCTTGTAGGCCTGCCTTCCTGTCCCCCCCTTGAAGGCCTGTCCCCCCCCTTGAAGGTCTGTCCCCCCCTGAAGGCCTGTCCCCCCTTGAAGGCCTGTCCCCCCTTGAAGGCCTGCACCCCCTTGAAGGTCTGCACCCCCTTGAAGGTCTGCACCCCCCCGAAGGCCTGAACCCCCCTTGAAGGCCTGTCCGTCCTTGTAGGCCTGTCCCACCCCCTTGTAGGCCTGTCCCACCCCCTTGTAGACCTGTCCCCCCCTTGAAGGCCTGCCTGTCCCCCCCCTTGAAGGCCTTCCTGCCTGTCTGTCATCCCCCTCCTCCTTGAAAGCCTGCCTGCCTGCCCGCCCGCCCCACCCCGAAGGACCGCTCGCCCCCTGGCCTCCCCGCACCACTATGAAGCAGCACTACCTATGCTCCCAGCCTTGCCGTTCATTCCTCCCCACCACCACCCCCGAAGGACCGCTTGCCCCACTGACCTTCCTGCACCACCTATGAAGCAGCCGCAGCAGGATCCCGACGTCAGCGATCTCTGCGCTGCTTAGGCGCTGCTTCCTGCGCCGCGTTCCCGCCCCTCCTCTGATGTCAGAGGAGGGGCGGGACCGCGGCGCAGGAAGCAGCGCCCAAGCAGCTCAGGTATCGCTGAAGTCGCGATCCTGCTGCGGGCTGCTTAACAGGTGGTGCAGGAAGGTCAGTGGGGCGAGCGGTCCTTCGGGGGTGGTGGTGGGGGGAATGAACGGCAAGGCCGGGAACACCCCCTCATGGCTGGCACCCGGGGCGGACCGCCCCTCCCGCCCCCCCTTAGTACGCCACTGCAATCAACATCCAGCATGTTAAAATCACGTATTAGCAAGACTTTCCCTTTTTTAGATATATTCTGAATGTCTACTATTAAATCTCTATCTACTTCTTCTGTCTGTGAAGGAGGGCTATATATCACACCAATGTAAATATATTCATTATTCCCTCTTTCCAAATTAATCCACAGTGCCTCTTCCCTGCCCTGCAGGTCCTGCAATTGTGTGGCTTTAATATGATCTTTAACATATGACGCTACTCTCCCTCCTTTTCTTCCTACCCTGTCTTTCCTGAACAGATTAGCCCGGTATAACTACATCCCAGTCATGGTTCTCTGTGAACCATGACTTTGTGATCGCCACTTTATCCAACTCATCATCTTCCATCACAGTTTCTAGATCCAGAATCTTGTTTCCCGTACTTCGAGTATTAGTATATGCTGCTTTCCAGATATCGCCTCCTTTTCCCATCCGTGTAGAGGTGTTCAGTGATTTACTTACCTGAGGGCATATATTCACCTGGTGGCTTTGATCACCCTGCCCCACCACTTCTAGTTTAAAGCTTTCTTCAGTAGATTAGCCAGCCTTCTGGCAAAGACACTTCTTCCCTTCTTTGATAGATGCACACTATCCCTGCTCAGCAGCCCTTGGAAAATCATCCTATGGTCCAGGTAGCCAAAATGCTCTCGACGACACCATCTATGTTTTATCAGAACTATACCAAAGCACATAGTAGCCGCTTCAAGCTGGCACTTCTTTCCAGATATAGAGGAATCCTTTTGGCTTGATACGTTCCAGATTTTTAGTTTTCAATAGATTTTTTTTTTAAGTTGTTGCTGTGCTGCAACTTGTACAATACAACTACTAGACAGCTTCTGTCTGCATAGTTGCCTAACAGAGAAAATGGCAGCCTAACAGGCTCCTCCTATATATCAATAATGCATCAGAAAGACATTTTGCAAATATTACAAATAGGGAAAATATTACAAAGTTCTGTTCTTGATCCCAGATTTTGCTTTTCAGTGAACGTCTGTTTCATTCTTCCTGGTTTAAGAACATACATACATAAGAAGTTGCCTCCGCTGAGGCAGACCATAGGTCCATCCTGCTCAGCGGTCCGCACCCGCGGCGGCCCATCAGGCCCATTGCCTGAGCAATGGTCTATCCTATCTATACCCCCCAATCCCTTTTTCTTCTAGGAATCTATCCAAACCTTCTTTGAAACCATTTAATGTTTTCTTGTCTACAACAGCCTCTGGAAGTGCGTTCCATGCATCCACCACCCTCTGAGTGAAAAAGAACTTCCTAGCGTTTGTTCTAAACCTGTCCCCCTTCAGTTTCTCCGAGTGCCCCCTTGTACTTGTGGCGCCCCTTAATTTGAAAAATCTGCCCCTGTCTACTTTTTCTATGCCCTTCAGGATCTTGAAGGTTTCTATCATGTCTCCTCTAAGTCTTCGCTTTTCCAGGGAGAAAAGTCCCAACTGTCTCAATCTGTCGGTATATGGGAGATTTTCCATTCCCTTTATCAGTTTGGTTGCTCTTCTTTGTACTCCCTCAAGTACCGCCATGTCTTTCTTGAGGTACGGCGACCAGTACTGGACACAGTACTCCAGATGCGGCCGTACCATTGCACGATACAGCGGCATGATGACTTCCTTCGTCCTGGTCGTAATACCCTTCTTAATGATACCCAGCATTCTGTTTGCTTTCCTAGAGGCTGTGGCGCATTGCGCCGATGCCTTCAGTGTTGCGTCTACCATCACTCCCAGGTCTCTCTCCAGGTTACTAACCCCTAGTGGTGTTCCCCCCATTTTGTATGTGAACATTGGGTTCTTTTTCCCCACGTGCATGACCTTGCATTTCCCCACGTTGAAGCTCATCTGCCACTTTTCGGCCCACTTTTCCAGCTGCGTTAGATCCTTTTGGAGATCCTCGCAGTCTTCCTTGGTTTGAGCCCTGCTGTATAGTTTGGTGTCATCTGCAAATTTAATGACTTCACACTTAGTTCCCGCCTCTAGGTCATTTATGTAGATATTGAACAAGAGCGGTCCCAGCACCGACCCCTGCGGGACTCCGCTCGTGACCCCTTTCCAGTCTGAGTAGTGTCCCTTTACGCCAACCCTCTGCTTCCTGTTTGCCAGCCAGTTTTTGATCCATCGGTGGACCTCCCCTTGTACCCCGTGGTTCCATATCTTTTTAAGCAGTCTCTCGTGTGGCACCTTGTCGAAGGCTTTTTGGAAGTCAAGGTAAATGATGTCTATAGATTCCCCTTTATCCACCTGGCTGTTCACTCCCTCAAAGAAGTACAGTAAGTTTGTGAGGCATGACCTACCCTTACAGAAGCCATGTTGACTCGGTTTTAGCTGCCCATTTTTTTCGATGTGTTCACAGATGCTGTCTTTAATCAGTGCCTCCATCATCTTTCCCGGGACTGAGGTCAGGCTCACCGGCCTGTAGTTTCCCGGGTCTCCCCTTGCGCCCTTCTTGAAGATGGGCGTGACATTTGCTATTTGGATTGCCCCATTACATGTTTGTAATAAATAAACTCCTCCCATCATATTAACATTACTGCCTGGATCCTCCCCTTAACCAGGGTGTCTCTTCAGAATGGCAGAGTCTTGCTCTTGAGACAGAAGGAAAAGGGGGTTTCAAAAGATTGGAAATTGTCTGGAGAGCCTTATTTAACTTGATCTCAAGGTTTTTCTTAATGATTACAAAATGAGTCCTGGGATCATGAGACAGTAGAAATAGCCAGAGATGCCAAGAGTGAACCATCTCAAAGAGTGAGATTTACCTCACTAGGGAGTAAGGTCGAAGGCCAAAGACTGAAAATTTTCAGACCATACATCCAGGGAATAAATCTAGAATGATTTCAGTATAATATTGCTTTACAAATGAATCAAGGCATTGGCTTTTCTTTGGAGCCTCTGAAAGAAAGCAGACAAAATGGGGAGTAATTTGGGTAAATATTTTGAGCTGCAATTTGTCTTACACCCAGAAGTTAAAAGCATGTACATTGGTTTCAGAGCACATGTACTTGCAGTGAAGGGGAAAGGGACAGGACAAGGGAAAACAGTAGGCAGGAAGGTGTGCTCAGAGTTCTTCCTACTGATTGGTTGTTGGGGGAGTACTACGATGGACCTGGGGATTATCCCAGTGCACTTTTTTTTTATTTTTTATTAGAAGAGCTAATATGAGATATAGATCCCCTCCTCAGTTTAGAACTTTGGTGGATTGTGCTGGGGTGGCCCCTAGACCCATCCTGACTATGGGGTCCTTTTACTAAGGTGCGCTAGCCGATTTAGCACTATTTAAACGCTAATGCATCCATTATATTCTATGGACGCATTAGCGTTCAGCGCGCGCTAAATCGGCTAGTGCTTCTTAGTAAAAGAGGGGGTGTATTTGGCCAGTGAATTAGTTTCATGAAGAAAGGGAAAGAACTTCAAGTTCTTTAGTATGAACATAAGATTTGCTGCTGCTGGGTCAGACCAGTGGTCCATTGTGCCCAGCAATCTGCTCACGCGGCGGTCCTTAGGTCAAAGACCAGTGCCCTATTTGAGTCTAGCATTACCTGCGAATGTTCTGTTCCGGCAGGAACTTATCCAGCCTTTTCTTGAATCCCTAAAGGGTGCTTTCCCCTATAACAGCCTCTGGAAGAGAATTCCAGATTTCTACCACTCTCTGGGTGAAGAAGAACTTGCTTCAATGTTCATTCAGAAATAGATTTTGTTCCAATTCCCTGTGCTTATCTTAATATCTGATTGGTAAGGAATAAAGCTATTTTAATTAAAGATTGTCTCATAGTGGAGCAGTTAAGATGTTTGTTCTCAGCAGAGACCTGGTTGCCTCAGCAGAGAAGCCAATCACTACTGAGCTTTGTCCCCCCTGGTTACAAAATTATCCCCTTATGTAGATAAAGCAAATGTGGGGGAGGAATTGCTATTCTTCTTAAAGAATTTATTGAATTTTCTGTATTGGAGTTAGAACAAGTGGGAGATTTGGAAATTTTATCATGTCAGTTATCTGATTCAGCATTGAAAGACTCTTTTTTATGTACCTCCAGGGAATTGGTCTAGCACAAGAGATGCTTTTTATGTTTCTGTTTTTAGGAATTCACTTTCAGCTGATAATTGTTTAATAGGCGATATCAATTTGCATCTAGAAAATAGGAAAGATAATATGATTAAGGATTACATTACATTACATTACGGATTTCTATTCCGCCTATACCTTGCAGTTCAAGGCGGATTACAAAAGAATTGACTGGACATTTCCAGAGATGTAAACATTTCAGATGAGATTACTGGACATTTTCCAGTGAGGATGCAATTTTTTTTTTTTTTTTTGGGTAACTGGAATTTTCTGGGTGAAGGTGAGAGGTTGGAGAAGTGAGCTGGTGGTAGGTAAGGGGGTTAGGATTTTTGGATGAATTTTTTGAAGAGCAGGGTTTTGATTTCTT
This sequence comes from Geotrypetes seraphini, assembly GCF_902459505.1. Classification (NCBI taxonomy): domain Eukaryota; kingdom Metazoa; phylum Chordata; class Amphibia; order Gymnophiona; family Dermophiidae; genus Geotrypetes; species Geotrypetes seraphini. The sequence continues at coordinate 61,747,616 of NC_047090.1, read as the reverse complement.
TGCGGAACGTCTTGAAGTCGTCCGATGTTGTCAGCAGGTTGGAGACGGATTGGTTGAGTTTTGCTGCTTGAGTTGCCAGAAGATTATCGAACATTTTCTTGCGATGTGTGCCCTTGAAAGGGGGGAAGGTGAAAGGGTTAGGGGTTCTTCTGTGTCTTTTTGAGGAGATCTGGTTTAAGCGGTTGGTTAGGTAGGATGGGGAAGAGCCGTGTAATGCTTTAAATAATAGGCAGTAGAATTTGAATTGAATTCGTGCTTGTATGGGTAGCCAGTGGGAGTCTAAGAAGGCAGCTGTTATGTGATCATATTTTCTAAGTGAGTAGATTAGTCTGAGGGCGGTGTTTTGTATGGTCTGGAGTTGCTTTATCATAAAGGCTGGACAAGGGAGATATAGGGAGTTGCAATAGTCCAGTAGACCTAGTACTAAGGATTGTACTATTAGTCTGAATTGTGTTTGGTTGAAGAATTTTCTGATTTTGCGTAGGTTTCTCATGGTTAGGAAGGCTTTCTGTGTCGTCTTGTTGATTTGGGAGTGCATTGTGCAACATCTGTCTATGGTAACTCCTAGTAGTTTTAGTTCAAGTTGTATTGGGTATTTGGTGTTTTTGATTATCAGTTCTGTGATGGTAGGGGTTTTAGCCTTTTCAAGCAGGAGGAATTTTGTTTTTTCTGGGTTTAGTTTTAGTTTGTGATCCATCATCCATTTTTCTACTGTTTCTAAGGTTGTATCCAGCTTTTCTGTGGTGGTGGGTTCTAAAGGGTCGAAGGGGAGGAGTATAGTGATGTCGTCTGCGTAGCTGAAGGATGTGACGTTTAGTTTATCTAAGGTGGCTCCTAAGGAGGAGATAAAGAGGTTGAAGAGTGTAGGTGAGAGAGGTGATCCTTGTGGTACTCCGCAGGGGTTTGCCCATGGCTCTGATTTGGTATCGTTGTATTTTACCCTGTAGGTTCTTGATTTGAGGAACCCTTGTAACCAATTGTAGACCTTGCCTGAGATCCCTATGGCGTCGAGTATCTGTAGTAATAAGGTGTGGTCAACTAGGTCAAATGCTGCAGAGAGGTCAAGTTGTATTAGTATCATCTTTTTTCCTTTACTGATATGTTGCCGGGCTATATCTAGGAGTGAGATTAGAAGTGTTTCTGTGCTATGGTTGGTTCGAAAACCTGATTGTGAGTGGTGAAGTAGGTTATGTTTTTCCAGGTAGTTTGTGAGGTGTTGTGTAACAAGGCCTTCTATTATTTTGACATACATTGGTATTGAAGCGATAGGCCTGTAGTTGGAGGGGTTATCTATTGGGCCCTTGTGATCTTTTATGATAGGAGTGATTATAATCTCTCCTAAATCCTGTGGGAATTGGCCTTCTGTTAGTGTGGTTTGAATCCATAGCATCAAGTTGGTTTTGAATGTGGTGGAGGCGTTTGATAACAGGTAGGTGGGGCAATTATTGAGTTCGCTGGATGCATGGCTGTATTTATTGTAGAGTCTGTTCATATCCGACCAAAGTAGGATTGGGAAGTTGGACCAGCATCTGTCTGCTACGATGGCTTCATCAGTTGTTGGGTTTGTTATTATTTTTTCGAGATGGGTGGGTGTGTTTATGAATGCAGCTCTGATATTTGTGATCTTATTTTTGAAGTGATCTGCTAGTTGGATGGCTGTCGGTGGGTGGATACCTTGAGTGGCCAGGTAAGGTTTGGTGTCAGTGAGGTTCTTTACTAGATTGAATAGTTTTTTTGTGTCTGGGATTTTTGTGCCTATCATGTGCTACTCTTTCTTCAACAATTGTATATGTCTTCCTTTTTCTTCAACGCATATAAAGGGCCACCATTTGGATTTAGTATCTTTCTTTCATCAAAATATATTGTTTTTCTAATGGGAATTGGACTTCTACACTACAGTCTGACCATTAATTGTATAAATTTACTTTGAATTGGCAGCGAGTGATAAAATATGATTTCCCATTAAAGTGCCATGTTTTTGCTACAGGGCCAATTGACAGCTGTTTTTTGGACTCAATATGATTCTGCTTTTGCTTTGATACCAGAGGTTGATTTTTATTCCTCTTGGGATTTATTTAGTTTAAAACTTTTAGATGAAATTGCCCTAAAACGATTAAGAGATAAATGCATGTGTAAATCTGATAAGTGCTTGGAACACACATGGCATAAGAATAAAGGGAGATAAGGCTAAAAAACAATGGCAAGATAAGGTGCAGGAATATAAATACCGGCAGTTCCCGGTTTAAGAACGCCAGATATACATACAAATCGGGATCCTGCCTCTCCCTTCCTGTTCCAACACCCCCCCTCTTCTTCCTTTCCTGTCCAAACATGACCCTCCTCCTCCCTTCTGTGTCCCAAAGCGCCTCTTGTCATCCTTCCCTCCATTCTGTATCCAAAATTCATGCCTCCCTCCCTCCCTCCCTCCTGCGGGTGTTTACCTCTGCTGGCCAGCTGCCTCCTCCCAGCCGCAATTCTCTTCGTAAAGCCGCGAGAAGCTGCTGCTCCATGTGGCTCATGGCTGACCCGGAGGCCTTTCCTCTGATGTCAGAGGGAAAGCTTCTGGGGCAGCTGGGTCAGACCAGTGGTCCATCAAGCCCAGTAACCCGCTCTCACGGTAGCCAATCCAGGTCACTAGTACCTGGCCAAAACCCAAAGTGTAGCAATATTCCATGCTACTGATACAGGGCAAGCAGAGGCTTCCCCCATGTCTTTCTCAATAACAGACTATGGACTTTTCCTCCAGGAACTTGTCCAAACCTTTCTTAAAACCATCTATGCTAGCTGCTCTTCCCATATCCTCTGGCAACGCGTTCCAGAGCTTAACTATTCTCTGAGTGAAAAACAATTTCCTCCTATTAGTTTTAAAAGCTAGGGTTTTGTAAGAATTTTCTTCAAGTGACATTTCAGTCTATAGAGGGTTAATCTCACTATGTCTCATACAATAGAGATCCTGGACGTAGCTTTCATTAAAAGTGTTTCCAAAATTCAGGTTTCTACCAAGCCACTAAGATTTCCATAATATGTATTTGAGATGATATTTGGTTTCAGAACCAAGCTAACTTGCATATGAAGTGGATCCTGAAACCAGACATAACAGAGTGGGTAACAGAGTGGGTAACAGAGTGGAATTATGAAAAGTCTTCTGTACAGTTCTACTTACCTATCCGTGGGTGATCCGATCCGTAGCTAGGCGATTGATTCACAATGTGTCTGCATGCAAATTGACTCGATCAGAAGCACGCTCCACAGCGACTGCACGGATCGCTGCAGAGCAATCCAGACGCATGCGCAGACCATCTTCTTTGCCTGTAGAAGATCTACACATGAACTTGCTCTCCTGACTTCCCTCTCACTCTCTATCTGTGGATTAGGAGAAATTGGAAGTGTGGCCATAAAAGGACTGACAGCACACTCCTCCAATCAGAGTTTGACATTTACCTGACTTCCCTCGCTCTTGACCAATGACAAACCCAGAAGACGGAGGAGCTGGAGGGAGATTATGGTGGGAGTTTCAGTTTTCGTCATTTGTTATTTTTTTAAAAAAGCTTTATTATCGCGAGCCCGTGGAATGGTGGGAGTCTGTTTTCGTTGGTTTAAAAAAAAAAAAAAGTTTTATTATCGTGAGCCTGTGGTTTTAACCCACGATTTTAAAGCGGGGTTGCACTACAGCGTGTTCTGTTCTGGTCCAGTCTGGACCAGAACACGCCGTAGTGCAGCCCCGCTTTAAACCTGTGGGCTAAAACCATAGGCTCGTACTGCAGGGAAGGGTGGTAGAGAGCAGGAGAATCGGATCAGCAGAGAGCAGGAGAATCGGATCAGCAGAGAGCAGGAGAGTCGGATCAGCAGAGAGCCTTCCTACCTTTGCATGCCATTCCCCTCATTTGCATGCACGGATCAAATCAGGAGGAAGGTTAGTGAATCGGGTCGGGGTCGCAAACTGGTCGGGACACAATTGGTAAGGTTAGTGAATCTAGGCCCAAGATTTACAACTCCTGATGTAGGCATTAAAGTGGTGAAACATAGCCCCATGTTGAGTTGCACCTTCTTGGTAGACATTGAGAGTTCTTTAAATTTGCTACTCAATACAATTGGTGTATAGCCTTCCTGGCTGCTGCTCCCTGACTCCCTCCTGGCTGCTGCTCCCTGCTCACTGAGTGGCTGGCTTACTGGCTCCTGTGAATTCCTGCTCAGTGTCGCTCAGCGGCTGAAGAAAGCAGGACTCGCGGCAGCCACCGACAACCGGGTTAGCAGCAGGGCAGGAGCACGGAAAGCTGACTCCTACCCGCTGCACCTCTGGACCACCAGGGATCAGCAGAGGAGGTACAACAGGGCAGGAGAGGACATGGTAGGGTAGGGAGCAGAGCCAGTGCCAGTTTTGGTGGAGACCATGGCCTCTGTGGCCTTCCCTCCCCCGTTCCAATACCTATGGTCTATTTAATGTTTACCTTTGTTGTATTTTATGATAATCTTAAATAAACCAAGACAAAAAAAAAAGAATAAGAGTCTACAAATTGGAAACAAAAGTGCAGACAAATCATGAAAGTATAAACCTGATGAAAGGAAAAATAGAAATGTATTTCCAGTAAAATACAAAGACACTAAAAGCTGGCATTCCATTCTCCAAAAACTGAAAGAAATTTCTTATGCCTTTGTTGTTTACTCATTTTCTTTCTTTCTTTCTAATTTGCTTGGTCCCTTGCCTCTACAGGTATACTGCTTCCTTTTATGGATCTTCTAATTCTGATGTCCATTTTTTGTTTTATTTTTCTTTCTGCTGGTCTTCCATTTCTGCTATTTATCTGTCTCTGACATTGATCTTTCACTTCCTTCTGTTTTCCCATCTTCTATTTGCATTTTTATCTGCCCATAGCTAGATTTTATTCCTCAGTCTCCTCCTTTTCACCTTTCATCTATTTAGCAGTTTTTCATTTCCTCTTCTCACCTCTCAAGTGCTCCTATTCTCTCATTTCTTTCCTGGCTTCCTATTTCCCAAACGCTACATTTCCATTCACACTCCCGCCCAAGCCCTGAGTCCCCATTTGGGTACTTGTGTTTTGGTGCTCATACTTATGCTAACTGTATGACGGATGTAAGTGCATGTACCTAAACGTTAGGTGTATTGATACCAATAATGCTAGCTAATGCTGTCCGATTCAGGGAAAAAATTTTCGATTCCTGCCCAATAAGGCATTTTGGCTTTTTTTTTTCAAATATCCCGGTGGGATTATTTTGTATGCCAAACACAACAAAAAACAGGACACCATAAAGTGTTTTAAAAACCTTAAACTGACATAGGTGCTCAGAACCAATAAAGGTGGTAAGAAAAATCACAAACGGGGACAAGCCCCTAAATGCGCTTTCCAGTGTCTATCATTGTACCAATTCTTGTTGTCAGGAGAAAGTGTGTTAGTATCAAAAACATTTCAAATATTCAATTATTAAAGATATAAATGTGCTTTCAATTCCAATGTGTGCAAAGCTTTAGCTTAACTTAGATACAGCCGGAGTAGTTTCACTATAGCATATTTTGTAGCCTTTCCACCCACTCCTCCCCCTTTTAGAACATAAAAACATAAGTATTGCTGTTGCTGGGTCAGACCAGTGTTCCATCATGTCCAGCAGTCCGCTCACGCAGTGGCCTTCCGGTCAAAGACCAGCGCCCTGAGACCAGCCCTACCTCCGACCTCACACCAGCGATGTGGTGTAAACAAAATAAACAAAAAAGACTCTTCCTCTCTCTTTTAGGTCCTAGTTCAAGCTCTCTATCTAACACCAGCTCTGGCAGGACGTACATTTCAAATCTGACATAGAGAATGACACAGGAGCAAATTTTTCCCCGTCCCCGCAGGATCTCATTTTCCTGTTCCATCCTAGGGAGTTCTTTATCTGTAAAGATGGAAACAGTGAAAAGTACACTGTCTTGGTGGTGGACTCTCAGCGATTCTATTCACGCTCAAATCACAAAGATCGTGAATAGAATCGCCAAGAGTCCACCGCCCTGATGCAACCACATAGCGAAACGTCAGCTAGCTTCACTCATAGAAACATAGAACATGACGGCAGAAAAGGGCCACGGCCCATCTAGTCTGCCCACACTAATGGCCCACCCCCTAACTACCTCCATGAAGAGATCCCACTTGCCAATCCCATCTTTTCTTAAAATCTGGCATGCTGCTGGCCTCAATTACCTGTTGTGGAAGATTATTCCAGCAATCAACCACCCTTACTGTGAAGAAATATTTTCTGGTGTCGCCATGAAATTTCCCAGCCCTGATTTTCAACGGATGCCCTCTTGTTGCCGTGGGTCCTTTAAGGAAAAAGAGATCCTCTTCCACCTCGATACGGCCTGTGATATATTTGAACGTCTCGATCATATCTCCCCTCTCTCTGCGTTACTCGAGTGAGTACAGCTGCAACTTACACAGTCGTTCCTCTTACGGGAGATCCTTGAGACCTGAGACCATCCTGGTGGCCATTCGCTGAACCGACTCAACTCTCCACACATCTTTTTGATAATGCGGCCTCCAGAATTGTACACAGTATTCCAGATGGGGTCTCACCATGGATCTGTACAACGGCATTATGACCTCGGGCTTACAGCTGATGAAACTTCTACGGATACAGCCCATGATATGTCTAGCCCTGGATGAAGCTTTCTCCACTTGATTGGCAGTCTTCATGTCTTCGCTAATGATCCATCTCTTCTGTCTGTGTGGAGCAGACCAGCAAAGACAGCAGGAGTTTCATTAAACAATTTTCCCTGCCTAAGCTAAGTTTAATACAGTGGTACCTTGGTTTACGAGCATAATTCGTTCCAGAAGCATGCTCATAAACCAAATTACTCGTATATCAAAGCGAGTTTCCCCATAGAAAGTAAGGGAAACTCGCTTGATTCGTTCCCCCCCCCCGAGGCTAGTGGCACTGCTCTAATCCCCCCCTCCCCCGGAGAACCGGCATTGCTCCCCCCCCCCGCATGATCCGCCATCCACCATGATCCGGAATCCCCCCGCTCGCATTGCCCCCCCCCCCGCCGCAATCCAACATCCTCCCCGTACCCATCAACCACCCGAACGCATCACTTACCCCCCATCTGGCACCCGGCACCAACGCACAGGACATGCCGGTGCCCGAAGATCTCTCGTCCTTTTTTCTGGGCCTTGAGCATCTGCGCATGCTCAAGGCCTTAGTTCCTGCTCTCCCCGAGATTCTCAGGAACTAAGGCCTTGAGCATAGAAACATAGAAACATAGAAAGATGACGGCAGATAAGGGCCATAGCCCATCAAGTCTGCCCACACTATTTACCCACCCTCTTAAATCTACTGACCCGCTCATTCAGTCCTAGTGACCCTATCCCTTGGCATGACCTCGTAGGGATCCCACATAGGTATCCCATTTGTTCTTGAAGTCTGAGATGCTGCGCGCCTCGACCACCTGCACTGGAAGCTCGTTCCAATGCTCAATCACTCTCTCCGTGAAGAAGTATTTCCTGGTGTCTCCACGAAACTTCCCTCCCCTGAGCTTGAGCGGATGTCCTCTTGTGGTCGAGGGTCCCCTGAGAAGAAAGATATCATCTTCCACCTCTACCCGTCCCGTGATGTACTTAAATGTCTCAATCATGTCTCCCCTCTCCCTACGCTCCTCGAGAGTGTAGAGCTGCAATTTGCTCAGTCTTTCTTCGTACGGGAGATCCTTTAGCCCCGAGACCATCCTGGTGGCCATCCGCTGAACCGATTCAACTCTGAGCACATCCTTGCGGTAATGTGGCCTCCAGAATTGAACACAGTATTCCAGATGCGGTCTCACCATGGCTCTGTACAGTGGCATCATGACTTCAGGTTTCCTGTTGACGAAGCTTCTCTTGATACAGCCTATCATTTGCCGTGCTTTAGATGAAGCCTTCTCCACTTGAGTGGCTGCTTTCATGTCAGCACTGATGATTACTCCTAAGTCTCATTCTGCCGTAGTCCTGGCTAAAGTTTCTCCATTCAGGGTGTAAGTTCTGCAAGGATTTCCGTTGCCGAGATGCATGACCTTACATTTCTTGGCGTTGAAGCCCAGCTGCCAGATCAAGGACCAACTTTCTAAAGTACGCAGGTCTTGCTCCATAGCATCCTGAAGATTATAGCCGTTTACTACATTGCATAGTTTGGCGTCATCAGCGAATAAGGTTACCTTGCCTTGGAGCCCTTGAGTCAGATCCCTAATGAATATGTTGAAGAGGAGTGGGCCCAGGACCGAACCCTGTGGCACTCCGCTGGTCACCTCTGACATTTTAGAAAGGGTACCGTTGACCACCACCCTCTGAAGTCTGCCACTAAGCCAATCTTTAACCCATGCAGTTAGAGTCTCTCCTAATCCCATAGAATTCATCTTGTTCAGCAGCCTGCGGTGTGGGACGCTGTCAAACGCTTTGCTGAAGTCCAGGTACACGACGTCCAAGGACTCTCCTGAGTCTAGTCTTCTTGTTACCCAGTCAAAGAAGCTTATTAGATTGGACTGGCATGACCTACCCTTGGTGAATCCATGTTGGCTGGGATCCCGGAGATTTCCCTCGTTCAGGATCGTATCTAATTTATACTTAATTAGTGTTTCCATGAGTTTGCACACTATTGAGGTGAGGCTTACCGGTCTATAGTTCGCAGCCTCAGCCTTGCAACCCTTTTTATGTAGAGGAACGACGTTGGCTGTTTTCCAGTCCAACGGAACTATCCCCGTACTTAGTGAGAGATTGAAGAGCACCGCCAACGGTTCTGCCAGGACATCTCTCAATTCTCTGAGCACTCTTGGGTGTAAATTGTCCGGTCCCATGGCCTTGTTTACCTTTAGCCTTGCCAGTTCGTTGTAGACGTCCCCAGGAGTGAACTCAAAGTTCTGAAACGGGTCATCCACGTCTTGTTTTATCATCAACTGTGGTCCGTGTCCCGGTGCTTCGCAGGTGAAGACTGAGCAGAAATATTCATTTAGTAGTTCTGCTTTTTCTGAATCCGCCACTGCGTAGTTTCCGTCCGGTTGTCTAAGGCGTACTATACCGTCTGTGTTCCTTTTCCTATCGCTGATATACCTAAAGAAGGATTTGTCCCCTTTTTTAATGTTTTTTGCCAGAGTTTCTTCCACTCGACGTTTGGCCTCCCTAACTGCTGTTTTGACCGCTGCCGATCTGGTCTTATATTCTACTTTAGTTTCTCTTCTCTGGGTGCGTTTGTAGGAAAGAAATGCTTTTTTCTTCTCCTTGATGAGGAGTGAGATCTCTTCAGTGAACCATTGGGGTTTGTTGTTTCTTTGCCGTTTATCTACTGATTTTATGTAGCGATTAGTTGCTTCGTGTATGGATGATTTCAGGTACGACCACATAGTTTCCACATTGCCGGTCTCTGCTTGGTCCTGTAGCGTCTGATGAACGTGATCTCCCATACGTGCGAAGTCGGCTCCCCGAAAGTTGAGCACCTTTGTTTTTGTGATTGATTTAGGGGATCCTTTCCCAATGTTGAACCATACCATGTTATGGTCGCTGGAGGCTAGCGTATCTCCTACCGAGACCTCTGAGATGCTTTCCCCGTTTGTAAGTACCAGGTCTAGGATCGTCTGGGCCCTAGTGGGCTCCGTTACCATCTGTCTGAGATGTACTCCTTTTATGGAGTTCAGAAGCCTCCTGCTGCTGCTGGTTGCTGCTGAAAATGTGTTCCAGTCTGCGTCAGGCATGTTGAAGTCCCCTAGCAGCACAGTGTCACCCCGTAGAGTTATATTCTCTATGTCTTCAATTAATTCTGCGTCCATGTTTTCCGGTTGTCTTGGAGGTCTGTATACCACACCAAGATACAGGCATTTTTTACTACCTCGTGCCAGGTTAACCCAGAGGGACTCCCCGGTATACTTGACATCAGTGATCCTGGTAGTTTTGATGTCTTCCTTAATGTATAGTGCTACCCCTCCACCTAACCTGCCCTCTCTGTCCTGACGAAGTAGACTGTACCCCGGTATAGCCATATCCCACCCATGTGCGTCAGTGAACCAAGTCTCGGATATTGCCACCACGTCCAGGTTGGCATCCCTTATTTCAGTTTCTAGTTCTAGAATTTTATTGCCTAAACTGTGTGCATTAACATACATGGCCCTCCACACTTTGTGTTTGCTGAGTCCCTGTAAGGCTATTCCTGACCGAGTCTGTGTGGCTCCAAGAGAACTGTTTGCATATTGGGTCCTTACCTCGGAATCTGAGTGTCGACTCGTCCCATCAGGATAGTTCCTTTCCACCCCAGTATATGAGTAGGTCCCCTCCCCCAACTTACCTAGTTTAAAGCCCTGCGAAGTAGGCGGGCTAGTCGGTGTCCGAAGATGTTCTTCCCTCTGCTGGTCAAATGGAGTCCGTCTGGTCCCTGTAGTCCTTGCAGCGCCTCTCTATGATCCAGGAATCCGAAGTTCATATCTCGACACCATCCTCGTAGCCATTCGTTCGTTCTCAGGATGCATTCATCTCTGGCTCTTCCCTTGCCTCTAACTGGTAGGATTGACGAGAAGACTACATGCGCAGATGCTCAAGGCCCAGAAAAAAGGACGAGAGATCTTCGGGCACCGGCATGTCCTGTGCGTTGGTGCCGGGTGCCAGATGGGGGGTAAGTGATGCGTTCGGGTGGGTGATGGGTAGGGGGAGGATGTCGGATTGTGATGGGGGAGGCGCTTGTACATCGAGGCAAGCTCGGTTTGCGAGGCACCAATTTTGCGAATGTTTTGCTCGTCTTGCAAAACACTCGCAAACCGGTGCACTCGTAAACCGAGGTACCACTGTACTTCACTTTATCCCAGGACAAGCAGGCAGCATATTCTCTACATGTGGGTGACGTCACCGACGGAGCCCCCTAGCGGACATTTTCGCAAGCAGACTTGCTCGAAGACCTACAGGCTTGCGAGTGGCCCGCGCGTGCCCCTCCCGCCCTGCCTAGGGCATGCGTCTCCTCAGTTCAATGTTTTCCGCGGAGCCAGAAGCACTGTTCCCTTACTTCGCACGATCTCTTGCACCGCGGCTTATTTGGTTTGTTTCCTTTGAGTCACTGTGCTCGCGTCTTTTAATTTGTGTATTTTCATTTTTTTCCGTTCGTGTATTTTTGACCGGGTTTCCGGTCTTCCTCTGGCAACCTGGCCTCGCGGGGCCACGGCTTTCTTTTTCTTATGTCCCGGCCTCATTCCGGTTTTAAAAACTGAACTAAGTGCAACCGGGTTATCTCCATCACCGATCCTCATCGTTGGTGTGTGGAGTGCCTGGGTGCAGAGCACCGCGCTGAGTCGTGTCCCCGTTGTGCGACCTTGCAACCGCAGGCTCTTCGTCGGAGGGTGGCCAAGATTCTCCAGCTATTTGGCCCTATGGATCCTGCGGGACAGGCCTCGAGCTCAGCCTTGGCACCCTCGGTGTGTGCCTTGGCCTCGAAGTCCCCATCAGCCTCGAAGGCTCCGGCCTCAGTTCCTCCTGCTGCTCCAGCCTTGGGTAAGTCTCCACTTTCCTCCTCAGGTGTGCCGGCAAAGAAGCCTTCTTCGGAGTCTCATGTCAGCGCCGCCTCGTCGGTGTCTTTGAGACATCACTCTAAGCGTGCCTCCTCATGTAGGGAATACTCTTCTTCGAGGTCGCCCCCGAAGGAGCGCACTGCTGCACCTCCGACCCACCTACCTTTGGTCTCGGTGCCTATGTTTGAGGACATGCTTAAGGCTATTATAACCACGCAGTTTTCCTCAGTGGTCAGCCAACTTGTCCCAACCTCGACGGCTTTAACCTCGGTCTCGACCCAGTCTCGGTCTGACCAGCTTGAGCTTCCTCTCGTCTCTCAAGTCCTTCCTTGTAAGACCTGTCGGGTTCCCTCGAGCGAGTCTTCCTCCCCTGAGTCCCCGGCTCGCCTCTTCTAAAAAGCCCCGATCGTCTCCGCCCTGTCTGGGCAGGTCTCCAACCTCGAGACCCTCTAGACACACGCTTGTCCTCGAATTGGACTCTAGTGTATGTTCCCCTTCGAGGCGCTTACCGGCTTCTCAAGGGCTTCCTTCGAAGCCGGTTGGGGAATTTTCCTATACCCCGTCTTCTCCGAGGCTTCCCCAATGGTTTCCTCGGACTCCGGGGTCTTCCCCGATGCATCTGGCGTGGGGCCGTTCCTCGACTCCCCCTACACACCTTAGTCGAACCTCTTCGGTCTCCCGTTCACGGGACCCTGAGGCCCCGGCTTACTATTCCAGGGAGGTTTGTCCCTCGTTCTCGGCTGCACCCCGATCTCGGTCGGCGTCTCCCCCGGAGGATGTCTTCGTCTCGGATCTCCTCTTTTTCTCGTTTCATCTCTGACATGAGCAGAGCTCTGAACCTAGATCTTCAGTCCAACTCTTGCTTTACTCAGGAATACCTGGCGGAATTGGAAGTTGACAATAAGCCTCGTGAGGTTCTCCGGCAGACGTTTCTCTGGAACCAGGAAACACCTTATGCTGTTACGGCTATTCCCTCTAAGTTGGAGTCCCGTTACCGGACTGTCCCGGTGAAAGGGTTTGAGGATATTCAGCTTTCCCACCAGTCCTTGGTGGTTGAGTCTTCCTTGAAGAAATCAAACCCCTTGAGGGTTTACGCTGCGGTCCCTCCGGGCAGGGAGGGCGGCACGATGGACAAATTTGGTCGCCATCTTTATCAGAATTCGATGATGGCGAACCGTGTCCTTAATTACAATTCTTCACTTCCTACCTCTGGTTCTGTATCAGTGTCCTCCGCTCGTTCTGGGAGGTCGTTCCAGAACCTCAGTGTCGGGAGTTTCGTCTCCTCGAGGAGACCCTCTCCCAACTCTGCCTGTATATGTTCCAGGCCTCTTACGAAGCCTTTGAATTGTCCTTGAGAGTTACAGCCTTTGCCATCGCCATGCGTCACCTCGCTTGGCTCCGGATTGTGGACATAGATCCGAATCTTCAGGATCGCCTTGCCAATCTCCCGTGTGTGGGTCATGAGCTCTTCGATGATTCCATCGAAGCTGCCACTAAGCGCCTCTCAGACTGCGAGCGGTCCTTTGCGTCTCTGGTGAAACTTAAGCCAAAGGCTCCTCCGGCTCGCCAATATAAAATTCCTCTCCGGAGGTACCCGCAAAAGTCCAGTCCTGCTGACTCGAGGCCCCCTGCAAAATGGCCCCTGCAGCAGCAGCCACGTCAACCCAAGACTCAGCCACCGGCCCCGGCAAAGGCCGGGCCGTCCTTTTGACAATTCAGTCCGAGCCTGCGGGCTCCCTTTCTGGAGTCTTCCCCCTTCCCCATTGGGGTCATCTCCGTCATTTCTATGCCCAGTGGGAGAGTCTTACTACCGACAGTTGGGTGCTATCTATCATCCGGGAGGGTTACTCCCTCCACTTCAGTCGCATACCCCAGGACATGCTTCCAAGAGAGTTTCCTTCTGCTCAGTCTCAGCTCCTTCTCTTTTTGCAGGAAGCTCAGGCCCTGCTTCGCCTTCGGGAGGTCGAGGAGTGTCCCCCAGAATAGTGGAACTCCGGATTTTATTCCCGGTATTTTCTGGTACCCAAAAAGACGGGGAATCTACGTCCGATCCTGGACCTCCGTGCTCTGAACAAGTTTCTGGTCCGGGAACAATTCATAATGCTCACCCTTCCCACGTTGTATCCCCTCTTGGACGAGGGGGACTGGCTGTGCTCACTGGACCTTAAGGAGGCATATACGCCCATTCCAATACACCCGGCCTCTCGCCGGTATTTGAGATTCCGGGTGGGGGATCTCCATTTCCAGTATCGTGTTCTTCTCTTCAGCCTGGTGGCCTCTCTGAGGGTTTTCACGAAATGTCTAGTTGTGGTAGCTGCGGCCCTGCGTCTCCACAGCCTGCAGGTGTTTCCCTACCTCGACGACTGGTTAATCAAAGCGTCCTCTTGCGACGAAGTCCTGCGAGTGACGAATCAAACCATCGTGCTCCTTCAGAGTCTCGGCTTCGAGGTAAACTTTCCCAAGTCTCACCTATGCCCATCTCAGTCTCTCGAGTTCATTGGAGCGGTCCTGGACACAGTTCGTCTCTGCTCCTTCCTGCCTCGGCCTCGTCAGGAGGCCCTTAACCATTTGTGTCGAATGGTGACCCATCTGCCCTCGGCGCCAGCCCAACTCATGATTGGCCTCCTAGGTCACATGGCCACCATGGTTCACGTGACTCCTTTTGCCAGACTTCACCTACGTATTCCTCAATGGACTCTGGTGTCCCAATGGAACCAGGCTCGAGATCCTCTCTCTCGATGCATTGTTGTGACTCCTTTGTTGCAGAGGTCTCTCCGTTGGTGGATGCTCTCTTCCAATCTTTCCAGAGGTTTTCTGTTTCATGCTCCTCCTCCGCAGAAGATCCTCACATCAGACTCGTCGACATATGCTTGGGGGGCTCATCTGGACAGTTTAGGCACCCAGGGTCTTTGGTCCCGTACCGACCGCTTTTGTCGCATCAATCTTCTGGAGCTTCGAGCGATTTTCCTTGCTCTGAAAGCCTTTTGTCACCTGCTTCACGACCGGGTGGTCCTGGTTCGCACGGACAACCAGATCGCCATGCATTATATCAATAAACAGGGGGGCATGGGGTCCAGGTCCCTGTGCCTGGAGGCGGTGCGGCTCTGGGATTGGGCCATTCGCCACAACATATTCCTTCGAGCTGTCTACATTCAGGGCCAGATGAACTGTCTGGCCGACAAATTGAGTCGTCTGCTGCAGCCTCACGAGTGGTCGCTCCACTCCGGGACCCTGCGTCAAGTGTTTGCTCATTGGGGGACTTCGGACGTCGATCTGTTCACATCCCCCCCTCAATCACAAGTTACCTCGCTTCTGCTCCAGGGTTTACACCCCTCTCAGGCTCAAGGTGGATGCCTTCCTTCTGGATTGGGCAAACGAGTTCCTGTATGCGTTCCCTCCATTCCCTCTGATTCTCAAGACTCTCGTCATTCTCAAGTCCACGAGTGCCACCATGATTATAATAGCTCCTCGGTGGCCCCGACAGCCGTGGTTCTCCCTTCTGTTGCAACTCAGTACCAGGGAGCCTCTTCCTCTACCTATTTTTCCTTCTCTCCTTACTCAGAGGTGGGGTTCTCTGCTTCATCCGAACCTCCAGTCTCTGCACTTAACAGCTTGGTTCTCCCAGCCTGTGCTGGATGTCCTGGAGGCGTCTCGGAAGGAGTCCACTCGCCACTGTTACCATCAGAAGTGGACCCGTTTTTCTTCTTGGTGTGCTTCTCGATAGCTGGAGCCTCTCTCTGCCTCCTTGTCTGGTGTCCTGGATTATCTGTTGCACTTGTCTGGCGTTGGGCTCAAGTCCTCTTCGGTTCGAGTCCACCTTAGTGCCATTGCGGCTTTTCACCAGCCGATTGACAGGAAGCCTATCTCTGTTCATCCTGTGGTTTCCCGCTTCATGAAAGGACTTTTCCATGTTATCCGCCCCTTAAACCTCCTCCGGTGGTTTGGGAACTTAACGTGGTCTTGCTCAATTGATGAAACCTCCGTTCGAGCCGCTTGCGTGAGCTCACTTGAAATAACTTACTTGGAAAGTTGTGTTTCTTATTGCTCTCACTTCTTCCCGTTGGGTCAGTGAGCTTCAAGCCTTGATGGCGGACCTGCCTTTCACTGTCTTCCATCATGATAAGGTGGTTCTCCGTACCCATCCTAAGTTCTTGCCCAAGATTGTTTCTAATTTTCACATCAACCAATCCATTGTTCTTCCTGTGTTTTTTACGAAGCCCCATTCTCACCCTGGAGAAGTGGCTCTGCATTCCCTTGATTGTAAGCGTGCGCTGGCTTTCTACCTGAAGCGCACCGGTCCTATCGTTCTGCTCCCCAGCTGTTCCTCTCTTTCGATCCTAATCGCTTGGGTCGCTCTGTTTCTAAGCGGACCATTTCTAACTGGTTGGCCGCTTGTATTTCTTTTTGTTACGCTCAGGCTGGTCTCTCCCTGCCGGGTCGAGTCACAGGCCACAAGGTCCAAGCGATGGGGGCGTCTGTTGCTTTCCTCCGCTCGACTCTCATCGAGGAAATCTGTAAGGCTGCCACTTGGTCCTCGGTTCATACGTTCACCTCACATTACTGTCTGGATGCTTTCTCCAGACGTGATGGCCATTTCGGCCAATCTGTTTTGCGAAATCTTTTCTCCTGAACTTGCCAACTCTCCCTCCATTCCCTTTATAGTTAGCTTGGAGGTCTCCCACATGTAGAGAATATGCTGCCTGCTTGTCCTGGGATAAAGCACAGTTACTTACCTAACAGGTGTTATCCAGGGACACCAGGCAGATATTCTCACAACCCACCCACCTCCCCGTGGTTGGCTTCTTTGCTTGCTATCTGAACTGAGGACACGCATGCCGTAGGCAGGGCGGGAGGGTCCTGCGTGCTTGCGCGGGCCAATCGCAAGCCTGAAGGTCTTCGAACAAGTCTGCTTGCGAAAACGTCCGCTAGGGGGCTCCGTCGGTGACGTCACCCACATAGAAACATAGAAACATGTAGAGAATATCTGCCTGCTGTCCCTGGATAACACCTGTTACAGTAAGTAACTGTGCTTTTTTGATTATCCAGTCATAACAGCATTGGTGAATTGCTAGGCAGGAAGGGGATAAGGGCCAATGAGGTTATTTCCCTGTCCAGTGCAGTTGCTGAGTTAACTTACAACGCACGGGGATCTGAGGCCCTCCCCTTATAAAGTATTCTTCAAGGAATTAAGACTGTCTGAGATAAGTCTAACGGAAGAGTACTTTTCACTGTTTCCATCTTTTAAAGTTAAGAGTGTAACAGAGAGGTATTTTTATGAGAATTTAGATTGATCTCTCTGCATTCTATATAATTTTCGATGATGAGTTCTTTAACTGTCCCTGCTCCATTCCTGCAAGCTCTGTCCTCATCTGTACAAGTCTCAAACACTTCAAAATCACAGGCTTCTAGGCTTGTGCAGTTAAAGCAGAGCTTACAAGAATGGGGCAGGGTCAAGGACAGCGACAAAACTCGTGGGGACGGGGAAATTGAGTCGCTGCAGGGACGGGGAAAAATTTGTCCCCGAGTCATTCTGCAATCACAAAATATATTAAAAAAATTTTTCCTACCTTCCACTGCCATATCCAACATTTGTTTCTTTCCCACTGTCTACTGTTTCTCTCTCGCCTTCTCCTTCCCTTGCGTCCTTGGTCAAACCTCTCTATTCCCTTCCATGCCGCATCTTTCCCTTCCCCTCTCTTATGATGTGCAACATTTCTTTCTCCCTGCCCTCCACCCTATGTCCAACATTTCTCCCTCTCTCTTCTCCATGCATGTTTCCCTCCTCTCCATCATATGCAGGATTTATCCCTCTTACCCCTTTCTACCTCTTCTCTGCCTTCCTCTTCTCCACCCAAACAATTCTTCCTCTCTCTCCCCCATGTGCAACATCTTTCCTCCCCTACCACCCATTCCCCTGTAGCAGCTTTCCATCTCTCCCATCCTCCTGTACAGTAGTTTTCCATCCCTCCCTCCCATCCCCCTATGCAGCAGCACCCCACCAACTATTCCACTGTGCGACCTGACATACCTCCGAGGCCTCCTAAAGCTGCAGTGGCAGTGGGCGGTCAGCAAAGGCATCGTTCTAAACAGGTTACTCGTGGCCTGCCCCGCTAGGGCTTCCCTCTGCTGCATCATCAGTGACATGGCAGAGGTAAGGCCCTGGTGGGGTAGGTTGCGAGCCGCCCATTCAGAACAATGCTGCTGCTGCTTTAGGAGGTCTTGGAGGTAAGTCAGGTCTCACCGAGGAATGAGGGTTGTTGGTCGCAGAATTGGTGAGTCCGATTTTCTCGGACAATGAATTGATTTGAATCAATTCACCAAAGTGAATCGGTGAGTCAGTTCGAATCAGGCAGCACTACACAACCTAGGTGCATAGGTTTCATTCGCAAATAGGCTTCTACCCTACAGCCTTTGGTGGCTCAGTAGAGGTGCTGTTATAAAATTGCTCTCTTGATGTCTTTTCTAGCCATCCCTTTTATACTCTGCTTTAATGTCCACTATATCATATGAGAACATTACATTTTCTCACCATTCTGCATTTTCATACCTGTCATGTTGATCTTGTGTTAATTTAACCTTATTGAGTGGATGTTAATAAACTTTATCTGTGTTTTTGTTTTGTTTTTTAAATAGGATGATGATGGGCAGGTTTGGTGAGTAAAGATAAGTTTGTGAATATATTTAAGTTTAAAGTTTTGAATGAATCATGCAAATGATTTTGTAGTTTAAATAGCTATCCATAATGAATACAGCAGCAATTTGTATGGAAATGACTGGGATTATAATCAGTATCCTAGTGTATGGCCAACAGACTTGGTTGTTTACGGCTTTAGATTGTGTGGTTTGTAGATTCAGTGACTCTTCACCTCTGTATTCCAGGAACAATTTGTTGTTTAAGCACAGAAAGAGGAGAGGATTTTCTTTTATGTTCAGGCCAAGTTATTTGTAGAGCCGGTTGATTAATGTCGTGAATAAACATGCTGTTCCTATTCTGTTTGTGACAAAATGCCTGTGAAAATAGAGCCCATTGTTTTCAAATAAGTGAAACAGTGTTTAGACACCAAAAGTAGAAAATGTTCAGTGAGGCGCTGTGCCAGTTGTAAGGGGAAGATGTAAAAAGAACAATTAATTTCATAAAAGCCCCTATGAGCCGTGCTGAGGAATGACATCAGGTTTTTTAAATATTTATATTTATTTGAATTTTCACATCAATTCACAAGAATAATCTTGTTCCATGCAACACAGGGAAAGAAACAACTTTTTACCAATTAACCAAAAATCAAATACAGAAACATATTTATCCCTTTCTTAGACCACAATTATGGGGGGGGGGGGGAATCCTTTATAATAGAGATATTTAAAGTAATAATAAGTTCAAAGGAAAAGGCTTAATGTGAAACTGGTTACTATCTAGCTAATGATCCATTCCTTAATCAGTCCTTGATGATCTTCTTGACTTTCAGAAACTCCCTCAAGTGGTCTGGCGAAAAAAAAGTATACTTAATTCCCAAATAACTCACCAGACATTTGCAGGGATAAGCTAAAAGAAACGTAGTCCCCAATTTAAGAGTCTCTTTACGCATAGAAAGGAAATATTTTCTTCGCTCTTGAGTGACTTTGGAGACATCTGGGTACATCCAAATCCGTTGTTATCCAAATAATTTTTGAGAATTCTTAAAGTATAGTCTTAAAACCATATTTAAGTTTTGCTCAAAAACAAAAGATATTAGAAGAGTAGCTCTTTCAGTATTTACATTCAAAGTTTGTTTCAAAAGAGCAGTCACATTCCCAAAATCAATCTAATTCTCTCCTTCAATTTGCTTGACCATCTCTTTTTGAGGCATCTTTTTATTCGGAAGATAATAGATCTTGTTTACTGGAGGAATATTGTCAGAGGAAATATTCAAATTTTCAATTAAATATCTTTTCAGAAAATCTATAGGTGGAATTCCAGGGGAAAATGGAAAATTCAGGATGCAAAGATTCAATCTCCGATTTTAATTTTCAATTTGTTCTAATTTTCTGTGTATAAAGGAATTGTCTTTAATAGTTGCATTTTTAAATGTTTGCAACTGCTTTATATCATCCTGTATTTGTTTAGTTTGGGTTGAGAAATCCAATTTCACTGAGTCAACAGTTTTAGTGAGATTATCCAACTTGGTATTAATATTTATTACCTCCTCAGTTGTTTTACCCAGCGAGGTCTCCAAATATCTCCCAAGGAGTGACCAAATATCTCCCAAGGACGCCTCCGTGGGAGAGGGATGGATTTCCTTTCTCTCTGTAGTTGTCAAAATCTTCAGCTGCCCTGCCATACTGGCTCAGCGCCCTCACCAGGAAGCCCCGTAGAATCCCTTCTGGGATCATAGGCCTCCTGCAACTGAACCCCGGCAGAGGCTGGACACGGAAGGATTGGATGGAGCCGGAGGGGATAGAGATGTTTCAAGTCCCATTAGGGGAAGAGGTTCTCCCAAATCTTCCCCCGATGCCAGGTAGGAATGACATCAGTTGATGTCTGTCTTTCTTCAAACTTGTGACATGGATTGCGGGCAGTCGGACTTCCTGATTTACGTGCAAGGTTGAGACCACCTTTCGCAGAAAAAAAAAAGTACTGTGCGCAGTGAGACTCCAGCCTCCGTAAATCTTGAGAGAAGGCTCTCTGCATGACAGAGCCTGTTGCTCCAAAACCCGTCTTGCTAAAGCGATAGCTACCAGAAAAAAAGTCTTTACGGTAAGATTCATCATTAATGCCTCTTGTAAGGGCCCGTAGGGAGCCTTACTGAGAGCCTGCAAGATTTCACGCTGGGAACATCTGTTGCACAGGAGAATGCAGCTGCAATGCTCCCTTCAAAAATCTGGCTACATCAAGATGGGAAACCAAAGAAACTTTCTTCACTCAAGCCTTAAAGCATGAGAGGCCTGTTACCTGCACTTTGAAGGACACAACTGCCAGGCTCTTCATGAGCCCGTCCTGAAGGAACGCTCGAACCACTGTTATTGGAGCCTTAAAAGGCTCACATTCTGCTTAGCACACCTGTGCTGAAACATTTTCCAAGCCTTAGTATAGGCTGCGACAGTCACCAATTTTTTTAGATCTGAAGAGGATAACTATGACCACATCCAAGTAGCCTTTCTGCACTAAGGCTGTGTGCTCAAGAGCCATGCCATAAGCCTAAAGCGTTAGATGCTCCAGGGCAATTGGAGCGTGAGAAATCAGGGTTTGATGAAGTGGCGGTTTGAGACACTCTGTAGCCGAACAAAATTCGCATACCATGGTCAACGTGGCCAATCTGGAGCAACCAGGATTACTATGGGCCAAATGATCCACTATTTTTGAATGACCTGGCTTATCATGGGCCTAGGGAGAAACACGTACTACAGCCCTATCTCTGGCCAGGGTTGTAGTAGAGTGTCCATGCCAGCACTTCTGGGTTCAAATCTTTAGCTGAAGAACCGAGAGACTTATTTGTTGGTTGCTTACACCATCAGATCAAACTTTGGACACCACCAGTATCTCAAAATACGGTCGAAAGTCTTCTGGGACAAGGACTGTCAGCTAAGATAGTTAGCCGGCATATTGTCCACTCATGCTACATGTGCTGCTGATAGAACTTGTAGGTGGACTTTTGCCCAGCGAAACAAGAACTGGACCTCTAGACTCAATGGGGCATGCTTGGTGCCTCTCTGCCTGTTGACATATGCCACTACCGTGGCATTGTCTGAGAAAACCCTGCCTGCTTTGCCTTCCAGGAAATGCTTCAATGACTGCAATACTAGACGAATGGTTCGTAATTCCATTGATGGATCATTTCCTCTGAGAGGGCAACCACCGGTTGGATGACCCTCGTAATAACTCCCTCAGCCATAAAGACTGGCATCTGTTGTCAGGATCACCCAAGAGGAAAGGCGAAGAAGCAAGCTTTTGGACAACGACTTCAGCTGGAGCCACCAATGAAAACTTTGACAGGCCTCCACCATCCAGGCCCGTGCAGAGAATCTGTCTGTGGAGACCAGCAGGACAATAGCTTTAACCCAAGGAATAACTCTGCTTTTGCCCAAGGAACAACCTCTATGGTCGCTACTATCCCAACACTTGTAGATATTGCCAAACCGTTGGCACTAGCATTGCCAGGATCTCCAAAATCTGATGTCTTAGCTTCAGTTTTCAAGGATCTGGGGAAAAAAATCTAGCTTTCTCCTGTGCTGAAATGGATCCCCAAATACTCTAGGGATTGTATCAGTTCTAGGTCCTGTAGCAATTGGACAACTTGTGCCACTGCTTTTTTTTCACCATCGATCTTGGACAATGCTCTGATCAGCCAGTTGTCCAAGTATGCGCACACCTGCCTTGCGTTGCACAGGTGTAACTATCATCACCTTGGTAAAGGCGCAAGGTGCCATTGCCAGATGGAATGGAGGCACCGAGAATTGGAAATGTCTCTCTAGCACATGGAATCTCAGTAAGCCTTTGTCAAATCCGGTGAGGTTAGAAATTCCTCCGGCGCTACCGAAGCTATAACTGAACACAAAAACATTCAGGAAAGAACTGAAAACCATACTATTCAAGAAATTTGTCAAATGTTCTAACCAAACCGTATCGACCATTCCCAGATCCTGACACATTGTAATCTCCCTGGGAATGCCCAGGCTAATTTCTTGTTGTAAGCTGCCTAGAACTGAAAGGTATTGGCGGGGTAGAAGACATCAATGTAATGTAAGGGTCACTCTCTGGAATCAGGGCACTTTCAGTGCTGCATTGACTGACTTCAGATCCAGGATTGGCCTCCAGTTATCTGTCTTTCTTGGGCACAATGAAATATATAGAATATCTGCCTAAAACCTGGCAGTTTGTCTGGGTCTTGGAAAGCCCCAACAAACTCTGGCTGCTTCTGTAGGGCCACTGAGCATGCATGGATTTTATTTATTCAATTTTCTATACCGTTCTCCCAGGGGAGCTCAGAATGGTTTACATGAATTTATTCAGGTACTGAAGCATTTTTCCCTGTCTGTCCCTGCAGGTTCACAAACTATCTAATGTACCTGGGGCAATGGGGGATTAAGTGACTTGCCCAGGGTCACAAGGAGCAGCATAGGTTTGAACCCACAACCTCAGAGTGTTGAGGCTGTAGCTTTAATCACTGTATCACACACTCTCTATGACATCACACTCATCCACGCGTGCTCCAGGCCCTCCAGACGCAGAAGATGAGAGGAGGCTTTGTGGGGAGGGGCTGGAGTCAGAATAGAGCAGGGCCATGTGTCTGGGGTTTTACTGCTCAAAATATGGTGGGAAGAGTCATTGGTGGGAAGAGCAGTCATTTTAGGTCCCGTTTCAGTTTCTGTGCAGCAAGAGCAATTTCAGCCCCCATTGTGAGGTTGGGGGTGTCAGTGTCCATTCACCTACTCCAGGCCCAGGGGCTCCAAGTTCAAGTGGCTTTTTAAAAATAGGCTTGAGTTCAGTGTTCTTTGTTTCAATCAGAAAAACCTCTTTACTTTCTAAATAGGGTAATTTGTTAGCCAGTGCCAGATCTTTCCACATTCTGTTGCTATCTTCCTAGAAAAAGCTTGTTACCTCAGGTGTTTGCCTGCAGCCTGATAACAAGGAAGATTTGTTTTCTTTGTTTTGTGATTGCCCTTTTGTCAGTTCTCTACCTCCTCCTGAATCCCCATAAACCTGCAAACTGTTGACAGATGGCTGCCATTTTAATGAAATAATCCTGAGGCTGCTAAAAATAGTTTCCATTTATTTTTTTAACAAATCCTGTTGTTGTGATGGAAGACAAATAATCTTGGCTTCTCTGTGAATGGAAGGAGAACAAAAGCACCAGGAAGTAGCAGTTTTCATCCTGCTTCTGTTAAAGTGTGAAATGTCCCTCTTCAGGACAGGGAACATCATTTTCTCTTGGTATCAAATAAACTCAGGGCCAGGGTGGGAGTGATTTTTGTTTTACTGGCAATTCTCAGCACAATAACATGCAAATTATATGCATGCAATGTGTGAGGAAATTGCCAGTAAAGGGAGGGGAGGAGCTTGCTCAAAAGAAAAATCAGTAGCACAGCTCCTCCTCCTGCCTGTCAAATAAAAAGCAGCTCCTACTCCCCCTGTCTGAACCAGCAAGCAGGGAGAGTACCATATTTTCACGCATATAACGCGCGCGTTATACGCGTTTTTACCTACCGCGCATACCCCTCGCGCGTTATATGCGTGAGCGCGGTATACAAAAGTTTTAAAACATAGTTCCCACCCCGCCCGACGCCCGATTCACCCCCCCCAGCAGGACCGCTCGCACCCCCACCCCGAACGACCGCTCGCACGCGCTCCCACCCGCACCCACGATCGGAGCAAGAGGGAGCCCAAGCCCTCTTGCCCGGCCGACTCCCCGACGTCCGATACATCCCCCCCCCGGCAGGACCACTCGCACTCCGAACGACCGCTCGCACGCGCTCCCACCCGCACCCGCATCCACGATCGGAGCAAGAGGGAGCCCAAGCCCTCTTGCCCGGCCGACTCCCCGACGTCCGATACATCCCCCCCCCCGGCAGGACCACTCGCACCCCCACCCCGAACGACCGCTCGCACGCGCTCCCACCCGCATCCACGATCGGAGCAAGAGGGAGCCCAAGCCCTCTTGCCCGGCCGACTCCCCGACGTCCGATACATTCCCCCCCCCCCCGGCAGGACCACTCGCACCCCCACCCCGAAGGACCGCCGACTTCCCGACAATATCGGGCCAGAAGGGAGCCCAAACCCTCCTGGCCACGGCGACCCCCTAACCCCACCCCGCACTACATTACGGGCAGGAGGGATCCCAGGCCCTCCTGCCCTCGACGCAAACCCCCCCCCCCCCCACCGCCCGCCCCCCCCCAGGAACCTCCGACCGCCCCCCAGCCGACCCGCGATCCCCCTGGCGACCCCCACGACCCCCCCCACCCCCCTTCCCCGTACCTTTGGTAGTTGGCCGGACAGACGGGAGCCAAACCCGCCTGTCCGGCAGGCAGCCAACGAAGGAATGAGGCCGGATTGGCCCATCCATCCTAAAGCTCCGCCTACTGGTGGGGCCTAAGGCGCGTGGGCCAATCAGAATAGGCCCTGGAGCCTTAGGTCCCACCTGAGGGCGCGGCCTGAGGCACATGGGCCCAACCCGACCATGTGCCTCAGGCCGCGCCCCCAGGTGGGACCTAAGGCTCCAGGGCCTATTCTGATTGGCCCACGCGCCTTAGGCCCCACCAGTAGGCGGAGCTTTAGGATGGATGGGCCAATCCGGCCTCATTCCTTCGTTGGCTGCCTGCCGGACAGGCGGGTTTGGCTCCCGTCTGTCCGGCCAACTACCAAAGGTACGGGGAAGGGGGGGTCGCCAGGGGGGTCGCGGGTCGGCTGGGGGAGCGGTCGGAGGTTCTTGGGGGGGCGGTCGTTGGGGGGGAGGGGGGTTTGCGTCGAGGGCAGGAGGGCCTGGGATCCCTCCTGCCCGTAATGTAGTGCGGGGTGGGGTTAGGGGGTCGCCGTGGCCAGGAGGGTTTGGGCTCCCTTCTGGCCCAACTACCAAAGGTACGGGGAAGGGGGGTGGGGGGTCGTGGGGGTCGCCAGGGGGGGTCGCGGGTCGGCTGGGGGGGGCGGTCGGAGGTTCTTGGGGGGGGGCAGTCGTTGGAGGGAGGGGGGTTTGCGTCGAGGGCAGGAGGGCCTGGGATCCCTCCTGCCCGTAATGTAGTGCGGGGTGGGGTTAGGGGGTCGCCGTGGCCAGGAGGATTTGGGCTCCCTCCTGGCCCGATATTGTTGGGGAGTCGGCGGTCCTTCGGGGGGAGGGATGTATCGGACGTCGGGGGGGGGGGGGCATCAGGCTTTCAGGATGGGGACAGACCTTCAAGGGGGGACAGTGCACGGAAGTCAGGGGGGGTGAACGGAGAGTCGGAAAGTCAGGGCGGGCGAAAGGAGCGTCGGGCAGCATGCGCGGTATACCCGTGAGCGCGGTATACCAAAGTTTTTGTACATATCATCGTGATTTCTGCGCGCTATACCCGTGTGCGCGTTTTATACGGGTGCGCGTTATTTGCGTGAAAATACGGTAGGGGCTGCTTTTTTTAATGGACGCAGCTGTTGTGTGTACACAGCACACACACAAGAGCTGCACCTATAATCCCTACCCCCCCCAGCCACTGACCACACAAGACTGGTGGTCTAGAGGGCCAACCCAATCTCCCACAGCCCCCACCACACAAGCCTGGTGGTCTAGTGTGCCATCTCCCCCCATCCCCCCTCATACCTTTTTAGAAGAGTGGCAAGAGGGGAGCTCACTCACTCTCGCTGGCAGGCCTACCTCTTCAAAATGGCAGGCCTCCCCCTTCCCAGTGCATCCTGGAATGCACCGGGGAGGGGCCTAAGGCCCTGATTGGCCCAGGCACATAAGACCCCTCCTATGTGCCAATCAGGGTCTTAGGCTTCTCAGGAAGGGGGAGGCCCGCCATTTTGAAGAGGCAGGCCTGCCAGCGACAGTGAGTGAGCTCCCCTCTTGCCGCTCTTCTAAAAAGGCTTGTGTGGTGGAGGCTATGGAAGACTATTGGGGGAGGTTGGATGGCCCTCTAGGCTACTGTTCTTCAACCGCCGGTCTGCGTACCAGTGCCGATCCGCAGGAAATTTCTGCCGGTCCGCACAGGGCCGCAAGATTAAGGTGACCGTTTTCAGATATCCTGTCCCGAAGCTGTGCTCGGGGAAACGGGACAGGCGATCATTTCCTGTCCCTACCTGTCGCACAAAAAAAAAAGCCTCCCTCCTTCCTTTCCCCCGGTCCCCTGCTCTTACCGCCCTGCTGCTGCTGCTGTTAAAGCCGACAGGAAGTCTTCTTTCCAACGTCAATTCTGACGTCGGAGAGGACGTTCTGGGCCAGCCAATCGCTGCCTGGCTGGCCCAGAATGTCCTCTCCGACGTCAGAATTTACGTCAGAAAGAAGACTTCCTGTCGGCTTTAGCAGCAGCAGCAGGGCGGTAAGAGCAGGGGAAAGGAAGGAGGGAGGCTTTTTTTTGCACGACAGGGAGGGAAGGAGGTAGGCAGGCAAGCAGGCTGGCTGCGGGGGTGGGGGTGGGACAAAGTATGGAAGGCAGTGAGAGGGACATAGGAAGGAGGCACTGGGGGCACTAAAGAGATAGGAAAGAGGCACTGGGGGCACTAAAGACAGGAAGAGGCACTAAGGACATGGGAAGGAGGCACTGGGGGCACTAAAAACAAGGGAAGGAGGCACCGGGGGGGGGGACTAAGGACATAGGAAGGAAAGAGGGAGGGAATAGAAAGGGACAATTCTTGGGCCTGAGTGCAGAAAGAAAGAAATGAAAGAAAGGATACACAGACAGAAGGAAATGCAACCAGAGACTCATGAAATCACCAGACAGCAAAGGTAGGAAAAATGATTTTATTTTCAATTTAGTGATCAAAACATGTCAGTTTTGAGAATTTATATCTGCTGTCTATATTTTGCACTATATTTGTCTATTTTTCTATAGTTACTGAGGTGACCGAGTTTGCGGAAACGGGGTTTTAAAATTTTAGTCCTAGTAGTTTGCCAGTCCACAAAATAATTATTTTATTTCTGCCGGTCCATGGGTGCAAAAAGGTAGAAAAACACTGCTCTAGACCACCAGGCTTGTGTAGTGAGTGGCTGTTGGGGGGGGGGAGGGATTATAGGTGCAGGATGCACCAGGAAGGAGGAAGCCTGCTGGCAGGAGTGAGTGAGCTCTCCTCCTGCCAGTCTTCTAAAAAGGTAACGGGGGGACGGGGGGGGGGGCAGGGGGGGAGACCGGACCACCCCACCCCACTCCACCCGACTAGGCTTGTGTGGTGGGAGGCTTTGGGAGTCTGTAAGGGGGTAAGCTTGCTGCCAGGGGGGTGTCAGAGGGGGGAATGGCCCACTAGACTACCAGACTTGTGTGGTGGGGGCTGTCAGCAGGGGAAGTTTGCTATTGGGGGGGTTATGTGTGCACACAGCAGTTGCACCCATTAAAGAAAAAGCCTGCAAAAAGAATCCCTCCTGCCAAAAACCCGAAGGAACGGTACAGTTTAGGAGGTGAAGAACTTATGTGAATGACAGAAAAACGGGACTTGGGTGTGATAGTATATGATGATCTTAAGGTGGCCAAACAGGTTGAAAAGATGAGGGCAAAAGCTAAAAGGATGCTAGGGTGCATAGAAAGAGTTGCAAAAAGAAAAATGATTATGCATGCCTTTGGGATATGCCCTCCACGAGCCTGCTCGAAAAAGATCTCACACGCGCCTCTGGAACAAGTTACCTACCTACATAAGATCATTAGAAGGTCTATTGAACTTCAGGAAGGCAATAAAAATCCACCTCTTCCCCTTTAGAATGCACCTGCCCAAATTCCCAAACCTTTCAAAGAAGAGCACCTTCGCCCTTTGCTGTCACGAGACTCAAGCGTTGATGCGCTTCACCCACCATACCATCAACTGTCCCATGATATAATGCTCTACCATACCAAGCCACCTCCTGTGGTATAATACGCAGCCTCCACTGTGCAAGATCCCACCATACTACTATATACCGTACTATGTCCAACCACACTACGCTTTGTCAGACAATACTTGCTACATTTTGTCATACTGTCACCTTTCTCACTCTCTCTACTATACTATACATTGAATCTTTCATGCTATGATTACCACACAATGTCTACTGTGCTACATTCTCATGCTATGCCCACTACACAATGTTTGCCATCTCATGTCTACTGCCCTAGGTTCTACCTTGTAACATACCAGGAAAAACAAATACATGGTGGAGTACACTGTTGCCACAAACCCAATCATACTATTCTTTTAGAAGGTTATTGAAAACGTATTTATTTGTTACTGGATAAATATTGTGAAATGTTAATTGACCGAAATGATTTGTAACTCGAATATCACAGCTGTACCATATGCTATGTAATGATTGCTGTTTTGTAACAGTCCTCTTGATGTAAACCGCCTAGAACTAATATGGTGTTGGCAGTATAAATATCAAGAATAAAGTCATTATCATTACCATACTGTCAAATTATACTAGGTTAGCCACATGTGTATACTATATCTACCATGCTGTTTCCTATGCTATGTTTTGTATATATAATACTAGGTATGCCGTGCTATGCATGTACAGTACTCCCCCGATATTCGCGGGGGATCTGTTCCAGGAACCCCTGTGAATGTTGAAAAACCGCAAATACGGTTTTTAGCAGGAGAGGGCAGCCGGAATGCCGGTGAGTGAAGGACCGCCTCTTCCTGTACTAAAGTTGGGCCTCACCAATCAGTAACTGTGTGTCAAAGTAGCTCCTGATTGGTGAGGCCCGAGTTTAGTACAGGAAGAGGCGGTTGGAGGATACAGCGAGTGATTTCCTTCACTCGCCGGCGCTCCGGCTGCCCTGTCCTGCCCGGTCATTCGCGGTCGGAAAATACCACGAATGACCAGAACTGTGAATTTGCGAGGGAGCACTGTATATATAATACTATGTTTGCCAAGTTATGTTAACTACACTTGTAGTACAATGTTTGTCATGCTATGTTTGCCATGCTGTGATTTGTCATACAATGCTCGTCATGTTATGTCTCACCATGTATGTAAACTTGTAACCCATTCTAAGCTCCCCTGGGAGGACGGGATATAAAACCAAACAGTAGGAGAAAGGAGATATTGATGCCCCTGAATAAGATTCTGGTGAGGCCTTATTTAGAATATTGTGTATAATTTTGGAGTCCTAAACAAACAACTGTGGAGACTTATGTTGCTAATGTAGACTTTTTATTGGAATAGAAGAGTCAATAAAACATCTACAACTTGATATAGTTGTGGATGTTTTATTGACTCTTCTATTCCACTAAAAAGTCTACACCAGTCTCCATAGTTGTTTGCTTGGGATTTCCGCTCTTTCTGTGGAGCCTCAGGGTCAATTTCTTTGGTTGGTATGAAAAGGATGGAGTCGGTCCAGAGAAAGGATACTAAAATGGTGCGTGGTCTTTGTATAGAGACAGATTTAAAGATCTCAAAATGAATATTTTGGAGGAAAGACGGGAGAGGGGGAGTTTTGAAAGAGATGTTTAAATACCTACGTGGCGTAAATGCGCATGAGTCGAGTCTCTTTCATTTGAAAAGAAGCTATGGAATGAGAGGGCATAGGATGAAGTTAAGAGGTGATAGGCTCGGGAGTCATCTAAGGAAATACTTTTTTACAGAAAGGGTGGAAGATGCGTGGAACAGTCTCCTGGAAGAGGTGGTGGAGGCAGAGACTGTGTCTGAATTCAAGAAATCATGGGATAGGCACATGGAATCTCTTAGAGAGAAGAAGAGTTAATGGTTACGGCGGATGGGCAGACTGGATGGGCTATTTGGCCTTTATCTGCCATCATGTTTCTATGTTTCTTCATGGGGGGAGGCACAAGACTACCAAGCTTTTTGGGGGACTACAAGGAATTGGGGCTGGTGGCAGGTCTAAGCTGCTTAATTTTCCTGTCAGTGCCTGAGCCAATCAGCACTCAGGCACTGACAGAAAAGTAAGGCTACCACAGCTCAGACCCTGTCGGTAAATATCAGCCCCAATTCCTCAAAATGGAAGGGCATTCCATTTTAAGGATCACCCAGAGAGCTCATTTTAATATTAATGACCTCATTGTACTACATTTGCACATTACAATCGAAGGCTGCTAGAAAGCATGGAAAAAAACATGGTCAGCCATTTTAATAATTGGGTGGTAAAATGGTTTAGCGCAATCATGAAATGCACGGTGACTTTAGAAGATCAGCTTCTCGGGCCCATAAGCACAAAACTCACCATGCGTTTAACAATTGTCGCTAAACCAGGCCCCAATGCTCAAAAGCTTTCCCTGGCAGTAAAAGTCCTTGAAGGGAAGGCTGTCCTGCCAGTGCATAAAAGGGTTCTCCATGGCTGCTACCAATTGCCCTAGCAGCCTTCGAGAATTCTATGCTAATTTATTACAAGGAGCTAATTAGCATTTTAATGAGCACTCTATAAATCATTGCACAGCAGTGAAAGCTGCTGTTTCACGTGCAATCTTTTTTAATGGCAGGGTCTGAGCTGTCATTACCTTACTTTCCTGTCAGTTGCCTGAGCACTGATTGGCTCAGACACTGACAGGAAAGTAAGGCTTCATGACAGCTCAGACCTTGTTGCAGGCTTAGCTAAACCGAGGTTTCCCCTACTATGGAGCCAGCAAAGGAATCCACGATCAGATGGGTTTTTTAATGGATGCAGCTGTTGTGTGTGCACAACACACACACGAGAGCTGAGCTTATTAAAAAAAAAAATCCCCTGTACCTTCAATACAGAACGGCAGAAAGGATGCTGACTCTCTCCTGCAATCATCACCCCCCCCCCCTCCCTTTCCGGCACCATCCCCTAACACCCCCCTGTATCTTCAATACAAGATGGCAGTAGGGATACCCATTCCCTCCTGTCACCAGCACCACCCCCACCCTGACACCTCTTCCCTCATACTTTCAATACAAGATTGGAAGGAGGGATGTTCATTTTTTCCTACCGGCAGGCCTGCCCTTTCAAAATGGTAGACCTTGACAGTGCATCCTGGGATGCACTGTGAGGGGCCTAAGGCCTATGCCCAATGCATCCTGGGATGAGCGTAAGACCTAGTTTGGCTCAGGTGCCTAAGGCTCCTCCCCTTAGGCTGCCGAGCCAATCAGGGCTTTAGGCCCCTCTCAGTACATCTTAGGATCAGCTCCAGTATAAGCTGTGCCACAACTCTTAACTTATGATAAAGGTATAGGACACCCCTCTCCTTCTTTCTACATGTTCTCTTCATTTAAGAATAAATCTGATTATAATATGCTCAAAGAGCACAGGGAACCCTCAGTGACCTTGAAAGCAGAAACATTTCTGACCAAAAGCTTTTTTTGTACTTGGGCCATCAGGGAGTTGTAGAACAGGCAGCTGTCTTGCATGCTTCCCTGGACTTGAGCATTTTACCCAGAGCAATTTTTTTCTAGCAAAAATGATGCCAGTATTCAAATACTAGGCCATTATTCAGGATTGGGGTGATCACTAAGGGTCCCACCCCACTGTAGTCGGGCTCCCCTGTAACCAGCCCCAGAATCCATGAAAAGGCAGCATTGAGTGTGCAGAACCTGAGCTCTTTTATTAACCTTTTAATTAGCAGATGGTAAAATGGCTGCTTTATGTAATTTGATTTTGAACGAGGGCGACAGTGCCAAGTAACAGGCATTTGGAGATGTAGATCTCCTTTAAGAGCATGTAGAAACATAGAAGATGACGGCAGAAAAGGGCTATGACCCAATTTCCTTATCTTGACCCTCGTAGGGATCCCACATGGGTATCCCATTTATTCTTAAAGTCTGGCACGCTGTCTGCCTTGATCACCTGCACTGGAAGCTTGTTCCAATGATCAACCACTTTCTCTGTGAAGAAATACTTTCTGGTGTCGCCATGAAATTTTCCACCCCTGAGTTTGAGGGGGTGCCCTCTTGTGGCCGAGGGTCCCTTGAGAAAGAAAATATCATCTTCCACTTCGACACGTCCTGTGAGGTACTTAAATGTTTCGATCATGTCTCCCCTCTCCCTACGTTCCTCGAGAGTGTAGAGCTGCAATTTGTTCAGTCTCTCAACATACGAGAGATCCTTGAGCCCCGAGATCACCCTGGTGGCCGTCTGCTGAACCGATTCAATTCTGCGCACATCTTTACTGTAATGTGGCCTTCAGAATTGCACACAGTACTCCAGATGAGGTCTCACCATAGCCCTGTACAACGGCATTATGACTTCAGGCTTTCGGCTGACGAAACTTCTATTGATACAACCCAATATCTGCCTTGCCTTAGATGAAGCCTTCTCCACTTGATTGGCAGTTTTCATGTCTGCACTGATGATTACTCCTAAATCTCGTTCTGCTGAAGTCCTAGTTAAAGTTTCTCCGTTCAAGAAGTACGTCCTGCATGGATTTCCGCTTCCGAGGTGCATGACCTTACATTTCTTAGCATTGAAGCCTAGCTGCCAGGTTGAGGACCAACTTTCCAATGTAAGCAGGTCCTGCACCATATAATTCTGTAAACTGCATTCACTTACTATATTACATAGTTTGGCGTCATCGGCGAATAGTGTTATTTTACCTTGAAGCCCTTGAGTCAGATCCCCTATGAATATGTTGAAAAGGAGTGGACCCAGGACCGAGCCCTGTGGCACTTCCGATGTTTTAGAGAGGGTACCATTAACCACCACCCTCTGAAGTCTGCCACTCAGCCAATCATTGACCCATGCAGTTAGTGTCTCTCCTAACCTCATCGATTCCATATAGTAACATATAGTAACATATAGTAGATGACGGCAGATAAAGACCCGAATGGTCCATCCAGTCTGCCCAACCTGATTCAATTTAAATTTTTTTTTTTTTTTCTTCTTAGCTATTTCTGGGCGAGAATCCAAAGCTTTACCCGGTACTGTGCTTGGGTTCCAACTGCCAAAATCTCTGTTAAGACTTACTCCAGCCCATCTACACCCTCCCAGCCATTGAAGCCCTCCCCTGCCCATCCTCCTCCTAACGGCCATACACAGACACAGACCGTACAAGTCTGCCCAGTAACTGACCTAGTTCAATCTTTAATATTATTTTCTGATTCTAAATCTTCTGTGTTCATCCCAAGCTTCTTTGAACTCAGTCACAGTTTTACTCTCCACCACCTCTCTCGGGAGCGCATTCCAGGCATCCACCACCTCTCCGTAAAGTAGAATTTCCTAACATTGCCCCTGAATCTACCACCCCTCAACCTCAAATTATGTCCTCTGGTTTTACCATTTTCCTTTCTCTGGAAAAGATTTTGTTCTACGTTAATACCCTTTAATAATTTGAACGTCTGAATCATATCTCCCCTGTCTCTCCTTTCCTCTAGGGTATAAATATTCAGGGCTTCCAGTCTCTCCTCATACGTCTTCTGGCGCAAGCCTCCTATCATTTTCGTCGCCCTCCTCTGGACCGCCTCAAGTCTTCTTACGTCTTTCGCCAGATACGGTCTCCAAAACTGAACACAATACTCCAAGTGGGGCCTCACCAATGACCTGTACATCATCTTGCTTAGTAGCCTGCGGTGTGGGACACTGTCAAAAGCTTTACTGAAGTCCAGGTACACGACGTCCAAAGACTCTCCCAAATCCAACTTTCTTGTTACCCAGTCAAAGAAGCTGATGAGATTGGATTGGCAGGACCTACCCTTGGTGAATCCATGCTGACTGGGGTCCCAAAGATTCCCTTCATTCAAGATCGTGTCCAATTTGCTTTTAATTAGTGTTTCCATGAGTTTGCATACTATTGATGTGAGACTCACCGGTCTATAATTCGCAGCCTCTGCCCTGCAACCCTTTTTATGCAGAGGAACGACATTAGCTAATTTCCAGTCCAAGGGAACTTTCCCCTTACTTAGGGAGAGATTGAATAGCTCAGCCAACGGCTTCACCAGGACATCGCTCAATTCTCTGAGCACTCTTGGGTGCAAATTGTCTGGTCCCATGGCTTTGTTCACCTTGAGTCTTGCCAGTTCACTGTAAACTTCACCTGGTGTGAACTCAAAATTCTGAAACGGGTCTTCTGTGCTTTGTGTTGCCTTCAACTGCGGACCGTGTCCCGGTGCCTCACAGGTGAAGACTGAGCAGAAGTATTCATTCAGTAGTTCGACTTTATCGAAATCTGCTTCCACGTAACTTCCGTCCGGTCTTCTAAGGTGTACTATCCCGCCTGTGTTCCTTTTTCTGTCACTAATATACCTGAAGAAGGATTTGTCCCCCTTTTTAATGTTTTTTGACAGAATTTCTTCCACTCGAAGGTTTGCCTCCCTAATTGCCATTTTGACCGCTGTAGACCTGGTCCTGTATTCTACTTTTGCCTCTTTTTTCTCCGTGCGCTTGTAGAAGAGAAACGCTTTTTTCTTCTCCTTAAAGAGGTGCGAGATTTCCGCGGTGAACCATTGGGGTTTATTGTTTCTTTGTTGTTTATTTACTGATTTTATGAAGCGGCTAGTTGCTTCATGTATGGTTGATTTCAGTGTTAACCACTTAGCTTCTACAGCATAGACGGTGCAATAGCATCAGGCAAGAGGAGCAGCAGAAGCAAAGAGGAAAGCAAGAGAGTCAGCAGGAGAAAGGGAGAAAAGCAGTTTTAAAGCTGTTTTAAAGCAGAGGAGGGAGACAGAGAAGAGCAGGAGGCTAGGGGCAGGGCGAGAGTTAGCTCCGCCCACCCCCACCGCGTTGGAGAGTCAGAAACCGAACTCCCTCATAAAAGGGGGCGGAGCCAACGGCGCGCAGCGAAGGCGAGCGGCAAAGGCGCTCGCCTTAGCGAGAGCGCCTTTGCGAAGGGCCTCAAGAAGGGCCAAGTCACTACACCCAAGAGCACAGGGAAGGACTGAAAGGTAAAGAAGCGGCAAGCAAAGAAGGTAAGAATAAGCAGGAGCAGAAGGGACTAACAAATTCAAGCAGCAGTAAGGTAAGGAAGAGAAAGGACAGCACACACAAGAAGGCATCAAGGCAAAAAGCAGATATAGAAGGAACAACCACACACAAGCAAAAGTTAGGCAAGGTTGTGCAAAGGCAGCAGGCACAGAAGGAACACGTAAACTTAACTGTTTTCTTAAAGTAGTAACCCCGATGGAAGCAGAAGGTAACCAGAAGATGAGCTTTCCAGTGTTCTGCACGAACTGTCATATGTATGACTACCTCCCCTCGGGGAGACAGTCATACGTATGCAGTCGGTGTCAGGAGCTGAAAAGCTTGAGGAAAGAAGTCAAGCGACTTGAGGACAAGATATAGGAGCTAGAAGGAATGTACACCACAGAGGACCCTACCAGGGTATTTGAAGACTTCAAGAATGAGAGACACATTGAGAAGGAAGTCAGGGAACTCGAGGAATTCATTGAGGAAGCATACAGGAGGAGGGTGGAAGAGAACGAACTCCAGAGGAGAGATAAAGTTACACCAACACCAACTTGGAAGGGGGAGCAAGAAGCAGGTGACCTCATAGAAGACACCCACAGAAGAATACCGCACGAGGGGGAAGAATTGGCTAGTCGATGCCCAGAAGAAGAGAGAGTGAAGCACGCTGAGGACATTGACCTGAGACCGAAACGAAAATTGAAGAAGGGAAAGTCAACGATCCTGGTGGGAGACTCGATACTGAGGCATGTGGACAGCCACATAGCAGGAGGGAGAGAGGATCGACTGGTGACCTGCCTCCCAGGAGCGAGAACCAAGGACATCGTGGACAAAATTGGGATGATCCTGGATGGAGCGGAGACGGAAGAGACCGCAGTAATGATCCACATTGGGACGAATGATGTCAGCAGGAGAGACTACAGAAGAGGCACGCTGATAGAACAGTTCAAGATTCTGGGAAGGAAGCTGAAGATGAGGGCCCAGAAGATAGTATTCTCAGAGATCCTACCGGTACCGAGGGCAGATGTGAAAAGGCAGGAAGAACTACAATCAATAAATGCGTGGATGAGGAGATGGTGTGAGGAAGAAGGATTCCTCTTCGTGAGAAACTGGACAACGTTCTGGGGCAAGAGCAAGCTCTACAGGAGAGATGGACTGCACCTGAGCGCGGCGGGAACAAGACTTCTAGCAAACAACGTCAAGAGAGGAATAGAACAGGCTTTAAACTAAGAGAAAGGGGAAAGCCGACAGTCGACCTAGCGTCGATGATTCGGAAGAAGGTATCCCGTGAAGATACTGAGGGGAAAAAAGGCAGGGAAGAAACAAGAGACAAATTACAGGAATCAACTAACCCAGAAGAGGAGGTTAGAAAGATTGTAGCAAAAGAGAAGACACCAAAGACCGAAGCACAGGGAAAAGAAATGAAGACAACAAAATGCCAGGATCTAAACTGCATATATACTAATGCAAGGAGTTTAAGAAACAAAATGGGGGAGCTAGAAGCCATGGCCAATGCAGAGGACATAGACATCATTGGAATCTCTGAAATGTGGTGGAATGAGGAAAACAAATGGGATACAGCACTGCCGGGGTACAAGCTCTATCGCCGGGACAGGTCAGGTCAGAAAGGAGGAGGAATAGCCCTATACGTAAAAGAAAGCATACAATCGACAAGAATGGACACAGCGGAGATGATCAACAAACTGGAATCGCTATGGGTTAAAATACCGGGTAGGAAAGGGCATGAAATAAAGATGGGCCTATACTATCGTCCACCCGGGCAAACCGGAGATAGCGATAAAGAAATGGATGCCGAGATGAAGCGAGAATGCAAAAGCGGTTACACAGTTGTTATGGGAGACTTCAACTATCCTGGGATAGACTGGAGTCTTGGAAGCTCAAGATGCGCTAGGGAGACAGAATTCCTGGAGGCTATACAAGATTGCTTCATGGAGCAGCTTGTTAGAGAACCGACGAGAGGAAATGCCACTCTGGATTTAATCCTAAATGGACTAAGGGGACCTGCAAAGGAAGTGGAAGTAGTGGGACCGTTGGGAAACAGTGATCATAATATGATCAAGTTCAAGGTTGAAGTAGGCATACCGAACGGAAAGAGAACCATAGCGACATCTTTCAACTTCAGGAAAGGAAACTATGAAGCAATGAGGGAAATGGTAAGGAAGAAACTTAGGAACACTTCCAAAAAATGGCAAACAGTAGGATAGACTTATAACACTAGGATTGTTCTCCCTTGAGAAAAGGAGAATGCGTGGGGATATGATCGAGACCTTCAAAATACTGAAAGGAATCGACAAAATAGAGCAGAGAAGATTATTTACACTGTCCAATTTGACACGGACTAGAGGACATGGAATGAAGCTAAGGGGGGACAGGTTCAGGACTAATGTCAGGAAGTTCTGCTTCACTCAGAGAGTGGTTGACACCTGGAATGCCCTCCCAGAGGAGATTATTGCGGAATCGACCGTCCTAGGCTTCAAGAGCAAACTAGATGCATATCTCCTTAAGAGA
The DNA here is from genome assembly GCF_902459505.1 of Geotrypetes seraphini. NCBI lineage: Eukaryota > Metazoa > Chordata > Amphibia > Gymnophiona > Dermophiidae > Geotrypetes > Geotrypetes seraphini. The sequence continues at coordinate 61,710,154 of NC_047090.1, read as the reverse complement.
GGCATATAAAGATATGGTGGACTATAAATTATGCCAGGTGTACACCTGGCGGGGCCTCCGCGTGTGCGGATCGCCGGACTTGATGGACCGAAGGTCTGATCCGGAGATGGCAGTTCTTATGTTCTTATGCCTGGTCTTTTTTCAAAGACACAGTGAGCGAGGCACAAAATCTGCACATCCCCAGATTCAGAAAGGGGTGCAAAAAAGGTTGAACAAAAGACCCAGTATGGATGACTAAAATAGTGAAGGAAGCGATAGGCAATAAGAAAAATTAATTCAGGAAATGGAAAAAGGACAAAACTGAAGGGAACCAGAAGGAGCACAGGAAGTATCAAAAAGAATGTCACCGTGTGGTTCGAAAAGCCAAAAGAGAGTATGAAGAGAGGCTAGCCAGGGAGGCACGAAATTTCAAACCGTTCTTCAGATATGTTAAAGGGAAACAGCCAGCTAGGGAGGAGGTAGGACCGCTAGACGAAGGAGACAGGAAGGGGGCGGTGAAGGAGGAGAAAGAAGTCGCAGAAAGACTCAACATGTTCTTCTCGTCTGTATTTACAAACGAAGACACAACCAACATACCGGAACCTGAACAAATCTTCAATGGAAATCAAGCAGAAAAATTAACATCCATGGAAGTGAGCCTTGATGATGTACACAGGCAGATAGAAAAACTTAAAACTGACAAATCCCCAGGTCCGGACGGAATCCATCCCAGGGTTCTGAAGGAATTAAAGGAGGAGATAGCGGAACTACTGCAGCAAATTTGCAACCTATCCTTGAAAACAGGCATGATCCCGGAGGATTGGAAGATAGCCAATGTCACGCCCATCTTTAAAAAAGGATCAAGAGGTGACCCGGGAAACTACAGACCAGTGAGTTTGACCTCGGTTCCGGGGAAACTGGCGGAAGCACTGATTAAAGAACACATCGATGAACATCTGGAAAGAAACGAACTTTTGAAAACAACCCAACATGGTTTCTGCAGGGGGAGTTCGTGCCTAACGAACTTATTGCACTTCTTCGAAGGAATTAACAAACGGATGGACAGAGGAGACCCCATAGACATCATATACCTTGATTTCCAAAAAGCTTTTGACAAGGTGCCTCACGAACGTCTATTCCGGAAACTGAAGAACCATGGAGTGGACGGAGACGTACATAGATGGATCAGAAACTGGTTGGCGGGTAGGAAACAGAGGGTAGGGGTGAAGGGCCACTACTCGGACTGGATGGGGGTCACGAGTGGTGTTCCGCAGGGCTCAGTGCTCAGGCCGCTGCTATTTAATATATTCATAAATGATCTAGAAACAGGCACGAAGTGTGAGATAATAAAATTTGTGGACGATACAAAACTATTTAGTGGAGCTGGGACTAAAGAGGAATGCGAAGAATTGCAAAGGGATTTGAACAAATTGGGGGAATGGGCGGCGAGATGGCAGATGAAGTTCAACGTTGAGAAATGTAAAGTATTGCATGTTGGAAACAGAAACCCGAGGTACAACTATACGATGGGAGGGATATTATTGAATGAGAGCAACCAAGAAAGGGACTTGGGGGTAATGGTGGACATGACAATGAAGCCGACGGCACAGTGCGCAACAGCCGCTAAGAAAGCAAATAGAATGCTAGGCATAATCAAGAAGGGTATTACAACAAGGACAAAAGAAGTTATCCTGCCATTGTATCGGGCGATGGTGCGCCCGCATCTGGAATACTGCGTCCAATATTGGTCTCCGTACCTTAGGAAGGATATGGCGTTACTCGAGAGGGTTCAGAGGAGAGCGACACGCTTGATAAAAGGGATGGAAAACCTCTCATACGCTGAGAGATTGGAGAAACTGGGTCTCTTTTCCCTGGAGAAGAGGAGACTTAGAGGGGATATGATAGAGACTTATAAGATCATGAAGGGCATAGAGAGAGTAGAGAAGGACAGATTCTTCAAACTTTCGAAAAATAAAAGAACAAGAGGACACTTGGAAAAGTTGAAAGGGGACAGATTTAAAACGAATGCTAGGAAGTTCTTCTTTACCCAACGAGTGGTGGACACCTGGAATGCGCTTCCAGAGGGCTTAATAGGGCAGAGTACAGTACAGGGGTTTAAGAAAGGATTGGACAATTTCCTGCTGGAAAAGGGGATAGAGGGGTGTAAATAGAGGATTACTGCACAGGTCCTGGACCTGTTGGGCCGCCGCGTGAGCGGACTGCTGGGCATGATGGACCTCAGGTCTGACCCAGCAGAGGCATTGCTTATGTTCTTATGGTCTCCGCTTGGTCCTGCAGCGTCTGATGGACGAAATCTCCCATGCGTGCGAAGTCTGTGCCCTGGAAATTGAGTACCTTTGTTTTCGTGTTTGATCTAGGGAAGCCTTTCCTAAGGTTGAACCATACTATGTTGTGGTCGCTGGAGGCTAGCGTATCTCCTACTGAGACCTCTGAGATGCTTTCCACGTTGGTGAGTACCAGGTCGAGGATCGCCTGGGCCCTAGTGGGCTCCATTACCATTTGTTTGAGACGTGCTCCCTTTATGGAGGTTAAGAGCCTCCTGCTACCACTGGTTGTCGCTGAAAATGAGTTCCAGTCTGCATCAGGCATATTGAAGTCCCCTAGCAGTACAGCTTCTCCTCGTAGAGTGATATTCTCTATGTCTTCAATTAATTCTGCATCCATGTCTTCCAGTTGTCTTGGGGGTCTGTATACCACACCTAGATACAGGCATTTTTCTCTGCCTCTTGACAGGTTTACCCAGAGGGACTCCCCGGTGTACTTGACATCTGTGATCCTGGTGGTTTTGATGTCCTCTTTAATGTATAGAGCTACCCCCCCTCCTAACCTGCCCTCTCTGTCCTGACGAAGTAGATTGTAGCCCGGTATAGCCATATCCCACCCATGTGAGTCCGTGAACCAAGTTTCAGATATTGCCACCACATCTAAGTCGGCATTATCTGAAACTTGGTTCACGGACTCACATGTAGATCTCCTATAAGAGCATAGAAAACACACGTTGCTTCTAAGCAACAATGGCAAATAAAGGGTTAATATTGAGGACCATGGGTTATTTTTATCAAGCAATGGAAAAGGTGTCTTTACCCAGTACCCTTGAGTACCCCCTCAAAAACAGCCCTGATTTCACCTTTGAGGCATCCAAGCCCTACCATAGTGTTCTTCTTCCTCAGACGCCAAATAAATGTTAACATCAGTGTACTGCTGATGCCTTAAAGAAAAAAACTAAGGAAGACGATGGAAACTTCTCCATTTTATGCCAAGTGTTAAAGGTCACAATCCAATGGAAGCTTTTGAAGCAGTGAAGAAAGTGTTGCAGAAGCCATTTTATAAAATAATTTCATTGATTGTAATTTAATTTTGAAATATTCTAAAGGCTCTTTTTCACTTTCAGGATAAATCTGCATAATAATAATAAAGATAAGTTGAAGGAGAAAATAATAAGTCAAGACTTTGTGCCCTAACATTTCATGCTTCAATAGGCTATTCAAATGACTTTATTTTATTTTTTAATATATAAGGAGACCTGGAATTCCCACTTTTCAAATATGGCTGTTTATTTCTAGATAAGAGTGATATGGCTTAACCTGGTGATATATGTCTTCAGTTGTTTGAATTGGCAAGCGTTAGAGATGTTGCAGGGGCAGCTTTCATTGGACCTAGGGGTACGCTTACCGCATATTGAAAACCTCTGCTGTACAGTGACAGATATGGATATATTCCTAAAGAAGAATTTAGACTTCTCGCATTCTCTACAGATTATAATCTTAGACAATTTTTGGTGCTTTAGCTCTTCTCTAATAGGGTCAATTAGTTTCAGCCAATAATGGACTTACTTTTTTGCACTGTATGTACTTAGGCAGGAAGCTTGAATAATGGCTGACAGAATGAGCACAAAATGGTTCAGCTACTGCACTTTTGTGAAATAATGCACTCGGAGAAAACCTAATGAGACCGAAGAGCTTTTTTGTATCTTAGTAGATAAGCTCCCAAGGCTGCATTTCCGTTATCAATATAGCCAGTGTTTAGGATATACAATGCAAGAGATTAAAAAGCAGCTTTATAGGACAGGTCTCACAATCTGCAAATAAAGATAAGTCTTTACCAAACCATTTTAGGTCTGTTAGGAATTTGATAGTGGATGCCTTCTTGGATAAATAACATGTTAATTTAGAAATTAATAAAATGGAGATGAGAAGGTAGCGCCAAACTCCCATGGTAAATTAGAGATAGAATATATCATTTAGGAAATTGTCACTGCCAGCGGAGATAGGAGCCTGTCACTGCCAGCGGAGGTGCTTGTGCCTCTCTGTTGCCCCCCCGGCGATGGAGGGATTCCCAAAACCTAGCAGTTTGTCCGAGTTTTGGAAGGGCCCCGAGCTCAGAGCCACGTCTGGAGGGCCTCTGAGCATGCGTAGATGTCGCCGTGTTAATGTCATGCGCATGCGTGTGACATCACCAGTCAATATCTGCACTTGCTCAGAGCCCCTGCGTTCACAGCCCTGAGTTTAGTGTGCCATGGCGGAAAAAAGTTTGCGACACACTGAGGTACAGAATGACCACCAGAAACATTCAGGGACAATTCTGGACACCTCTGTTTAGTTGCCCCAAGGATGTGTGATAGGAGTGGGGGGTTTTGTTTTTGTTTTGGAACAGCAGCTGAGTGCCCAGATTCTTTTCTATGTAGAATACTAGTATAACCTGGTTTTGGTATGCCTAACATTTATACACTTAGTTACACCAACCATAGATGTGAATGTACCAGGGAAGTGTGAAAATTACCGTATTCTACATTTTTGGTTTTTTAAAAATCTTTATTAATTTTCAAATATTAACAGTGCAACACACAGGTATAAGAACATATAACAAGTCAAGAAAAGCACATTCAACTTACAGATATTCAAAATCAATCATTTTATCCCACCCACCCATCGATTGATCAATAACACAAATGTATACTTTTTTTTAATTTATTTATTCATTTTAAAGCCATAAGTAAGAGCAAAATAAAATACAATCATAATTCTATAAAAGCACTTAAATACAATTATAATCTATGACAAAAAGATTATCGCCCCCCCCCCCTAATTATATCTAAGAACTACACTCTAATTGAAAATTCAAAAATACATTCCAACCCACCCACTCAACCTGGACGTGTATGACCAAAGGGCATAATCAGCAATCACTCTTTGCAAAATTTTGTCAATGGCTCCCAAATCTTCAGAAACTTCTTATAATATCCCTGATGTATGGCCATATTACGTTCCATCTTAAAAACATGGAATGCTTTCCAAGAGGAAGTAATTGCAGAATCCACCGTTCTAGGATTTAAGGGTAAACTAGATGCACATCTCCTTAAGAGTGGCATAGAGTGATACGGGTAAGGGTAAATTAGATGCACATCTCCCTTGAGAAGCATACAGTGATATGGGGACTAAAACTATGCCAGGGTACACCTGGCGGGGCCTCCGCATATGCGGATCACCGGACTTGATGGACCCAGGGTCTGATCCGGAGATGGCAATTCTTATGTTCTTATGTGGATGGAACCTAACCACTGGCTCTATAGGTTTTCTAATCTTCCTTCAAGTCAACCAATCTTTCCTTCTCCACTTAGATCCAACAAACTGCTAAAGCCTGTCATTTCTTCCTCTATATTACCAAAATCTGACCTCTCCTTTCCAAGCACACTACCAAAACCCTTTCCACACTTTCATCACCTCTTGCTCAGATTACTTCAACTTGCTTCTCTCAGGTCTTCCGCTCAACCATCACTCTCCACTTCAATCAGTGCAAAATTCTACTGCATGGTTTATATTCTGCAAGATCCACCATGCTCATATTACCCCTCATCTCAAGTCACTTCACTGGTTTCCCATCCATTTCTGAATACAGTCCATGGAGGGGCATATCAAAAGATATGTCTAAGTCTGTTTTGGGCCTAAATCACTAGTCACCCAAAGTTGGCAGTGTCTAAAGTCCATTCCCGAAAAATATGTCCAAAATATATTTTTTTTAAATGTCTAATTATACGTCCAGCCATTTGATTGTCCAGACCACTAAGTCATTTATCTTTATACCCCATTCTCGACCAAAAATTTGTTCGTTTAATGCCTAGAACCAGATCTTTTGGACATGGGAGAGGCCAGCAAAGTGATGGACTGTACACCCAGACATAGCGACAGAGTAGTGGGGCACCTTACAGGGCACTGCTGCAAACTTCACAAAGAGGGTGCCATATAAACATCTCACCACAACTCCCTTATAGGTCATGATGAGCCCCCCAAACACCTCCAAAATCTACTATAGCCTCCTATCTACCTCCCCAATAGCCTTTTGGCTGCAAGTGCCACCTGGATGGCAGTATAGTAGGATTTTTGGGGGGTGCACATTTTTCACCATGGTTAGTGGCTTATGGAGGAGAGAAGAATTGAATGGGAATTTCTGTGGCCTCATGGTTTCGTTTGGCCCTGTGATCGTGATCGTGTGAGGACTTATATGGTGTATTTCCCTGGATCTGCTTTTTTGTTTTTTTGCTATTTTGCTTTTCTGCATTTGGACTTATTTATGATTTTGCACATTCTGCGTTTTTTGCACATTGAATCTTGAACTTTGAACCCCCTAGCGGAGTTGTTTGCTATTTGGGACTATTTGAGAGTGCTTCAGCTGGTTCACGTCTCTTTTGGATTTTCTCAGATTTTTCTTATGAGTTATTCTTCAAGCTATTTTCAGGGTCATAATGTATTTTTCTTTCCACACGTTCTCCAGATTGCTGTTGCTATGTGATTGTCATTGTTGTATGTGCGTTTGTCTGGTATGTCTATATATTTATGCTAAATGCTTTTTATACATTTTTGCTGTGGTTAAATTATAAATGCTATGATACTAATAAAGTTTGTGACATATTTATTTGATTGAGTAATTCCAAGATTTGCTTTTTTACCAATTTGTATGTTTGATTTGATTCATTGAGGGGGTGTTAAGCCTAACTGAAGCCTATCTTTAGCCTAACTTAAGCCTAACTGAAGCCTATCTTTAGCCTAACTTAAGCCTATCTTTAGCCTAACTTAAGCCTATCTTTAGCCTAACTGAAACCTAACTGAAGCCTATCTTTAGCCTAACTTTAGCCTAACTTAAGCCTAACTGAAGCCTATCTTTAGCCTAACTTAAGCCTAACTGAAGCCTATCTTTAGCCTAACTGAAGCCTATCTTTAGCTTAACTGAAGCCTATCTTTAGCTTAACTGAAGCCTATCTTTAGCCTAACTGAAGCCTATCTTTAGCCTAACTTTAGCCTAACTGAAGCCTATCTTTAGCCTATCTTTAGCCTAACTGAAACCTATCTTTAGCCTAACTGAAGCCTATCTTTAGATTACATTACATTACATTTGTGATTTCTATTCCGCCTGTGCCTTGCGTTTCCAAGCGGATTACAGTTAAAAGAGATCAGGACATTACCGAGAGAATTACATTACAACGATTTAAGTAAATTACATGTTGTGGTATAGAAATACAAGTATAAGATATCTGGATTTATCGATAGAATAACTTGACAGGGTTCAAGTAGTTACAAGGTTCAGTGGGGAAAACAATATAGGCAACTGAAGAAAGATACCTAACTTTGAAGGAATCAGTTAAGTGGATACCTAAGGGAGATGCTTATTTAGGAGAAGGTTAAATGGATACCTAAGGGAGATGCTTGTTTAGGAGTTTGGATATTTTTCGTAAATGAGGTTCAAGGGGATGACTAGTGTGTTATTTGCTGGGGAGAGTGCATGTGCGATTGGGGAGGGGAATATTAAGGAAGGACGTGTTTTTTGAAGAGAAATGTTTTGATTTCTTTCCGAAACACTTTGATGTCTGTTGTTTTGATCATCAGTTTGGTGATGGTGGGGTCAATTTTCGCTGCCTGAGTTGCTAGAAGGCTGTCGTAAAGTTTCTTACGTCGGGTACCATTATGAGGGGGGAAGGTGAAAAGATTCTGAGTTCTTCTTGATCTGGGTAGTCAGTAGCGGCAAAGACGGTTGTTCAGGTAATTGGGGGCCATACTGAAGCCTATCTTTAGCCTAACTGAAGCCTATCTTTAGCCTAACTGAAGCCTATCTTTAGCTTAACTGAAGCCTAACTGGAGCCTATCTTTAGCTTAACTGAAGCCTAACTGAAGTCTATCTTTAGCTTAACTGAAGCCTAACTGAAGCCTATCTTTAGCCTAACTTAAGCCTATCTTTAGCTTAACTGAAGCTATCTTTAGCCTAACTGAAGCCAGTGTCTGACGAGGTGCAGGGGCGGAGCAATCTCATATGCTGTTCAGCAGCCAGAAAGTTGAAATTTTGAAATTAAGCCTATCTGAAGCAAGACAGCTGAATTTTCTTCTCCCGCGCTGGGATTTTAGCAGAGCCCAGCATCTGATGAGGTGCAGTGGCGGAGCAAGATCACATGCCGTTCATCAGCCAGAAAGTTGAAATTTTGAAAGTAAGCCTAACTTATGCCTAACTTCTGCAATACAGCTGATTTTTCTTCTCCCACGCTGGGTTTTAGCAGAGCTTAGTGTCTGACGAGGTGCAGGGGCGGAGCAAGCTCATATGCCATTCAGCAGCCAGAAAGTTGAAATTTTGAAATTAAGTCTATCTGAAGCCTAGCTTAAGCCTACCTTCTGCAAGACAGCTGATTTTCCTTCTCCCGTGCAGGGCTTTAAGCAGAGCCCAGTGTCTGACATGGTGCAGGGGGTGGAAAAAGCTCACACACAGTTCAGCAGCCATAAAGTTGTAATTTTGAAAGTAAGCCTATCTTAAGCCTATATTTTGAAAGTCAGCTGATCTTCCTTTTCCTGTGCTGGGCTTTATGCAGAGCCCAGCGTCTGATGAGGTGCAGGGGGAGGAGAAAGATCACACGCTGTTCAGCAGCCAGAAAGTTGAAATCTTGAAAGTCAGCTGATGTTCCTTCTCTGCTTAAAGCCCAGCGTCTGATGAGGTGCAGGGGGCGGAACAAGCTCACATGCCGTTCAGCAGCCAGAATCTTGAAATTTTGAAAGTCAACTGATGTTCCTTCTGCGTTGGGATTTTAGCAGAGCCCAGCATCTAACAAGGTGCAGGGGGCGGTGCAAGCTTACACCTTATGTGTAAACACTCCTGGTAACCTTGTTCAACTGTGTTTCATATGGAGGCAGCACTGAGGCCCTGATTCTGTATAGCACGCCCGGGAGAGGTGTCCTATTCAGAATCGGGCCTACACTAAACCCCGATTCTGTAACCAGCGTCCATGTTACAGACGCTGGTTAGAGAATCGGGTTAGATTAGACATGGCCCGCTACACTTATCGCAGCAAGGGTTCTCTCTGCCGCTATAAGTATAGCAGGCTGCGGCCACCTGTCCAATTGCCGGCAGGAGGGTGCCCAAACCCTCCTGCCAGAAGATGCCCCCACCGACACTACCGACCGCGCCCCCCCGACACTACCGACTGCCCCCCCGACACTACCGGTGCCCAATCTCTCCTGCCCGAAGACGCACCCCCTCCGCACCCTCCCCCCCCCCACGCTAACAGCCCCCAAACCTCCACCCCACCAAACTAACCTTTTCTTTTGGCAAGAAGGGTCTTGCCCGTCCAGCCGGCAGGCCCGCCTTGTCGAAATGAGGCAGGCCCACCCCTTCCCGGCCCATCCCGCCAAAGCCTAAGGTCTGATTGGCCCAGGCTCTAGAAGCCTGGACCAATCAGGCCTAAGGCATAGCGGGTCCGCCCATCCCCACTAAGTCTAAGGCCTGATTGGCCCAGGCACCTAGAACTTAGGCGTCTTGCGGGCCTCCCTAGGCTCCCGGAGGCGCCTTCAATATAGGCGGCCTGCCTGGGGAGCATTTTTTTTAAAAACGTGCATCCCAATTGGCTGATTAGACAGCTGTAGGACGCCTACAGCTGCCTAAAATCGGGACGCACTTTGTAGAATCAGGGCCTGAGAGTCTGAAACTTCTGAGAACAGGAATTGAACCTCATCCCTGCTGGCCTGGATGTCTTACCACATCTTAAAAGGGGCTAAGAAGGTTAGCTTCACCCTAAGGCAGGGTTGCGTTGAATATAGTTAGAGCCAAACAGGCAGGAGGTTTTGGGGGGTTATGGAGAAATTGATTAATGTAATGTTGGAAAGGCAACAACAGTGGCAGCAGTTTATGCATGCCCATCTGGGACAGAAACAGCAACAACTATTGCAGAAGCTGGTAGAACTGCCACAAGTCTTGCATGTGCAGTCAACTTCTGCTCCTTAGCCACCTACACCCCAACTGGTCCCTCCAGTTCTGGTGTTGAACAAAATTGTCCTAGTAGATGACTCGAGCTATTTTTTAACAAACTTTGAAAAAATTGCTCGATTGACATAGTGGCCTGAGACCACCTGGATGGCTTACTTAGGGAACCTATTAATCGGCAGCAGTCAGACAACCTTCCAGGATGTCAACTCTGGGCCCGGCAACCTATGAGTAAGATGCTATTCTGAAGACAGCTGACTGCATTTCTGAAGTCATTGTCAATGGTATGAGGAGAGACTGGAAGCCCTCAATATGTATACCCTAGAGGAAAGAAGGGACAGGGGAGATATGATTCAGACATTCAAATACTTGAAGAGTATTAACGTAGAACAAAATCTTTTCCAGAGAAAGGAAAATGGTAAAACCAGAGGACATAATTTGAGGTTGAGGGGTGGTAGATTCAAAGGCAATGTTAGAAATTCTACTTTACGGAGAGGGTGGTGGATGCCTGGAATGCGCTCCCGAGAGAGGTGGTGGAGAGTTAAACTGTGACTGAGTTCAAAGAAGCATGGGATGAACACAGAGGATATAGAATCAGAAAATAATATTAAATATTGAACTAAGGCCAGTACTAGGCAGACTTGCACAATCTGTGTCTGTGTATGGCTGTTTGGTGGGGGATGGGCTGGGGAGGGCTTCAGTGGCTGGGAGGGTGTAGATGGGCTGGAGTAGGTTTTAACAGAGTTTTCGGCAGTTGGAACCCAATTACAGTACCGGGTAGAGCTTTGGATTCTTGCCCAGAAATAGCTAAGAAAAAATTAAAAAATTTAAATTGAATCAGGTTGGGCAGACTCAGCTAGAAATAGAATTCTTGAGGGAGAGTAAAACTGCCAAGAGCCCTAACCAGAGGCATGGAAAAGTAGTTCCAGAAATAAAATTAAAAAACCAGTCCAGAGATTTTAGTTTGGATACTCCAAGGGGAGAGTCAAGAATTTGAGGACAGGGGTCTTCTGGACCTTCAGGCACTACCACCAACTTGAAACACAGGTAGTCTGGTCTCCCCATAACTCTGCAGCCTAGGGGAACCTAAAGACTGGATTGGAATTCTCTCATCTGTTTTACATGCAGAGTCAGGGGTCACCTAGCAAGAGACTGTCTGAAGCCGACCGAAGAAGAGATGGAGGTAAATTTAGTCAACCTTCATACCTGCAATAATGTGGCAACCTCTCAAACTGACAGAAGAAACTGTTTGCTGGAAATAGAGCTGAATGGAAAGCCCTATCAGGCTTTAGTAGATTTAGTTAGAGTGAAAACCCTGGTGTGGATTGAAATGGTTAATCACTCCCATATAAGATATACACAAATTGTGAGGTTGTCCTGTGTACATAGAGACCATAGCGTATACGCTACAGCAACAAGTTTCCTTAAGCACTCTGGTAGGTCAAATCCAGATGGAAATCACAGTTTTACCCTGGATCCCATATCCAGTTGTGTTGGGAAGGGATTTCCTGGGACTGAGAGCTGCTTGGGTACAGCTAAATACTAGATCCCAGGAAACCAGAGGAGAATCTTTCCCAGAGATGTTCCCATGGGAGGATCCTGACCACTTTGTGGGGAGCCCAAAGGGATTGTATACCCATCAACAACCACATGAGAAACCCTTGCAGGTTCCCGATAATCTGGAAACTGCCATAGATGAAGATCCAGTACCAAGGGCCAAGGAACGATGGATACGATAAGATACGATGGATAGTTTACCCGATTGGAGTTGAGAACCCTGGGGAATTTAAAAGAGCCCAGGCAGAGGATAAATCTCTCTGGGGAGTCTGGGCTCAGGTAGTGACTGTGGATGGAATTCCTATGGGGAATTTAGACTCCAGAAGAATGTCAACCCTGTATTTTATAATGAAAAGAGACCTGGTATACCAGGTCGACAAGGGATCCTTGGAGGGGGAGGAGATAGAGCAGCTACTAATGCCCAAGCCCTTCTATCAGAAAAGTATGCAATTAGCTTACAGTCACTTATTAGGGAGTTGTCTAGGTCAAGAGAAAACCAGGGAGAAAATTTTAGCTTGACTTTTCTGGCCAGGAATATATAAACAGGTAGAGCTGTTTTGCCAGTCCTGTTCAACCTGCCGGTTAAACAATCCTGCAAAGGTTTCACCAGCTCCTCTTGTGCCTGTGCCCATAGACTTTGTGAGAACATTGGAGCATACTATGTGGGGAAACAAATACATTTTGTTTATTTTAGACTATGCCACCTGATATCCAGAGGCTATCGTGCAACATTCATGTCCCAGCTCATGAAACAATTATATGCCATGATGAAAATAAAAACCTTACGAACCTCCATCTGTCATCCATGGCTTGGTAGAATGATTTTATAAAACCCTTAAACAAATGCTCTGGGAATTTGTAACAGAAGATGGGAAGAACTGGGATGTGCAACTTCCATATGTGATATTTGCTATTAGAGAGGTATCCCAAAACTCAATGGGATTCTCTCCATTTGAATTGTTATATGCAGTGCCATACCGAGAGGGGGGGAGTGGTCCGCCCCGGGTGCAGCCTTAGGGGGGTGCACAGCCGGACAGGTCCCGAAAATTCCTGGGCTGCGATGGCACTCAACGGCATTGGCGCCCCTCCCCTCTGCAATGGCACTCTGTGGCATCGGCGCCCCCCCCCTGCCCCGTGACAGCACTCAAGTTCTGTCTCCTTCTCCCGGCATCAGCAGAAACTCAAATCGGCAACAGGTGCTCAGTCAAAAGCTTCCCCTGACTCAGCTTCCTGTTTCCGCCCAGGCAGTTCAGTCAGGGGAAGCTATTGACTGAGCACCTGTTGCCGATCTGAAGTTCTGCTGATGCCGGGAGAAGGAGGCCGAACTTGAATGCTGTCACGGGGCAGGGGGGGCGCCGATGCCACTCAGTACCGTCGCGGGGGGGAGGGGCTTTCCGATTTTGTTGCCAAAATCAGAAAGGTGAGGGAGAAAGATGGGCCTGTGGTGGATGGCGAGATTGAGAGAAGGGGACAGATGATGGAAGTGGGGGGAAAGAGAGAGAAGAGACAGATGGGTGGGGGAAAGAGAGAGAAGGGGCAGATGATGGAAGTGGGGGAAAGAGAGAAGGGACATGATGGAAGTGGGGAGAAGAGGGCAGATGATGGAAGTGGGGGAAAGAGAGAAGGGGCAGATGATGAAAGTGGGGAGCGAGAAGAGGGCAGATGATGGAAGTGGGGGAAAGATAGAAGGGGCAGATGATGGAAGTGGAGAGAAGGGAGAGAGAGAAGAGGGCAGAGAATGGAAGGAGGGGATAAATAAAAGGAGGGCACATGATGGGGGAAAAGGATTGAGTTAGGGAAATATTGGAGGGGGTGAGGGAAAGAGGTGGCGAGCTGTAGGTAGACAGTAAAAAAGGAAATTGATGAGAGGGTAGTAAAAACGTAATCTAGATGGATGCAGAAAATAAATTGAAAAGGAAAATGAGGGAAGAAAGGGATTGCAGAAGAGAGGTGTGGAAGAGGGAAGGAGAGGAGAGAGATGCCAGACCAATGGGGGTGAAAGGAGAGATGGAAGGGGGAGGCATACAGTTTCTGGAAGGGGCATAGAAGGAGAGAAGATGCCATAAAGGCACAGAGAGATGGCAGACAGTGGATGGAACAAAGAGAGTAACAAGAAGATGAGGAAAGCAGAAACCAGAGAAGACAAAGGTAGAACAAAAATTTTCTATTTATTTGTTGCTTTAGGAGACATGTATCACTGTTTCTGTGGTGTTGCATTGTATGCAGAGTCCAGCTTCTTGCTGGTTCAATTTAACCTTTGTCTATGTATTTCTATTTTATCCCCCCTTTTACAAAACTGTGGAGCATTTTTTAGCGCCAGCCGTGGTGGTAGCAGCTCTGATGCTCAGAATTCTATGAGCGTCAGAGCTGTTACCACCGTGGCTAAAATCCACACTACAGTTTTGTAAAAGAGAGAGGGGTTGGTTTGTGATGACATATTCCATACTTGACGAAGGTATTTTCTGTGTTCTGTGTGTTCGAAAGACATGGTTTTCTGTTAGGATTGACGGTGTAGGATTGATCTGTACTAGTCTGGCTTGTTTAGTTTTACAATGGGTGTATTGATGTTGTACTGCTCACTGCATATGTAAGATGCTGCCTTTTCCTAGGTACTCATGTGTGACGGGTGACTTGTTACTAAAAATCATGTTTTTCGTTCAGATGGGGGGGGGGGTTTCCAAAAAATGATGGGCCCCGGGTGTCACATATGCTAGGTATGCCACTGGTTATATGGACAGAGACCCCAGGGAATTATAGATGTGGCCCAGGAAACCTGGGAAGAAGAACCCAGCCAAGGCAGGAACTTGGTGGAGTTCATAATTACTAAGCAGGAGCGGATGAAAAAAAGCCAGAGAAGCAACCAAACTATGTTTGGAGAAAGTCCAAGAAAAACAAACGAGGGCCTGCAACTCAAAAGCGGTACAGAGATTCTTCAACTAGGTGACAGTTTTAGTTCTGCTCCATCTGCAGAAAGTAAACTGTTATATAAATGGCAAGGCTGTGACAAAAGAAGCCACCAAAATGTTAGAACTTGGGGTCATCGAGGAGTCTACAAACAATTGTTTCTTCCCTGTCATGCTGGTGCCAAAACTGGGTGGCAGTATAAGCTTTTACATAGACTTTAGAAGGGTGAATACTGTATCCAAATTGGAGAATTACCCTATACCTAGGATTAATTAATTGATTGAACATTAGGTAGAATGCAATTCATCGCAATGTTAGACTTAACTAAGGGGTATTGGCAGGTACCCCTGTCACCAAGTGCCTAGGAGAAGATAGCTTTCTCTATACCTCAGGACCTGTTTCAATTTATTGTCCTGCTGTTTGGTCTTCACGCAGCCCCTAGTACATTCCAGTACTTGTTCAACTGCCTGTTAAAACCCCACCAAGGATATGCAGTATCATATCTTGATGACATCATCATCTATAGCAGTAACTGGAAATCTCATCTGATTCAGGTAGAAGCAATGTTAGTCTAAGGAAAGCAGGCTTAACTTGGGGGGCCAAGAGGTCCAACATCTGGGGTATATAGTGGGACACAGCCAAATCAAAACCCATGTTCAGAAGGTAGAAGCCATTATCCAGACCCCTATATCCCAAACCAAAAAACAGGTGCAATCCTTTTTGGGGATGGTCGGATACTACAGATGATTTATACTGAACTTCGCTAAGAAAGCTGATCCTCTAATTTGTCTACTGCAAAAGAAAGCCCCAGACATGGTTCCATGGTCAGCATAAATGGACAAGGCATTCTAAACTTTAGAACTGGTTCGGAACAGCCATCTTCATTTAATCACCCTGGACTTTAACCAGTCCTTTGTGGTCCACATGGATGAGGTACAACTTCGGACAGGCCAGGAGCATAAGAATTCAGATTTTCTGTGTCTGGTGGTGGACTCTGAATTTGCAGGTGCTCAACCAAGCTTGGCTGAGCTGAAGGGGAGGGTATGTGAGGGACTCCCTAGAACCTGCCCCCCACCTTTCTGGACGCTTCCCCACGTGGTCAAATACATGGTCAAAACAACACTAGAGAATATACCTCTTCCCTAAAAAAAAAAAAAGGCGGGGGGGGGGAAGAAAAGGATATTGGGAGATATTTCCAAGGAACATAAAAGGCAGGGTTAGAGTACACAGATTCGGCAGAGCCCCAAAGAAGTGGAGTCCAACAAAAATGCAGATATTTTACTTTCTTTGTAAGCCATCATGGGTATTTCAATTTTGTGATATTCTTCCCTCGGACTCTAACATCTACAAAATTTCCCCAAGCAAACAACTCATTCAGGAGTGCATGAATGAAATATGAACTATACTTGATGTCTTATTCTGAGTGCATTATAAATCACAAATGAGAATATAAGTATCTTCTGCTTAACTGCTTCTGCTCTTTCAGAGCTCATAAGAATGGTCAGTTAGAACAGTGGAATCCATCAGGAAAAATGCTAAGCCTCACTTTGCAAAGCAGTTCAAACCAGTCCACCTTTTTATATGAGTTATTGTAAATGAGTAGAAGTAGAAAGTTGACTACTCCACTGATAACCAAATTGTTAGATATTTAATGTGAGAATAAAAGAATGGACTTTAATTTTGCTAAAATAAGAACATGCCTGCTTTTGCATATTGATTGCAAAAGATCCAGATGCCATTTTAATACCAAAGCTAGCTGTAGCCTGGGGCACACTTTAAATTAGTGTAAATGAATGTAATGTTTTAGATGAGAGTTAACAGAAAATAATGAAAGTCTGCCTTCAGGTACTATATTTTCTCCAAGGACAAGCAGGCATTATATGCTCACATGTGGGTGACATCATCCGTGACGGAACCTGTTACGAACACTACCAAGTGCATTGTCACTTTAAACTTTTTAAGCCAGTCATGTACCGCCCGATTTCGGCTAGCAGGACCTGCAGTTTTTTGTTTTCTGCAGAGCTGAGAAGCTGTATCTTCAATGCTTGTTGCAGGTTTCCGGGTCTCGCTGCATCTTTGTCACTGACTTGATTGGGAACAGGACAGTCCACCAATTTGAATTTTGGCGGGAAAGTCAATTGGTCAGAAATTTTAATTTTGTTGTGAAAGTCCATAGAATGAAAAAAAGTCTCTGGTAGGTTTAAAGTTGTTCTCCCTATGGTCTTGGAGTTCCTGCCATGGTTCCTTTCGTGGCTACAGAAATCTGTATTTTTTTAAAAAAAATTATTTATAAATTTATTGATTTATTACAACAAATAACAACTTAGGCAATTAAACAAATTCAAAGAAAATACATCAAACTAAAAAATAATCTTATCAAGTCCACATTATTAGAGGGGCTGATTGTCCTGTAGGAGTCACCAGGAAAGCAAAGAAAAAAGAAAAGGCAAACAATATACCATAATCTCCTAAGTCAGGCAAATAAACATTCTATTTTCACTCGATCTCAACCTCTGTGTTAGTTACAGGCAATATATCTAATTTAGGTTTATCTTGAAGAAAAGTTTCTAAATGAGCTGGATCAACAAAAATATATCTAGTATTCTGATATGTCACTAAACACTTACATGGGAACTTAAGAAAAAATAATGCTGCCACAGCCAAAATACAAGTCTTGAGTTGCAGGAACTGCTTTCTCCTGTATTGCATCTGTTTAGAGAAGTCTGGAAATATATTTATCTGTTGACTACAAAACAAGGCATTTTTATTGATAAAATATAATTTAAGAATGGCTTGTTTTTCTATTTCAGTCCTAAATGTGACCAATAATGTTGCTCTTTTGGCTATAAAATCTTTCGAACAGAAATCTGTATTATAGGTTTGCGGGTTCCTTGTCACAGTGGTCCTTTCAGAGTTCTAGACAGAGGTTTGGAGGCTCCAGAAGAGCTCCCACAGCTGGCTTTCACTCAGCAGCAAATACCTAGAAGTCTCAATGATGCCAGGTTGACCCCCGGGATCTCCATGCATAGGAAGGAGACTTTCGGAGTTCTGAGAGATTTGGACACAGATTTCTTCAGACCAATAGATCCTGGACATTATTTGAGAAGTATACACACTCGAAGATAAGGAAATTGGGTCATTAGGGCATAGACAAGGGGTGGGTAAGCAGAGTGGGCAGGCTTGATGGGCTGTAGCCCTTTTCTGCCGTCATCTTCTATGTTTCTATGAATCATGTTGGCCGCTCAGGGACATTTTTCTGGATTCTCCGGCAGGAAGACTGGAGAAAACAGCCAAGGTCAGCATGACTGTATAATGGCTGTTACCAATTGGAGCAATAGTGCCAGTACCAGATGCAGACTTAGGCTTAGACAGATACTCTATATACTTCAGTGAGCCCTAGAAAAACTCAGAAGATTGGAGACCAATTCTGGATTTCATGGCAGTTAATGCACCTTTGAAGGTTCCCAGGTTCCAGATAGAAACAATGAGATCAGATGTTGCCTTGGTAGCTCCAGGTGAATTTCTAGACTAGCTAGACTTGACAGAGGCTTACTTACATACCTCCATCTACCCAGATCACAGGAGGTTTCTCCGGTTCCATGTGCTAGAGAGCCATTTTCATTTCTGTTCAGTTTTGCAACTGCACCTTGCACCTTCACCACAGTAATGGTGGTGGCAGAAGCAGCATCCAAGTTCATCCATACTTGGATGATTGGCTTATCAAAGCACTGTCTGTGATGGAATGTCACAGAGTGGTGTCTTAGGTAGTTCAGCTCCTGCAGGATCTGGGGTGGTTTATCTTCAGTGATACACTTTGGTTCCTCCTTGTTTGTTGATATATGCCACAGCTGTGACATCGTGTGAAAAGACCCTGACTGCTTTGCCTTGCAGCCTTGCTTGGATGAACAGTAGAGCCAACCGAATGGCTCTCAACTCCAGTTTGTTGATGGACCATGCCCTCTGTGAGAGCAACCAACATCCTTGTATGGAATGACCCTCACAAAGACCCTTCAGCCGTAAAGACTGGCACTAGTCATCAAGATTCCCTGAGACTCTATGCGGAGAGGAAGACCTCTGGATAACGACTCCGGCCAGAGCCCCCACTGAAGACACTGGCATGCCATTGCTGTCCAGGCTAACTGTGACTGGACAGAGTCCTTCTGAGGTGCTCTATAAGGGATGCGGCCACTTGGAAGCTAACTCAAAATCCAGAGTATTTGGGGATTCGGTTCAACACAGTAGAGTCAAGTTTTTCTACCAGTGCCACACAAACAAACTCAGAAACTAGATCTGCAGGTACTAGGTTCAATGGGAATGACTATAGAGGTGTTTTCATGGGCAAGAGCCCACCTGCATCCCCTACAGAAGGACCCAGTCAATATCAGGGTAGTTGAAATCACCCATTATTACTGTGTTACGCAGTTTGTAAGCCTCCCTAATTTCTGATAATATTTCAGCATCTGTCCATTCATCCTGGTCAGATGGACGGTAGTACACTCCTATCACTATCCTTTTCCCTCTTACATATGGAATTTCTACCTATAGGGATTTCAAGGTGTGTTTCTGCTCCTGTAGAATTTTTAGTCCATTCAATTCAAGGCCCTCCTTAACATATAACATTATACCTTCACTGATTCAATCCACCCTATCACTATGATGTACCTTGTACCCTGGTATGACAGTTATCTTCCTTCCACCAGGTTTCAGAGATGCCTATTATATCTATCTTTTCATTTAGTGCAATATATTCTAATTCTCCCATCTTGTTTCTTCGGCTTCTGGCATTTGCATACAGACATTTCAAACAGTGTTTGTCATATCTATTTCCAATTTGCTCAGCAGTTGGCATAGATAATATAAGCCAGAATTTCCATGCCTACAATTACGACACCTATCTTTGTCGTGAATTGCACCCATGTAGGCATTTTAGGCCACCTAACACACTTCCAGCATTAGCCACGCCCACAGTGGCGTTAGGTAGCCTAAAGCATGAGGCATGACTCCTGCGCCAATTTTTTAGGTGCTAGTAGGTGGGTTGTTTTTACTGAGCTTGGGTGCCTACTAGCGCCTAAAAAATTGGCGCAGTGGTTCCCAACCCTGTCCTGGAGGAACACCAGGCCAATCGGGTTTTCAGGCTAGCCCTAATGAATATGCATGAAGCAAATTTGCATGCCTATCACTTCCATCATATGCAAATCTCTCTCATGCATATTCATTAGGGCTAGCCTGAAAACCCGATTGGCCTGGTGTTCCTCCAGGACAGGGTTGGGAATCACTGGATTAGAGAATCTGGGCCTTATATATTTCCTTCTAGCAAAAAGTATCAAATTATAAAGTGAAAAATTTCTCTCATCGCATCTGTCTACCCTCCAGCCAGCATCTTTCATTCTCTCTCTCCCCTATCCTTCCAGAGCCAGCATTTATCACCCCATCCCTCCCCAGCCAGCATCTCTCCCCATGTCTCCTTGAACCAGCATTTTCTACCCTCTCTCTACCCTATCCTTCTTGAATCAGCATCTCTCTCACTCCTGCCCCCTTGAGCCAACATTTCACTCTCTCCCCCTATCCTCCCCAACCAACACTTCTCACGCTCTCCCCAATCTAGCATCTCTCTCTCTCCCCTTCCCCCCTCAAGCCAACATTTCTTATTTTTCCTACCCCTAACCCAGCTAGCATCTCTGACACTGTTTCCCCTAAAACTCATACATGCATGAAAGGTTTTCCCCTCTCCCTCACATCCATCACTCCCTCTCTCTTCCTTTTCATCCTTCTGCCCCAAATGACATCTACTACATTGGAAGCCCTGGTTTTTTGCATGTGCCCCTCTTCCTAAAGTTCCCCCGTGTACCTCAGTGATTCTGATGTTCCAATAGGCAACCTGCTGCCTGCTCTGCAGGCTTCCCTCTATCGTGGTCCTGCCAGTGAAGAAAGAGGAAGTGACATCATTGAGGGCAGGAACGTGGTGGAGGGAAGCCTGCAGAGCCCACACAGGCTGTTCAAAGAAGTTGCTAGCAGCAATTTGGGCCACAGATGAAGAAGAGGGTAGAGGGAACGCTGATGCCAAATTCTGCGCAGAAAAGGTAATTCTGAATGCTGGGGAATTCTGCACAAATGTTGCGTTGTGCAGGTGCACAGAATTCCAACAGGAATAATATTTGGCTGACTAGTTAGTTGCTTCTTTTTAGGCTTGTCAGATTTACGTGTTTTCACTAATACGTTACTCAATATAACTTTTGAAGAAGAAAATTAACAATAAGAAAGGTATCAAACCTGGTACTTTTCTCATATACAACCCTCCATTTTTAATTTATGTATTCCTTCCTAGTTCCCACCTATCATCTAGTGTTTCCCTGAAGGAAGATTCATCAGTGGTCTTTGTGATATGGAAGTCTTAGCAATCATAAACATTACAGATCATTTTTCCCTTCTTTACTAAGAGGCCTAGTTTGTAGATTTCATTTAGTGGTAAAATATTTAGAATTTGTTTCTATTCTGGTACAGTAGAATCTCATTTAATCAGGACTCAGTTAACCGGGACTATCACCCAACAGGCAAAAAGAATTGCCAGTGCAAAAAAAAAAAGTCAGCAGCGGTGGTCCTAAGCTGCAAACCTCCCTCTCTCCCTCAAGCCCCGAAGAACTACATGCGGTGGCAGTCCTGAACCAAGAACTTCACCTCCCTTCCGACCTGAAGCATCAGTGCCGGAGCGTCCTGAGCTGCAAATCCCTCCTCCCTCCCTCACCCAAGCAGCTGAGAAATGAACCACCATCCCTCCCTCCCTCCCTGAAGCACTAGACACATCAGAGGAAAGGCCCTTCCAGGGCTGGCTGTGAGCAGCCTTTTTTGAGGCTGCCTCCCTCTGTCCTTTGTGCTTTGGGTAAGGAAGGGAGAGAAGGATTCGTGGCTCAGGACCACCACCTGCTTCTGTCACTTCAGGGCTTGGAGGAGGGCTTTGTGGCTCAGGACTGTTGGTGCTTCGGGGCCAGTGGGAGGGGGGAGAAATTGAGACTGTGTTAGACAAGGTTTCTAACACACTCCCAATTAACCAGAAAAACAATTATCTGGTATCCACAATCCCCATGGGTGCCGGATAGCTGAGATTTTATTGTACATTAAATCACATTTTTAAAATGCTAGGAAATGTGCAAGAGTTAAGTTTTGTTTTTCATTGTTCATTTTAATTAAATTAAACATATCTTTATTTCTTCCATACAGTATATGGCTAGCAATAATCATTGATGAGAAAATCATAATTGCTGCAAAAGTAAGCAGTTATATACTGTATATAAGAGTTCTTAAGTTACAGTGTAATTACAAAAAATGTGAGGTTCTTCAGAATACAATTTTATTTTCAACTATGTTTCCTAGAAATTAAAATTTAGCAAAAGTAATGCAAAAGTCAATTGACTGGAAAATTCTTGAATTCTTGAGTTCTTTGCTGGCAGTACATTTTAGGTTGCTGTGCCTGTGACCCTCTCTGTTCTGTTCAGCATAAAGAGATTGCAAATGATATGTGGGCACTTCCTATTAGTGACAAACTCCATTCCCAAAGGAAACTGAACAAGGTAGAATTTCATTTGGGAAAAAAAAAAAACCCTGAATATAGTGGCAAACTGTTGTTCTAAATAAATGGAAATTTCTGTCTACAAGCATTCAGTAGGTATTTTTTGTCCCTGGAGGGCTCACAGGTCTCCTTTTACTAAGGCACACTAACCATTTTAGCGCACGCGCTAAACGCTAAGATGTCCATAGGCGCGTTAGCATTTAGTGCATACTAACATTTAGTGCAAGGTAAATCGGCTAGCGCACCTTAGTAAAAGACCCGCTAAGTATCATATTTCATGATGCAGAACAAGTGATTTTTTAAACATTTGCTTAAATTCCTGCAGATCTTTCAACTGTCATAAATGCACAGGTAATTTGTTCCACTCCACACTTTTCCTTGTAGTCTCATAGTGAAGACTTTTTTTGAAGATGGAACAATCAAACGTGCCTTTGTGGAAGATCTCAATTGTCTCGTTGGAACATTAATTAGGTTTTATTTACTGCATTTTTTTTTTTTTAAATTCACTCAAGGTGGTGTATAGCAACAATAAGCCAGACATAAGCAATAGACAATTTCAGCAGCAAAAAATATATTCAAATTATAGCACATATTGGACTAAATTCAATATATGGCACCCAAATTTGTGCACCAAAAAATGAACACTAAGCACTATCCTATAACTAGAACCTGGTGTAAATCCTCATACCTAAATTAGGTGTGAAACCCCCCTGAATTCTATAATAATGCACACATCTTTAGTGAACACCTCTGACCCACCCATGCCCATTCCCCCTTTTCAGATACACATGGAAAACTTTAAACATGTATCTTTATAGAATCTCTACAGCTTGGAAAAGAGACAGCTGAGAGGAGATATGATTGAAGTCAACAAAATCCTGAGTGCTGTATAACGGGTATAAGTGAATTGATTTTTTTACTCCATCAAAAATTAGAAAGACTAGGGGACATTCAATGAAGTTGAGCTCCAGCAATCAACATAGAGACTTAGCGTTTGCTAAAAATCCGGATAGTTCTGCTCTCTCTGTCCCCGACCCTGAAGAAAATTTTGAAACGCGTCAGTGGGGAATGAGGCAGACCCGGTTTAAAGCTAAGTTATTTACTATGCACTAAATAGAACTATAGAGACCATTATGCTTTATAAATAATGCACTGACACTTTATAAATTTTTATAACTTATTACAAGACATAACAAAAAGTTGCACATTAGTTCAATATTCACAAAAAAATGTTCCAGTGAGGACGGCTACCACACTACTTTATTGTGTGGCATTCTGAGGAACTATTGTGATTTGAACATATATATATAGTGGAGGTCTGACTTTGGTTTACATTATTTTGATATCTTTGTGCAAGTTTGCAATTTTACTTCAAGCTAAACATGGAGGAAGCTAAATTCTTTTTAGCTACAGCCTCCAACTCTTCGATCCACTCCATAGCCAAAAAGAGGAACCATCTACCCTATCTCACCTGCCCTGATCCAGCCAAACAAGTAAGCTCTTCCCCCAGCATTCCGTTGGAAAAATCAATATGCTTGCTTTTAAATATTATCAGAAGTAGGAGATCAACTGCTTTTAACACCTAAGCAGCCTATAATAGGAGCCCTTGCCCCGATCCAACCAGGCATGTGAGCTCCTCCCCCTATATCCCGTTTAAGAGATCAATCTACCTGCTTTAAATATCAGCAGCAGTAGAAAAACAACTGCTTTTACATACAAGCAGCAGCGAGACCTACCACAACCACCAAGAGCCCACAGACCCGATCCTACCAA
This sequence comes from Geotrypetes seraphini, assembly GCF_902459505.1. NCBI lineage: Eukaryota > Metazoa > Chordata > Amphibia > Gymnophiona > Dermophiidae > Geotrypetes > Geotrypetes seraphini. The sequence goes on along the minus strand of NC_047090.1, from coordinate 61,686,126 downwards.
GAGTGTGAACTCTTCCCCCCATGCAATCCGCTAAGAAGATCGACTGTCGGCTCCGGGCGGCTTTCCCGCAGAGGAGAGAATCCTGCATTCACCATGGGCCTCATCTGGGGCAGCCTCCTTGGAGCGGCTGGGGCACGGGCAGTGTGTCTGGGAGGGAATGCATGGATGGGAGAACATCGCAGGGGAGGAGACATAGGCATCCTGGGACTGTCTGCCAAGTCTCTTCCCTGAAGAAGCCCTTTCTGGAAACATCAATCGCTCCTCCTAAACTTACTTGCTCCACTTCATCACTGACGCTGAAACCGTGGATTGAAGACAAAGTTTTATTTTATTTTTCTTTCCAGCTTATGATTTATCTTTAATCTTATCTATTGTTTTGCCTTTTGTCTTTGTTTTGTTCTATTTCTATCATTTAAATTTCTCCAGAATTCTACTGTTCAACGGCTCCCCTTCTGCTTCTATTCCTTTCTCTCCTCTCTTCTACCTTCCAAAGTAATTAGATCAATGCTGTCTTGTTAAAATGTTTATTTTATTTTTATTTTTCCTCTAACTCTACTTTTCACTTCTCTATTACCCTCCAGGTACTTTAGTTAGATTGTGAGCCTTCGGGACAGTAAGGGAATTTTTCAAGTACCTTTCTTATTTCTAATCTTAATGTATATTTTCTGTAAACCGCTTAGAACCTAACGGATGTAGCGGTATATAAGAAATAAATTACATTACATTACATTACATTACCATCAGAATATTGGGAGTACATTTAGATAGACAATTATCCATGTCTGGTCACATCAATCATGTCACTCGAAAAGGATTCTGCGCCCTTTGTAAACTCTGATCAATAAGGAAATACTTTGACCAAGAACCTTTCATCTTCTTAGTCCATTCACTAGTTTTAAGTATCCTAGATTACTGTAATATTTACTTGGCAGGATTCCAGAAACACCTCCAGAAACTCAGCATTATCCAAAATATTCGATTTGAAGAAATTTGAACATATAACACCTTATCACAAGCTTCACTGGCTGAAATTAGAGAATTGAGTATTATTCAAATTAGGTTGTCTTTTCTTTAAAGCACTAAACTGACTCCTGCCCTAAACTAAACCTTAGGTTTATATACCGCATCTTCTTCATGATCGTAGAGCTCGGCACGGTTTACAGGACTAAGATAAAATGGAACTCCAAAGGATGGTTGTGGATTAAGAGTAAAGGAGAAAAAAAAGGGGGGGGGGTTGGGTACCAGAGAGGGGGGAGGTGTTACATTTTTGAGAAAAGCCAAGTTTTCAGAAGTTTTCGGAAGAGGTGGAAGGAGCTCGAATTTCGGAGAGAGGATGTAAGGTTGTTCCAGAGCTCGGTGATTCTAAAGGGGAGGGATGTCCCTAGTTTTCCAGCATGGGATATACTTTTTGTCGAAGGGAAGGATAGTTTTAATTTTTAGGAGGATCTGGTGGAATTAGGATTATAGGAATTCCAAGATTGTGGAATAACGGGAGGAATAATGCCATGAAGGATCTTGAAAGTTAGGCAGGCACATTTGAAGTGGACCCTGGAGATTATTGGAAGCCAGTGAAGCTCCTACCTTACCAATCATTTCGCTTTCTCTAGACCTGGACGTACCACTAGACCTCAGTCTTTTTTTACCTTCCCCTCAGTTAAGGGTTGCACCCACAAGAGATTCATCTCCAGACTCTTGGCCTACCAGGCAGCTACTAAGGAACCAGAGTGGAGTTTCTAATCCAAACTTCATGTTTATGTTTATTTAAGCTTTGATATACCGCTCCTGCATTTTATTTACCTAAGTGGTTTACAATGTATCAAACTAAAATGAAATTGGGTACTTGAGAAAAACTACCCTATCTGTCCTGAAGGCTCACAATCTACCTAAAGTACCTGATTAAAATAAAAATACAGTGGTGCCTCACACAACGAACTTAATTCGTTCCAGGAGCAAGTTTGTTATGCGAAAAGTTCGTTATGTGAAACGCGTTTTCCCATAACAATACATGTTAAAAAAAATAATTCGTTCTGTAGCATAAAATATGCTAAGATGACATAAAAAAAGATAAATTTTTGGTTATTATTTTTATTTAGATACATCTAAAAACATAATTGTTTTTTAAAACAACACACATTTTTTAAATTTAAAGACAGACTAAGTAGAGTCTAATTTTACAGTGAGAGAGGGCAGAGTCTCAGCGGCAAAAACTGGGACTTAACTGTTCATTTTTTTTTTTTCTACCGTGTTTCCCCGATGATAAGGCAGGGCCATCAAATAAGACAGCCCCCCCTTTTCAGAAAAAAATGTAAAATAAGGCACCCCCCCGCAAATAAGCCACCCACCGATACCTGCGCTTACCCGAATCGGGTGGTACGGTGGGTGACTCCGTGTGGTCCCTGGCACCCCCGACACGATCAGGGCAAGAGGGAGCTCAAGCCCTCTTGCCCCCCCGACTCCCCGACACGATCGGGGCAAGAGGGAGCTCAAGCCCTCTTGCCCCCCCGACTCCCCGACACGATCGGGGCAAAAGGGAGCTCAAGCCCTCTTGCCCCCCCGACTCCCCGACACGATCGGGGCAAAAGGGAGCCCAAGCCCTCTTGCCCCGCCGATTCCCCAACTCCCCGACAATATCGGGCCAGGAGGGAGCCCAAGTCCTCCTGGCCACGGCGACCCCCTAACCCCACCCTGCACTATGATCCCAGGCCCTCCTGCCCTCGACGCAAACCCCCCCTCCCCCCAACGACCGCCCCCCCCCCAAGAACCTCCGACCGCCCCCCCAGCCGACCCGCGACCCCCCTGGCCGACCCCCACGACACCCCCAACCCCCTTCCCCGTACCTTTCTGTAGTTGGCCGGACAGACGGGAGCCAAACCCGCCTGTCCGGCAGGCAGCCAACGACGGAATGAGGCCGGATTGGCCCATCCGTCCCAAAGCTCCGCCTACTGGTGGGGCCTAAGGCGCCTGGGCCAATCAGAATAGGCCCGGGAGCCTTAGGTCCCTCCTGGGGGCAGGGCCTGAGGCACATGGTCGGGTTGGGCAGTGCCTGCGCGGAAGGATGCAGCTCGGGCGACTTCGTTGTGTGAAACGAAGTTCGTTGTACGAATCAAGACATAAAGTTCGTTGTGCGCAGCGTGCGCTGTGCGAGGCGTCCGTTGTGTGAGGCACCACTGTATGTAATACATAAATTTCTAAGATCAAAAATCAAAGAAATAGAAATAATGAAAGAAGATTAAAAAAAAAAAAATAAAACAACTTAGGCAGCTTGATAGTTCAGTCTGCAGAACCAGGTCAACTGGCCACCACCAAAGAAGCAGAACCAGGAACCATGCCAATGAAGACCACCATGACACCAGTAACCGGACAAGCAAGGCCAGGCGCCACCAACAGCAGACCCCTGAAGTGAAGTCCAGTTTCCCTTCGATGTGTCCAACAACGCAGCTGCAGGAGTGCAAGTCTGCAAAGGAGAGATGGCAGGCCACACGAGATCCTCCAATGCCGGCATCAATCCACCGCTGGTGACCACGTCGGGGTCGTGCTGCATCACGCCGATGGCTTCCCCCTTCTGCTGCTGGACAAGAGCCAATTTTAAAATCTCGATCGCCTGTTCGATTGTAGAACGTTGATCTGAAAGCATACAGAAACTGAAAAACATAGTCCAGAGCTATGTGTCGAAAGCATTTCCGTGTTGCTGTCAGGATGTTTGTGGCCTTCTCCACTTCATGTTGTTTAGTTCTTTGGGCTTGTGCATTTTTTGCAAGAGCATTTTCTTTTTCTTCACTGACCTTGTCAAACTGTTTCTTTGCATCTCTGAACTTCCTAAGATCTTCCTTGACAAATGTCTACAGCTGCGTTTTAATGGATCTTTGTGCTTGGTCAAACAGGATTGTGTGATAATTGATCATTTTCTGTAGGCTATCGGAGAATTTTGTCAAACTGGTCTCAATCACATTATCATTGTTGGAATATTGTGCCAAATCCCAAATTCCACTCATAAACTGTTTGTTAGCAGCACAGAAAGCTTTACCTGCATCGATCATCCCAATACACAACTTCACCAGTTTATCAAGCTTCAGTTTAAGTTCTGTCACATCCCCTTCAACATCTTCTAAGGCTGCCCTGAAGCAGGGGGAGTCCATCTTCTTACATGCACTTTAGAAAGCTCTTAAAAACACTCCTCTTCTCAAATATGATGACTTAGTTCAAATAACTCACACTTTCATCACTGAGAAATTCCCTTTTCACTATTTCACCCTCATTCTTCCTCTGTCATTATTCTTTAAATCCTTATTACCAAATGCTAATATGTTGTATTTGTTCTTTGTTTACTCTGTAAAATGCTTAGAACTGTAAGGTTTGTGCGGTATAAAAATAAGATTTATATTATGCTATGTTAGCAGTGGTTTTGTTATATCCTCCTTTAACAACTGTATTAATGTGAAGCTATGGAGCTCATTTTCAAATAAGAAAAACGAACAAAAATGACATAAAGGGGCAGATGGATGTTTTCTTACCAAACCCTTCCAATTCACTATTTTTGAAACAGATTTTGTAGACAGATTTCTAAGCTGGTTGTCTGCACCTAAAAGGGGATGTGTTGGAGGTATGGTTTGGGAGGAATTAGGACGGACTTAGGATTTGGACTTTTTTCAGCAAAAATCGAACATTTTAGAAAACCTTTTGGGCACAATTTGAACGTTTGGGGCTAGACCTATTTAAAAATGAATAAGTGCCAAAAAGGTGGCCAAACTGACCAGATGACCACTGGAGGGATGAAGGCACCCAATAATGTGAATGAAACAGTGAATACCTGCCTGTATGATAGTTTCAGATATGATGGCCAGTCCTAGGACAACAGGCAGATTCCTGGAGTAGCCTAGTGGGCAGTATAGTCAACCTAGTGGGCAGTATAGTTGTTTGTTCTTATGTGGATGGGTCAACTTTAAGATGGTTATTCCACTTTTGGATTTACGGAGAAGCTAAGTACTCTCTTTTTTATTTTGTTCGTTCTTGAGCCAGCCTAGTTGATTTTGGAAGCCATTTACCCCCTTAATGGGGGATAGAGTCACACAAACTTTTTCACTGTGTTTGAGTATTTTTTGGTTTATTATGTTCACCTTTTTTCACTCAGCACTTTTGTGTACTAGTTTAATTTAGCTGGGTAACCCAGGGATGTTTCACAAGTAATACCCGTGTGGGTTTTGATTGTGACAGCTGGTGCTCTAGGGACTTGTTCCCATTCGCAGGCTTTGAGACTAAGGGTATCCCATCTATACATATTTATCCAGTAGTAGACAGTTGGCTGGTTGGTTTGCCTCTATCCTCCATTTTGTCTCTTTGGTTTAGGGGGAACTATTTGGTTTTGGCTTATGTTCTTATGACATAATCTACACTTATTTAAAATAATACAGTAATACAATCCCTCCCCCCTCCCTCCCATCCTGGATGTGTAAGGAAATGGCACAGAAATTAAAAACAAAAACAACTACAGAAAAGTAATAAAAAATGTCAACGGGCCCCAAATCAGTTTAAATACATTACTATGCCCCAGCATAGCCTACATTGTACTTCTACTACTAATTGTTGCTATAGTGCTACACAGAGTCACAAAGAAGAAGTGAGAGTGTGTGGTGTAGTGGTTAGAGCTACAGCCTTGGCACACTGAGGTTGAGGGTTCGAATCCCACACTGCTCCTTGTGACCCTGGGCAAGTCACTTAATCCCCATTGCCCCAGGTACATTAGATAGAGTGGGAGCTCGCCAGGACAGTTAGGGAATAATGCTTGAGTACCTGAATAATTTGTAATCCACACAGAATTGTAGGATATGCAGAATATAAATTATTATAGAAAAGAAAACAGTCCCTGTTCGAAAGAGCTTACAATCTAAACAGGCAAGACAGACAAACAGGATGTCATGGATAACAGTTAAGGGGAACGGTTACTCATGCTCTAGTGCACACCCTGTTGCATTTATTCACTATGTAAGATACATGTGCTCTTACAGAATAGTGGCTAGGGGCCCTGCTAGCACTTTCATGGGTAAGCATGTACCCAGTGGACACACATTCAGATTATCTGGGTTCCCCTATCCCAAATATAAGATTGTAATTCCTGGATATAACCCATGAATGTAAGATGTCATTCATGTATGTGACCAGCCTCTTCTTACCCTGTAAATTGCATTGAACTCCTAAAGGGGAATATTAGCATCCACAAATGTTTATGTAATGCATAAATATATAGAATTACATTACATGCTAGAGAAGCCTAAATGCAGGCACCTATTGGTTGATATGCAAAATTATTTAACCCCATAGCGTTTTTTTTTTTTTTTTTTTTTTTTTTTGTTTTTGCTACTTCAGCTTGTCTACGGTGTTCTTTGCTCACATGTTTAAAGACAATAAGACTGTTTTCAGTCCAATTCTTTATATGTGAGGTTGCAAACCATTGGATCCCTGAGGAAGGCGTGTTCGCCGAAACACGGGCCGTGTAGTGTCCGGTTGGATTTTGATCACTGTATTTTTTTATCATTGTACTTTTTAAATTGAATTTTCGTGTTTTTATATGTCAGTGTATAATAAATTATCTCCAGAACATCTGTATCCACAGTTTTTTGTTTTTGTTTTCATCAGTAGATTGTTTTAACTTAGGATCGTTGGGTCTCCCCATTTTTCTTTGTTGAAATGATTTAACCTGCCAGAAATGGCCCAAACCTAGTTAAATCGCTTGTTCAGAGCTATTTGCTAATTTTCAATAGCATTTAAGCTGTTATTGCTGCTGAAAGTGAGCAGTTAGTACCTATTTGGGGAGCTTTCCCGGGACAGAGTGAGCAGTTGGCCGGTTAAGTGTCGATATTCAGCACCTAGCTGGCCAAGCTTACTGTATAAATGGGACTGCATAAAACAAGTCCTGCCTTTATATGCAATCCACGGTTGCTTAAGTTCTGAATATCATCTTATGCAGCTATGTGTTAGCCATCACAAAAAAGTCACATTCATTGCCAAAACCTGGACACGGCCTAGCATTGAATATCTGGAAATAATGCTGGTGGCAGTCAGCAAAATGCTCACCCCACTGGCTGAATATTTGCCCCCTAGTTTATAAAGTTGTCCTTTATGTACATTGGTAATGTAATTGAGCTGAATATAAAAATGTGAAATCTTGCAGAGATGACTAGACAGACCTCCTGAGAAGTACTTTTTTATCTTGTAAAAAAAAAAAAAAAAAAGATTCTCCCTTCTCTTTCATTCTGCCTAGTCAGGTTTCAGAATATTCCCTAATGAATATACATGAGACATAACAGAATTTACATTCATTGTAGTAGCTGTAAATCCTGCAAATATATCTTAAGCTCATTTGGAATATCCCAAAATCCTGACATTGACTGAAAGGACCCCAGATACCAGTTTGACCACTGGTGTTATGAAGAACACACTTTAACTCTGTGTAATTATCACAGGGATAAAATTATTAAATGTGAAGAACTACAAGAGCCATGTGTGAAACAGCTATTTTTTTTTTAATTTAAGAGATGATGGAATTGGGTTAACACAAAGGACTCCTTTTACTAAGGTGCGCTAGGGCTTTAACGCGCGGCATGGCGCGCGCTAGACCTTAACGCCAGCATTGAGCTGGCGCTAGTTATAGAAGCGTAGCATGCGGTAATTTCCTACGTGCGCTAAAAACGCTAGTGCACCTTAGTAAAAGGAGCTCAAAGTAAGCAATAGCAGTCAAACAGAGGTCTGTTTTAGATAGTGCCTGCACATTCCATAAGAGCCCTCAGTGTTTTTGGAGAAGCTGCCCGATTGTTAGTGCTTTGTTATTAGTAGCTTCAGAATTCGTTTGCAATAGGTAATATGAATTTTTATTGGTTTATTTTTTATGCAGAGCGTGACGCCTTTGACACTCTGTTTGACCATGCACCCGATAAACTCAGTGTAGTTAAAAAGGTAAAGTATGCATGTTTTCCTCTTATCATGTGCTACGCATTCTGATTAAGGCAAGGGAGTCCGAGCTGGCCTGCTTGTGCACTATTTGTGCATCACAGTGCAGAGTTTTTCCTTCTTTTATGTTTAGAGCTCAAGGATAATCACACTTCAGGTGTGCATTTGTTACACTGGGTACCTGCAATCAAACAAAATTTATGGCTTGTGTAACTGGGCACCTAGAGGCTGATATTCAGTGTTATTCAGATGGCCGGGAACGGGGTGGCTAAACAGAAGTGCCCATTTAAATAATTACCTCCCACTTCTTTACCTTCATTATAGTAAATCGTTGCTCGTATTTCCTTTTGAAGAAGAATGTGAAATTGGTTAAGTTCTGTAGATATCTGTCTGCATTGTCTCCCCCAGAGATCTGCGGATTTGAGCATCTGTGTAGGACAGATATATTTGTAAAAGCACATATTTTGGGTTTGATAGACATTTTTCCCATTTTGTAGATATGTAGCTGACACTTTACAAAAAGGGAGAGAGAATGTATCTGGGATAGAAAAGTTTCTTGGTCTCAGTTTCATAAAGAATTCTTAAGCTAGTACAGGGGTGTCAAAGTCCCTCCTCGAGGGCCGCAATCCAGTCGGGTTTTCAGGATTTCCCCAATGAATATGCAAGAGATCTATTTGCACGCACTGCTTTCATTGAATGCTAATAGATCTCATGCATATTCATTGGGGAAATCCTGAAAACCCGACTGGATTGCGGCCCTCGAGGAGGGACTTTGACACCCCTGAGCTAATAGCATAAACAGCATTTATAGACTGAGGCATGGTAAGTTTGCAGAACCATTTGCTTGTATGCCTGACTAGTTCTGCAGAAGTCAGAACATTGTTAGTAATTAAGCTATATATAACAGTAAAATGTAAAAGAGGTTTACAGTAGTGGACAGTAATGACCAGAAAGAGTATGCTGATGTAAACAAACTTTAAAAGCTGACCTTTATGGTTGCTTTGGTTTATCACAGGGGTAGGGAACTCCGGTCCTCGAGAGCCGTATTCCAGTCAGGTTTTTAGGATTTCCCCAATGAATATGCATGAGATCTATTTGCATGCACCGCTTTCAATGCATATTCATTGGGGAAATCCTGAAAACCCGACTGGAATACGGCTCTCGAGCACTGGAGTTCCCTACCCCTGGTTTATCAGCATGCTTGGCAACCTCACTGCTTCTAATCTAAATACATTTCTCAAGCTATTTGTCTAAGTGCCTACAAGCCCATCTTTTTTTTTTTAGTCTATAAAGATTTGACTGAGAATAAGTCACAACAGGCACAACACAACAAGTAACAATAACAAGTTGTATCATTCAGGAGTAACATTATTATTCTGCAAAGACATAGGATTCTATTCTGAAGCCATTCCTTCCACTTAGTTGTGAACTTGCAGAAGGATGCTACTTAAAACTTCCAACTTTTTCCCTTAGCACTGGAGAACAGCAGCTCACTCTTCAGTTTTTCCTTTTGCAAGCGAACTCCGAAGGTGTGTTCTGATCTGCTCTGCTTTGTTTTTCTCGTTTTCAAATATTTTTTTTCATCACTTCCTGTTTTTCCTTGTGGCTGCGGTGTTCGGAGGTCCCCTTCTTGTGCTTACTTCACTGGAGAAAGGACACAGTTCCGCATGGGCATAAGGCTGCTCACAGGCCAATCTTATAGAGTAACTAAGGAGCCAGCCTGCTTTGGGTCCCATCAAGAACTTGCGGTCCTTTCCCCTGGGAGCTTGCTCACCTGCTCATTTATCAGAGGCTTGAGCGCAAGCTGTGGGACCCCTGTGTAACAACCCTATGGATATCAGGGAGCTGGCTGCGAATTTTCTCCCCCATGTCACATGGATTTTCAGGGATTGGAACCTTTGGTCGGAGTCTGTCTGTCTGGCAGCCTCAAGATTTCCAGTGTTGGACTTGTTCCTGAGCACTTTTTGAGGCAGGAATCCACCTTTTTGAAAATTTTCTGTTTTTCAAATAAGTTAGGTGGAGCCTGAGAGGGCTCCCGTTCCAGTGATTCTAGCCTTCCCACAGACTGGCTAGAAAAAGGCCTGGTGGATTCTTCTCTCAAGGTACAAGTTGTTGGTCTCTCGAGCTTTAGGGCTTGGAGCAGTCTGCAGTCGCTAGTTTCTCACTCAGATGTGTCTCGGTTTTTGAGGGAAGCTCTCTGATTGTGTCCTCTGCTGTGTAGGCCATTAAATTAGAGAATGACATGGGAACAAATTTTCACCGTCCCATGGGATCTCTCTATCCCTATCCCTGCAAGCCCAGTCCCTGCCCCATTCCCGCAAGCTCTGTCCTCATCTGCACAAACCTCGAACACTTTAAAATCCGAAGTGTTTGAGGCTTGTGCAGTTAAAACAGAGTTTGCAGGAGTGGGACAGGGACAGAACATAAGCAGTGCCTCTGCTGGGTCAGACCAGAGATCCATCGTGCCCAGCAGTCTGCTCATGCGGTGACCCAACAGGTCCAGAATCTGTGTAGTCATCCTCTATCTATACCCCTCCATCCCCTTTTCCTTCAGAAAATTGTCCAATCCCTTCTTGAACCCCAATACCGTACTCTGTCCTATCAAGCCCTCTGGAAGCGCATTCCAAGTGTCCACCACCCGTTAGGGGAAGAAAAATTTCCTAGCATTTGTTTTGAACTTTTCCGAATGGCCTCTCATTCTTGTAGTTTTCGAAAGTTTGAAGAATCTGTCCCTCTCCACTTTCTCTATGCCCTTCATGATCTTGTAGGTCTCTATCATATCTCCTCTAAGTCTTCTCTTCTCCAGGGAAAAGAGCCCCACAGAAGCAGGGATGTTGAGATCCCATGAGGGCGAGGACAAATTTGTTCCCATATCATTCTCTAGACTCCCTCTTGAGACCTTAATGTTATTCTACAGGGTCTATCTCAGGCTTCGGATGAGCCCTTCCCAGATGCGTCCCGCTTACATCTTACAGTTAAGACCGTGATTTTGTTTTTCATTTTTCTAGCAAAGCGAATCTGAGTTACAGAAAATCATTTTTTGCTTATGGAATCGAGGGTTTCTCTGAAGACGGTACCTTCATTTCTGCCGAAGGTGTTGTCTGCTTTTCAAGTCAATCAAGAGATTTGTTTTCCCGCCTTTCACCCCATGGATTTGGTGAAACAGGACAAGATTTTGCGGAGGCTGGATACACGTAAGAACATAGGAATAGCCTTACTCTATCCCAGTAGCCCATCCTCACGGTGGCCAATCCAGGTCACTAGTACCTGGCAAAAATCCAAAGAGGAGCAACACTACTTGGAAAGGACTAATGATTCCCAGCTAACTGACCATCTTTTTGTGCTGACCAGCCAATCGAGACAAGACAAGCCTGCTTCCAAGGTTTTGGTTGCCAGATGGATTTGTATGGCAATTTCTTCTTCCTAAATTGCCTGTGGTAAACAGCCTCATATCTCAGTCTCTGCACATTTAACTAGAAACGTAGCTGCTTCCTGGGTGGAGTTCTGGGCTGCCTCACCTGATGAAATCTGTAGAGCAGCAACTTGGTCTCTTATGAGATTCTACAGAGTGGATGTTGCTTTTGGTGCCTCCCCCTAGACATCAGTACAGAATCCTATGTTTTTGCAACAGAATAGAAGATTAGGTTCTTATCTTGTTAATCTTCTTTCTGTTATAGGACACCCTGTGTAGATTTTTGATTAGCCTGATTTCTGCCTCGGACATATCCTGTGTCCGTCATGGGACTCTCGTCATTAAGATTCAGAAGTGACAAAATGCAGGAGCTTGAAGGCACCTATTCCCTTTACTCTTTGGGGTTTTATGGGTTTCCTAGTTGCACTTAGCAGGTTGGTACCTAGCTGTTCATGTACTTAATTGATTAATAATTGTTAATCATTATTCTTTTAGTCATAAGTTACAGAGCAGAACAGAATATGGTTTGTTGCCAGTGAAGTTCCCCCATGCCCCCTTCTTTTCTTCTGTTTCAGTGGAGTTAGGTTGCTTTGGTACTAACTGAAGAGAGTGCTATTCTCCAGTGATAAGGGGAGGAGTTGAAAGTTTTGAGTGACACCCTTCTGCAAAGTTTGCAACTAAGGGGAAGGAATGACTTTAGTACAGAATTCTATGTCTTACAGTGGAAAGGTAAAGAACAGTGATGGTATTACATGGCTGAAAACAAAGTTAGCTTGACTCGCACCCCTAAATCCCATTTCATAATTGGTTGTAAGGTTACTCTTGGCATCAACTTTTTTTAAAATTTCTTATTTATAAATTTTGGAATATATAACTACTGTGAAATAAATAATACATGAGTTTTGGGTTTTGTATGCTGCTCAGCAGGCTTTTTTTTTTAATCTGTACACAGTCACTAATCACATTTGTGAACAAACACCTAAACAAGCTGAATTTGGAGGTGACAGAACTAGAAACCCAGGTATGAGACTCTTTCTTTTCAGTCACAAGAACTTTAAGGGCAAGTGAGCCTCAGCTGTGTCTTGTACATGGTCTTTCTCCTTGTACTATTAGTACAAGGAGAAAGACAACCTACAATTCTTTACATAAAGAATATTGAGTGTAATTTTCAAAAGCATTTTCTGTGGGTAAAACAGGATTTTTTCTGTGGAATTGGTTTTTTTTTTTTTTAAAAACCTGTCTGACCAATCTGTGGGTAAATTTTTATGCAATCAGCCAATATCCTTATAAAGTTTCCTGGATCTTGTGGAGGCATTCTGGCGGTAGGGAGAGATTTGGCCATATTGTGTAAATGGACCCTGGAAATGTGTGTGGTAAATAACAGGTACAATATGCACACCTAGGCCTCCTTTTATGAAACTACACTAACAGTTTCTAACGCGGGTAGCTGTGCTGAATGGCCTGCACTGCTCCCGACACTCAAAGGAACTCTATGAGTATCAGGAGTAGCGCGGGCCATTCAGCGGGGCTCCCCGCGCTAGAAACTGCCAGCGCAGTTTAATAGAAGAGGGGGCTAGTATTCCTGTGAAAATTTTCAAAGGATATTTTTGCTTTGAAAATGTGGCAGAGTCCACTCAGTGAAAAGTAAGCACTACCCCAAACACAGCATTTTTTTTCTTGTGCATTTTTTCTGGGAAATTTTATAAAGCACCTGTGTTTCACAAATAGAATAAAGGTGTTTTTTCTTACTAAGTATTTTAACTGCTCGTTCACAAAGGGGGTAACTTCATAACAGCATGCCTAAAATGGAAATGTCCAGTTTGTATTTATTTATTTATTTATACCCCGCCTTTCCCAAGGCGGGTCTCAATAAAGTACATACACAAAGAGAATCACATACATCACAACAAATAGAACATCAATAAAACATAATTATGATAATATAAAGCCTCCTAAAATTACAAAGAGTTGTAGAAATTACCTCCTCATTTTGTAAAAGTAGGCATAGTCTTCCTGTTCGCCTTTTTTTTTTTTTAATGTACACATATCGTATATACTCTAATATAAAGCGGGATTTTGGGGCAAAAAAATTAGCCCAAAAATGGGGGTCTCGGTTTATATTCAGGCCAGTGCCCTTCTCCCTGCCCTGTCCGTCGTAACTCCTCTGCCGAACCCTGGTGGTCCAGAGGTGCAGCGGGCAGGAGCGAGCTTTCTGTGCTCCTGCCTCGCTGTTAACCCAGTCAGTGGCTGCCTTGAGTTCTGGTTTCTTCAGCCGCTGAGCGGCACCGAGCAGGAGCGTGTTGGTGTTGCTGCTTGACGCTGAGCGGCTTTCTAACTGGCTCCCGTGAATTCTCACTCCTACCCTCTGCACCTCTGGGCCACCAGGGATCGGAAGAGGAGGGAGAACAGGGTGCAGATCCTGACAGGGGAGGGAGGGAAGGAAGGGGGCTGGGTGCAGTGCCTTGCAGGGAGGGGACTAGGTGCAGAGCCTGGCAGGGGATGGAGGAAAGGGGGTTGAGTGCAGAGCCCGACAGGGCAGGGCACTTGAATATTAAGTCACCCGACTTATATTCGAGTCAACCATTTTTCCTCCTTTTTGGGGGGAAAATGGGGATCTCACCTTATATTTGAGTATATATGGTACTTGCTCACAGTTTTTTAACAGCCATTTTCTGCTTGTAAAGCATGCTTTATACTCTAAAAGTGCTTTATAAAATTACCTCTGCAGATGACCAAAGGATTCAAATTACTAAACCTCGATCGAACTAGCCAATTTTCAAGTTCAGTTTAAAAAATTATACAGAAATACAGTACACCTTCTGGAATTTATGGAGCACCATTTGTCCCTTGAGCACTAGCGTTGTGCCATCATACCCGAGTACTGTGTGCCCTCATACGGAGCAAATACCATTTTAAATTAGTGTCTCGGAACACTGTTCAGCATGGCATTTCTTTTTTTCCAGTTTGCAGATGGTGTCTACCTAGTATTGCTTATGGGGCTCTTGGAAGACTATTTTGTTCCGCTGTACAATTTTTATTTAACACCTGAAAGTTTTGACCAAAAGGTGAGTGGAAGTTCATTTCTTGTTATGAGTCCTTACTTGATCCTCGAGTTTACTGGTTTCCTGGGTGTAATGGTAATAACCTCAGAGTGGCATCATGCATCTTCAGAAAATTTAAGCTTGATCGTTAATATCTTTTGGTGCTTTTGAAAATTTAAATATAAATTGCTTCTTTAATTTCATATCACATCATGTTCCAAAATAAAGAAGCACAATGTATAAAGTAACAAAATTTTAAGTACAAATAAAAAAAAATATCCTAATATTGCCCCCTAATTAAGGATCTCCCTTAAGAAATAGAGGCTAGGATTCATGTATAGTAAAAACTTAAGAATTGCCGCTGCTGGGTCAGACCAATGGTCCATCCTACCCAGCAGTCCGCTTACGCGGCGGCTCCAAGGTCAAGACCAGTGCTCCAAATGAATCCTCCAAATGTCCTAGAGCAGTGTTCTTCAACCTTTTTACACCCGTGGACCGGCAGAAAAAAAAGAATTATTTTTTGGACCGGCAAATTACTAGGACTAAAATTTAAAAACCCCGTTTCTGCCCCATCTCTACGAGCTCGGTCCCCACAAATCATCTGATCCCATCCACACAAGCCTCAGTTATGATTTTATATTGAATGTATTTTATTAAAGTATAAAAAGAAACAATATTCTGTACAATTGTCATTTTATAAATACAAATAATTCAGAGCAAGGATCAACAAAACCCCTGTCTCCCCTCCCCTTCACATATATCCCCTCTACTATCAAGAAAACTGAACAAGCCAAATTATTACAGAATGCTACACAGAAATATCATGCTAACAGAATATTGCAGTCACACATGACAGGAATAGTTTTAGAGGAGTGCAACTAGGGCAACTGCCCCCTGGTCAGAGAGCGCCCTAAGCCAGCTGGAAGCTAAAGAAGCACTGCCTGGGTTTTGCAGTCCCCAGTTATGTCTAACACCAGCTCTAGCAGGATATATATTTCAAATCTGATATATTCTTTTTTTTTTTTTTTTTAACAGCTTTATTTATTGGATTATTCATTACAATACCTTAGTAACAAACATTCATGAATGAACACAAAAATTGCAAATGTAAATTCCATTCAAGGAACAACAAAAATATATAAGGAAACTAATCAACCATATCCTAGTCCACATTATTACTGGTAGCCAGTATTTTAAATTAAAACATCAAATCTTTATGTGTACTATCTAGGAACAGGCAAATGGCTTTTATATATATTATACATCATCCTCCAAAAGTAAACTCAATATTAAAAATTAAACTTTCAACAAAGGTTTATCTTTAATAAAATCTTCCACCTGGGCTGGATCAAAAAACACATATTTATCACTTCCATATGAAATCAAGCATTTACACGGAAATTTCAAAAAGAAAGTAGCTCCGACTGCCAAAACCTTAGGCTTTAGCTGAAGGAACTGTTTCCTCTTGAACTGGGTTTGTCTAGAGACATCTGGAAAAATTATCACCCGTTGACCACAAAACATTTCTTGTTTTTTCAGGAAATATAATTTCAAAATATCTTGTTTTTCAAGCTCTGTCTTAAAGGTCACGAGAAGAGTTGCTCGTTTATCAATTATGTCTTTAGATGACTCCAAAAACTGTGATACATTCAAACTATCAGGTAACACTATTCTATCCATTCCACCTTCATCTACCTTTTCCTTGGTATCTCTTGAGATGTAATATAGATTATCCCAGGACAAGCAGGCAGGTATTCTCACTAGTGGGTGATGTCATCAGACAGAGCCCCGGTACGGACGTCTCACAAGCACGTGTTGCTTGTAGAAACTTAAAAGTTTCTAGATGCCCGCACCGCGCATGCGCCGGTGCCTTCCCGCCCGGAGGTCCGGGCGTGTCTCCTCAGTTCTTTTCTTTCCGCGGAGCTGAGAAGTTCAACTTCATCATGCGCTAGCTGAATTCAGTTAAATTTGCCTTCCTTATCCGCGTTTTCGCTTTCTTTTAATTACAGTTAACAGTACTTTTCTTTTTCAGTAAAAAAAAAAAAAAAAAAAGAAGATTATTTCCTCCGGCGGGTCGAACGGGCCGGCCACGTGGCTCAGGCCCACTGGCTTCGACCTCGCGGCGGAGATTTTCCGGCCTATGTCCCGGCCAATCACCGGGTTTAAAAAGTGCAGCAAGTGCCAACGCGCGATTTCACTCACGGACCCTCACCGGCGCTGTTTGCAGTGTTTGGGCCCTGACCACATTCCGAAATCGTGCAGGCCTTGCTCTACCCTTACGGCACGCTCATTCAAGCGGCGTTGCCTATTGTGGGAATCGATGTTCAAGATGGACGCAGCTAAGGATCCCTCAGCCTCCACTTCATCTGATACCTCCCCAGTTCGGGAGAAACCGGTATCGACCCCTCCTGCATCGAGTGTGGTGAAACCGGCATCGTTCATCCCGACACCATCCACGAGCTCAACGTCGGTGCCTGCCCCGGTCTCCTCGGTTCAGGTACCTCTTCCTTCCACAGTGCCACCAGTGGTCATCAAAGTGCCGAAAGCTACTAAGCAGAAGCACTCGGCCTCGAAGGAGCGCGATGACCGTGCAGGAGGACCCCCTTTCGGTGCGGATCCCTCCTTATCGGCTTCGCTACGGTCCGTGCTGGAAGCTCAATTTGTTGAGCTCATGCAGACCATCGGACCCGGGCTCATCGCTGCCATACAGGGTGACCTCCCGGTACCGGTCCAAAGGGGCGGTCCGCCCCCTCCCCCTCCTCCACGCCGTTCGACCTCGAAAACCGACGAGGACGAACGGGGGAGGGCGGCGATGCCCATGCGGCAAGCCTCGCTTACCGATATGCCGCCATTAGAACCCATTACGCCTCCGCGCCAACATGGGACCAGACCTCCGATCGATACTCAAAGCCCTGGGCATAGTCAGGAAGAGTTCTTCCGTACTCCTTACCAGACTTGGGTAGCATCGCAAGAATCCGCATCGCAACCCCAGTTGCGATCCACCGCTTCCAGCCCTATCCACCACTTGGGGGCCTCGGGAGACCATGCTATGCACAGACGATCCCGATCCCCGTCCCGCCACCGAGACGGGCACCGATCAAGACACTCATCCTGGCACTCTTCACGCCATTCGGAGGTGTCACCGCAGAAAAAACTGCAACGTAGGGGATACTCCTCATCAGAGGTGTCCCCTCCGGAGGGCCCGGAGTACGAGGAGACACCGGTGCCCGATTCTCCTTGCCACTCCCCGATGTCCATGGACCCGGAGGCCTCCTCCTCCTCCAGCCCGTCCCACAGACCGACGCTGGCGGATCAATTGTCCTTCTCATCATTTCTCCGACAAATGGCGGATGATCTGGATGTGACCCTTGACACGGGCTCCCGATACTCCAAAGAGTATCTGGACACCATGCATTTACCTAACCCTCCAACGGAGTCGCTTCGGCTCCCCCTGCATAAATTGCTGGATCAGACCTTCATGCAGTGTTTCGAAACACCGTACTCCATACCGGCGATTCCCAGCAAACTCGATGCTCGATACCACATCGTGCACCATAAAGGGTTTGAGGGCCCTCAACTCTCCCACCAATCCCTACTGGTCGAGTCCTCTCTTAAACGCTCTCATCCCTCCCAGGTCTACGCCTCTGTACCGCCGGGCCGAGAGGGGAGAACGATGGACAAATTTGGTAGAAAATTCTATCAAAACTCCATGATGGCATCACGGGTGCTGAACTACAATTTCTTTTTCTCTTCCTATCTGGAGTTCTTCTTGCCGGTGCTCCGCAAGTTCACTCCGTTCATAGACAACCAAGCTCGATTCGAGTTCGAGGAAGTGGTAGCCTCCCTCTCCCAATTACGCCTCCAGCTGATGCAATCCTCCTTCGATGCATTCGAACTCTCGGCACGTGCTGCCGCAAGCGCGGTAGCCATGCGTCGCCTGGCATGGCTCCGTACAATCGATATGGATCCCAACCTCCAGGACAGACTCGCCAACGTACCATGTGCTGGAGCTGACCTGTTCGATGAGTCTATCGAAACTATTACCAAGAAGCTGTCGGATCATGAAAAATCTTTTCAATCCATCCTGCGGCCCAAACCCAAACCTCAACAGTCTCGACCTTCCAGGCCACCCCTGATTTACCAGCGGCGTTACATGCCCAGACAAACGCCTGCTGCGAGACAACCTGCGAAGAGACAACCTCCCCAGAAGTCTCAGCAAAAACCTCAGCCACCGGCTGCACCTAAGGCTCCCCAGCCCTTTTGACTCCCCTCCCGGGAGCATAACCGACACCGTTCTGCACTCAGCCTCTCCCATAGGGGGCCGCCTCCATCTTTTTTACCATCAATGGGAGGCCATAACCACGGACCTATGGGTCCTTACCATCATAAGAGAAGGATACTCCCTCCAATTCCATCGGGTCCCCCCGGACCATCCTCCAAGAGAGTATCCTTCAAGCTCGACGCAGACCGCCCTTCTTCTTCAGGAAGTCCAAACCTTACTTCAGCTTCGGGCTGTCGAGCCGGTCCCGTCAGACCAATTGAACCGAGGGTTTTACTCCCGGTACTTCCTCGTCCCGAAGAAAACGGGCGACTTGCGACCCAGTTTAGACCTTCGGGCCCTCAACAAGTTTCTGGTCAAAGAGAAGTTTCGCATGTTGACTTTGGCTTCTCTATACCCCCTCCTCGAGCAGAACGACTGGTTATGCTCCCTGGATCTCAAGGAGGCCTACACTCACATCCCCATTCACCCGGCCTCCCGAAAGTTCCTCAGATTTCGGGTGGGAAATCTGCACCTACAATATCGAGTGCTACCATTCGGCCTATCTTCGTCCCCCAGAGTCTTCACAAAGTGCCTGGTGGTAGTGGCCGCGGCACTCTGGGACAGGGGTCTACAGGTGTTCCCATACCTCGACGACTGGCTCATCAAGGCCCCGTCAGCCCCAGAGGTCACTTCGGCGGCCTTGGCTACAACCTACTTCCTCCAGAATTTGGGCTTCGAGATCAACTTTTCCAAGTCTCATCTACAACCCACCCAGTCCCTCCCCTTCATCGGAGCGGTCCTGGACACCACCCGACTCCGAGCATTCCTGCCTCTGCAACGCATGGAGTCTCTTCTTCATCTCTGCCAGTCGGTGTCTATTCGCCAAACCCTACCGGCGAGACAACTGATGGTGCTCCTGGGCCATATGGCCTCCACAGTACATGTGACACCCTTTGCCAGACTCCATCTCAGGATCCCCCAGTGGACCCTGGCATCACAGTGGAATCAGACGTCCGATCCACTATCCAAACACATCTTAGTCACACCTGCTCTTCGGCAGTCTCTACTTTGGTGGATGACCTCTTCGAATCTATCCAGAGGTTTGCTGATGCACTCTCCCCCCCATCAGAAAGTTCTCACAACCGATTCATCGAATTATGCATGGGGGGCCCACCTGGATGGTCTCCGCACCCAAGGATTCTGGACCAGTGCGGAAAGACTACACCAAATCAATCTACTGGAACTCAGAGCCATCTTCAATGCGCTCCAAGCTTTCCAACACCTACTTCACGACATGGTAATCCTCATTCGCACAGACAATCAGGCCGCCATGTATTATATCAACAAGCAAGGAGGCACGGGCTCGGCCCTCCTTTGCCAGGAAGCTCTACGAGTCTGGGACTGGGCGGTGCGCCACAACGCCTTCCTCAGAGCAGTCTACATTCAGGGGGAGAACAACGTCTTAGCAGACAAACTGAGTCGTCTACTACAACCGCACGAATGGACTCTCCATTCCAGCCCCCTTCACCAAATCTTCACACAGTGGGGGACGCCTCAGATAGACCTCTTTGCGGCTCCCCACAACTCCAAACTGCCTCAGTTTTGCTCCAGGAT
Organism: Geotrypetes seraphini; assembly: GCF_902459505.1. NCBI lineage: Eukaryota > Metazoa > Chordata > Amphibia > Gymnophiona > Dermophiidae > Geotrypetes > Geotrypetes seraphini. The sequence goes on along the minus strand of NC_047090.1, from coordinate 61,665,857 downwards.
CTACACCCCTCATCGCCTCGAGGCAGATGCTTTTCTACTGAACTGGGGGAAACGATTTCTATATGCGTTCCCACCATTCCCGCTGATCCAGAAGACTCTGGTCAAGCTGAAACTCGAACAGGCCACCATGATCCTAATAGCTCCTCGGTGGCCCAGACAACCTTGGTTCTCCCTCCTACTTCAACTCAGCAGCAGGGAACCAGTACCACTTCCAGTGTTTCCTTCACTACTTACTCAACATCAAGGATCACTGCTTCATCCCAACCTGCAGTCTCTCCACCTGACAGCTTGGTTCCTCTCAACGTAACCCCTCACCACTTCTCTCAAGAAGTGAGGGAGGTCTTGGAAGCTTCCAGGAAGCCCGCCACTCGACAATGCTACTCCCAGAAATGGACTAGATTCTCCTCATGGTGTGTTTCTAAATCAAAGGAACCTCAGCGAGCTTCCTTATCCTCTGTGCTGGACTATCTCCTACACCTATCTCAATCCGGGCTCAAGTCTACATCCATACGAGTCCACCTGAGCGCTATTGCGGCGTTCCACCAGCCCCTACAAGGGAAACCCCTCTCGGCCCATCCGGTGGTCGCCAGATTTATGAAAGGACTCTTCCATGTTAACCCTCCTCTCAAACCACCCCCAGTAGTTTGGGACCTCAATGTAGTCCTTTCCCGTCTCATGAAGCCCCCGTTTGAACCACTCAACAGGGCCCCTCTTAAGTATCTCACCTGGAAAGTGCTTTTCCTGGTAGCCCTTACGTCCGCTCGCAGAGTCAGCGAACTCCAGGCACTGATGGCGGATCCACCATTCACAGTATTCCATCATGACAAGGTGGTCCTCCGCACTCACCCGAAATTCCTGCCTAAGGTGGTCTCAGAATTTCATCTCAACCAATCCATTGTACTTCCAGTATTCTTCCCTAAGCCCCATTCTCACCACGGAGAATCGGCCCTTCACACTCTAGACTGTAAACGTGCGCTGGCTTTCTACCTGGATCGCACCAAGCCACACAGAACCACTCCTCAACTTTTTGTCTCCTTCGACCCTAATAAGTTGGGAAGACCCGTATCAAAGCGCACCATCTCTAATTGGATGGCGGCTTGTATCTCTTTCTGCTATGCCCAGGCTGGATTATCACTTCCTTGTAAGGTCACAGCCCATAAGGTCAGAGCAATGGCAGCCTCAGTAGCATTCCTCAGATCAACACCAATCGAGGAAATTTGTAAGGCTGCCACCTGGTCCTCGGTTCACACATTCACCTCACATTATTGTCTGGATACTCTCTCCAGACGGGATGGACAGTTTGGCCAAACAGTATTGAAAAATTTATTCTCTTAAGTCGCCAACTCCCCCTCCATCCCACTGAGGTTAGCTTGGAGGTCACCCACTAGTGAGAATACCTGCCTGCTTGTCCTGGGATAAAGCAATGTTACTTACCGTAACAGTTGTTATCCAGGGACAGCAGGCAGCTATTCTCACGTCCCACCCACCTCCCCTGGGTTGGCTTCTCAGGCTAGCTACCTGAACTGAGGAGACACGCCCGGACCTCCGGGCGGGAAGGCACCGGCGCATGCGCGGTGCGGGCATCTAGAAACTTTTAAGTTTCTACAAGCAACACGTGCTTGTGAGACGTCCGTACCGGGGCTCTGTCTGATGACATCACCCACTAGTGAGAATAGCTGCCTGCTGTCCCTGGATAACAACTGTTACGGTAAGTAACATTGCTTTATCAACCTCAAAGGTCTCCACTTTAGTATAATGCAATATCTCCCTCAAATACATTCTCAAGAGCTCCATCGGAGAAAGGTAATGTGTGATTGGAAAATTTAATAGGCGAAGATTTTTAACTCTGATAGCATTTTCCATTTTTTCTAATTTAGCATGTGTCATCATACTATCCTTTATATTAGAAACAGCACTAGCTTGTAAATTACCTACTACCTGATCTAACTTTTCAACCTTCACAGCTGTTTCTCCAATTTTATCATCTTGTTCTTTAATTTTCACAGTTACATCAGATGAAAATTGACATAAGTTCAAAACGGTTTTTTGTAAAGATGACTCTATTCTGTTAATACTAAGCCAAACATCATTTAGAGTGATCACTTTATCCCTGGGGAGAGCATCTGAGCTTTGCCCAGTAATCATTTGTACTGGGGTTAGTTCTTTAGTTTGCCCCAGGGATTGTCCTGAAACCTCCAGACCAGATAGTAAAGATGATTGAGGGGAAGAAGAAATTATTCCTTCCTTGAAAGGGGAAGGAGATTCTTCTAACCGTAAGGAATATGATGGTTGAGGAGGTGGTGTTGGTTCCCCAGAGGATAAGGAAACAGCTTGAATGTTAAAAGTTACCTGTTCCTCAACATGTGGCAAGATAGGAACCACAAGATGACGATCCATCGGACCTGTTGTCCCAGCAGATGGTGTTGCTTTAACCTTCCTCTTGCCCATATTGAAGATTCGATAGCTCTGCTTCCTGCTCCTCTTGGGCTCCGAAGGGGCTCAAAAGGGGCAAACCCCTTTAGCCACGCCCCTTCGGCTCGCGACCCGAGGCTCATGACCGCGGGCCGCGTACCGCGGCTGCTCCATTTTTTAAAGGCTCCCCGGAGGACCCTCTCAGCAAGCTGGGTCGGGCTGCTGTGGGACTGCCTGTCCCGATGTGAAGGAGTGCTAAACAGCACTGGCTACAGGCTCTCTCGCGGCTGCTCCATTTTTTAAAGGCTCCCCGGAGGACCCTCTCAGCAAGCTGGGTCGGGCTGCTGCGGGACTGCCTGTCCCGATGTGAAGGAGTGCTAAACAGCACTGGCTACCCTGATATATTCTAATCACAAAATAGAAATAAAATTATTTTTTTCTACCTTTTGTCGTCTCTGGTTTCTGCTTTCAATCTTCTTTTCACTCTCTTCCTTCCAGCGCCTGCCCTCTGTCTCTTCAATCCAGCATCTGCCCCTTCCATCCACTGTGTGTCCTCTCCCCCTTCCATATGGTATCTGTATTCTTTCTATGCCCCTCTCCCCTTTCCATCCATCTTGTGCCCCCTCTCTCCTTTTTACATGATTCATTCCAGCTTCACTGCTCTCTTCATTTTTATCTCTCCTACACCAGATCTATCATTATTGTCCCCTCTCTGCTTATTTTTCTGCTGACCCCTTCCTATCATCAATCTCTCTACTTTCTCATGCCTGTGTCTCCCCTTCCCCTCATCTAATCTCTCTGCCAGCTGTTTCCTTCCTTTTTTCATTCTCCCTTCCCTCCTCCTCCTGTCCAGCAGTAACTCTCTTCCCTTCCTCCCCTCCCAGCAGCATCTCTCCTTCTCCCTCTCCAGTAGCAGCTGTCTCTTTTTTTTTCCCTTGCCCACAAGCTTCCCTCCAGGTCCAGTAGCAGCTGTCCCTTTTTTTCCCTTGCCCAGCAGCTTCCCAGACTCCTTTCCCTCCTCCCCTCCCAGCAGCATATCTCCTTCTCCTTCCCTCCAGGTCCAGTAGCAGCTGTCCCTTTTTTTCCCTTGCCCAGCAGCTTCCCAGACTCCTTTCCCTCCTCCCCTCCCAGCAGCATCTCTTCTTCTCCCTCCCTCCAGATCCAGTAGCAGCTGCCCCTTTTTTTCCCTTGCCCAGCAGCTTCCCAGACTCCAATAGTGGCTTTCTCCCCTCCCAGCAGCTCTCCTTACTTCCCAGCGCAGCGATTCAGGAAGGCAGTCTCGGGTCCTTTGTTGGGTCGCACCACCTCTGAGGAAAGAGGAAGTTGCATCATCAGAGGCAGCCGCGACTCAGCAAAAGCCCCGAGGCTGCCTTCGTGAATCGCTGCGCTGGGAAGTAAAGGAGAGCTGCAGAGAGGGTAGAAAGCCACTGTCGGAGGCTCCCCATGATTTCTCCGGCCCAGCGCAGACTTAAGCTGTTGATCTTGCTGGCCCTGCGCGGACCGGCAGGAAATTGAAGGGAGTCAATCTTGCTGGCCCTGTGCGGACCGGCAGAAATTTCCTGCGGACCGACATCGGTCCGCGTACCGGCGGTTGAAGAACTGTGTCCTAGAAGATTCCCAGGTGGTCATAAATGAGATTTGCATATTCTGCCTCCACTGCATGCAGATTTGTCATGCATATTCATTGAGAATATCTTGCAAGCCTGACTGCATGTAGTTCAAAGGCCATGTTTGAGAATCGATATAGATAAATAGACAAATTAGTCATAAAACTGAGAACAGTGACCCTTTAGCAATAAATTATTTACCCAAAACACACCTTGGCCTAGGACAGTAGCTCATGGCACAGCATTGGAGCCTACAGTCAGATTTGTTGAGAATTTTGGCATTCTGGAAGCTCCTTGGCTGTTTGAAGTTGTAGAAAGTATAGTGATTATTTATTGATACACTATAGACTTCCTCTACAACAATAGCTTGTGAATACTATAAATATCTCTCTTCAAACATCCACCTTATAGAGAGTCAAAGAGCCCAGACAAAACTCAGATCTGCAAAACTTGCTTTGATCTTACTATTGCCTTAAAAAACCTCTCCTAGAGTACTTATATTTTTAGATGAATATAATCCAAGAGATATTGTTACTCACTGCATTTGCTGCTACTAGAGAGTAACTGCTTTGAAAAATGGTAGACATTTAGGGGTGAATTCTATAAACGGCGTCCCGATTGTAGGCGGTGGTAAGTGTCCTACCACAGTCTAACCAGCCAATCAAGACTCATGTTTAAAAAAAAAAAAAACACCCTGAGGCAGGCAGCCCCAATTGTAGGTGTTTTCTCCCTGCAGCGATTAGTTTAGTGGCCATAGCAGGGAACCCGATCTCCCGCAAAGTCATCCGGCATGAGGGATGCCCAGTCCCTTTTAACAGAACCCCCAATGACCCCCTTGAATGTCCGTGGCAGGAGGAGTCACCCAATTTCTCCTACTGCCATCACCCGAAGATCACCGGCAGGAGGGATGCCCAGTCCCTCCTGCCAGAAACTTCCTCCCCCCCCCCTGAAAACTTATCCCCGACACCCCTCCAAGCCTACCTGGATCGCGCATACCTTTTTCTTGTAGGTCGGCTGGAGGGATGCTTACTCCCTGCGGCTAGCAGGCCCACCTCCACAGAATGATTGGCCTTCCCCTTCCCAGTGCATCCTGAGATGCACCTTGGAAGGGCCTAAGGCCCTGATTGTCCCAGACACCTAAGGGCCTTAGGTGCCTGGGCCAACCAGAATCTTAGGCCTCCCTCCCAGTGCATTCTGGGATGCTCTGGAAGTAGTTTAAGACTCCAATTAGCCAGATCCCTTAAGTCACTCCCTTGGAGGGTGGCCTAAGGGATCTGACCAATCAGGCCCTCCCAGTGCATCCCAGAATGCAGTGGGAGGAAGTACTAAGATTCTGGTTGGCCCAGGTGCCTAAGGCCCCTCCTGTGAGAGGGGCCTAAGGCCCCTGGTCCAATCAGGGCCTTAGGCCCCACCCTGGTGCATCCCAGGATGCACCGGAAAGGTCCAACATTCTGTGGAGGTGGGCCTGTCGGCCAGAGGGAGTAAGCATCCCTCTGGCCAGCCTACAAGTAAAAGGTACAGGGGGCATCCGAGTGGGCTTCTGGGGTGTCAGAGTAGGGGCAACTTTTGGGGGGTTCAGGTAGGAGGGACTGAGCATTCCTGCTGCTGTTGATTTTCAGACGATGGTGGCAGGAGGAATTAGGCATTTCTCCTGCTGTGGACTTTTGGGAGTTCTGGCAGGAGGGACTGGGCATCACTCCTACTGTTGATCTTCGGGTGATGGCGGGCATTCCTCCTGCTGCGGCCATTTTTCTTTTTTTTGGGGGGGGGGGTTGGAGGTTCCAGCAGGAGGAACTGGGCATCCCTCCTGCTGGCCAACTTCGTGGAGGGAGGGGTTCTACTGCAGCCGCTAAACTGATCACAACAGGGAGATTCCCTTGCCACGATCAGTTCAGCGGTCGTGTGTATTTGAAATGTAGGCTAGCATTTTGTTGGCCTACATTTCAAGTGCCTATCACAGCCCTAGGGAGACGCCTAGGGCTATAGAAGCTCGCCTAAGGCTACTTTCGCCTTGGGCAAGCTTAGGCGGCCCTGCGCATCTCCCTAGGCTTGTGAAAATGCTTACAATGTAGGGTGCCTGCCTCAGGGTGATGGAGCAATGTAAGGCAAAGTAGATGGAGGAATTGGCCCAGGAGGGGGGTTTGGGCTGGATGAAAGGGCACAGAGGAGGGCTGGAGCTGAAGGTAAGGGAGTGAGAGGTGGTTGACCTATGGAGGAGAGGATGAGCTGAAGGGAAGGGAGGGAGCTACAGGACCTGCAGGAGGCGGAGCTGGAGGGAAGAGGAAGAGGTGCTGCACCTGTGGAAGGGGGGATGCTGGAGGGAAGAGAAAGAAAAAGGAGATGCCATACTAAGCAAATAAAGGAATAGGGAATGAAATACTTGACACAGCAGAGGAGACACAGAGAGGTAGCAGAAACAGGGATGAAATAATGGGCATGGAGAGGAGAATAGGGATAGGGATACAAAGGGAGATGCTGCATGGGAATGGTACATGGACAGAGAGGGGCAATGCCAGCCATGGGAGGGGGGTATATGGACACAGAGGGAAAGTGCTAGATGTGGGAGAGAATAGGAACACAGAAGGGAGATGAGTAATGCTGGACATAGAGAAGTGATGACAAATACAGGGAGATGGACACAGGGGAGATACTGGACGGGGAGGTATAGAGGACCCAGAGAAGGGAAAGATAGGTACACAAAGATAGAAGATAAATGGTGAGCACAGAGAAGAAATGTCAAATGAGCAGGAGACCATGGTGAGTGAGTTAAAAGATGACAGAGGGAAACAGAAACCAGAGACTGGGACCAATATTGTCTGAAAAATAAAATGACCAGCCAACAAAAGATAGAAAAATAATTTTATTTTCTATTTTGTGATTAGAATATATGAGAACTGAAATGTTTATCCTGTCAGTGCTGTTGTTAGACATTGGTAGGGCCCAAGGCAAAAATTTGGGAAGGGACCCAAAAGCCCACTACTAGCCCATGCCATCTTCAGCTACCAGCAGGCTTAGCGCTTTCTCTAGCCAGGGGGCAGTTGCCCTAATTGCCCTCCTAATTGGCCTAACACCATCTCTGGCATGTTTTGCATAGTATAGGAGGAAATGAATCTTTTTATTTCTTTAGTATTGTACTATATGGACTGTGTGGCTTCTTGGGATTTTGGTTTTAGTTTTATCATTTTAGGTCAGTTATTATGTGTTTGGCATTTGTGTTCTGTGTGTATGATCAAGATATTCTGTTAGGATGAATTTTCTATGTAGCATTCAGTTTTCCTGATAGTGGAGGGGATATTGTGAGGAGAGATGGGTTTGTTCTTTTTTTCTGTATTTGTGATTTATAAAATGACAGCATATTGTTCCTTTTTATGCTTTAATAAAATTATTTCAATATAAAATAGCTAGTCAAGGCTTGTGCGGATGGGATCAGACAGAGCCGGCGAGGATGGGGACAGAGTCTACAGGGATAGGGGCAAGGATGGGACTGCAGGGATGGGGACAATTTTTTCCCCCGTGTAATTCTCTAGAAATATTTTGATCAATTGTATTTCTGCTTATGTAGTTCAGGCATTATTGTTGTTCCAAACCTGTTTACTTGGACTGTTCTAGGAATATCTTGTGTAAACTTCAAATGGTCCAAAACAAAGCAGTTTGCCTAATTTTTTTACTTTCAAAGTCAGACTGTATTTCTCAATAATTTCAGTGCTTGCATTAGCTTTCAGTTGGGGCAAGGATTATGTTTGTTTTATTGTTATTTAAGATTTTGCATGGAGAGGCTCCAACTTATATTTATTTTTTACTTATTTTATTTCTATACCACTTATATCTTAAGTGGTTTTACATTCAGGTACTTTATCATAATTTCCTTTCTGTCCCGGCGGGCGCAAACTCTAGTATACCTGGGGCAATGGGGGGATTAAGTGACTTACCCACAATCACAAGGAGCAGCGAGGGATTTGAACCACACCCTCAGGGTGCTGAGGCTGTTGCTCTAACCACTGCGTCACACACACCCCATAGCCTTGTGGCTTTTCCACCTGCTAGCCAAATATAGTTTTAAAGATCTATTTGCCTTTTTATTTTGCACAGTTTAGAGGGCAGTGTTCTATCTAGGTGATTGTTTAATTCATCTCCAAGCTGCTAAAGAGTGGAAGTTATGGCTGCCCCCACTTAGGGCTTCTTTTACTAAGGTGTGCTAGCGTTTGTAGCGCACGCAAAAGATTCACGCGCGTAAACCATGCACTAAATGAAAAATACTAACGGAAGCTCTATGAAGGCGTTAGCGTTTAGTGTACGTGGCATTGTAAAACTGCTAGTGCACCTTAGTAAAAGGGGCCCTTAGGGCTCCTTTTACGAAGCCGCATTAGCGGCTTTATCGCATGCGACTTTTTATCATGCATTAACCCCTGCGCTAGCCGAAAAACTACCGCCTTATCAAGAGGAGGTGGTAGTGGCTAGTGTGGCCGGCAGTTTAGCGCGCGTTAAACCGCTAACGCAGCTTCGTAAAAGGAGCCCTTAGTGTTTCAGATTACAGTGGAACCTTGGTTTACGAGCATAATTCGTTCCAGATGCATGCTCGTAAACCAAATTGCTCATATATCAAAGCGAGTTTCCACATAGGAAGGGAAACTCGCTTTGATTCATTCCACCTCCCTCTCCCCCGCTCGAACCGGCATCGCCCTCCCCCCCTGTGAGCATCCCTCAACCGCAAGAAACACATCGCACCCCCATGCTGGAAGCGGCATCCACTCGCCCTCCCAAACAAGCTCCTTACCCCATCTGTGCTTGCCGGTGCAAGTGACAGAGATCCTGCCTCTTGCCTGGGCTGGGCCTTGAGCATCTGCACATGCTTAAGGCCTTCTGGCTCTCGTTCTCTTCGAGATCTCGGAGGTGGTGCGATGCAGTTCTCGCGGGGGGGGGGGGGGGTGCGATGCCAGTTGAGCGGGGGAAGGTGTTTGTTTATTGGGACATGCTCGGTTTGCGAGTTAAGGTTTGCGGGAGTGTTTTGCTCGTCTTGCAAAACACTCACAAACCCAGGTTCCACTGTATATAGTTTTTAGAAAACTTTAGAAATTATACTTATATAGTAGGTTTACTTCATGTTAATTGGAGATACTATAGGAGTGTTTTTATGAAGTATTTGTAATTCTTGGGTATGCTCATTGTTCTTTATTGTTATCTGCTTAGAACTTGTTTTCAGGTGTGGGCGGAATAGAAGAATAAAATGCTTTTTAGGCAGCTAGCTTGGGTTTTTCACTGTGCTGCTGATTTTAATATATGGTAGCCATTAGCGCAGTATATCATACAGTAAAACCCACACTAATAACTTATGCAGCTTAGTAAATGACCCCCCTAAACTGGCTTAGTCTGTGAAACTGGGCTGTGCAAGTCCAATAGTGGCATAAAGCTATGGAAAAAAAATGTAGATAGCCCCTCCAGTTGAGTTTCGAAAGATGGGCATAATTTGAGGTCCTCTTGATTTAATTGGGTAAGAATAGGAACCAGATTGTTAGAACTCTGTTCATTTTTGGCTGAATAGATTGAATTAAGGGCTAGCTGTTCTGGGGCTGTTCAGAAATCTGCTATTTTTTTCCTTTCATTAAATTCTCTTTTCATCTTTTGTATGACCTGATTTCTTTGGATTAAAGCAAGCACGGCAGAATGCAAATTACTAGCTTGTCAGTCATAACTGTGATAAGAATTAAATGGTTCATTTAATTCCCTGGGCTTGCAGGTCCCATATCTGGCATTTCTTCACATCAATCACTGTTGTGAAATGAAAATTGGTATTTTGCGATTACGATGTGTCCCTGTATATTTCTGGAATAGGCCATTTCTTTTTAACCTGGCTAGTAAGTAATGTTAAAAAGCAAGGAGAAATTATACTTTGAGAATTCATCTCGGCTTGGTTTTGTTATATTCTCCCACTTATCTAAATAGAAAATGTACAGCATTTTCCAAAGTGTATGCAATATTTCAACTGAAAGGCTCTCCTCCCACCTTAAGAAATAAGATACAAATTAATTTTTATCATTGTGTTTGTCTATATTTTATTAGGGTTGTGTATGTTAGTGTTTATTTAAAACTTTACTGTGCACTTAAACAATGTATATTATCTTGATTAACACATATATTGTAAAAAATATTAGAAATGAAGCGATCCAGAGGAGGGCGACGAAAATGATAGGAGGCTTGCGCCAGAAGATGTATGAGGAGAGACTGGAAGCCCTGAATATGTATACCTTAGAGGAAAGGAGAGACAGGGGAGATATGATTCAGACGTTCAGCTACTTTAAGGGTATTAACATAGAACATAATCTTTTCCAGAGAAAAGAAAATGGTAAAACTAGAGGACATAATTTGAGGTTGAGGGGTGGTAGATTCAAGAGCAATATTAACATAAGAACATAAGCAATGCCTCCACTGGGCCAGACCTGAGGTCCATTGTGCCCAGTAGTCCGCTCACGCGGCGGCCCCAACAGGTCCAGGACCTGTGCAGTAGCCCTCTATCTATACCCCTCTATCCCTTTTCCAGCAGGAAATTGTCCAATCCTTTCTTGAACTCCAGTACCGTACTCTGTCCTATTACGCCCTCTGGAAGCGCATTCCAGGTGTCCACCACACACAGGGTAAAGAAAAACTTCCTAGCATTCGTTTTGAATCTGTCCCCTTCCAACTTTTCTGAATGCCCTCTTGTTCTTTTATGTTTTGAAAGTTTGAAGAATCTGTCCCTCTCTATTCTCTCTATGCCCTTCATGATCTTGTAGGTCTCTATCATGTCTCCTCTGAGTCTCCGCTTTTCCAGGGAGAAGAGCCCAAGTCCCTCCAATCTTTCAGTGTATGAAAGGTTTTCCATGCCCTTAATCATTCGTGTCGCTCTCCTCTGGACCCTCTCAAGTATTGCCATATCCTTCTTAAGGTATGGTGACCAATACTGAACACAGTACTCCAGGTGCAGGCGCACCATTGCCCGATACAACGGCAGGATGACTTCTTTTGTTCTGGTCATAATACCCTTCTTAATAATACCCAACATTCTGTTTGCCTTCTTCGCGGCTGCTGCGCATTGGAAATTCTACTTTACGGAGAGGGTGGTGGATGCCTGGAATGTGCTCCCGAGAGAGGTGGTGGAGAGTAAAACTGTGACTGAGTTCAAAGAAGTGTGAGATGAACATAGAGGATCTAGAATCAGAAAATAATATTAAATATTGAATTAAGGCCAGGACTGGGCAGACTTGCATGGTCTGTGTCTGTGTATGGCCGTTTGGTGGGGGGTGAGCTGGGGAGGGCTTCAGTGGTTGGGAGGGTGTAGATGGGCTGGAGTAGGTTTTGACGGATATTTCGGCAGTTGGAACCCAAGCATAGTTCTGGGTAGAGCTTTGGATTCTTGCCCAGAAATAGCTGAGAAGAAAAAAATTAAAAAAAATTTAAATTGAATCAGGCTGGGCAGACTAGATGGACCATTCGGGTCTTTATCTGCCGTCATCTACTATGTTACTGTGTATGAACTGAAATCCTAAAATCTGAAGAAAATGATCCAAAAAAAACCTCAAAAATATTGTCATGCACATTTCATATGTATGAGCTTAAAGGGAGCGAGAGAGCTCTCGACTTCTACATCATATACAGAGTATATGGCAGTAAAATATGGCATTTCACTTAGGGCTCCCTTTACAAAGGTGCGCTAGCATTTTTAGCGCATGCACCGGATTAGTGTGCGCTATAGTGCGCGCCAGCCGAAAAACTGCCGCCTGCTCAAGAGGAGGCGGTAGTGGCTAGCGCGCGCTATTCCGCGCGTTAAGGCCTTAGCTTAAGGCTCCTTTTATAAAGCCGTGTTAGCAGCTTTAGCGCACGTGACTTTTTTAATCACGCGCTAACCCCTGCGCTAGCCGATAAACTACCACCTGCTCAAGAGGTAGCGGCTAGAGCGGCCGGCGGTTTAGCACGCGCTATTACGTGCGTTAAACTGCTAACGCGCCTTCGTAAAAGGAGCCCTTAGTTTACCACTAGAGAGACTAAACTGTGATAATGCAGTACTGCAGATTCCCAGTGCAATAGGGCTGGTATGCTGAGTCACGGGTCTTGCTCCTGTGAGTCCATCGCAAGAGATGCTGATCACAGTTTTCAGCACCTCCTCCTTCTTCCTGCTCTCTGCTGCCCCCAGTCAATTATTTCTTTTGAAAGGGAGCCTACAGAGGCAACTTTGCTCGGTCTTCTTTTTTGGTTTTCAAGTTATTTTTGCCTTTTTTTTTTTGTGGGGAATTTTTTGTTCCTTTTCAGCTCCAGTGATTTGCTAGCCTGCGTGAGAGGAGCAGGCTTCGGTGAAGCAGTTCATCATCCGAAGCATGAGAATAAGTGCTTTTTTGTCTACATCCGTTAATGCTGGCTGAGATACAGTATAGGAGACACAGATAATCATCTGCAGTACAAGCCAGAATTTCTGGTCTACAACCGTTAAGGCTGGTAGAGATTTTATATTTTGTAGAATGGTGTTAAATTATGTTCATAAGAAAAATTGAAAAAAACTAAAAATTACTATAAAATATAAAATAAATTTTTGAGTAGTAGTAAAATGAATGAGACTTAATATAATATAAGTCAAAATAATATGAAGGTTTGGATCTATGAAAGATACCCCTGCCACAATTCCTAAAAGGAGAATATTATGATGATCCTTGGAGTGATAATTCTGAGATTCTTTCCTTCATTTAGTTATCCAATACTTGTAGGTTAACCTTGTGTGGATCCTGATTTTTGATTGGTTAATCAAAATTTTTCATTTTATTTTGAGATTTTTTTAATTATCTGCTAATCCGCAGCCCAATACTTCCAGAGAGCATCTTTTAAAGGGGCCAGCATGGTAAAAATGAGGTGCGGGCAGCCCTCCCCCCCCAGCAAAGACACACTGAAGATACCCCACTCTCCCAAAGATCTGTACTTCAGAAGTGTTCAAGCCTTGCCCTCACCCCCTTTGTATTCTTTCCCTTTCTCCTCACTCATCCATTTTGAACCCAGCCCTGCTAGGGGCTGGATCAACAGGGGTTCATTTCTGTCCTGGGACCCCTTGGCCACCAGTGATCATTTGTGGGGTGACCTGGAGGAGACGGGGGTGGTGGTAATGAGGGTAGGGGCAGGGCATCTAAACTAATGCATCTTCAGGGGGTGATTTTTGTTTGCTGAGCTGGCCCAGTACTTCCAGGCAGGAAAAATAATGCCAACTTCAAGCTGCCCTTATTTTTTCCTGGAATAATATAGCTTACAAATTTCAACACAATATATGTTGTTCAGTTTTATATAATAATGTAAGATGCTATGCATGCATCTCATTATTTTAAGGTGCCACCTGCTAATAACTTGTGTAACAGTAAATTAATATGCAGTTTTGCTATTTAACATGTGTTGAGAAGCTAAAATAATGTATTATTCCCTTAGCACATATTAGTAAGCCAGTCTAGTGGCCTTATTTTAACTGCACTTTATAGCTTCTCTGAAGTATATTGATCTTTCCTTTTCTTTTGTTTTTCCCTTTGAATGTCTTACATACTATCAAACAACTTGTATTTCCTTTCCCTACCTCTCCTTGTGTTTTAATGGGTTTGTAATGTTAGTTTATAATTTGTCTTGCAAGACTTAGTTTTAGTCATTTCTGGTATTGTTCCCTAAATTTTGTAATTTATTGATATGTACATCGCTTAGAATTCTGATTAAGCGATCAATCAAATCCTTATTAAACTTGAAACTTCTCCATAGTCTACTAAAATGATCAAGGATTTTTTTCCAGCTCTGTTGTATTGCTGGTGCTTTCTTTTCATGTGGAGATTTTTTAATGGGGAGAGGCATTGATCTGTTTGCCTGACAATTTTGTCCCAGTCAATGCAGGATCTATCTCCATCCCCATGAGTTGTGTCCCTATCCCTGCCCCATCCCTGCAAGCTCTGAACACTTATGGTTTTACAGTATTTGAGGCTTGTACAGATGAGGTTAGAGAATGACACGTTGAAAAAATTCATCACCATTTCCCGTCCCCACGGATAACTGCGGGAAATCATCCCATGTCATTCTTTAGTGTCTATCTCAATCTCAGTCCTTCTACACCAGCATTCTTCAATGCCAGGCTTGAGGGTCATTTGCTGTGCCCATTCATTCTCTGATTCTTATGTGAGCCAAGAATAGGATAATGATGCCATTGTGACAACACTGATGTGATTGACTCTTAGGAATTGGTGGAATGAGGCATTATGACATCACAATATCTGCTCTGGATACCAGAGACTCATTCTTTAGTGTCTATCTCAATCTCAGTCCTTCTACACCAGCATTCTTCAATGCCAGGCTTGAGGGTCATTTGCTGTGCCCATTCATACTCTGATTCTTCCCTCTCCCCTTAAAGAATGTCATGGAGATGGTTTCTCACGGTTATCCGTGGGGACGGGAACGGTGATGAATTTTGTCACCGTGTCATTCTCTAGATGAGGACAGAGCTTCAAGTTTATTTAAAATTTCTTATACCGCCTAATCAGACTTCTAAGCAGTATACAAAATCATAAAAACATATATTGTCTAAAATACAAACTTAAAATTACAAGGTATCTCTAGGGATGACTACTACATTCAAAGACATTAAAACCTTGACAAACAGGAACAGAAGGTAAGAAGGTGAGAACTACAAAAGGGAACAAATAGGGAAAAAAACAGTTGGAAGGGTTGCTGAAGGTAAAATCATATTGGGTCGCCCTTACAAGGGCAGTTAGGTCTCAAAGGCATCAAGAAATAAAAATGTTTTCAGCTTTTTCTTGAATTGAATAAGAATTGATTCTTCACATAAACAAGCCGAGATAAAATTCCATTGAGAGGGAGCAGTCACTGTAAAGATGGTCGACCTCATTGTGTTTATACTTTAATGACGGGATAGAAAGAAGATTCTGATCCAAAGATCAAAGAGTCTTAAAGGTATTATATGGAATAAGAAGTCTATCGATGAATTCTGGCTGATTATTTGGTCGGGGTTTTAAACTAAACTAAAACTTAGCTTTATAGACCGCGTCATCAACCAAGAGGAGCTCGACTCGGTTAACAATAATGTAATACATAATACATAAACTTGACAAGTAAAACTAGATTGAAATAATTAATTTCCAAAATGTTTAACAAACAAAAAAGTTTTCAGAGCTTTCCGGAATAAAGCAAAAGAACCTAAACTTCTTAATGTAAGCGGTAAAGCATTCCAGAATTTAGTTTTAAATGTTAGTAAAAGGATGGAATGGGATCTATCTATCTCTGGAACCTGAAGCTTAGACCATCACCCCATCCCCTTTTCTCTCTCTGGCTCTCCCTAGAACTTCACGCTTCTCTGTCTCTCTTTTCCTCTGGACTCTGTAAGGCAGGGAAACTGCTTTGCTCTCTCCTTAATTGTAATGCTTATGAATATTGCTTTTCTGTAAGCCTATTTCTATAATATATTCTTTATGCAATCACTTCTGGCTGTGCTTGTTATTTGATTCTACTTCCTAATGAAACCTCTGTGAAAATATTGAAACCGGGACCTGCGGAGTGTAAGGCCGCTTCAACCATATCTCCTCCATCCTTACACCCCCCCCCACTGCCGCCGTTGCATCTTTTAAAGTCCTCCCTGCTGCCACCGCATATTTTTAACCCCCCTGCCACCGCCGCATATTTTTAACCCCCCCTGCCACCTCTGCATCTTTTAAACCCCCCTGTTGCCGCCGCCGCATCTTTTTTTTTTTTTTTTAAACCCCGCCACTGCTGCATCTTTAAAACCCACCTCCCCACTCACTGCCATCGTAACTGGTGATCCAGTGTATTTTCCGGCCAGCGGTGCACAGGACAGAAGTGCAGGGATAAGGAGCAAGCCCTCCGCGCTCATGCCAGGGCCCACGCCGATCTCCAAATGGCTGCAGTCAGCTCTTGCGGGACTCGCAAGAACTGACTGCAGCCATTCAGAGATCGGCGCGGGCCCAGGTAGGAGCGCGGAGGGCTTGCTTCTAATCTCTGTGCATCTGGCCTGTGCACCTGCTGGCTGGGAAAAATGAGAGCCGTCTAAGCAGGAAGGAATTTAAAAAGGTACCGAAGGGATATGACTAAAGGTACGGGGGGATGATTAAAAAAGGTACTGGGGTGGTATGTGAGGGGATGATTTAAGGTACTGGGGGACATGTGGTTTTATGGGGGGATAATTTAAGATACTGGGGGCAAGTGGGGTATGGGGGATGATTTAAAGTACTGGGGGGGGGCATGTGGTTGTATGGAGGGATGATTTAAGGTACTGGGGGACACGTGGGGGGACGGGGGATGATTTAAGGTACTGGGGGTACATGAGGGGTATGGGGCTTGTCTGCCTGCTGTCACTAGGCCACAACGCCTGCCTGCTCTGTGTCCCTTCTTGGCCTACCACTAGACCACCAGAGGGGGGACAGGGTGCAGAGCTTGGTAGGAAGAATTTGGGTCAGAATGTTTTTTTTCTTGTTTTCCTCCTCTAAATCTAGGGTGCATCTTATGGTTAGGTGCATCTTATGGAGCGAAAAATACAGTAAATTAAATCAGTAATTTAAAGAGAGGGTATGGTTGGACAGACTGGATGGAGCATTTGGGTCTTTATCTGCTGTCATTTATTATTTACATATCGTGGGGCATGGAAATTTTGGTATTATGAGCACTACTCACATGCTGAAAAATATGATTTTTTTTGAGGTGGGGCGTGTCTGGCGGCAGAGAGTGGTTATATTCTGCACTAATCCATTAGCACAGCTACATTGCCAATGGATTAGCACAGGTTTAGTGTTTGAGTTCCTGTTGCCTACAATATAAATGGCAGTAGAAGCTCTTCTAATAGCAAACTTAGCTTGTGGCAATTGATACAGAAAATACTCATAGGTAATTTTGGCATTTTACCCCAGCAGTAAAATGGCCTTAGCACATGGAAAATATTTGTGTAAACTTTGCTAAGGCCAATTTTTACTGCTATTTGGTAAAAGTGCACCATTTTTTTTTCTTTCTAATATTTTTAGATTGTGAGCTGCTTTCATTTGTTTTGCAACAAAAGCAGTTAGAGAAATCTCTGATAGATAAGATTAAAAAAAAAAAATAATGGCATTACATTTTCTTAGAATAAATTGCCTTTATTATTATATACTGTGCTTTTTATCTCTCTTCTAGGTCATACTTAAGAGGTTTAATTTAATTTAATATGGTGTCTTATATACTGCTAAATCTCCCAAAGGATTCAAAGCAGAATACAAAACAATTAAATTGACTTAAGTAATGGCCAAAAATCTAATCAGGTACTTTGAAATTCCCTCACTGTCCCAACGGGCTCACAATCCTACCTATGAAAGAAATAATTACTTACATTTATCTATAAAAAGAGAAGGAAGAAGGAAAAGATAATACAATAAATTCCTATCCTGTGGGCCAAAGTATTGGTGACAAGCTTCTGGTGATAATCCTGGCTGTTAAATACATTCCCGCAAAGGGTACATCTAAAAAGGGGTCCTTTTACAAAGGTGTGATAAAAATGACTTTGGTGCACCCTTATGTGGATCTTTCTCACACGCTAAGGTGTTTTAACTGAGGCCGTAAAATGACCTATTTTCTATTTTGTGTATTAATGACCATTAGTCACAGCCATTTAAAAAAATTACTGCGTATGCCCTTACTGCCACCTATTTTATAGATGGTGTAACAGGGAAGCTCCTGTCATGGAATACAGCCCTCAAACCTGCAATACCTAAAATAGAGCCTGTATACCCTGCTAAAAACCCTAGTTTAGGACATAAAGAGAGAAGGGAGACAAGGCAGGTGATGTCACAACCAGGAATTCCAGCAGGGAGGGCACACAAAACACTATCTCCTATTATTCCTTTCCCTGCTCTAAGGAGAAACAGAGAGTCAACACAGAAGGGGGTGGAGTTTGCTACAAGGTTTGGCAGTCACATAAGCCTCAAGCAGGAGGAAGGCAGGTGAATAAATTAACCCCAGCTGACTTTAACAAGGGAGGCAGAAAGCAGCACACTGAGAGCAGCCCAACGCCCTTTTCAAACCACCAGGAATATGTGATTGCCCCAGGCCAACAAGCAGAGAGAGGAATCCAACAGCCAGCTAGGTGTTGTGAATTCCTAGGGGAGCCTGAGGAGGTAGAGCAAGAGGTTCTTTCTGACGGAAAAGAACTTGGCCAGGAAACTTTCCCAAACACCCAGAGAGGGGGATGGGAGGTGGAGAGTGAAGCAGGGGAATGCATGGAGATTGAAGACAGCGATTATAGCACCAATGACCCAGGGTGGGGGTGGTACAGTGAGGCTGAAGCACAGTTAAGTGTGCCAGAGGAATGTATGGAAACTTGATTTAAAAGTTATAAGCTGGGACATTCCTCCATCTAAAGTATGTTCAAACATTTTATTGAAGGAACAAAAAGAAAATACAATCATATAATACAGAAAGATATTTCTTATAAATAATTTCACATATTTAAATATTCATAAAATTATTATCATTCCTCCAAACATTTAAATTATAAACCCTAATCCCCCATTATCACCCCCCCTCCCTACATCCTCTTCCACCCACTCCTTCCATCCCATTCCCCCTTCCCTCCATCCCACTTACCCTTACCCTTCCAGGATGAAAGATGACAAAAACAACCAAGTTTGGAATGCAATTAAGACAACCATAGCTTCAATGTAATTCATTAAGAATAAAACTTCTTGCTTTAGGTCAGTGGTCGGCAAACTGCGGCTTGTGAGCCGTATGCGGCTCTTTAGCCACTTGAGTGTGGCTCGCCTCTAGCAGGGGTGCCCAATCTGCTTCCCTTCCCTTCTCCCTGCCCTCCCCCAAGCCACCGCCATTGGAGAACATGCTGCCACCTCCTCCATCGGGTAACAGACCAGCGCCAAGTTCATAGCTCTCCCTGCTTCCCTTCCCCGCAGGGCCGACCAACTCTCGCCACCCGACGTCAATTCTGATGTCAGAGACAATGTTCTGGGCCAGCCAATCGTGCCTGGCTGCCATGAATCGATTTCGACTGCGAATCGATTTTGACTATGTGCGGGCGAGCGGGGTGTCAGTAGGGTTGATGTAGCTGTCGTAGCGCAAGCAGGCATGGGATATGGCTCTCAAAAAAAATCTTAATCGTACTGCTGATTTTGGCTATTTTGACTAATGAGTTTGCCTACCACTGCTTTAAGTGAATGGTTTTGAACATATAGATCCCAAGTTTATATAAAAAGACAAATTCATCTAGGAGATCTACAAATCTCCCAAATCTCAAATAGCAAGAAACGATGTAATTGATTCCTCCAATGCCAAAAACTTGGAGGCTCTGTCTGTAAACAATACTGCATAATACATTTATGACCAATCATACATGCTTTCTGAAATAAGATATCTCCCTTGACCATATATTCCCCAAGTAGTTGCCTTACCAAAAAGTACTCCCCTTGGGGTTTCCACAACAGGACTATCCCATAATGAACCCAAGTATAATAGGATGGCAGACCAGAAAGACTTAGGGGTCCTTTTATCAAGCCATGCTATTGGGATTAGCGTGTCGGACATTTCATCACACGCTAACCCCTGTGGCCAGCTAAAAAACTATCGCCTGCACAATGCAGATATTAGCGGCTAGCACGGCAGGTGGTTTAACACGTGGTATTACGCGCGTTAAACCCCTACCGCAGCTTGATAATTAAAGGACACAGCCAAAAAGCATGAGATAATGTGTTAAAATCTTTATCACATTTAATACAAATTGGGTAATTTACCAAACCCGCATGAAAAGCTTGAATTTGCGAGAACTAGGCCCTATGTAACATTTTATATATACATTCCCTCCATACAAAACCTGTAATAATTTTAGGTAATCTATTAATTGCTTGACTAAATTCAAGCAACAATATCTGAGTAAAAAAATTTCATATGTGCGAATTGGCAGTAAATCCCACCACAACTTATGTAATAAATTGGCAAATCCTCACATTGATTGAAAAAAGTAATAATTCTGTCACGAACTCCATATAAAAGGCCCGAGCTCTATAATTTATTCACATAACTCACCAATTGCATATAACCATATAAAGACCCAGGACCCTCTTCTACTGTTAAAGAAAGGTCAGGAAAATTTCTTATCTTCTTAGTCTCATCTAATACCTGTGCTAGATAATAAACACCCTTTGACCCCCAATTTCTAAATATCCCAGATGTCCTGCCAGGTGTAAAATCACCATTATCTTGAATAGGTAAAAGATCATTTACACGTGGATTATAAGCCCATAATTTCAACAAATTACCCTATACTGACCTCATTGGTTTTGAAATATAATTTTTTTTTTTTAATAAACCAGTAGTTTTGACTGATGTACCTGAAGTAAGAATAATAAATGAAAAGGATAATAAAAGGCCTTTTCATAAACTACTGGAATAAATACATCATCCATAACCCAATCTCTAATATGTCTTAATAAACAAGTCTTACCATAGATACGAAGATCAGGAAGTCCCATTCCACCTCTCATCCCTAATAATAATAATTTATTTTTATATACCTAAGAGTTCTAGGCGGTTTACAACAATCAATCACAGTACAAATCATGCAATAGATACAATACAAATGGATTAAAATCTTCTAAAGATTCTGCATGATAAAATGTTAACTACATTAAGAAATACAAACAATTAAAAAAGGATAAAAGATAGATTTAAAAAAAAAAATAACAACATTAAGAAATATCGAAAGATAACTTTGGCTTTTTCCCGGCCCAACAAAATTTAGTAACTGCAGTTCTTAATTTCCACCAATCTCTACTTTTTAATTCCAGTGGAAGCATTTGAAGAGTATATAACCACTTGGGGAAAAGAACCATTTAAAAAAGAGCTATACGCCCACCTAGGGATAAAGGCAAAGACTGCCATTTCAACAATTTCTGTTTTGTATAACTTAGGGCTCCTTTTACAAAGGTGCTCTAGCATTTTTAGCGAACGCACCAGATTAGCTAGCCGAAAAATTATCACCTGCTTAAAAGGAGGCGGTAGTGACTAGCGCACACAGCATTTTAGCGAGCACTAAAACCGCTAATGCACTTTGTAAAAGGAGCCCTTAGTAAATCTGGAATATTAGATTTATATAAAAATTTAGGATCCACCGGTATAAGAATACCCAACTATTTAAATTGATTCTCCATCCATTTTAGTGGAAAATCAGGACCCCACTGTATAAGTAAACTATCATTAGTAGTAATAGCTTCCGATTTATCCATATTTAATTTGAATCCCAAAAAGTCACGATATTCAGCAAAACTTTCCAATAAGGAATGTAATGAAATCTTAGGATTCGTTAAATGAACTAAAATATCATCAGCAAAAGCAGCAATTTTAAAAGTAGAAGCCCTTATATCCACTCCGATAATATCTGGATTAGAAAGAATCTCACGAATCAGTGGGTCCAAGGTACCTTGCCTCGTCCCTTAACCCACTTAAAAAAATTACAAAGGACAGCCATTAATAAAACCTCTAGCCTGTATATCTGAATAAAGAGGCTTAATAGCCTCCTGAAAATATCCCATAATACCATATTTATTCAAGACTGCAAATAGGAATTCCCATCTAACCCTATCAAACACTTTCTGAAGTAAAGACTGCTCAGAGAAGCCTGTGCTTAATTAATGCCCTAGAAGCAGCAGGGCAGCAGTGCCTGTCTGTTTGAACCAGGCTTAAAAGCATTATTAGCAAGCCAGGTCCTGAGGTAACAAAAGCTCAAGCATTTGGGAGGGCCTGAACAGCTATGTGCAAAGGGGGGCTTGCTTCCACACAAACTGCAGTGCAGGTTGTGAAAGTCCTTAATGGGACAAATTGCTAATAATAATAAAAGCCAAAAGAAGAAGTTTTTTTTTTTTCTTATCCTATGGTATAGAGAAGTGCTGGCACCTGAAGTGCCAGAGCCGTACTGGCCAAGACTGTGGCCCTAAGAAGGGCATACTAGCCTATTGAGGGACGGAGAAGTCCTATTTTGATTTCCTTTTGCTTATAAAGTGGTTACAAGGACTTCCAGTCCCTAGACTACATTTCATACAACAGACATTGGAATTATGTAAAGTGAATGGTGTGACTAGTGACTGTGGAAAGCGGTTTGTGTTTTGGGATTTTCTTTTTCCTTATAATAAACCTGGTGAAGTTTTGTTTGAACTGAATCCAGTGTCTGGGTTTCCCTTTCACTGACCACATAAAAGGCGCACAAAAATCTTACCTGTGGTCCGAGCCGGGTTTTCCCAGTTGCTCGGGGCCTGGCCTGGCCACAATGGTAAGAGTTCACGCAGTATCCATGTGCTAACAAGGTAGTGCAGGAATGCTCACTCTCTGCCCAACACACCTAGAGTTACCAGACCTTAAAAAAATAAAAATATTTTTTTACCATGCACAACATTTTTAGTTGTGGTAGGCATGCGTTAGCAGCTAACATAGCTTAGTAAAAGGGCCCCCAAGGACCTTTAATAATCCTGGCATTCTTATTACTGAACAAAAAAATGAAATAGAAAGCAAAGATGAAAAAGAGATCTTCATGGTTTTATACTAAGGTGCACTAATTGATTTAATGTACGCTAAATGCTTAGAAGACCATTGGAATAAAAAGTGCTTCTTAGCACATCTTAGGTGAAAGGAGCACAAAGAAATCCAAAATAGAATTTTTCCAGAAAAGTGTCTCCTTTCACTGACAAATGTATGTATTTAGACTGATTGTGTAAGCATAATTACATTACATTAGAGATTTCTATTCCGCCATTGCCTTGCGGTTCAAGGCGGATTACAAAAGAATTACAAAAAACGTATTACAAGAAGACGATATCGGGTAATTTCTAGAGGAGATAAAGAGTAGATGAGGTTGCTTTGGGGAATCGGGAAGGTATTGGGAAGTGGTATTAGGAAGTGGGAAGGAGCTAGTGGTATTAAGTCATTTGCAGAAATTTCTTGAAAAGTAGCGTCTTTATTTGTTTTCTGAATGTTTTGTAGTCTGGGGTCATAAGTAGTAGATTGGAGATTTGGTTGTCGAGTTTTGCTGCTTGAACTTTATTTTGATCAGAAAATATTTACTAAACAATTTTTTAATTGTTGTTTTCAGGTTCACAATGTTTCTTTTGCTTTTGAGTTGATGCAGGATGGAGGATTAAAGAAGCCAAAAGCCCGTCCTGAAGGTGAGAGCAAGCATTGCATATGTGCATTTATCTTAGGGTTGTACTAAATTCTAATGATAGGTTAAAATAAAGTGTTTCCTCCGTTTCATGTCTGAGAACAAGTTGCATAGAACTCAGTTCACCCAAACTCATAACTTAAGTGTGTGTGTGTGGTGGGGGTGGGGGAGTTATCAATATGGATTAGATTTCAAATATTTTTATTAGGTTTTAGGTTTTAACAGAAAAACAATAAAAGGAACAATAATACATATAGCAAGGCCTATAAAGGACCATCCAATAGTACAAAATGGTTAGTCGAACGATATATACAGTACAATGAATCAGTCAAGATGTACATGGTAGTCCAAAAGAGGATCAAATGGTAGCCTGGAGAGGGATAAAAGAAGAAGAAAGAAGAAGAGAGGTAGAGAGTTCAGCAAATTAACAAGGAGATAGAATGGGCTACCATGAAGATGGGCAATTTTATAGTTTACCTTTCTTAAAACCAGCTACGCTATCTACTCTTACCACATCTTTTGGCAACGCATTCCAGAGCTTAACTATTCTCTGAGTGAAAAAAAATTTCCTTCTATTGGTTTTAAAAGTATTTCCATGTAACTTCATCCCGTGTCCCCCTAGTCTTTGTTATTTTTGACGGAGCAAAAAAAAATCGATCCACTTGTACCCGTTCTACTCCACTCAGGATTTTGTAGACTTCAATCATATCTCCCCTCAGTCGTCTCTTTTCCAAGCAGAAGAGTCCTAACCATTTTAGTCTTTCCTCATACGAGAGGAGTTATTAGCATGAAATGAGACCTGTGCTAAACTCACACGAGGTGGTGGTAAAATAAGCCCATTAGACTTATTTCCATCAGAATATTAGTTGATCTCAGTGAATAAAAATGCTTAAATCTGATATTTAGAAAGCATGACCACAAGCCCCCTGGGTATGAATAAACTTTTTTGTGGGCATTTAGGTGGTCTCCATCTTTATTTTAATGAAACCAATCCATCTTGAAGGGTCTGAAAACTGGATGAGGGAAGGAAAAAGGGTCATGATGAAACTCTGTAGGTTAGATTTATGTTTTCTCCTGGTTTCTTTGACTTTTTCACTAAATAAGTTCTTCATTTTCTCTCTCTGATATGGACTTCATTAGTTCTGTGATTGTTTTTCTTTTCTTGCCTTATGTATACTTTTCTTGATCTTTGTGGATTTGTAAACATTGGAAAATAAATTTTAAAATAAAGATGATTTTTTACATAGCGGTTAAAGTAGATGGGTTTAAAAAAAAAAGGCTTGAACAAGTTCCTGGAGGAAAAGTTCTTAGGCCCTGATGCACAAAATGTTTTCTTGTGCCAATAAGACTCATTAAAGCTGCCAGCAATAGCTGCTGGTAACCACTGTGTGTGTATGTTGTGTGAGCACACAACACATTCACTGCAGCTGTGCCCATAATAAAATAATTAAAAAGAAAAAAAAAAGTCCATGCCCTCCCGCTGAGCCCACACCCATCCCACAATGCCGGGACTTGACACCTCCCCAGTAACCCAAATCTTTGTTTTCAAATCATCAGGAGAGGTGCCCACTCGTTCCTGCCTCAAGGGCCTCCTCACTGGACTGGAAACATAACCCAAAGCCCCTCAACACCCCGTACCTTTTTTCAAAAGATCAGCAGGAGGGATGACCACTCCCTCCTGTCTGAAGGCCTGCCTTTTCAAAATGGCAGTCCTTCCCCCTCCAGGTGTATTTTGGAATGCACTGGGAGGGGCCTAAGGCCCTGATTGGCTCAGGTACATAAGGCCCCTCCCCCTGTGGAGCTGCTGTCAGCTGAGCCAGTAGGGGAAGCCTCAAACAACTGAGCAGCAGGGGAAGCCCCGAAGCTGCCGGCTCAGTTGATTATGGATTCCCTTGCTGTGATCAACTCAGCTGGCAAGTGGGAAGAGCCGTGGCAGGACATTTTTTGACAGAAGAGGTTCAAGGATGCAGAAGGAGAAGCTATGCTAGTGATTGCTCTTCTGAGCAATCACCAGGCACAGTTCCTCCCTTATTTACTACCGCTGCTCCACATGAAGAGCATTCTTATAATTTGCATACTATTCATGCAGAGTATCACACGTTGGGAAAAAATTGCTCCCGACATGGTAATTTATACCATGGCATTGGAGCGTTGTGTGTCAAGGCCTCAGTCTGCTATTGAGACAGACATGGGGAAAGCCAATGTTTGCTCTGGGATTGATAGCATGGAATGTTGCTACTGTTTGGGTTTCTGCGAGTGCTTCTGACCTGGATTGGCCTTTGTGGAAACAGGATACTGGACTAGATGGACCATTGGTCTGACCTAGTATGGCTATTCTTGTAGTAACATACTGACATAGTAAATGATTGCCCAACAAGGCAGCCAGAGCTACATTATTATTGTCACTTCAGCATATTAATCATTTGCAGAGCTGCAGTCATTCAACAACTTGAATTTGACAGAAAATGCTGACATCAATGATGATAGTTTAGGTTATGATGATAGATAGGTTAGGTGGCTAAATGCATTTGTTTATAAGCTTATGTCCCCATTAACTCATACCAAAACCAGCAGACCAACATAAAAATATACAAATAAATGGTTTTATTACAATGAACACTGACGATTCTCAGTTGCCTGACATGGCCGTGTTTCGCCCCCTCAGGGGCTGCGTCAGGGACTGAGACAGAAACTATAAAAACAATAAATATCAACACCTATTAAATTTTTAAATACATAGCTTAAAAATATGCAATAGTACATGGTAAGTTGCAACCAAGCCTAAACATTACAACAACCAATCCTTATATTCAAATACTTTAACTGAAAAATCCTAAAAAATTTCATACCCAGGAAGTGCTAATCCAGACTCTCAACTTACTAGCAATAATGTACAGCATCATAGTATAAGCTTTACAAAGTACATTGATTTCATTCTAAAACTCACTATAATGTATAAAAAAAACCCAAAACAGCTTACTCACAAGGTCATTGACTATCTAATTGTAAATAGAACACACTATTCTAAGATCCAAACATAGCTACCACTGTTAAGGAGCCAAATACAGCTGCTGTGAGGACTTCTTATTTATGTTTTCTTTGGAAGCTAAAAATGCCTAATTAGCTAGTGGAAGCTAAAATGCTCATACCTAATTGCCTAGGTATGAGCTTTTTAGCTTCCAAAGAAAACATAAATGAGCAGACCTCACAGCAGCCGTATTTGGCTCCTATAACAGTGTACTGTGTTCACAATTAAATTTCTACTGATTTGATAAGTAAATTTTGGTATATTGTAGTGTATCCTAGAATTAAATTATTTTCCAGTGCAATCGGTGAGACATTCTAGACAAGTGGGTAGTGTTCCCATGGCTGCATGCCATCTGCAGAAGAAATCCAGTTCAAATTTTTCCCTGTGCCTCTTCTATACTTCACTGAGCTCCTTAGCTCCGCCTGAGGCAGGCTGCAGCACAGATCCACAAACAGGTCACAGTGAGTATAGGCTGTTACCACCTGTGAGGTGAATTGGGGGAGGTTTGAAAAGTGGGGTTTTCAGAGTTTTTGCATGTTCTCTTGTGTTCCCTCACCTGAAAAATCCTAAAATTGCTGTTGTATTGCTGGTGCTTTCTTTTCATGTGGAGATTTTTTTGGGGTGAGAGGCATTGATCTGTTTTTCCCTGACAAATTTGTCCCTGTCACTGCTTCTTAAGGAAACAGTGTGATCTGTTATAGCAGTGGTGGTCCTAGGAGAGCCCCTTGCCTCTCTGGATTCATGGGGGCATACTTGCACATTCTCATCTTTCCAGACCACCACAGTTTCTTGCGGTTTCACATCTTGCACAAACATTGCCAGGTTTTGGCTCTGCCCTTTGGACTAGCAACAACTCGAGCCTTCACCGAGATGATAGCAGTCATAGCGGCTTACTTAAGTAACATGGGTATGCAAGTACACCCTGTCTTAGTCAACTGGCTAGTCAGAGCTCCCTTGTTGGCCAAGGGTTGACGCACAGTAGATCAGGTGATCCAGGTGCTGGAGGACCTTGGTTGGATTGTGCATTACAGATAGGTCAGTCTCTCACCCAAGCAGTCTTGGAATACCTGGGTGTTCTCTTCGATATGTACGCGGGCCACATCTGTCTTCTAGGGACACACGGACTGATTCTGCATTCCCAGATTTCTTCCCTTCTCCAGCTCCTTTGGCATGGAACTATCTTCAGGCCCTGGGATCCGTGGCTACCACATTGGATATGGTTCCTTGGGCAAGAATGCACATTTATCCATTGTAGCTTGTCTTTCTCACTGGGGTGCAATGCAGACCAGTCTTCCCTGGACTCTGGAGGCTCAGGCCAGCCTTCTTGGTGGCTTCTCCCATAATCGTTATGCAAGAATGTACCACTGCGATTCACCTCCTAGGTTGTGGTGCTGACAGATGTCAGCCTTCGGGGCTGGGGAGCCGGCTGCACTTGACGTCCCATGCAGGGGTATACGCCCTCTCTGTGGACATGGTTGCTCCACATAGCCAGATTCCTAAAGGGAGCACAGCGTATCAGGCTCCCGGTAAAACCTCTATTCCTTTCTTGGGATCTTAATGTGGTTTTGCAGGGACTCAGCCAAGCTCCATATGACCCACTGAAGGAAGCGTCCTTGATGGATATGATGCTCAAAACGGTTTTTCTGGTGGCCGTTACCTCAGTGTGAAGGGTCTTGGAGTTACAGGCTCTTTCTTGCAGAGAGCCATTCCTTAAATTTACTGAAGCTGGAGTCTCTTTGCGCACTATTCCTTCCTTTCTGCCCAAGGTGGTTTCAGCATTCCATGTCAGTCAGTCAGTCAGATTGTCAGTGTTCCAGTCCACATGTTCCAAGAAAATAGACTAGATTCTGAAGAAGTTGAATGTTAAAAGGGTGCTTCTCCAATATCTTGAGGTCCCCCACAGGTTCAGGCTATCTGACCATCTTTTGGTGCTGACAAATCCAGCTAGGCACGATGTACCGGTTTCCAAGGCCACAATTGCCATATGGATCCTTAGGACCATTTCACCAACATATATTGTTTGTGGAAAACAGTCCCCTGTTTCCGTAAAGGCGAATTTGACTAGAAGTGTAGTTTCATCATGGGCAGAAACTTGGGCAGTCCACCCCTCCCCCCCCAGAAGAGATTTGTAGGGTGGCAACTTGGTCCACTGTACACACATTTGCCAAGTTTTATGTGGTGGCAAGGAAGGATTCTGCTTTTGGGTCCTCTGTGTTATGAGCCAGTGCAGTGGTCCTGTCCTAGATTTCTGGGACTGCTTTGTACATCCCGCTCATCCAGAACGACACACCTATTGCACTAGAAAAATAGATTAGGTTTTTACCTTGCTAATATCTTTTCTAGTAGATAGGTGTGTCATTATGGACCTCACCATGTCATTTATTTCCTGCACCTGTCTACTGTCTCACTCAGAATGTTCTTATCCAAACCTGACAGTTGGATGCCAGTCAGACCTTAAGGGTATGATGAGTAGCCTATTACTAGGACACTTTGGGGTATTATTTGAGCTCCTTTAATGTTTCTGTTTGGCATGATTGTTTTGCTGTTTGATTGTTCAGTGTTCATTGGGGAGTTTCCCTGTACTCCTCCTTCACATCTGTTTCTAGAAAGGCCTATTGCCTGCTTTGGAACTAACTGTAGGGGGCAGCAGAGTCCTCTATGGAGTAGGAGGGATTCAAAATCTGAAGTAGATTCGTTCTGCAATGCTCACAAGCACTGGGATATGACCCGCTCGTCCAGAATGACACAACTATCTACTAGAAAAGATATTAGTAAGGTAAGAACCTAATCTCTTTTTTTAAGCTATATATTTAAAAATGTAATATGTATTGATATTTATTATTTTTACAGTTTTTGTCTAGGCCCCTGATGTAGCTACAGAGGGGGTGAAACATGGCTTATGTTGGGCAATTGAGAATTGTCAGTTTTTTGTTGTAATAAAACCATT
The DNA here is from genome assembly GCF_902459505.1 of Geotrypetes seraphini. Classification (NCBI taxonomy): domain Eukaryota; kingdom Metazoa; phylum Chordata; class Amphibia; order Gymnophiona; family Dermophiidae; genus Geotrypetes; species Geotrypetes seraphini. The sequence goes on along the minus strand of NC_047090.1, from coordinate 61,636,674 downwards.
GACTTGTATATTTTTATGATGGTCTGCTGGCTTTGTTTTTGGACTGGATCTTACAGATTTTGCAGATCACTTGCCTATCTGTTTTTTGGGACCCCCATTAACTCATTTACAAATGTTCAAAAACATTTATGCAGCCCATTTCCATAAAAATCAATGTGGAAACAGATAAGTAAATATAGAAATCTTTAAATACACAGCAAAATACACAGCTAAAAATAAAAAAGAGAAAGCAGAATGTTGCACAAAATTTAGGAAAGTATCTTGTGTATGTGTATGTCAGAAGAAAGGGCCTGATAGCACTTTGTATATTTTGACAGGAACAGCAAACATGAGTTTTGTGAGGTTGATTGTGCACATAATAATTTGATACTATTGTAGACTTGCCTGAGTCAGCAGATAATAGGAATACTGTCTTGTTAACAGCCAGTGAATGAGAGGACGATCTGTAAACATACAAGTTATAACATAAGCTTTGTGCTTCCTCTTCTTTCTTTTGGTCATAGAGAAAAGTGATAGTGCTTATCCTGTTAGTGTGAATTTATTGTTTGGTTTATTTTTGCTAATTCAATAAAATTTAGAAAAAAAAAAGTATGGATGAATTTGAGCTAATAAACGTCTGGACATGCTTATAGGCAGAATGGAGGATGTTAGTGGAGCATCTGTGGTGTCTCTTCCATTTGTGTTATCTAAATATCATTTTTCTGGCAGCATTTCATCCTTTTTTTGTGTGTATGCTATCTACCAAGTATCAGCTCTTATAGCAGCTGCTGTTTGTGGGTTGTGTTTTTTAATGATATTTGCCTTTCAGAGGCCAAAATGATTTTAGATGGATTAACCATTTGGTGAATTATAACAATATGCATCAAAGGTGTACTAATGCTGGTGGTTTAAGGCAATAGCCCAGTCTGTTTTTTTTGGTAACCAAGCTGTATGAAACTGTCCCCCACTTTTAAAGGAAGAAGTTTTTCTGAAACAAAATTAACCAAAAATTTCTTATTTTCAAATGATTTTGGACCAGATTATTTTCTCTGGCTGAGGTAAATTGTCTGGGAGAGAAAGGAAGCATTCTGACACTTTGTTCTGGCAGTAAGCAGCACAGTGAGTGACAATATGCTAATTCCTTACTGGGAGAAAAGGCAGAGAAAATGAATAACATTTACAAACTTTGGGGAGAATTATCCATTAAAAGTAATAAATAAAGTTAGGCTTAATAATGTACAGTATGTACACTAAGTAAAGTTAACTGAAGCCTATTATGGGGTCAGGGAAACTACTCACCAAAATATAAGTGAGAGATTATAATCATGACCTCATCCAGACATATCCACCAATTAAAAACACAACCATTTCCATTGTAGAATCGTAATCTGGTTTTGCAAGGCATCAGTCAGGCTTGGTATGAGCCTCTTCAGGAAGTGTCCTTGTTGGATCTTACCATCAAGACCGTTTTTCTCATGGCCATTACGTTAGCAGAATGAGTCTCAGAGCTGCAGGCTGTGTCGTGCAGGGAGCCCTTCCTCAGGATCATGAAGGCGGGAATGTCCTTTTGCATGGTTCCATCCTTTTTGCCAAAAATCATTTCAGCGTTTCATGTCAATCAAGAAGTAAAATTGCCATCATTCCAAACTACAGGGTCAAAGAAAAAGGACTGGATTCTGAGAAAGCTGGATGTGAGGCGAATCCTCCTACGATATCTAGAGGTCACCAATGAGTTCTGACTATTAGATCATCAGTGCTCACCATTCAGATTAGATACAGCGTCTAATAAAGCTACCATTTCAAGATATACGCATGACCATCTCGTCAGCATATATTGCCTTGAAAGCGCATTCCACAAGACGCGTGGAGAGGCATAATTTAAAAAAAAAAGTCTAAGCCTAAGGCGCCCAAAGTTAACAGCAGGGAAATGTCCATTCTTGAAAAAAATGTCCAAAATGTAGGTTTTTTTCGAGAATGGCCTACCTGTACGTTCAGCTATTTAATCGCCCAGACCACCACTATATCTATCTTTAAAACATATTCCCAACCAAAAATTCACCCAAGTTCCAAATGCCGAAACCAAGACTTTTTAGGTGTAGGAGGGGCCAGTCCTTCGCTTAATAGCACAATTTCCTAACCAGCATCTGTCATTAGCACTGGATAGAGAATCAGGAAACCCATCTTTTCCCCCCCCCTGCAAAGACTGCAGTAGGAGGGATACCTAATCCCTCCTGCTGGACACCCTTGAAGCCAGCTGGAGAGATTCCCAATCTCTCCTACTGGACAGCCCCTCCCCCAACGATCACCAGCAGGAGACATGCCCTGTCCCTCCTGCTGGACCCCCCCCCCCCCACTGAAAGTTCATCGGTAGGAGGGATGCTCAGTCCCTCCAGCTGGACACCCCCAGCCCCCCAAAGGTAGCCCACCTTGACCCATTAGAAAGTTTAGAAAGTTTTATTAGGATTTATATACCGCCTATCAAGGTTATCTAAGCGGTTTTTACAATCAGGTACTCAAGCATCTTCCTTATCTGTCCCGGTGGGCTCACAATCTATCTAACGTACCTGGGGCTATGGAGGACTGAGTGACTTGCCCAGGGTCACAAGGAGCAGCGCGGGGTTTGAACCCACAACCCCAGGGTGCTGAGGCTGTAGATCCAACCACTGCACCACACACTCCTCCACCCACCCTCACCAGACTCTTCAAGCCCACCCGGACCCCCTAAACTTTTTTAGATGGCCAGACGATTCCTTCTTGCGTCCGGCTGGCAGGCCTGCCTTCACTGGAATGGCAGGCATACACCTCCCCGGTGCATCTTGGGCATCCTTCCTGGCGGCGATCATTCGGTGTGGGGGGGGTTGTCGGGGAGAAGAGATTGCGTATCTCTCTTGCCGGCAATCATTTGGGGAGGGGGGCCGGCAGGAGGGACTAAGCATCCCTCCTGCCAGTAATCTTCACGGGGGAGGGGGTGTTCTGGGCCGCTAAATTGATCACAACAGCCACGATCAGCTCAGTGGCAACCCGATCGGAACTTATACCTGTTTGGACTTCATCTATGTCAAAACGCATGTTCCTTCCAGGCAACCTTGTCAAACTTTTGATTATTGCTGCAGGTCGACCAAGTTTGGTCGGCCCACATCCCACCCACCTCATGCCCTAACCACTCTTCAAAAAACACCTCTTTTTGCTCTATCAGAGGCCTAAAATGCCTCTAGATACGTCTAAAAACCTGTTTTTCAGGTTGTCCAAGTGCTGACTTAGGCAGGTTTTTAGATGCATTTTTATTTCAATTATGAGCCCCATATCCTCTTGGTGGTCGGAAGCTCGAGTTATTGCACCTGGAGTGATTTGTAATGCAGTGACCTGTTCTGCTCTGCACAAGTTCTCCAAATTCTAGAGTGGATGTGGCAATACGTAAGCATGGCGTCTTAGGATCTTGAATGTTACAAGCAGGCACAGAGGTCCCACCCTAGATTCCTGGTACTGCTTTTGTACATACTTAATGCCCAGAATGACATCTATTGCACTAGAAAAAAAGAGATTAGGTTCTTACCTTGCTAATATCGTTTCTTGTAGATAGGTGTGTCATTCTGGAACTCCGCCCTGTCAGTTATTTACTCTTCCTACCTACTGTCTCAATCAAAACTGAGATTTTGATGTCAGTCAGACCTCAAGGGTATGAAGAATAATTAATCTATTACTATAATTCATTGCAGGAGTGTGTGAGCTCTATAAATGTTTCTGATTGGTATGGTTATTTCGATGTTTTGAGTGTTCAATTAAAATGTTTAACATGTTTGTTATACAAGAGAGCAGAACAGATTTGTAGTTCGGGGAATCTCACCGTATCCCCCTCCTTATCTGTTCCTATATACACCTATGGCCTGCTATGCTACAAACTGAAGAGGGCAACAGAGCCCTCTGGAGAAAGAGGTAGAGTTGATTCCATCTGCATGGCTCACAGGCATGGGGAGAATACATTATTGTCCAGAATGATACACTTATCTACTAGAAAAGATATTAATAAGGTAAGAACCTAATCTCTTTTTATGGCCCTAATTCTATAAAGGCCACCCATCAGCACCTCATTTAATTTAGCAATAGGCTTAATCTCACAATCAGCTTTAATCGGACTTAATTAAAGTTAGGTGCCTAACTCGAAAACACTGTTCTGTAAAAAGTAGGCGCATAGCCCAAAGCGCCTACACTAAAAATGGGAGTAGTTAGGGGGCAGGTCATGTGCATGCTTTCAAGCTAGGTGCCTCTTTGTGAATCGGGTGCCAGTAAGCTCTGATATTGGTGTCTAACTATAGGCATAGAGAACCCTGGCATAAATTGGGGAAACCTAAATGTTAGGATTCTAAGCATCATCAACGCTAAGCATAACTCTGTAAAGGGTCACTTAAGTTTTATATAATCGGTGCTTATATCAGCACCTAACTTTAGGCGGACTTTATAAAAGAGCCTTTGTGTCTAAGTGCTTTGAAAATGAGCCCCTTCTTCGTTTACCAAGATTTTTCCTTTCATTCCTTAAAAAGAACGTAATGTATCTAGAACAGCAGTCTATTCTCTTAAGGTAAAACAATAAAAGAAATCTAATAGATAGAAGTTTTTCTTTTTTTTCTACAGATGTCGTCAACTTAGATCTTAAATCTACCTTGAGGGTTTTATATAACCTGTTCACAAAATACAAGAATGTTGAGTGAGAGTGGATGCAGCCAACCACCAGCCTGAAGTATTCAAAAAAATCCTCTGATTCTTTTGTGCCTTATACTGTATTACATGCTACATGACTGCCTTCTTTTTTTTTTTTTTTTTTAATATGTCTGTTTACTAATAAGCCACTTGATAAATTGAGATCTGTTAGCCAGAAACAGTATTCATTCTTTAACCTCCAGGCCTAATTGCTTAGTTGTTTCACTGCGAATGCTGAAGCCATTAAAGTATAGTATGTTTTTTTTTTCTGGTCTGTCATTACATGTCCTGGCTGAGAATATGAAGAGAGATTTACAAGCAAGACATGTACATACCTGATTTTGTGAATCGCTGTGCCCCATCGAGGCTTTGTCTTTATATGCTTAGTCATTTTATTCATTGTAAATCCATCACTTGTCTTGTTTTTATTTCACTTTTATACCATTGTAGATGGATTGGTTTGACTGGTTTTATAAGATCATTAGCTGCTGGGAAAAATGTTTTGATTTTCCTGGCTATGACATCTCTTTTGTACACTTAAATAACATCTGGTGTAGAGTATTCTAATAGGCCAATGGCATACCTGTATTCATGTGTTTATTATATCTACAATAATTATAATACTGTAATAATTTAGTTTACATAGCACATTTCAACCTGCCAGGATCCCAAAGCACTTTAACATGAGCAGTACAGAAATGCATTCTTTCTTCACTAGGGGAAGAGAGAAGGACTGGTCTCATTATCATGTACAAAAATCCCAAAACACAATTGGCAACAAATTTTTTTTCGCCAGGTGCGAATATACCAAAATATAGGACACAGACGAGTGTTAATGAAAATGTTTGGGACAATAATAATAATAGGACGTCAGTATGGGAGCAAGATTTAGCCCCGGGCAAGATCTCATAGATGAAAAGCACCAGACACAAGGTCTAAATAAGATCTGCCCCATACATCATTAAGTCCAATGTTTTAAATTATCATGTCAATAACAATCAAAAAACAAGAATCAAAAAAATTAACAACCAAAGGTTACAAAAATCAAAACATAGTAACATAGTAACATAGTAGATGACGGCAGATAAAGACCCGAATGGTCCATCCAGTCTGCCCAACCTGATTCAATTTAAAAATTTTTTTTTTTTTTTTTTTTTTTTTTTTTTTTTCTTAGCTATTTCTGGGCGAGAATCCAAAGCTTTACCCGGTACTGTGCTTGGGTTCCAACTGCCGAAATCTCTGTTAAGACTTACTCCAGCCCATCTACACCCTCCCAGCCATTGAAGCCCTCCCCTGCCCATCCTCCTCCAAACGGCCATACACAGACACAGACCGTACAAGTCTGCCCAGTAACTGGCCTAGTTCAATCTTTAATGTTATTTTCTGATTCTAAATCTTCTGTGTTCATCCCACGCTTCTTTGAACTCAGTCACAGTTTTACTCTCCACCACCTCTCTCGGGAGCGCATTCCAGGCATCCACCACCCTCTCCGTAAAGTAGAATTTCCTAACATTGCCCCTGAATCTACCACCCCTCAATCTCAAATTATGTCCTCTGGTTTTACCATTTTCCTTTCTCTGGAGAAGATTTTGTTCTACGTTAATACCCTTTAAGTATTTGAACGTCTGAATCATATCTCCCCTGTCTCTCCTTTCCTCTAGGGTATACATATTCAGGGCTTCCAGTCTCTCCTCATATGTCTTCTGGTGCAAGCCTCCTATCATTTTCGTCGCCCTCCTCTGGACCGCCTCAAGTCTTCTTACGTCTTTCGCCAGATACGGTCTCCAAAACTGAACACAATACTCCAAGTGGGGCCTCACCAATGACCTGTACAGGGGCATCAACACCTTCTTCCTTCTACTGACTACGCCTCTCTTTATACAGCCCAGAATCCTTCTGGCAGCAGCCACTGCTTTGTCACACTGATCTTCGGACACTATCACCCCAAGGTCCCTCTCCCCGTCCGTGCATATCAGCTTCTCTCCTCCCAGCATATACGGTTCCTTCCTATTATTAATCCCCAAATGCATTACTCTGCATTTCTTTGCATTGAATTTTAGTTGCCAGGCATTAGACCATTCCTCTAACTTTTGCAGATCCTTTTTCATATTTTCCACTCCCTCTTCGGTGTCTACTCTGTTACAAATCTTGGTATCATCTGCAAAAAGGCACACTTTTCCTTCTAACCCTTCAGCAATGTCACTTACATACATATTGAACAGGATTGGCCCCAGCACCGAACCCTGAGGGACTCCACTAGTCACCTTTCCTTCCTTCGAGCGACTTCCATTAACCACCACCCTCTGGTGTCTGTCCGACAGCCAGTTTCTGACCCAGTTCACCACTTTGGGTCCTAACTTCAGCCCTTCAAGTTTGTTCAACAGCCTCCTATGAGGAACTGTATCAAAGGCTTTGCTGAAATCCAAATAAATTACATCTAGCATATGTCCTCGATCCAGCTCTCTGGTCACCCAATCAAAAAATTCAATCAGGTTCGTTTGGCACGATTTACCTTTTGTAAAGCCATGTTGCCTCGGATCCTGTAACCCATTAGTTTCAAGGAAATACACTATCCTTTCTTTCAGCAACACTTCCATTATTTTTCCAACAACTGAAGTGAGGCTCACCGGCCTGTAGTTTCCTGCTTCATCCCTGTGACCACTTTTATGAATAGGGACCACATCCGCTCTCCTCCAATCCCCAGGAATCACTCCCGTCTCCAGAGATTTGTTGAACAAGTCTTTAATAGGACTCGCCAGAACCTCTCTGAGTTCCCTTAGTATCCTGGGATGGATCCCGTCTGGTCCCATCGCTTTGTCCACCTTCAGTTTTTCAAGTTGCTCATAAACACCCTCCTCCGTGAACGGCGCAGAATCTACTCCATTTTCTCGTGTAACTTTGCCGGACAATCTCGGTCCTTCTCCAGGATTTTCTTCTGTGAACACAGAACAGAAGTATTTGTTTAGCACATTTGCTTTCTCCTCATCACTCTCCACATATTTGTTCCCAGCATCTTTTAGCCTAGCAATTCCATTTTTTATCTTCCACCTTTCACTAATATATCTGAAAAAATTTTTATCTCCCTTTTTTACATTTTTAGCCATTTGTTCTTCCGCCTGTGCCTTCGCCATACGTATCTCTCTCTTGGCTTCTTTCAGTTTCACCTTGTAGCCCTTTCTGCTCTCCTCTTCTTGGGTTTTTTTATATTTCATGAACGCCAACTCTTTCGCCTTTATTTTCTCAGCCACTAGGTTGGAGAACCATATCGGCTTCCTTTTTCTTTTGTTTTTATTGATTTTCTTCACATAAAGGTCCGTAGCCATTTTTATCGCTCCTTTCAGCTTAGACCACTGTCTTTCCACTTCTCTTATGTCCTCCCATCCTAACAGCTCTTTCTTCAGGTACTTTCCCATTGCATTAAAGTCCGTACGTTTGAAATCTAGGACTTTAAGTATCGTGCGGCCGCTCTCCACTTTAGCCGTTATATCAAACCAAACCGTTTGATGATCGCTACTACCCAGGTGAGCACCCACTCGAACATTAGAGATACTCTCTCCATTTGTGAGGACCAGATCCAATATCGCTTTTTCCCTTGTGGGTTCCGTCACCATTTGTCTGAGCAGAGCCTCTTGAAAGGCATCCACAATCTCCCTACTTCTTTCCGATTCCGCAGACGGAACATTCCAGTCCGCATCCGGCAGGTTGAAATCTCCCAACAGCAGAACCTCCTCTTTCCTTCCAAACTTTTGGATATCCACAATCAGATCCTTATCAATTTGCTGCGATTGAGTCGGAGGTCTGTAGACTACACCCACGTAGATAGAAGTTCCATCTTCTCTTTTCAGAGCAATCCATATCGCTTCTTCAAAACTGTAGATGTAAGACTGGGAAAATATATCAATTATCTCTTGTGGAAGGAGGAAAGCCTCAGATCATGTGTCCATTTTCACATGCCACTGGCCATTCAGCTAATGTGGACAACAATTTCAATCACTAGCCATCTTCCACCACCCTTAATTAATGTGCAAAATCATGCTATGCAAACTTGCATTGATAATATATAAATAATATCAAAAGGGTAAAAACCACTTATCTTGATAATGTCAGGCATCTTGCTTTAGACTCATTCTGATTCTCATTCTTAAATTATCATGTGCCACTTATGGTTGGAGAGATACAGGGTAATTCTGTATAGTGCACCTTAAGTTAGGCCCCAAGTAGGCAGATAACTTTAGGCATGAAAATGACAGGTGGCGGCAGCTAAGTGCCAAATGGGAGTGAAATGGTAATTAGGCCCAAAAATACATTCAGGTGCTATTCTATAACTGGGCACCTAAATGATCTCGTCCATAACTGCACGGCATTCACCTGAGGTAGGTCATGGGAGTTCCTACTCTTCTTGTGCGCGCGTTAGAGAATTTCCACATTTAGACGCAACCATTTTACACTAGCCATAGACATGGCATGCGTGATTGTGTTGAAAGTTTGGTGTGTAACTTGGTAATTATGCTAGTACAGTGGAACCTTGGTTTACGAGCATAATTTGTTCCAGAAGCATGCTCGTAAACCAAATTACTCGTATATCAAAGTGAGTTTCCCCATAGGAAGTAAGGGAATCTCATTTGATTGGTTCCACCTCCCCTTCCCCTCCCCCAGCCACCTGTGCTGCTCCACCCCACTGATGCGCTTTCACATCCCCCACCTCCCCCGTGAACCGGCATCGCCCCCCCACGCAAATGCCGCTCCCCCCCCCGCAAACCAGCATTGCCCCCCCCCCCCTTGCGAACGTTTGCCCCCCGCGAACCGGTATCCCCCGCCCACACTGAAGGCTTACCCCCAATCTGGAACCAGCATGCAGCACTAACCCATAGGAGGTGCCGGTGCCCGAAAATCGTGCTGCTTACTGGACAGGGCCTTGAGCATCTGCACATGCTCAAGGCTTTCTGGCTCCCGCCTTTCTCCGAGATTCTTGGAGAGAACGAGAGCCAGAAGGCCTTGAGCATGCGCAGATGCTCAAGGCCCAGTCCGGCAAGCAGCATGATCTTCGAGCACCGGCACTCCTATGGGTTGGTGCCAGATTGGGGGTAAGCCTTCAGTGCGGGCGGGGGATGCCGGTTCACGCAGGAGGGGGGGCGAGCATTCACGAGGGGGGGTGATGCCGGTTTGCGGGCTGGGGGACTCGGAAATCGAGTCAATTCTCGGTTTGCGAGTCATGATTTGCAAAAATGTTTTGCTCGTCTTGCAAAGCACTCGCAAACCACAGTGCTCCCAAACCGAGATTTGACTGTATTCTGTAACAGATTTGGTACACGAATGTGCTCCAACGGAATACTAGCTTAGTGCCCCCATTTTTGGTGCCAACGTTTTAGCACCTTTTATTGAATTGACCTCTTAGTGGTACAGGGAGAGAAAATATTGAAGATTGCATAGAGTGAACAACTGCGAATGGGTGTGTTCTAGGCAGTCTTCTATCTATAGGTCTGTTCTCTCACTTTCGTTTTGCATAGTTCATAAAAGCAGTATGAACGTGGGTAATGTACCATATGCCAGTAATCATAAGTGTCTTAATATTACAACAGATAAAAAAGGGAACGAAGCAGGTTTTTGTCATTATCCCTGCAGATCAATTGAAAATATGCAGAATATGAGGTTCTGAGAACTTTGGTTACTCCACAAGACTTACAATACAGGGACATAGCCCATTTTTGATCCAAAGACTATGAAGAAAGTAGCGAGTGCCTAAAAAGTCACTCACCAGATGGCAGAATTGATTAGGTATGGACATGACCTGATTTTTCTTCTAATCCCTTCTATGAAACTGTGCTAGCGGTTTTTAGCACGGGGAGCCGCACTGCTCCTGATGCTCATTGAGTTCCTATGAGCGTTGGGAGCAGCGCGGGCCATTCCTAACTACCTTATTTCAAGCTAAGTTTTTTCAAAGCAACTTTCACTTTAACTTATTGGAGTTTGCTTTTTTTTTTATTTTTTAATAAAGAAATGAACTCTTTTCTAATATCTATTCCTACCGATTGAAGATGGTGCAATGATAAACTACTGAAAACACTTATAGGGGTGTGTCCCCAATTTGTGATTTTCTTACCATCTTTTGGTTCTGAGCACCTTCTCGGTTCTAAGGATTTATACCTATTATAGCCCCCCTTTTTTGGTTTGTTGATTTGAGCATTAGTGGGTAGCCATTTAAAAAAAAAAAAAAATCATGCAGGAGCACTTACTGCCTCCTTTGTAGGAGGTGCTAAAGGCCCCTGTGTTATGGACACACTAACCAGTTAGCAAGCCAGTGATGTCAGTGTGTTAGCTGAATAATGTTGCTTCTCCCCCGAAACACTCCTGCCCCCAACAAAAATTTTTTTAAATAAATACTGCATGCTTTGTACATGTAAATGGAAAAACTAATACAGAACACTTTAATGTATCCTATATTAGGCCATATTTCCTGTATTAAGCACGTTATTGCTTAATGCAGCTTAGTAAAGGGGCCCTAATTGAGTACCTCAGACAATGGGAGATAACTTGAGTTGCTCAAAGTCACAAAGAGTGTCAATGGCAGAAGTGGTAACTGAACCCTGGCTCCCCACTCATTGATTCTCAATCTTTCTGTGGCCACAACCTCTTTCATATAGCCATAGAAAGCCCATTACCTTTGGAGGCGAAGGCAAATGATATCCTTATGGAGGGCCTGCCTAGGTCACATTTCTAAACGGGTTTCAAAGCCCCATTTGGAGTCTGCCTAAAGTTTGGGAAGTCAAGTTTTAACCACTAGGCTACTTTCTCTCTTTGGATAATTCTGTGGCATGATAGTTAAATATCATGCCATTGAAGCATATAGCAGCTTTCTGATTGGGATTGTTTACCTTTTGAGTCTTTTTAAAGATGCAGATTTTAACCTGAATTTTTATCAAGTGCTGGTTTTCTTGATGGGGAGGTTTTCTGTCTTAGCTTAATATTGGTTTGATGTATTTTAGTCACCCAGTACTATTGTGGCATTTTCAGGTTACAAATGTGTACTGTACTTATGGATTTCTCAATGTAGGTATTTTATATTCTGCAAGGATAAGCAGGCGTATATTCTCACATGTCAATGATGTAATCCATGGAACCCAGTACAGACAAGTGCAATGTCCATTAAAATGCTGGCCCCTCCAAAGTGCACTGTTACTTTAAATTTTGGGGGGCAATTCCTAAACCACACATTCGTGCTGGTGCCTTTCTGCCCAGAGTAGGCTTGCGGGACCATCAGTTCTTCATTTTCCACTGAGCTGAGAGTCTGTCTTTAGTTATCTCTTCAGCACGTTGAAGTTTTATCCTTATTTTGTGCCTTCCTGTACTTATTTTTCATTATTTTCCTCATAGTTCATTGTTTTTATCGTGTTCCAGTATTTTACCCAGCTTTGGTTCATTTTTGTTAATTTTTCAGCTTTCGGGCCACTCAAGACCCTTTTTATCCCTGGGAGTGTCAATTGTTTTTGACATCCTAGTTACTCAAGCTCCTTGGCCCATTGAGCCCTTTGATTTCACATTGGCCGTTTTTCCTTCCATGTCAATGAGGGTACTGAGTGGCTTTAAGATATGTTCTCAATGTAATTGGACCACTTCAGGCTCTGATCTACATAATTGATCCAGTGTCTGGGTCTTGACCATCTGGACGTTAGCTTTGTCTTCTGCCTCTGTATGCAAGAGATGTCACTCAAAGCCAAAAAAAACTTCTCGGTACCACGTCGGCATCGACATCAAGCATGGCCGGGAACTTGGAATCTGATAGTTATCAGCATCAGCATCAGCATGGAGTGCATTAACATTGCATCCAGAGGATCGGGTGTCAAGACTTCTTACATCATTTTCATCTATGCTTCAAGCATCAGGTGATTCAGCACATAAAAAAGTTAAGAAGCACAAACATTTTTCCCCTCTTAGGCATACCATTGTAGGGAAGTTCTAAGTACGTAATTTTATTTTATTGTAACCCGTTCTGGGCTCCTGGGGATGATGGGCTATAAAAATAAATAAATAATAAATTGTGTCCTCCCATGCTGATGTCTCTTCCAGTACCAGCAGTGTCTCTCCAGGAGGAGATTTAGGGGCTATTGCAGTCTTCAGTTTTCATAGGCTTTAAAGGCTTCCATGCCTACCTCAGCCCCAGCCCAAGGATGCATCAAAGCACTGATCAAAGTCAAGGGCATGCACTCCTTGATATCAAGCATCAGAATTGGCACGGACGTTCTCAACACATGCATCATCATTAGAGAAGTTTTCTGTCTTAGACTATTGACCACCAAAGCACTTCTATGTACAGTAAGCACTCCTCTTGATGCACACTCCTTGACTCGTCTAGCAGAGAGTATGTTGAGACATCTGACTCTGATATCTCCACCCATTCAGGTAAGGACTTGCCAGAGAATCCTATGGTATACTTTCTGATCCTTCCCTTCCTCCTTAATGACACAAGTCTCTACCAGAAACAGGAAGAGGAGCCTCACTCTGCACTATTTCAACTTTACATAGAGTCATTTAAGAACTGGGAGAATCTCATGTCGGTCCAGGTACCTCCTAAAATGAAAGACACAATGTATAGGATTCTAAAATGTCCAGGATTTGACACAACTCAATTTCAACATCATTCATTAGTTGTGGAATCTGTCCTTAAATGTTACCGCAGCTCATAATGTTTTGCTTCTGCTGCTCCAGGAAGAGAAGCCAGGACATTGGACTGTTTTGGCAAGTACATTTTCCAGTTGTCTGTGCTTATCGATAGTAGTATGACATACCAATTTTACATGTCCATTTATTTTAAATCCTTACTTAAATAACTGTCAATTCCTCCCTCTAAATAAATTAAAGCAGTTTCAGCAGCTGTCTAAGAACTTGTCCAATACAAGAAAGTATATGGCTAGAGGATCTTTCAGTGCCTTTGATGGTTCGTCCTCCCTCCAGATAAATTAAAACAGTTTCAGCAACTGTCTAAGAACTTGTTCAATACAAGAAAGTATGTGGCTAGAGGCTCTTTCAGTGCCTGTAATGGTTCTTCTAGATTAGAACATCTGCAGTGGCAATTACAATGTACTGTTTGCCAACACTGATACTATGACAACTTTATCTAAACCACCCACTTGTCAATCTTCATCATCGTCTAGAAGATATTCTGCCTCATCCAGACAATCCTGTTACAATCAGCCTGCTTCATAATCTTCTAGGCCTGCTCCTCAACATCCTCATATAAGACAACAAAGGATACAAAAATCCCAACCTCAATCTAAACAACAGTCAACCTTTTGATTTCTTTCTAGAGAGCATTGCCAACATTTCCTTGCTTGTTCCTCCCAATCTTCCCATCAGAGGCAGGTTGCTATACTTTCCATCAATGTTGGACTCTTATCACAATGGATCAGTGGGTGCTTTGAGTTGTCACTCAGGGCTATGCCCTATGCATGCTAAGAAAACCTCCAAACCACCCACCAGGAGAACCTTCTTTCACCTCCCTCTAGAAGACCCTCCTTCATCAAGAACTCCCCACCCTTCTCCAGCTAAACGGAATAGAACCTGTTCCTCTACAGGAAAGAGGCTGGAAGTTCTACTCGAAGTATTTCCTAATACAAAAAAGACCAGAGGCCTTCAGCCTATTCTAGACTTCCTGGGCCTAAACAAATACCTGTTGAAGGAAACATTTTGCATGGTCTTTCTGGGAACCCTTTTAGCTCTACTGAAAAAAGGCAGTTGGCTATGCTCTCTAGATCTGAAAGAGGCCTACACTCACATATCCATTCTACCTGCTCACAGAATCTTTGCTTCTGCATTGGTTTTCAACATTTCTAATACAAAGTATTGTCCTACATACTAGCCTTGGCCCCTCAAGTATTCAGGAAATGCCTTGTGATAGTGGTGGCAGCCCTTTGCACATGAGGGTTTCACATATTTCTGTACTTAAATGGCTGGTTGATCAAGGCTTCATCATTGCGAACAGCTCAGCATGCCATCAACTTAACAGCTCATCTTCGGAGCTCCTTGGGTTTACTATCAACTGCCAAAAGTCACATATGCACCATTCTCAGACACTCAAGTTCATTGAGGCTCTCCTGGATACTATTCAGGGTCAGGCTTTTCTAACAAAACAAAGTAGACAGTCTTATTCATCTCTGCCATACCAGTCTCTACCCTACAACACATTTCTGTTCAGCAACTGTTAGCCTTCTGGATCATATGGCATCAATGGTACACGTCATGCCATTTGTATGTCTTCACTTCAGAGTGCCACAATGACCCTGTCAACCCAGTGGTCTCAAGCCACAGGTCATCTTTCTGCTCCAATTCAAGTCACTTTGGACCTCTCTCAGTCTATTGGTGGATGGTTCTTCACAATTTCACTCAAGGTCTCCTCTTACAGCCTCTTCCCCACCATCAAAAACTTCTAACCACAGATGCTTCGATATTTGAATGGGATGCTCATCTAGGTGGCCTACACACTCAAGGAGTATGGTCTCACCACGAACAAACCTTTCATACCAATCTTCTCGAATTAAGAGCAATAAGCAAAGCTCTAATGCCCCTTTTCAACCCTCCTCCTCCCCCCCCTTCTGATCTACTCCCCGCCCCCGTCTCTCTCCTCTCCCCCCCCCCACTTCTCTCCTTGCTGTTCGCAACTCTATGATCAATTTGATATGTAACCACTTGTAACTACTCTCTCCTTACTGTTTGCAACTCTATGATCAACTTGATATGTAACCACTTGTAATCTCTGTCTAACTAATGTGAACCGCCTAGAACTCTTCGGGGTATGGCGGTATACAAAAATAAAGTTATTATTATTTATTATTATTATTATAAACATTCCAGAATCATCAATTTCATGAAGTCGTCCTTATCCATACAGACAAACAAGTTGCCATGTTCTATCTGGAGAGTGTGGTGTAGTGGTTAGAGCTACAGCCACAGCACTCTGAGGTTGTGGGTTCAAATCCCACACTGCTCTTTGTGACCCTGGGCAAGTCACTTATTCCCTCACTTCCCCAGGTACATTAGATAGACTTGTGCCCACTGGGACAGATAGGGAAAATACTTGAAGTACCAATAAGAACTGCCATCTCCGGAACAGACCCTGGGTCCATCAAGTCCAGTGATCCGCTCACGCGGAGGCCCAGCCAGGTGTAACCTGGTGAAAACTTAGTCACCCATATCCCTCTATGCGCCTTTCGAGGAGATGTGCATCTAACTTGCCCTTAAATCCTAGAACGGTGGTTTCCGCAGCAATCTCCACCGGGAGAGCGTTCCAGGTGTCCACCACTCCCTGTGTGAAGCAGAACTTGTAAACCTCTTTGAGTGTAATTGTAAAACTACAAAAATTCCCCTATTCCTATCCAAACAAGAGGGCACGGGATCTCACCCCTTTTACATGGAAGCGATCCAGATTTGGAATTGGGCACTTGCTCGTGGCATACTATTCAAAGTGGTTTACTTAATGGGGAAGCAAAACATCTTGGCAGACAAATTGAGCACATTTCATCAGCCACATGAATGGTCTTTCAGCACAACCATCTTATGCCAGATTTTCTCCACATGGGCGACACCAGACATAGATCTCTTCACTTCCCCCCCACAACAAACTTCTGCATTTCTGCTCCAGGCTCTATACTCCCATCGCATGGCACCCAATGCCTTGCTCATTCATTTGGGGGTGGGGGAATAGATTCCTCTATGCATTTCCTCAGATACCTCTACTCAAACTTTGCCAGTAACAAGGCACCATGATCCTCATAGCACCTCATTGACCATATCAAGTTTGGTTCCTGCTCCTCCAAGAAACCATACAAGTTACAACCATTTCCAACACTACTGATACAGAATGAGGGGACTCCTTCACCGTAATCCCTGATCATTAGCACTCTCAATTTGGTTTCTTTCACACATCATGTAAATGCTTTCTGCCTTTCAGCTGCAGTATCTGCTGTCATTGAATTGTATAGAAAACCTTCAACTCAGCGCTATTACTGCTTCAAATGGATCAGACTTTCTTCCTGGTTTGTATCACATTCTCTGGAATCAGACACATGTTCACTTCCATTCATACCGGACTACCTTTTCCACTTTTGGTCTAAAAACCTATTCAGTTTGAGTACATCTGAGTGCTATCGATGTGTTTCATTCTCCCATGGACAAAACGCCTCTGTCTATCCCTTCCTTGGTAGCCTGTTTCATGAAAGGACTTTTCCACACAAAACCACCTATCAAGCCTCCACCTGTTGCTTGGGATCTTAAAATGATACTATCTGCTCTTACAAGGTCTTCCTTTGAGCCTCTTACATCTTGCTCTCTCGAAATTATAATTTAAAAAGTCATTTTCTTCATTGCCATTACATCTGCATGCCATGTGAGTGAATTTCAAACTCTTGTGTCAGATCCTCCCTACACAAGATTCTACCTCAACAGAGTAGTACTTTGCATTCATCCAAAATTCCTACCGTCTTGGAATTTCATTTCAATCAATAATAGTACTTCCTGTTTTCTTTCCAAAGTTGCATTTGCATATTGGAATGGCAGAATGCAAACATGATCGGTCATATTAAACTTCATAGAGCTCTTTGTGGCTTTTGACCCTAACAGACTTGTAGTTTCTGTTTCCAAGAGAACCATCTCCTCTTTGCTGGCAGACTGTATCTCCATGTATATTCAGGCTGGGCTGATGTTGCAGAGCTGTGCAACAGCTCTTAACATACAGGTTATGGCTGCTTAAGTAGCTCATTTCCATTCTATATCCATTGAGGACATTTGCTAAGCGACCACTTGATCCTCTGTCCATACCTCTACTTCTCACTACTGTTTTGAATAAAACTCCAAAAGAGACAGTTTAGACAAGTAGTTCTACAGAATCTTTTTACTTCCTGAGTGCCAACTTTTCCTCCAACCTACTTGGATGTAATTGGACCATTTCAGGCTCTGACCAGTGTCTGGGTCCTGAACATCAGGACATTTACTATGATCTCTGTTTCCATATACAAAAGAGGGCACTGAAAGCCCAAAAACTACAGTTCGAAAAACTTTTTGGTACTACAATGGCATCAAGGATGGCTGAGGCTCAGAACCTGACACCCAACCTCCTATGACTCAGGCATTGACATTGACACTGAATGCATTGACGCTATCCAGAGCAATGGGCTTCTTACAGAGGCAAGACTCTACATCATCTTCAACTATGCCTCGAGCATCTATGGATGTGGGACATAAAGCTAAGAAGCACAAACATTCTTCCCCTTATAGACATGGCACTGCGTCTTCACAAGCGTCAACTTTCTTGATGCATAGTAAGTGTCAATGCACTGAAGATCACTCTCCTTACAATCAGCTAATTTCTCCTCTTAGGCATGCATTAACATCGAGGTCTACTACTCGCCAAAATCTGGTACAGCAGACTGCTATGCCAATGGTTTGGTTTATTTATTTATATCGGGCGGGTTACAAACTACATATAAAAATACAAAGTTACATCTAAAATACAAAACAATGTCTCTTCCAGTACTGGCACCGTCTCTGCAAGAGATCTGGGCTATGCTCAAACAAGCTTTTGGGGCTACTGCAGACACAGTTTTCACAGGCTTTAAAAGATTCCATTCCTGCCTCAGCCCATCCCAAGGATACATCAAAGCATTGATTGAGGATGAGATCATGCACTCTTGCTCAACATTGAGCGTTGGCATGGACCCACTCTACACATGCATTAGCATCGGCAGAGGAGTTATCTTCTGGGTCAGACTTATCAGCCTACACCTTGATGCACCTCAATGCATAGTTAATGTTTCTTTCAACACGCTTCCTGATTCACCTAGCAAGAAATACTTTAAGGAGTCTTACTCAGATATCTTAAAGCATTCAGATGGGAATTTGCCAGAATACTCAGAAAAATCCTATGGCTTACCTTCTGATCCTTCTCCTCCACCTCAGCTATGTAATGCCCAGCACATTCAGTACAGGAGAGGTGTTTCAGGCAGCAAGAGCTCAGCAGGGGAGAAAATGAGCTGCCAAAACAGCAACAGTGGAACTACTGGTTTGGGCATCTGGCATCTTGAGGAACAAATCAGCAGAAAAATTGAAGAGAACAAAAATGTCCAAAAAATTGAAGTCTCAAAAAAGGAGAACACAAAATAATAGAACCAGGCTTATGGAATAGAACCCTTTCTGTGAGCAGACCTTGAGGACCTCCAGGGATGTCTCATTTATACCCTGTGTTCTGACCTCTTGACCTGGCCTTTCCAAAAATGTTTCCTTAATGTGAGCTTAAATAGTAATTCTTGGAACCTTAGCTTCTTGCTGGTGGCATCTAGAGAGTTCTAGCAACCAGATGGCTGGAGGGTCATCTTGCCCTGAGTGCATGCTTTGGGCAAGAAGGTTATGATCAATGCTTCCTCTAAGGATTGGCTGGCTGCAAGCAAATTTTTTTGTTTTTTGCAACAAGTTCTAAGAACCAACAATTTTCTAAATTTGCAAGTATTTTTATGAACAACTATGTAAAATCTGTGAGCGATGCTCCTATAATGTATGAGCAATTGCTCATGTGCTCCGCTTAAAGGGAACATGGGTGCAATATCAAGTCCAAGATGCATTAGTTAAGTAAACCGCAAACAGTTCTTACTATGGAACAAATGTACACCAGAGTTCACCTGTGCTTCAGGCATATTCTTTGAATTCTGCAGCAGGTTTATGAAGCTGTATGTAAAATCTGTATACAGGGGTTTAACCCTTACACTATGCACAACTTTATCTAAGCCATAAACCTCTCGCTCCTCATCATCATCTAGAAGATATTTTGCCTCATCCAAAAGTTCATAATACTATAATACCAAAGGGTGTTACAATCAGCCATCTTCATCATCATCATCTAGGCCTGCTGCTCAACGACTCCATTCAAGGCTACAAATAACACACATCACAACTTCAGTCCAAACAGCAGTTGTCCTTTTGACTCCTTTCTAGAGGGCATTGCCAGCCTTCCCCTGTTTCTTCCTCCCAATCTCCCCATCAGAAGCATAGTTATCACAACAGATCAGTGGGTGCTTCGAGTCAACACTCAGGGCTTCGCCCTGCACTTGATCAGAAAACCTCCAAACCACTCACCTAAAGAAACTCCTTTCAGCTCCCTACAGAAGACCAGCCTTTACCAAGAACTCTTGGCCCTTCTCCATCTAAACACACTGTTCTTCTGCAAGAGAGAGGCTGGGGGTTTTACTCAAAATATTTCCTAATACCAAAAAAGACCAGAGGACTTCTGGGCCCTAAACAAATATTTGCTGAAGGAGAGGTTTTGCATGGTCTCTCTGGGAGCCCTTCTACCTCTAGTCGAAAAAGGTGATTGTGTTTGCTCTCTAGATTTAAAAGAGGCCTAACTCACATATTCATCCTATGTGCTCACAGAAGATATCTTTGCTTTCACATTGGTTCTCATCACTTCCAATACAAAGTCATACCTTTCAGTCTATCTTTGACCGCTCATGTCTTTAGGAAATGCCTAGTGGTAGTAGCAGCAGCAGCCCTTCGCACATGGGGGTTTCATGTATTTCCCTACTTGGATGAATGGGTGTCAAGGCTTCATCATCACAAACAACTCAGCATGCTATCAACTCAATAGTTCATCTTCTGGAACTACTTGCCATTAGCTACAAAAAGTCACATCTACAACTTTTGCAGGCACTGGAATTCATAGGTGCTCTCTTGGATGCTACTCAAAGTCAAGATTTTCTACCAAAGCAGAGTCATCAATCTAATTCACCTGTGTCAAGCAGTCTCCACCCTTCAACGCACTTCTTCACATCAGATGTTACATCTTCCTGGTCACATGGCATCCTCAATATGTGTAACTTCATTTGCTCATCTTTGGACCTTGACAACCCAATGGTCTTAATCTGTCTGCTCCAATTCAAGTCACCTTGTACCTTCATCACTTTCTCCAATGGTGGATTGTTCCTCATAATCTCACTCAAGGACTTCCCTTCTATCCCCCCTTACTATCAAGCCTGCTGTATTACATTATGTAGATAATATTTTGTGAATCTTTGCATTCGTACGGTATGCATGTTTCTTGCCTTGTTAACATTTATTGTACTTCATCTATTAAACTCAATAAAAAATTTTTGAACTAAAAAAAAAAACTTCTAACCACAGATGCTTCAATGTTAGGATAGGGAGCTCATTTGGATGGGCTCTACATTAAAGTTGTATGGTCTCATCATGAGCAAACCCTCCATATCAATCTGGAACAGCAAGCAATAGGCAATGCTCTCCAAACATTCCTGGTCCATCTCCTCCAACAAGTAGTCCTTGTCTGTACAATTAAGTTGCCATATTCTGTCTGAACAGACAATGGTGCAGGGGATCTCAACCCCTTTGCATGGAGGTAATTGAGATTTGAAATTGGGCAACTGCTTGCAGAATATTTCTCAGAGCAGTTTTCTTAGCGGGGAAGCAAAATGTCTTGGAAGCCAGATTGAACAGACTTCTTCAGTCCCACGAATGGTCTCTCAGCACAACCATCATAGATATGATTTTCTCCAAATGGGGAACACTGGACATAGATCGCTTCACTTTCCCTCACAACAACAAACTTCTGAAATTCTGGCTCAGACTCCCCCCTCCCCCCCCCAGTCGCATTGTGATGGCTTAAATACTTCACTATGGACACAGGCTACTTTACACATTCCCTCTGACACCTCTCATCAGGAAAACTCTATTCAAACATCTCCAGGATCTAGGCACCATGATCCTCATAATACCACTTTGGCCAAGCCAGGTTTGGTTTTTGCTCCTCCTAGAGCTCTCGACAAAGCAACCATGCAAGTTGTAGCTGTTCCCAATGCTTCTGACAAAGAACAAGGGATCTCTCTTTCACCCCAACCCCTACTCGTTGTCACTGACAGCATGGTTTCTTTCACCAAGCAAGCAAATGCTTTATGCCTTTCATCTGCAGTATCTACTGTCATTCAAGCTTCTACAAAATCTTCCACTCATTACTGTTACCACTTTAAATGGACAAGATTTTCTTCTTGGTATGCATTGCATTGTTTGGAGCCCATGACATTGTTCATTTCCATACATATGAGAACATCTTCTCTATCTCTCAAATTCAGGTCTAGCAACCAATTTGGTTAGAGTACTATCAGCACATTTCACTCCCACCTAGACAAGTCAAGAAGCCTTGATCTGTTCATTTCTTGGTATCCCATTTTCTGACAAGCATATTCTACATTAAACCACCTATCAAGCTTCCATCTTTTGCTTGGGATCTTAACATAATCCTGTCTACTCTTATGAAGTCTCCCTTTGAACCACTTACATCTTGCTCTCTCAAACTTCTCACATGGAAAATCATTTTCCTCATAGCCCTCACCTCTGCATGCCGAGTGAGTTAACTTCAAACCGTTGTGTCATATCCTCCCTGTACAAGATTCTACCATGACAGAGTAGTGCTTTGAACTCATCCAAAATTCCTGCCCAAAGACATCTCAGAATTTCAGCTCAACCAATCCTTTGTTTTGCCTGTTTTTTGCAGAGCCAGCACTTCATACCTTGGGCTGCAAGTGTGCTTTGGCATACTACTTGGACTCAAGTAAACCTCCTAGAAAGTCCTCCCAGCTCTTTGTGTCTTTTAACCCTAGTAAATTCGGACTTCCTGTTACCAAGAGAACCATCTCCACTTTGCTGGCAGACTGTACCTCCTTCATGTATACAGTACTCAGGCTGAGCTGACGTTGCAGGGCAATGTAACAGCTCACAATGTCCGAGTTCTGGCTGCTTCG
Organism: Geotrypetes seraphini; assembly: GCF_902459505.1. Lineage (NCBI taxonomy): Eukaryota > Metazoa > Chordata > Amphibia > Gymnophiona > Dermophiidae > Geotrypetes > Geotrypetes seraphini. Next base: position 61,614,211 of record NC_047090.1, on the reverse strand, counting down.
GTAGCTCATTTCTTCTCTGTATCTATGAGGAAAGACTGGCAGGAGAAGCAAGAAACTTAAAACCCTTCTTCAGGTATGTGAAAGGGAAACAACCAGCCAGAGAGGAAGTGGGACCACTGGACGACGGAGACAGGAAAGGAGCGATAAAGGAGGAAAAAGAGATAGCTGACAGGTTAAACAAATTCTTCTCGTCAGTCTTCACCAGAGAGGACACATCCAATATTCCGGAACCCGAGGTGATTATAAACGGAGAACACGATGAAAGGCTGGTACAACTAGAGGTAAGCAAAGAGGATGTCCTCAGACAGATAGACAGACTAAAGAGCGACAAATCACCAGGCCCGGACGGCATCCACCCAAGGGTACTAAAAGAACTGAGAAACGAAATAGCAGAGACACTTCGCCAAAGATGTAACCTCTCCCTAAAAACAGGGGAGATCCCAGAGGACTGGAAAATAGCAAATGTCACGCCCATCTTTAAGAAGGGATCAAGGGGTGACCCGGGAAACTACAGGCCTGTGAGCTTGACCTCGGTTCCAGGGAAGATGATGGAAGCAATGGTAAAGGACACAATCTGCGAACACATAGAAAACAATGGACAACTGAAGGCGAGCCAGCATGGCTTCTGCAAGGGAAGGTCATGCCTCACGAACTTGCTGTACTTCTTTGAGGGAATAAACAGCCAGATGGATAAGGGGGAATCCATAGACATCATTTACCTTGACTTCCAAAAAGCCTTCGACAGGGTACCTCACGAACGGCTACTTAAAAAGCTGTGGAACCATGGGGTGCAAGGGGATATCTACCGATGGATCAAACACTGGTTGGCAGGCAGGAAACAGAGGGTTGGAGTAAAAGGCCAATACTCAGACTGGCAATGGGTCACGAGCGGAGTTCCACAGGGGTCGGTGCTGGGACCTCTACTGTTCAATATATTTATTAACGATCTGGAGACGGGGACAAAATGTGAGGTTATCAAATTTGCTGATGACACCAAACTCTGCAGCAGGGTTAGAAACACGGAAGACTGTGAAGACCTGCAAAGGGACCTAACGAGACTGGAAGACTGGGCGAAAAAGTGGCAAATGAGTTTTAACGTAGAGAAATGCAAGGTCATGCATGTAGGGAAAAAGAACCCGATGTTCAGCTACAAAATGGGGGGAACACTGCTAGGGGTGAGTAACCTTGAAAGGGACCTGGGGGTGATGGTCGACACATCACTGAAACCATCGGCGCAATGTGCGACAGCCTCAAAGAAAGCAAACAGAATGCTGGGCATCATCAAAAAGGGTATCACAACCAGGACGAAGGAAGTCATCATGCCGCTGTATCGCGCAATGGTGCGCCCGCACCTGGAGTACTGTGTTCAATACTGGTCGCCGTACCTCAAGAAGGACATGGCGATACTCGAGGGAGTGCAGAGGAGGGCGACTAAACTGATAAAAGGTATGGAAAATTTTTCATACGCTGACAGGTTAAAAATGCTGGGGCTGTTCTCCCTGGAGAAGAGGAGACTTAGAGGGGACATGATAGAAACCTTCAAAATCCTTAAGGGCATAGAGAAAGTGAATAAGGACAGATTCTTCAAACTGTGGGGAGCCACAAGCACTAGGGGTCACTCGGAGAAATTGAAAGGGGACAGGTTTAGAACAAATGCTAGGAAGTTCTTTTTTACCCAGAGGGTGGTGGACACATGGAACGCGCTTCCGGAGAATGTGATAGGCCAGAACTATGTACAGGGGTTCAAGGAGGGTTTGTATAGGTTCCTGGAGGATAAGGGGATAGAGGGGTACAGATATAACTTAAGGTAGGTTATAGAAGTGGTCAGAAACCACTTCACAGGTCGCAGACCTGATGGGCCGCCGCGGGAGCGGACCGCTGGGCGAGATGGACCTCGGTCTGACCCAGTGGAGGCAACTTCTTATGTTCTTATGAGGGCATCTGCAAAGCAGCTACTTGGTGTTCAGTCCACACCTTTACTTCTCACTACTGTTTAGAACAAAAATTTCAGAAGAGACAGTCGGTTTGGACAAGCAGTTCTTTTTACTTCTTGAGTGCCAACTTCAAGTTTATATATCTATTGGCCTCATCCAGAGCCATGAACCTGGCAGCTTGGGTGTCCCACATGTGAGAATATCATGCCTGCATGTCCTCAGAGAAAGCAGATACTTACCTGTAGGAGGTGTTCTGTGATGACAGCAGACATATAGTCTCACAACCAGCCCAACTACCCTAGTTGGCTTGTTAGCTTTATAACTGAACTGATAGTCCTGTGAGCCAATGTTGGGTGGGAAGCACTGGCATTCATGTGGTATGGGCAGTTCCTAAAGATTTAAAATGACAGTGCACTTGGTAATGGTTTTCTTGGATGATGTCACCCACATGTGAAAATATATGCCTACTGTTCTCAGGAACACCAACTACAGCTACAGCGAGACCAGAAGGCTTTGAGCATGCGCAAATGCTCAAAGCCAGTCCAGCCCAGACCAGAAGAAGGAGGATCTCCGATGCACCGCCCAGCCCAGGCCGCGCCAGAAGAGGAAGGATCTTCGGGCACCGGCACTGGTGCCAAGTCGGTTACAGGAAGTGTCATTGACTGCTCGGGGGGGGGGGGGGGTGAAGTAGGATTGCGGTGTAGGGGGGGGGCAACGCGAGCGGGGGGGATGCCGGATCACGGGGGGGGGGGGGGCGCTCGTACAGCGAGGCAAGCTCGGTTTACGAGGCACCAAGTTTGCAAATGTTTTGCTCGTCTTGCAAAACACTCGCAAACTGGTGCACTCGTAAACCGAGGTACCACTGTAGTTAAAAAAAAAATACAATGTATTTTCAGATAGTCACTTGTATATGTATGAACATTTTTTGCTGTTAATCCTACTCTCCAAATGTTTAGTGTTGAATAATTCCCAGATAGAACTGAAATGATAAATCTGTGCCATGCTGATGTTAGTAGATTTTTTTTTTTTTTAGTACATTGAGGGATTGGAGTTTTTAGGTTTAATGCCTTGAGCTTGCAATGAAATAATCAAGGCAACTTTTCTCTGCTGCTTCAGTACATTCTGTATAAGGAACAATGATTGGCAGCTGCTGGGCTTCCACTGGATCAGAGCTGATTCCTGATTTCAGTTTCATCTCACTAGCCAAACGGTATTAGGAAAGGGTTCAGTTGAAGAAGAGCCTGAATTTTTTTTAAACACGGTCACAGTATTTATAATTATGTGAAATCTTACTGCTATTTGTAGCTTTAACAAACTGGAAGGTTTTGTATGCTGAAATATTAAAATTTTTTTGGTGATTTTGTCCAGTTCACTTGGGGCTCCTTTTACTAAGGTGTGCTAGCGTTTTTAGCGTGCGCTGAAGATTAGCGCGCGTTAACCCCCACGCTACATGGAAAATACTAACGCCAGCTCTATGGCGCACGCTAAAGCCACTAGCGCAGCTTAGTAAAAGGAGCCCTAGGTGACTGATAACTAAACATAGCTGATAAATGTAGACAGATCCAGAATATACCCCATTTGTGTACTGTAAGCAAACTACAATGCAACTGTTTTTTTTTTGTTTTTTTTTAAACTAGCTGAAAATAGAGTTGTGACAATGCATGCCTGGTGATAACTGTAACTCTTATTTATTCTAATAAATGATGACCACTAAAATCTTTTTTTTGTTGTTTTGTACATTATTTCACTGAAAAATTAAATGCACCTTTATGTAAAATTCATACTAATGAAGCAGATCCGTCAACACCATGCTAGAAAATTACTGCCTGGCACCTTTCAAAGGTTTCTCTGTGGTGATCTGTCATTTTACACTTCAGATGGATCTCGGAATGCTGAGAGAATTGTTCAAGTTTCCAAATTATACTGTAGCATACAGGATTCATATCCATATAGTATAACAGTATGAATAATACTATTGTCTAAGGACACCGATCATGTCCCGACCACTTTGCGCCCCAAATTTCCCCCAACCCGATTCACTAACCTTGTGGCCGATCATCCTCCAATGCGATCCAATCCGTGCATGTAAATGAGGGGAAACGGTAGGAAGGACGTGATTCACTAAACCAGGGGTAGGGAACTCTGGTCCTCGAGAGCCATATTCCAGTCGGGTTTTCAGGATTTCCCCAATGAATATGCATGAGATCTATTTGCATGCACTGCTTTCAATGCATATTCATTGGGGAAAACCTGACTGGAATTCGGCTCTCGAGGACCGGAGTTTCCTACCCCTGCACTAAACAAATGCAGGCACACCGACTGGGCTAGCCGATCCAAAAACAAGCAACTGCTTAGGACCAGTCGCTTGTGTAAAAACTCTGCTCTCTGCCCAGATCCTGCTTATCCTGCTCAATGCCCCGACTCTCCTTCCCTTCTCCACAGTGCAAGCTCATGGTTTTAACCCGCGAGTTTAAAGCAGGTTAGAAACCACGGGCTCACGAAGTAAAAAAGTAGTAAAAAAAAGTTTTGTTTCCAGCTCTGCCGGGCATGGAGGGCCAGCACATGTGCAGACCATCTTCAGGCAAAAAAGATGGTCTGCGCATGCTTCAGGATCGCTCACTAGCAATCCTTGTGGTCGGTAGGGGGGCGTTCCTCCGATGCCCCCATTTGCATGCTGACCCATTGTGGATCAGTCGGCCTGCCATGGATCGGGCAGGTTAGTGAATCTAGCCCAATGTCTCTGGTCTTTGTAATTTCAGCTCATCTCATAGATGACAATGTAGTAGTCCTTCAAAGGAACAGCTTGTCTTAGCAACATGTTATACAAAGAGGTTTATAAAATCATGAGTGATATATTAGGTAATTACAGAACAATTATTTGTCCTTTGAAATAGTAATAAGATTAGAGGATTCCATAAAAAAAAACATTAAAACAATTGTGAGAGAAAATGAAAGCTTGCCTTTGGTAACTGGCTTCTGGGGAGGTGGAATTTGAAAATGTGTTATCCATTTATACAGTATATGATGAGTTAGAACAAGGGTGAGCATCCTTTATACACAGGGCAGCATGAATGTCAGTACTATCCCTAGTGGATTGCCCACAGAAAATGAACAAATGTGCTATCTAATTTACAGCCAACAAAACTCAATGTGATGACTGAATGAAAATAAATGACCAGAATAGTCTGTTACTGGATACTTCTGACTTTCCAAACATTGCCAAACAAGTCTTGCCCTATTGATGTATCCTTCAGTGGTTCCACTGACAACACAAACTGTGGTTAAGGATGTTCGTGCAGGCCATTTTCTTTGTATACTTCCCATTGTCTCTAGGGCTGCATGCAGCCTGCTCTTGGGTTAGAAGAATGTTTTCTTGTGGGTAATTTGGATGTAATAATTGTAATTTTATTGTAGATCACTTCTCGATGCAGTGGTGATTTTTTTTTTTTTTAATAATTCTTTATTCATTTTCACAAATTATATTGTGTTAATATTTTCATTCACAGTAACAATAAATACATCACTTATAAACAATCATTGGTATATTACATAGATTCTTATCCCTACCCCTCGCCCATCCCTCCCAACCATATACTCCATTATTGTATGATATATGTAATAATAAAATACCCCCCTCCCTACCTCATAAACTGATAAACATAAGGGAAATAATTTTACTTAATCCTGACAATATTTTGTTAATGGTTTCCACACATCCTGAAATTTCTTAAAATATCCCTTTTGTAACACAGTAAATCTTTCCATTTTATAGATATGGCATAAAGAATTCCACCAAAAGTTATAATTTAATCTCCTCCAGTCTTTCCAATTATATGTGATTTGTTGAATGGCAACCCCTGCCATTATTAGTAATAATTTATTGTTATTCGCAGAAATCTGACTTTTTGCTCTCATATCCATACCAAATATCACAGTATCATATGATTAATAAATCACAATATATCTTTTTTTTTTTAACTCAAAGCCCACTCATGCTGTGGAATTTATTGCTGGAAGATGTGGACAAGATGTTTAGCACACTTAGTTTAAAGAGGGAGAAAAATGTATGTAACTAGCCAGGTAGACTTGGAAAACTTACTGTGAGCAACAAGGAATGGATCTATTCCTTGGAATAGAACATAAGAATTGCCATCTCCAGATCAGACCTTAGGTTCATCAAGTCCGGCGATCTGCACACGCGGAGGCCCCGCCAGGTATACCCTGGCATAGTTTTAGTCCCCATATCACTCTGCTTCTCATAAGGATATATGCATCTAGTTTACCCTTACCTGTATCAAGGGCCGCCATCAGGGCAGTACTACCAGTCCTGCATTCAGGGGCCCGGAGCTGACAGGGTCCCAGGCTCCCCCAGGGTCACAAGCATAGTCTCCTCTCCTTCTCCTTACCTGCCCTGCCCAGCACACAGCCGAACGGAAGTCTTCCCGATATCAGCGCTGACGTCGGAGGGAGGGCTTAAGCAAAGCCCTCCCTTCCTCCGACGTCAGCGCTGACATCGGGAAGACTTCTGGTCGGCTGCTTGCGGCAGGGCAGGTAGGGAAAAGGCAGTCGTGTACCGAAGGGGGGGGGGCGGTCCGCCCCAGTGCAGCCATGGGGGGGAGTGTGCACAGCCGGTCAGGTCCCATTAGCCTTGTGGCGCTTCCCCCAACCGACCGACAACAGGCCCGGCCGACAAACCTACCTGCCCTGTAGCAGCGAATCTAAATTACCTTCTTACAGCAGCTTCAATACTCCAACTGCTGTAAGAAGGTAATTTAGATTCGCAGCTACAGGGCAGGGAGGTTTGTCCGACCGGGCCTGTTCTGTTGTCGGTGGGGTGGGGAAGTGCCACAAAGGTAAGGGGCAGGGAAGGAGAAAGGGAGGAAAGGTGGAGTGGAGAAGAAAAGACGCTTTAGGGAAATGGGTAAAACTGAGGGGGGAGAAGGCCGCTGAAAGCACTGGGGAAGACAGAGGGGGGAGAAGGACCCTGAAAGGACATGGGGAACACAAAGGGGTGGAGAAGGACGCTGAAAGGACATGGGAAGATGGGGGGAGAAGGATGCTGAAAGGACATGGGAAGATGGGTGAGAAGGACGCTGAAAGGGCATGGGGAAGACAGGGGGGAGAAGGATGCTGAAAGTACATGGGGAAGACAGAGGGGGGAGAAGGACCCTGAAAGGATATGGGGAAGACAAAGAGGTGGAGAAGGATGCTGAAAGCACATGGGGAAGACAGAGGGGGGAGAAGGACGCTGAAAGGACATGGGGAAGACAGAGGGGGAGAAGGACGCTGAAAAGACATGGGGAAGACAGAGGGGGAGAAGTATGCTGACAGGACATGGGGAAGATGGGGGGAGAAGGACGCTGAAAGGAAATGGTGAAGAGATAGTGGGGAGAAGACACTGGCAGGGAAGAAGACAGAAATGCCAGACTATGGGGGGAGCGGAGGGAAGAAAATGGGTGCCAGACCAATTTGGGAGGGGGTAGAAAGGGAGAGGCACAGTAACAGAGCAAATGGAAGACGCAGAAAGAAGAGCGAGAAAGTGGATGAAAGGAATTAAATGAGAACATGAGGAAAGCAGAAACCAGGCAACAAAGGTAGGAAAATTTTTTTTTTTTTTTGCTTCAGGATAAAGTAGTATATTAGTTGTGTTGATAAAAATTTATAAACATTAGAGGCTCTGGTAGAAACCCGTTTACAAAGTATGTATTCTTCCCAATTAATATTTCCAAATTAATAAAGTCTTTTTGCTTATTTTTAAATGGGTTTCTACCAGAGCCTTTAATTCAGTAGCATAATTAAATGAAATAAGTATTTCTGTAGTTTATAGGGACGGAGGGGATTCCTCGTGGGGACGGACGGGGACGGAGGGGATTCCTCGCGGGGACGGGTGGGGACGGGTGGGACTTTTGCGGGGACGGGTGAGGATGGGTGGGATTTCTGTCCCCGCGCAATTTAAACATGCACCTTTCTTCCTCCATCCCATGCACCTTTCTTCCTCCATCCCATAACACACACAGCTGGTGGTGATGATTATCAGATTGATTCATGAATATATAATGATGTTATGAGTGTGCACCTCTTCCTTCCCATCCTCCTTAGCATGTCACATACAGCATGTTACATTACACAAAGTCTGTGTAATGTAACATGCTGTATGTGACATGCTGAGGAGGATGGGAAGGAAGAGGTGCACACTCATAACATCATTATATATTCATCCTTAGCTGCATGTTAATGATGTGCTCATATGCACTTATCATCATAACATATACATCATCATTAACATGCAGCTGTGGATGTGTAAGGACAGGCTGAGGAGGATGGATGGGAAGGAAGGAAGGTGCACATATCAACATATCGTACATTTTTAACATGCTTGATGCAGCTATAGGCAAGCTGAGGAGGATGGGATCATACAGATGTGTATGTTCAGATATGCGCTCAGATGTGTATGTTTAGATATGCGCTCACATATACAGTCAGATGTGTATGTTCAGATATGCGCTCAGATGTGTATGTTTAGATATGCACTCAGATGTGTAGTTTTTTCTGATATATTTATTAAGCTTACAGTATTTATAAAAACACATTTAATACTTGTTACAAAAAATATTGTGCAATTGTGATCTACTTCTGGCCTACAAAGGTCAAAAGAAATCCTTAACTGAGATTTTACATTCAAAAGTGAATTATAGCTACCAGCACTATTATTTATTAGTTATTTATTATGCAGATATTTGTTATTAGTTCAGTATTAGACATATGTTAGTTTAGAATAGATAGGTATAGATTAGTTTAGGTTAGGTTAGGGCCCTGCTGAAAGAGTCTACCTTGACGTGGTTGCAGGCTTACAAATCTTTTGGTCAAAGAGTGCGGCGACAGAGAAAAGTATGTGTGTATTCGGCCCATGGAAGAAGGGGGGTCGGGGGGGAAGGGGTGCGTGGGGGGCCCAATAGGATTGCTCAGTAAGGGGCCCAGAAATTTCTGATGGCGGCCCTGCCCGTACCACTCTATGCCACTCATAAGGAGATGTACATCTAGCTTACCCTTAAATCCTAGAATGGTGGATTCTGCAATTACCTCTTCTGAGAGAGCATTCCAGGTGTCCACCATTCACTACATGAAACAGATCCTTAAATCCTAGAATGGTGGATTCTGCAATTACCTCTTCTGAGAGAGCATTCCAGGTGTCCACCATTCACTACATGAAACAGATCCTCCTGATATTCGTCCTGGACCTGTCCCCCCTCAGCTTCAGTATGTGCCCTCTAGTCCGTGTCACATTGGACATTGTAAATAACTGTTTTTCCTGCTCTATTTTGTTGATTCCTTTCAGTATTTTGAAAGTCTCGATCAGATCCCCTCGCAGTCTCCTCTTCTCAAGGGAGAACAACCCCAGTCTCTTAAGTCATTCCTCGTAATCCAGGTTCTCCATAACTTTCAAGAGCTTTGTTGCTCGTCTCTGCACCCTCTCCAGCAGTTTTATATCCTTCTTTAGGTATGGAGACCAATGTTGTACGCAGTATTCCAAGTGTGGTCTGACCATCGCTCTATAAAGCGGCATTATTACTTTCTCCGATCTACTCGTGATTCCCTTCTTTATCATGCTTAACATTCTATTTGCTTTCTTCGCCGCCGCCACACATTGCGCCGATGGTTTCAGGGTCCTATCAATTAGTATGCCTAGGTCCTTTTCCTGTTTGGTTTTTTCGAGAGTTGCACCCGACATACAATACTTGTGTTCCTTATTCTTTCTGCCTAAGTGCATCACTTTGCATTTTTCCACATTAAACTTCATCTGCCATTTATCTGTCAATTTCTCCAATGCACTCAACTCGCTCTGGAGTTCCTCACTGTCTTTCTGCGATTTGATTGCCCGGCATAGCTTTGTGTCATCTGCAAACTTGATGATCTCATTGTATGTTCCATCCTCTAGGTCAGGGGTAGGGAACTCCTGTCATCGAGAGCCGTATTCCAGTCGGGTTTTCAGGATTTCCCCAATGAATATTCATTGAAAGCAGTGCATGAAAATAGATCTCATGCATATTCATTGGAGAAATCCTGAAAACCCGACTGGAATATGGCTCTCGAGGACCGGAGTTCCCTACCCCTGCTATAGGTCATTGATGAAAATATTAAATAAGATGGGCCCAAGTACCGAGCCCTGGGGTACCGAGAACTTCCCATTTATGCCCACTCTCTGCCTTCTGCTCTTCAGCCATTTGTCTATCCATCTTAGTATATCTCCTTCTATTCCATGGCTTTGCAGTTTCCTGAGAAGTCTTACATGTGGAACCTTGTCGAACGCTTTCTGAAAATCCAAATATATAATATCCACCAGTTCTCCATTATCAATTTGTCTGTTCACTGTCTCAAAAAATTGAAGTAGGTTCGTCAAACACGACTTCCCTTTCCTGAATCCATGTTGGCTGGCTCTCATTATGTCGTGTGTGTCTAAGTGACGGATTATGCTATCCTTGATCAGCACCTCAACCATCTTCCCAGGGACTGACGTGAGACTCAAAGGTCTATAGTTGCCTGGCACTCCTCTCGATCCTTTTTTAAATATCGGCGTGACGTTCGCTATCTTCCAGTTGTCTGGTATCTGTCCTGTTTGATTGACAGGTTGGCAAGTTTTTGCAATAGTTCTCCGATTTCCATTTTCAGCTTTTCAAGACTCTTGGATGAATTCCGTCTGCTCCAGGAGATTTCTCATATTTGAGTCTGTCGATCTGGTGGTAAATCTGGTCCAAGTCCACTTCTACTGTGGTAAGGCTATCCTCTGTTACTCCTTTGAACACTTTCACTGCTTCTGGAATAGAGGTATGTTCCAGTTTCTTGGACTGGCTACTGTCAAAGGCAAGAGGATGGACTGATAGACTTGCTGTTTGACCCAACAAGGCACGTCAAGTTTTTATGTTCTTTATTCTTTATGTGCATTTACTATACCTCCACGACTATTGAGCAGGGCTAGATGGTGTAGTCTAGTTTAGACTAGTCTAGTCTTTGTTTTATATACCAGGTCATCTCCTAATAGAGCTTGACTCGTTCACAAATAATTAAGACCAGAATATATAAAAGAATACAAACCTGAGAAAGAGAATGTGAAAATGCTATCAATTTGTCACTTCAGTAGGTAAAACATTAAGATATTGTGTGAACAACAAAGTATTAAGGGCTTTGTGAAATTGTTGTAGCTGACCTATCAATCTTACAGAGTCAGGGAGTTTGTCCCAAATTTCTACCAGTTTGAACGTAAGAGATTGGCTAAGCTTCCCAACAGATTTAATTCTTCTAAAAGAGGGGATTGATAATTTATATTTCTGTGTAATTTTCGAATGGCAAGATCTAGTAGCATTCCAATATAATGGAACTAAAGGATCAAATATTCCATAGATACTAAAAGGAAAAAGAACTACAAATTCTAACAGGACAGCAAGACAATATTCAACCATAACCCAAACCAAGGATTAATAAGGAGGGAGAACAAAAAGGTAAGGGCATAAGAACACAAAAAGGAGTGCAGGGTAGTATAAAAACAGGTTATAGTCCTATCACTGGAACCGTCCTCACAACACAGCAGCAAAGCCTGTCTGAATGGCCATGTTTCCAAGGCCATTTTAAGCTTTGGAAAAGAAAGCTTTGACAGAATCTCTAATGGAAGATTATTCTGAAAAGCAGGAGCCAAAAAGTAAAATGCTTTTTTATCTAGTACAGCAAATTTGCAGGTCAAAAACTTGTATGTAGGTTTTCCAAAGTAATAAATAAACTCTACATCCAATAAATTTCTATGCTTTTTCTTGCACTGTTCAGAAATGGCTGTTGCTAGCAAACAACTAATGGCCAACTGTCCCCTTCTTGTACATCCAAAAAGCGATTTTGTAACTTGTCTTTTAACATTCTTCACACAATTTGTCAATGACATAATGTTTTGATTCCTGCAGTAGGGCAAACAAGCTCCTTTTGCACACATTCTCTGTCCTCCTCTTAGTACATTCATATTGGGAAAGCTTGGGGGCCTGGTAAAATCATATGTTGGTTGTTAGTGGAGTGAAACAGGAGAGTAGGAGATAGAAAGGAAATCTTTAAAGGCTAGCAACAAGTTCTTATATTGGATATATTAAGACACAGGTAACCAGTAGTGTTGTTTCAGGAAGGGGGGCATCTGCTCATATGTTTTTTTTTTCTGGTATGGCAGAGAAGCCAAATGGTAGTATTATTTTATTTTGTTTTTTTAGTATTTCAAAATTTACATCGCCATAATTTGGAGCCAAATAAGAAATTCCAGACAAATAACATGTTAAACATATGAAAGAAATATATAATCTTATTTCACCCAAAATATTAGGTAAATGAGATCCAAAATTCAGAAAAGGAACTCACTAAAATAATTGTAACTGTGAGAAAACACCCCCCGAGTCCCTTCCCAAGACGGTCCAACAGTGAACATATGGGATTACACTGACATTAACTTCTCTAGCTCTCAAAAATTCTTCAAGCTATTCAAGATAAAAAAAAAAAAATTTGAAATGGTTTAAGCTTGTACCCTGGCCCTAAGAGCCAAAAACGCCTTCTGTCGCATTTGTGTATCTCTATCCAAATCAGGAAATATTCTTATTTTAGACCGTAAGGAGAGGCCTTAGGCACCTTGGCCAACCGGAGTCTTGGGCCTCCTTACCAGTGTATTCTGGGATGCAGTGGGAGTGGCTTAAGACTCTAGTTGACCAAGGGGCCTTAGGCATCCCAGAATGCACCAGGAAGGAATACCAACATTTTGGAATGGCGAGCTGGCCGGAGGGTGTGAGCATCCCTCCAGTCAGATATTCAACTGAAAGGTTTGGGGGGTTGGGAGTAGAGTTAGGGGTGGGGGAGGGTTTGGATTTGGGTGTTTGAGTTCGGGGGTGGTAGCAGGAGGGAGTGAGCTTCCCTCCTGCCTGGCTTTGGGGGGATTCTGGGACAGGAGGGAGTGGGCATCCCTCCTGCTGGCTGAGTTTGCAAGGGGATTTGGGGGTTCCAGTAGGAGGGAATGGGCATCCATCCTGCTGGCCTACTTCATGGGAGGATTCCCTGCCGAAGCCACTCAGCTGATCACAGTGGTGGATCCCCTTGCCATGATCAGCTGATGGCAAGGGATCAGGTATGATTCTCTAACAGGTGCTTCCGACATCGGCGCAGGTTAGAGAATTGGGCTGGTTATGCAGGGTTGGGCATCTGCCCCTTAGTGCAGATATGATTCTGTATAGGACGCTGGTATGTGCTTCTCAGCTGCTTCTTAGGTGGCTGCAGAAACCAGCACTCTATACAGAGTCCAGCCCTTAGTGTTTCAATTTGTTCACAAGGATGCTCTCTCTGTATTTTGATCCCGTGGTCAGGACAACACACTGTTCTTTTCCCTTTTGTAAACATTGGTGTACAGTTTGATAATACGCTACTGTATCCTTTGGATCACCTCACTTGGGTACAGCTGCTGGATGATAACTGGACTTCATTCAAGCAGATGAATCCCTCTTTGTGTGAGCAGACATCATTTCATTTCAAGTGTAAATCTCATCAATTTAAAGAGGCCGACAGCTCCTGCTGGACTAATTCATCCTCCTGTTACCTGACTGCCAAGCTCTCCTACTCACCTACAACCTGATACATTTTATACTTCCTCAGAGCTGGACACTTTTGTTTTCATTTATTTTCTCCCCAAAATATTTCTTTTTCTCTGGATCCCAGGGTACATGACACCCACCTTCCTAAGAACACTTTGCGTACAATTCAAACTACTTACTGAACAATACCTGGTGTAGTCATACACCACTGATTAGAGAGTTGTGTGGGGACAGAAATCAAACCCGTCCCTGCCCATCCCCACTGGAAATCGAATCCGTTCCCGCAAGTAATCTCTTGTCCTCTCCCATCCCCATAAACTTCTGAAGTAGTTATTTAATTTAATTATGCTACTGAATTACATTACATTACTGGCTTATATTCCGCCTGTACCTTTCAGTTCTAAGCGGATTACATCAGAACGATAACTGGACATTTCCAGGAAGAGAAATACAAATTACAATTAAGGCGTAAGGTCTAGAGCAATTTTGATGAGTAGATTCTAAGAGGGGGAGAGAGGGGAAAAGGAAGGGATTAGGATGTTTGGGTGAATTTCTTGAATAGTAGGGTCTTGATTTCTTTGCGGAAAGCCTTGAGGTCAGTTGATGCTGTCAGTAGGTTGGTGATGGAGGGGTCCAATTTAGCTGCATGTGTTGCAAGTAAGTTGTCATACATCTGGTAGAGACCAATTCACAAATAAGCAAAGACACTTTATTAATTTTGAAATATTAATTGGGAAGAATACATACTTTGTAAATGGGTCTCTGACAGAGCCTCTAAAGTAAATATCAAATATACATACTCTAACTGATGAGGACCCTCAAGCTATGTCAGCTGAAGACTACCTCTGAAGGTGGCCGTGGGGCCCTTTTGCCAAGCTTGGCATGCGGCAGCAACATCTGTGAGTCTCAGATGCACCTCAGTGGCTCAGGGATGCTGCCAGTGACTGCTATGCTTGGTGGAGGGAAGTTCTTGCCGCCTTTGAAGGAGGTCCTCAGCTGGCGATACTTGGGGATCTGAACCAACCACAGCAAAGGTTAGCAAGTACTTCAACACTGGAGCACCACTCTCCCCCGAAATGCATTTCCTTTTCTGTTGAATATAATACAAAGACAACTGCTATATACATTTCCCAAAGCTAATATATCTCAGTCAATAAATTCCTTTTTTTAACCTTTGCTGTCTGGAGATTTATTTTCCAAGTTGATTCCAGTTTCTTTTTTTTCTGCTTTCCTGTCTTAAGAACATAAGAAGTTGCCTCCGCTGAGGCAGACCAGAGGTCCATCTCGCCCAGCGGTCCACTCCCGCGGCGGCCCATCAGGCCCATTGCCTGAGCAGTGGTCCCAGACTATCCCTATAACCAACCTCTACTCCTATCTTTACCCCTCAATTCCTTTATCCTCTAGGAATCTATCCAAACCTTCTTCTGCAAATTCTTCTTCAAGCGGTTGCTGTCCATTGGTTCCTCCTACTATTGTCTAGCATTTCTCTCTTCCCTCCCTCCACACCCATTATATAGCATCCTCACTCCCTTCTATCCTGGATCATTCTCCCCTTTTTTCCTTCCCCACTCCTGCACAGCATTTCTTCCTCCCTCCTCCACTCCCATGTCCAACATGTCTCCCTCTCTCTCACTGTTCACATCTTTCTTTCTCTCCCTTGATGCAAAGGGCATGGGGAAAAAGAGAGAGAGAGGGATCCAGAGTGCATCTCTCTCATCTCCTCTACTGCCACATCCAACATTTTTCCCTCTCTCATCCCGCAGACCATGTGCAGCATCTTTCATCCCTGCCCACGAGCCCCATGCCCAATATTTCTCCTTCTATCACCCCTCTCCAGCACCATGCCACATCTCTCCCTCCATTCCCTCTACCACCATGTCCAACATTCCTCTCTCTTACATCCCTTTAAATCTGTCCCACTGTTACCTCTTCATCACCATATCCAACATTTTTCCCTCTTCCCCATGCTTCTCTACCTCACTCCTCTCCCTCCCTATACCCAACAATTCTCCTCTTTCTTCCTTTCCCCATGTGCACCATCTCATTCCCTCTCACTCACACACCCATGCCCAATAATTATCCCTTTCTGTTTCCACCCCCACCTCAGCATCTCTTTCCCTCCATCCTATGTCCTAAGTTCATGCCCCCTTCCTCTCTTCCTTCTGTGTCCCAAGTTCATGCCCCCTCCCTTCCTTCCTTCTATGTCCAAATACGCTCCCTCCTTCCCTTCCATGGCCCATATACTTCAAGCTCCCTCCTGCGAGTGTGTACTAACATAGAAACATAGAAGATGACGGCAGAAAAGGGCTACAGCCCATCAAGACTGCCCACTCTGCTTACCCACCCCCTGTCTATGCCCTAATGACCCAATTTCCTTATTTTGACCCTCGTAGGGATCCCACATGGGTATCCCATTTATTCTTAAAGTCTGGCACGCTGTCTGCCTTGATCACCTGCACTGGAAGCTTGTTCCAATGAAGAAATACTTTCTGGAGCCTTTTAGGTGGCCCACTTTCTTCCTTCCTTCCAGCCATACTTCTTCATAGGGCCATGGGCAGTGGTTCCTGCATGCTGCACATGGCTGACCCGGAAGCCTTCCCTTAGATGTCAGCTCTGATTTTGTAGGGAAGGTTTCTGGGTTGGCTGTGTGTGGCTTGCGAGGAGCACTCCACGTGGTTTTGTGCAGGGGCCAGTGCAGCTGGAGTACAGGAAGGAGGTGCTGCTTGGACACACACTGGTGAGAGACCCTCGAGGTGCCTCCATGGGATCACAGTTGGCCCTGTTCCCATGCAGCTCTCTATCACTGATCTCCATCTATGGACATTCCAGACTTTATTTCATATGCTGTGCATCCACTCTCTCTTGGCATGGGGGATAAGACATTTCAAAAGCTGCTCAACTTTACAAGATTCCATGCCTATATTGAGCAACTTAAGGCAACCTCCACAGAATTGAATCATATTATCTCTTATGAGAATGGACAGATTGCACAAACTATTGAAAATTTGCTACAAGATGCTCATGTCTTGGTTTGGGAAATTTTCTTTGGATATTCACCTATTTTTGATCATGTCTTCAATTTTCTTATTCACGCTATCATTATCTTGATTGTTGTACAAATTTTACTATGTACTGTTATGATTTTCCTTTGCTGTAAAATGAAATATATGTACATCTCTTTACAATGCATGTCTACAAAACACCATCAACATTTTAAGATAGTTACACATGATTTTCCAACATCTATCTCTGTCACCAAACTAATTTGGCATTGCACACCAGGGTCAGCTATAGTATATGGTTTCTTCCCACACCCTCATACCCCCATTCATGGCATCCTGGTACCTTTAGGCCTTAACCTCCTCAGAAAAATCCTGCTTCCCTTATGCACTGTTTATTTTCTTTAAGGTGGGCATATTGAGTTTCCCTGCCCAGTAGTGGCTGCCCTACCTAAGACACAAGGTTTGAACTCATAATGGGAATTGCTTATCTCCATACCCATGGAGATAATACTGTTCAGGGTAGAGGATCTGCTGATATAGCAGAATATGTACTGTTAGAAGTAAGAAAGAGGCATCATAGAATGGCAAACTGGCCACTGCTGTGTATAAAACAGTTGCAGGAGTGAATGCCATATGGACAGGTACCACAGGTATGCCTTCATACACTTACAAAATAAAAAAAGTGGGGGAAATGTCAGCATTTATGCTGGCCTACGCAGAGTATCAGCAAAGACTCCTGGGATATTAAACTATCTGACCCTTGGGAATGCCACTGCAAGCAGCTAGATGTCTCCTACCTTTGGGTAGCTTAACAAATGTGAAGACTAGTACTTAAGACCAACAAAATAGCTTTGGGACAAATAAAAGGAACCCGGACAGACTGAGAACCATTTCTTCAAAGAAATCACACCATCCTGATAATTAAGAGACATCAGATCAAAATGAATACTGATAGATGATATAGAAGATACTGGAAAAGAAAGAAATACTACACACCCAGAATAATGGGATACATCCTCTCTCTCCCCCCCAGTCATTTTCAGAAGGATAGCCACCACATTTTTCGTACACACACAAAGAAAGCAGCTCTGTGACACATCTATCTTCTAAGTATTGTATCTTTGTAATAATAAAGCTATTTCTATAGAAAATATACCTTTTCTGCACCAACCCTGGCTGTTGTCTCATTATTTTACTTCCCACTGATACCTGGGACCCAAAAGACTAGGCAAAAACACTAAAGATTACACCATGGTTCTTCTTACCAGCTCTGTCTCTTTTCTCTCTGCCATGGCTCTCCCTGCTGGCTCTTCAGCAGCACATCTGGGTTCATGGGGGCAGCTTTAGTAATCCTGCTTTTAATTGCCAGCTCCTTCCCGAACCGGCAGCTTGCATGGTAGAACTGTATGCTCCTTTCCTGCCTCTAGGCCCCCAATGTTGTGACTCCCCCACGGGGGTGATTAATATAAAACATTTTTCCCCATTTACAGGAGTTTTGGATGTGCACCCTATTTACACTTGCAATTTAAATGAATAAGCCAATTAGCTCTGATAATCAGGGCTAATAATTATTGATGCTAATTGGTATCAATTAAAATTCATGTCTGTATTTTTAGGTACCAGGATTTGGGCATAACATTTTATTGTTCCACATGGCTGTGAGAGGGTCATGGGTGGATTGGGGGGTGTTCCTGTTACATGCTGTTACAGAATGAGGGTGATCCACACCCAGATTATACTGTAGTTAGTTTTTAATGGCCCCTAGAAGTTCTCTGGCAGTACATATTACCAATGTCTGGAGGTAAATTAAGCTAACAAAACTGCAGGAAGATAATCTATTTCTGTTTTGGGGTTGGGGTAGGGGTTGGTGGGTAAGATGAATAGAATACAGTATAATCTCATTATAACGGACTTCAAGGGACCTGGAAAAACAGTATGTTATATCCAGAGTTGCATTTTTTAAAAACTTTATTTAGGTCAACTTGAAACAACATTCAATTAATGAACAACAGTCACTGCACAACCATATCAGCAACATCAAGAATAAAACTCAGCAAAACATTGGTATGGCACGAAATGATTGCAAAACCAGAACACAAAAGATGTTCTAAAGCCCCCTGCTTTTGTGTCAGAGTCCTTCCTCGAGGGCCGCAATCCATTCGAGTTTTTACGATTTCCTCAATGAATATGCATGAGATCTATTAGCATACAATGAAAGCAGTGCATGTAAATAGATCTCATGCATATTCATTTGGGAAAACCTGACTGGATTGCGGCCCTCAAGGAGGGACTTTGACACCCCTGTTCTAAAGCATTATGTCATACTGTACTCTGTCATTTTCTTCTAGGCTGCAATTTTGGTACTATATCACCAGTATTCCATGTGCTTTGTAGGCGGAGCCTGCATGTCCGTTATAGCCGAAGAAAACTACAGCTATAAGTGGCTCTCGGGACCAAAATAGTTGTCCATTATATCCAAGTCCGCTATATTTTCCATGTATGTAGGGTAATGCGTTTTCAGTCTTGTATCACATATTTCCACCTCCAATGAGACAGAATAGAGGTAAACCATTCTATGTATAGGACCTAAATAGTTAGCTCTTCCCTACCCTTCAAGATGATTTTCTGTATGTTTATAATAGCGCTCAGCCGGGATCAGCGGACCTCGTCCACTATAGGCGAGGTTCTGTTATAAGTGAGTCCGCTATAACGAGATTATACTGTAACATGATAGGGGTGCTGATATACTGACAAATTACTGCAGATAGAGCTGTTCTGTTCTCTAGAATAGATTTTAGCCTATTCCATGTACCAGATAAATAAGGAGAGACTTTGCAGAAAGCCTGTAGCTGCTCACTATCTTCTATTCTAGATTACAATTACAAAACCAGATTTGTAGCTCACTAATTTGATTTGGTCAAGTTGCAGCTATCAGCAAAACCAGTTGGTTTTCAAGATTACAAGTACTATATCACTGGAATTATTGATGAGTTTCCTAGAAAGTCACTGCTTTCATTGCCAGAACTTCAGTTTATCATTTTTATTCAGCAAATTGGGATCATTATACATTTGGTGAACATGGTTTGTGTTCTAATTTGTCAGCAGCAAGGGATTTAAGATAGTTATCCTTTTCCAGCTGAAACTATTTTAAAGTACGATTTATTTTATGGTCTGTATAAAGTCAATGCATAGTTAAGAATGAAAAAAAGGAGAATTCTAGCAAAAGTTACAAAGCTAAATAGAAGTATTGATTCCCTATGTAGATCATGGCTCGTGGAGCTCTTTCCAGCCCTGCTTAATGCGTGTTTGTATATCTGTGCTGTCTCTCTGTGCCCTCTAAGCTCGAAGGGTATGGAGCAGATCCAAGCATTCTGTTGGTTTAGGGACATAATATGAAACCAAGGCCCTCTTTTACTAAGGTGTGCTAACCGATTAGCGCACGCTAAACGCTAACGCGTGCATGTTAGTCTATGGACGCGTTAGCATTTAGCACGCGCTAATCAGTTAGCGCACTTTAGTAAAAGAAGGGACAAGTTTGATGATAAACTTAACTATTAGATGTCATTGCTAACAAATTTCAAAGGGCAGAATTTACAGTCTAACCAGAAAGTGCCACTGTTCCATGGCAACGGGTCTAAGTGTGTTCCACCACCCCCTAGTTGACAATATACAAAGGAACTAGTAGCATTCTATACAGTTCATTCAGTAGGTATCACCATGTATTGCAACTATTAGAAAAGCTTCGGTATATTGTTAAGTCAGCCGGTTTCATAGGGGACTAAAAAAAAAAAAAAAAGAGAATGAAACACCAGAATCGCTAAGAGCTAGCACAGCAGGGTTGTAAGCATTCAGAGCATGTCTCATGAAACTATTGTGAATCTTGAGTGAATGCATGTGAAAAGGATGGAGTCGGTCCAAAGGAAGGCTACTAAAATGGTATGTGGTCTTCATCATAAGGCGTATGAGGACAGGCTTAAAGATCTCAATCTGTATACTTTGGAGGAAAGGCGGGAGAGGGGAAATATGATAGAGATGTTTAAATACCTATGTAATGTAAATGCGCATGAGTCGAGTCTCTTTCATTTGAAAGGAAACTCTGCAATGAGAGGGCATAGGATGAAGTTAAGAGGTGATAGGCTCCGGAGTAATCTGAGGAAATACTTTTTTACGGAAAGGGTGGTAGATGCGTGGAACAGTCTCCCAGAAGAAGTGGTGGAAACAGAGACTGTGTCTGAATTCAAAAGGGCCTGGGATAGGCACATGGGATCTCTCGGAGAGAAAAAGAGATAATGGTTATTGCGGATGGGCAGACTATATGGGCCGTTTGGCCTTTATCTGCCGTCATATTTCTATGTTGGCTCTCTGTGTGCCTATCTGTGATTGGAAGAGTGAGAAGAAGGGAGATGCTGTTTGAAAAGAGCAATTTCCTAACTGCTATTATTTAGTGTATCAAGTTTCTATGCTGCGTAAGCTGAAACTTATTTCTCTGAAACCACTGGTCCAGTGTATTTTTTTTTTTTTTACTGGGTTTTCTCCCATTCCAGGTTTAGTCTCAGTCTGTTTAATTTTCAGTCGTTTTGCCCTCAGTCATATTCTAGACCCTTTATAACATCTTTCCAATGTCCTTTGACTGCATTTTTCCATATTAAAGTTTAGCATGGGAGCTAAACTTTAATATGGTGGGCAATTATTGTCCTCAAGGGCCACAACCTATTTGGGGGCTTCAAAATTTTCACCTTGAATATGCATGCAAATAGATGTTATGCATATTGATTTGCATATTGTATGCAAATAGATGTCATGCATATGACATCTTGAAGACCCAACTGTGTTGTGCCCATCGAGGACAATGCTCTAGACCACAGATATCAAATTCAAGGCCTGCGGAATGAATCCGGTCCGCCTGGCCATTTTATGTGGCCCACGGTGCTATGTGGCATTTTCATTGCTGCCCCGGTGTTATCTTCTGGCCGCCTCTCTCATCCTTACTGCTGCAGTGTGCACAAAGCCGCAGGTGGCAGCTGCTACGTGTGTCCTGCGCCTGAACCGGAAGCCTTCTGTCTGACATCGCAATGGCAGAGCAAATCCTTCCAGATGAGGTGCGGAATGTGCGAGGAGCCACCGCCCACGGCTTTCTGCACTGCGGAAGTGAGGAGGAGGTAGCTGGCCAGAAGATAATACCGGGGGCATAAGAACATAAGAAGTTGTCTCCGCTGAGGCAGACCAGAGGTCCATCTCGCCCAGCGGTCCGCTCCCGTGGTGGCCCATCAGGCCTATTGCCTGAGCAGTGGTCCCTGACTATTTCTATAACCTACCTCCACTCCTATCCCTATAACCTACCTCTACTCCTATCTGTACCCCTCAATCCCTTTGTCCTCTAGGAACCTATCCAAACCTTCTTTGAAGCCCTGTAACGTGCTCCTGCCTACCACAGCCTCCGGAAGCGCGTTCCATGTATCCACCACCCTCTGGGTGAAAAAGAACTTCCTAGTGTTTGTTCTAAACCTGTCCCCTTTCAATTTCTCCGAGTGCCCCCTTGTACTTGTGGTTCCCCATAATTTGAAAAATCTGTCCCTGTCTACTTTTTCTATGCCCTTCAGGATCTTGAAGGTTTCTATCATGTCTCCTCTAAGTCTCCGCTTCTCCAGGGAGAACAACCCCAACTTTTTTAGTCTGTCAGTATATGAGAGATTTTCCATACCCTTTATCAGCTTAGTTGCTCTTCTCTGGACTCCCTCAAGTACTGCCATGTCCTTCTTGAGGTACAGCGACCAGTACTGGACACAGTATTCCAGATGCAGGCGCGGAATGAAAATGCCACATCGCACTGCGGGCCGCACAAAATGGCCAGGCAGGAGCTGGCCAGGAGGTAATACACCCACCAGAGGCAGGCACCTAATTGAGGCAAAGCATTAGTGCGGCACGATTCAAAGAAAAATATTTCGATTCGATTCGATTCACCCTGTTGAATTGATTTTTTGATTCGATTCACTGTTAATGACACAGCTTTTTAAGTTTAAACATTTTATTTAACCAAGGCAATATCATGTCAAAAATAAGAACATCCAAACTATAACATAGCTGTAAAATTAGTTAGAAACATAGATTCACAGCTTCCCCAAAGCAAATCATCCCCAAAGTTTCCCCAGCCCCCCTGCCTGATTCTCAGTTTTTCCAGGCCTCTGCCAATTCTCAGCTTCCATCCCCAGCCCCCAAGACTCACCAGTCCCCCTGCCAATTTCAGCTTCCATTCCCAGCCCCCAACACTCACCAGCCCCCCTGCCGATTTCAGCTTCCATCCCCAGCCCCCAAGCTCACCAGCCCCCCCTGCCGATTTCATCTTCTATCCCCAGCCCCCAAGACTCACCAGTCCCCCTGCCGATTTCAGCTTCCACCCCCAGCCACCCTGCCGATTTCAGCTTCCATTCCCAGTCCCCAAGACTCACCAGCCCCTCTGCCGATTTCAGCTTCCATCCCCAACCCTCCTGCCATCCCCAGCCCCCAAGACTCACCAGCTCCCCTGACGATGTATTTACTTACTGCCTGGACTGGATATTAAATCGCGGGGAAGAGAGGAGAAATACGGGGAAAGAGCCAGCCAAATCTAGTATTTGTTGCTACCAAGTGCCGAGGTCTGCTGCACGAGGTCCGCTCGCTCGCCGCTTGACTCTCCCACCACTCCTTTCGTTTCTTCCGATGTAACTTCCGGTTTCGCAAAACCAGAAGTTACATTAGATGAGAAGGGTCTGGTGGCCGGCGGCATGAAATAGCCCGAAGTTCCCCGAACTCGTCTTGCGGCTGAATCGGTGAGTCCGGTTTTTATATAAAACAAACTGATTCGAATCGATTCACCTGATTTGAATTGGTGAACCGATTCGAATCGTGAATCGGGCAGCACTACACAGCATGGAGGGAGGGAAACAACAAAGGTAGGGGGAATGATTTTATTTTCAATTTAGTGACTGAGAATTTATATATGCTGTCTATATTTTGCACTGTTCAGGAAGAAATGCATTTGTTTCTTTTTCTCTGGGGTTGTACTGCATGCAGAGTCTTGAATCTTAGGGTTTCATTTGTATATATTAGTACTTTTTGTTTTTGGTCCCTGTGACAGAGTGTATGAAACCCTGCCACTTCCCATATTTGACACTGCTGCTCAGACTCAGAATAAACCTCAGGAAAACCCGGCACTCCCCCTCCTGGCTAAATTGTCTCACAACCACAGCAGTAGTGAGAAAGAGTTTTCCTCAGGAAGGGGGGAGGGGATAACAGTAGGAAACCAGGAAGTGACTCAGGGGAACTTAAAAGGCCGAGCCAGACCCAGGAGGAGGGGTGTGCTAGAGGGAACCTAGGAGCTGGAGAAGCTGGTTGGAAGGGCTTGGCACTGACAGAGTTTGTAGGAGTTAAGACTCTACTGCGTTTAAAAACCTGCCTTTGTTCTAATGCATGCTAAGACCGGGGTCCAAATGCTGCCCAGCTGTTTCCTGCACATAGAATAAAGACTGTTTGAGGCGTGTTACGCCCTATGGAGAATGGGACATGTTTGGGAAAAGACTGGGGAAAAGCCTAACTGTTTTCTTTGAAGAACACAAACTTATAAGAGCCTATGAAAGAACAATCTCTGCACTACATTTGAATGTGTGGTCTGTCTGTTGTCCGGCTATGCAACCCTTCTCCTGAACAAGCTGCCCCACTCTATCACAGTCAGGGCCGGATTAATGAATAGGCCCAGTAGGCACGTTCCTAGGGCCCAAAATAGTCAGGGGGGCCCACTGAAGAACGACTAACCAATATACCAATTATTTTTTCAGACGGCAACTGGCCCCCCTCCACAGCAACGGGCCCTCACCCGACAACGGTGACAACACCGGCCGCCCTTCCTCCCGGCATTGACAGACGGCAATGTGGCCTTCCGCCGGCATAAAAGGCAACGCAGCCAACACAGCTCTAAGAAGGTCCCGCGATGACTGTGTCTGCGGTCCATCCCCCCTCCTACGTCACTTACTTCTTCAGGCAGACGCATTCATCGCGGGATCTTCATGGAGCTGAGCTGGCCGCGTTGCCGTTGATGCCGGCGGAAGGCCACGTTGCTGTCCATCGATGCCGGGGGGTGAGGGTGGCCGGTGTGTTGTCGGGTGGAGGCCCTTTGCCGTTGCTGGGAGGGGCGCTTCCATTGCCGTGTGGAAAGGGTGGTGGAGGGAGAGAAAGGGGGCAGATGCTGATGGAATTTGTGGAAAGGGGGAAAACATAAGGGGGAAGGATACTGGATGGAATTGGGTTGGAGGGAAAGAAAGGGGGCAGATGCTGATGGAATTGATATGCTGGGAAAGGGGAAAGACATAAGGGGGAAGGATACTGGATGGAATTGAGTTGGAGGGAAAGAAAGGGGGCAGATGCTGATGGAATTGGTGTGCAGGGAAAAGGGGAAAACATAAGGGGGTAGGATACTGGATGGAATTGGGTTGGAGGGAAAGAAAGGGGGCTGATGCTGATGGAAGTGGGGGGAAGGGAGAGGAGAGAGTGAAATGCCAGATCACGGGGGTGTGGGTGTGGGAGAGGGAAGGGAAGATGAGAAGAGGAGAGAGATGTCAGACCATTGGAGGAGGGAATGGAAGAAGATGGATGCCAGACCAATGGGGGTGAAGGGAAAGATGGAAGGGGAGGCATACAGTTTCTGGAAGTGGCACATAAGAACATAAGAACATAAGCAGTGCCTCTGCCGGTCAGACCATGGGTCCATCCTGCCCAGCAGTCCGCTCCCGCGGCGGCCCAAACAGGTCACGACCTGTCTGAATCACTAGAAGGGGCTCCCTTGCCACCTTGGTATCTCGTTTAAGTCCTGCCTTCCTATCGAAGTCCTAGCCCTCCAGTCTTGCACATGCACGACCTGGTTGGTTTATACTCATTACCTGGTTAACATTCTATACTTGTGTTACATCCCAGCTCCTCCCTCAGTATCCCACGATCCCTTTATCCGTCAGGAATCTGTCCAATCCCTGTTTGAATCCTTGGACCGTACTCTGCTTGATCACTTCCTCTGGTAGTGCATTCCAAGTGTCCACGACCCTCTGGGTGAAAAAAAACTTCCTTGCATTTGTTTTGAACCTATCTCCCTTCAGTTTCTCAGAATGCCCCCTTGTATTTGCTGTCCCCTTTAGTCTGAAGAATCTGTCCCTATCCACCCTCTCTATGCCCCTCATGATCTTGAAGGTCTCTATCATATCTCCCCTGAGCCTCCTTTTCTCCAGGGAGAAGAGCCCCAGCCTTTCCAGCCTCTCGGCGTATGAGCAGTGTTCTAGCCCTCTTACCATTCTCGTTGCTCTCCTTTGGACTCTCTCAAGTACCGCCATGTCCTTCTTGAGGTGTGGCGACCAATACTGAACGCAGTATTCCAGATGCGGACGCACCATCGCTCGATACAATGGCATGATGACTTCCCGTGTTCTGGTTGTTATGCCCTTCTTTATGATGCCCAGCATCCTGTTGGCTTTTTTCGAGGCTGCTGCGCACTGTGCAGATGGCTTCAGTGATGCATCCACCAACACACCCAAGTCTCTCTCGAGTCTGCTGTCTCCCAACAATACCCCCCCCAATTTGTAGCTGAACAACGGGTTCTTTTTCCCTATATGCATGACCTTGCATTTGTCCACGTTGAAGCGCATTTGCCATTTGTTTGCCCAGTCTTCTAGCTTGTCCAGGTCCCTTTGTAGGTCCTCACACTCCTCCCTGGTCCTAACTCTGCCGCACAGTTTGGTATCGTCTGCGAATTTTATAACCTCACACTTTGCCTCCTTTTCCAGGTCATTTATGAATATGTTAAAAAGCAACGGCCCCAGCACCGATCCCTGTGGCACACCGCTTGTGACTCCCCGCCAGTCAGAAAATTGACCCTTTACTCCAACCCTCTGCAGTCTACCCGACAACCAGTGCTTGATCCATCTGTGCACATCCCCTCCCACCCCGTGGTTCCACAGCTTCTTAAGTAGCCTTTCATGTGGCACCTTGTCGAAAGCCTTCTGAAAATCGAGGTAAATGATGTCTATGGGCTCCCCATTGTCCACCCGACTGCTTATTCCCTCAAAGAAGTACAGAAGGTTCGTTAGGCACGACCTTCCCTTGCAGAATCCATGCTGGCTTGTTCTCAGTAGGCCATTCCTCTCGATGTGCTCGCAAATGGCGTCCTTGATCATAGCTTCCACCATCTTCCCTATAATTGAAGTCAGGCTCACCGGCCTGTAGTTCCCGGGGTCACCCCTCGATCCCTTCTTGAAGATGGGTGTGACATTTGCCAATTTCCAGTCCTCTGGTACCTCACCAGTTTTCAAGGATAGGTTGCAAACATGCTGGATTGTGCCCGCTATTTCCTGTCTTAGTTCCTTCAGAACCCTTGGGTGGATCCCGTCCGGGCCCGGTGATTTGCCACATTTTAACCTGTCTATCTGTTTGAGGGCATCCTCCTTACTTACCTCTATGTGCTCTAGTTTCTCAGCCTGTTCCCCACTCATGAGCTCTTCTGAGTCCGGTATATTAGATGTGTCTTCGCTCGTGAAAACCGACGAGAAGAACGTGTTCAACCTCTCAGCTACCTCTTTATCCTCCTTAACCACTCCCTTCCTGTCCCCATCGTCCAACGGCCCCACTTCCTCTCTCGCTGGTCGCTTCCCCTTTACGTAACTGAAGAATGCCTTGAAGTTTTTCGCCTCCCTGGCCAGCCCCTCTTCGTATTTCCCCTTTGCTTTTCTAACCTCCCGGTGGCATTCCTTTTGGCATTTCCTGTGCGCCTGGTGATTTTCCTCTGTTGGATCCTTTTTCCATCTCCGGAAGGATACTTTTTTGTCCTTTATCGCCCTCTTTACTTCTATTGACATCCA
Organism: Geotrypetes seraphini; assembly: GCF_902459505.1. Classification (NCBI taxonomy): domain Eukaryota; kingdom Metazoa; phylum Chordata; class Amphibia; order Gymnophiona; family Dermophiidae; genus Geotrypetes; species Geotrypetes seraphini. The sequence continues at coordinate 61,586,807 of NC_047090.1, read as the reverse complement.
AACCGGGTCTTTTGATCGCTTGTTCTTGCAGCCTTTCCTGAAATTGGGGACGTACATTCTCTGTGCTTCTTGCAGGGTGTCCCTGAATAGGGTCCAGGTGCTTTCCACAGTCTCCATCCTAAAGATGTTTCTGAGCTTTCTCCCCACCATTTCCCTCATAGCAACATAGTTCCCTTTCTTGAAGTTCAGCGCAGTTGTTGCGGTCCTCCTAACTATGGGTGTCCCTCTTTCTAATGTGAATCTGATCGTGTTGTGGTCACTGTTGCCTAGTGGTCCTCCCACTTCTGCCCCTCTTGCAGGCCCCCCTAATCCGTTTAGGATGAGGTCAAGAGTAGTACCCCCTCGCGTCGGTTCTTTGACTAGTTGCTCCATAAAGCAGTCCTTCACAGCTTCTACAAATCCTGTCTCCCTAGTGCAGTTGGAGTGACCCATACTCCAGTCTATCCCTGGGTAGTTGAAGTCCCCCATCACTGTTACACTTCCAGTCCTGCACTCCTGTCTCAATTCCTCTTCCAAGTCGTGTCCGACTCCCTCTGGCGCACCAGGTGGTCGATAGTACAGCCCCAGTTTTATGCCCGCGTCCTTGTTTCCCGGTAATTTGACCCATAGCGATTCCAGCCCCTCTGCCTTCATTGCCATATCCATCCCGACTGAGTGGATAGTGTCCTTTATATATAGTGCTATGCCTCCCCCCTTTTTGTGGGTCCTGTCCCTCCTATAGAGCTTGTACCCTGGCAGCGCTACATCCCATTGATTTTCCTCTGTCCACCAGGTTTCTACAATTCCAATTATATCCAGGTCCTCCCCCTTGGCCATGACTTCTAGTTCACCCATCTTGGCCGTGAGGCTTCTAGCATTTGTGTATAGGCACCGCAGGTCCCGTCGTTTTTCTTCCACCTCTGCATTTACCTGCATTTACAGAAGGGCAAAAGATGAAAGGAAGAGAGTGACACGAAGATGAGGAGAGCAGAAACCAGAGAAGACAAAGGTAGACAAAAATTTTCTATTTATTTATTTTTTTGCTTTAGGGGACGTGCATCTCTGTTTCTATGGTGTTGCATTGTATGCAGAGTCCAGCTTCTTGATGGTTTTATTTAACCTTTGTCTACGTATTTCTATTTTATCCCTTTTACAAAACTGTAGAGCATTTTTTTAGCGCTGGCCGTGGCTAAAAACCATAGTACAGTTTTATAAAAGGGGGAGAGGTTAGTTTGTGATTACATATTCCATACTAGGCGAAGGTGTTTTCTGTGTTCTGTTTGTATGAAAGACATGGTTTTTTGTTAGTGTTGACTAGCCTTGTTTGGCGAAATGCATCAGGAATGGTTCTTGGGAGCACCTTGAATTAACCTGATTTGAATCTCCTTATTTTCTGCCAATCTTCTTTTGTTTCATGTTGGATTCTTTGGCGGACTGCTTGCCTTGTTGTTTCATTGCAAGTTAACATACATGGAGTGGAACATACTAGAGGAGTTACAGATTTGGTTGTTTATACATACATACGGGTTACAGTTGGTTGATGTAGAGTGAGGCAGTTGAGAGGCGTTGTTTATTTGATTATTAATATAGACTTATATTTCGGATAGTATTACTGCTTTACAAATATTTGAACACTTTTATATATGCATGGAAAGGGTTCAGAGTTAAAGCCCTGGGTAAGTAGGTGGGAAGGGAAGGGAAGGAAGGGGGATTTTGTTCAGAGATGTTTGGGGATTGCATAGAAGAAAAACTGTGCACTGGTATGCTAATCTTTCTTTGTTTTGAATAAAAAAAAAGAAATACAAGTGGAAATAAAGAAGTAAAGAAGAAAACAGATAAATGGGGGCAGGACTTGGGTGGGGTGGGGCAGGGCCAGGAGGGCCCAGTGTACTTGTGTGCCTAGGGACCCTCGAAGAATTAATCCTGCCCTGATCGCAGTCCCGTATTTGCATAGGGGTTATCTGTGTTCTGGTAGGAATGAATGTTGAGAAGCATACAGTGTGTTTTGTGTAGTTTAATTATGTGGTTAACCATTACCATTATGTGTTAATAAGATTATATTGTGTGTATAAATGAAAAAATGAATGGAAAAATGGTATTATAATTAGTATTATTATGGGGGCGGAGTCTGGGGTGGAGATAGGGCAGGGTCTGCCCACGACTTAGCCTGTGTTTTGGATTTCGGCTCCTTAATGTGACTGAGTTTGATACCCCTGCTCTAGACCATACTTCAAACTGTCATGAGTGCTTTAGATCCCATCTAATGTTTTTTATACCAATGTAAAAATAAAAAAATCGCTAAATATTTAATTTTTTGATGTAACAATGACTAGAACTAAACACGGGAAGCAACAAACTGATTCCAATTTGATGGGCGAGACGAGTGAATGTATGAAATCATATGAGCCTTTTTTTTTCAAAATGATTGGGGGTTGATCAACTTGGCACAAATTACAAAGTCCGTTAAGGAAATGAAAACATGGTAGATTGTGAACACAACTGGTCAGGCTGAATTGAAATAAAATAGAGCGGACGTGCACACACAGGGTAAAAGAAATGCCAGGGGTAGCACCGCAAGTGGCACCAGTCTCTCTTACTCCTCAACCCCAAATCATTTCCATAGTTTATCATCCTACTTCCGGCCTATCTATACCACACTCACAGTATGCCTTCCAGTCCACCTTGGGCCATCATACAATCCATCTTCTCCCCCTCCCAGTCAGTCCTCAATAATCCCTCTTCCCTAACCTGTGCACACTCTACTTTCTTTCTCTAATCATCCCCACTTCTTTCTTGGTTCCTGCCTGCCTTAATATCTTCTTCCTCCTCTCATCATCATATTATTTTCCCCTCCTAATTCAGTTTAACTTTTGTTTTAGGGTAGGATGCTTAATAACCCCTCCTCCCACCCCTGCTTACTCCACTCTCCCATTCTATACTTCTCTGCTCTCTAATTTCTCCTGACCTGACTTACCTTGCTCTATACTAATTCCTCACCCCATTAGGTTTCCTCTCATTCTACCTTAGTCAGTGTCTCTCCCCTGCAAGCCCTCACTCATCCCTCCTAAGCAAATTCATCACACATTTCAAATTTTTAATCCTCATCCTTCCTGGCTAGGATCATTTTCCTACTCCTCCTTCCCAGAGCCCCAGACACCATTTATATATGGAACTTTAAAAGATTTTCTTTTAACTGTGGTGCATTTTTATAAGAAAATTATAGTGATTGCAACACTGTGAATCATCAGTAGCAAATAGCCTCCAAAAAGGTTTCCTGGCGTCATATAGCTCCGCATACCAGTCTTTAAAGGCAATTTTATCTTGTTAGAGTAAAATGCTACCAATCTAGTATCCTAATTTGCTGTTCCACATGGGGTTTTGCTCAATAAACTAAATGGCTATTTCACAAGTTTTGAACAGCTTCTTTCTGTAGATGAGAATAGAATTTTATTTTGTATTTAACTTTCCCCCCAAATATTGGGCCGAATTAGTTAAAGGGAAATATCTAGAGAATTGCATCAGATATCTATATACGTCCCTTGGTCACAGCTATTTGCAGATCTTCAGTGGCACTAGCCAGACATTGCTGCTGAAGTATCATTACAGACCAAATTGGGGCTATCTGGCGTGGGCAGCCTTCAAAGTTATACAAAATAAAGGGCAATTCTATCACTAGCGCACATACTTATGTACCATTTGTATGTGTAAATGTATAGAATGTCAGCTCTTTTGTAAGTGCAAACAAGACTCGGATACTGTGAAAAACCAACTGTAATATAATAATAACACTTCCACAATGGTCAAATGCACATTGTCTGATGGTATATTGAAAATCAAAGTGCAGATTAAGATGTCAGTTCTAAACGGAGGGAAAAGCCTCCGACAAGGGCCCTCCCACCTCCACAATGGTGGAATAGCAGTGGTGGAGCGTTCACCTCACTGGCTAAAAACACCTCCTTTAATTAAAAAGACACTGCACAGTATATACATCGTTTATTATATTTTGAAGCTGTGCAGTGTCTTTTTAATTAAAGGAGGTTTTTTGAGAGAGTGAGGTGAACGCTCCACCACCGCTATTCCACCATTGTGGAGGTGGGAGGGCCCTTGTCGGAGGCTTTTCCCTCCGTTTAGAACTGACATCTTAATCTGCACTTTGATTTTCAATATACCATCAGACAATGTGCATTTGACCATTGTGGAAGTGTTATTATTATATTACAGTTGGTTTTTCACAGTATCCGAGTCTTGTTTGCACTTACAAAAGAGCTGACATTCTATACATTTACACATACAAATGGTACATAAGTATGTGCGCCAGTGATAGAATTGCCCTTTATTTTGTATAACTTTGAAGGCTGCCCACGCCAGATAGCCCCAATTTGGTCTGTAATGATACTTCAGCAGCAATGTCTGGCTAGTGCCAATGAAGATCTGCAAATAGCTGTGGCCAAGGGACATATATAGATCTCTGATGCAATTCTCTAGATATTTCCCTTTAACTAATTTGGCCCAATATTTGGGGGGAAAGTTAAATACAAAATAAAATTCTATTATCAAATCCTTCTCATCTAGGCACCTAACTTACCCCCACTTCCCCTTTTTATTAAGTTGCACTAACGTATTCTAATGTGAGCCGGCGAAGTAAGTGCTCTGATGCTCAAAGGAATTCTATGAGCATCAGCGCATTTAATGCACTGGCTCACACTAAAAACCTCTAATGCAGCTTGTTAAAAGGGGCCATTAATTTGCTTAATTGACACTGAAAGCTCCATTTAAAAACAGTTAAAAACCATTAAAAAAACAATGAATTAGCTGGTAGCTGCCTACGCGTCTACACCTAGGCACCTACCACCAAGTACGCGTAGATAAGGGCAGATTATGATTGGATTTGGGGTGGTTTGGGGGCGCAGCTTCACTTAGGTGCAAGAAAACCCTGACCTAAATGGGAGTGCGCTGCCTAAGACCTCTTAAGAGCCACTAGGTGCGATTCTATAAATGGCACCTAGTGGATGATTGAGAATCATGCTGAATGGCATCTAGGAGCAGTGGTGTAAGGGGGGGGGGGCAGGGGAGGTAGACCGACGACCTGGGCACTATCTTGGTGGGGGCGCCAGCACCTCTCTTCTTCTCTATCCCCCCCCCCCACTGCTTCCCAACTGCGCGTGCGCGCCTTTACTTACCCCCCACCGTACCCCTAGCTCTTCGCCAGCACAAGCAGCAGCTCCAACCTACTGCTAGCGCCAGCCTCGGTGCTCCCCTCTGACATTACTTTGAGGTCCCAGGCCTAGGAAGTTACATCAGAAGGAGAACTGGTGCGGGCAGCAAGTTGGAGATGCCGCTCGCGCCAGGGACATTAAATAGGTACGGGGGAAGGGGGGAGGGGGGGCATAGCAGGGGGTGGGGAAGAGTCGGGGAGATGAGGAAGAGGGCTGGGGGGCACCACTGCCCCGGGTGCCTCGCACCCTCGCTATGCCAGCGCCTAGGAGTTAGGCACCGTTTATAAATCAGGGCCATAGTGCACAAATGCAAAGTGGACGTAGACAAAAATAATCCCGACGACACGCACAAAATGCTGGATTCTGAGTGAGGAGTCATCACCCAAGAGTTCTGATTGACAAGTCGATGAAGCTGTCCTCACAATGTGCGGTGGTGGTGGTGGCGGCGAAAAGGGAAACAGAATGCTAGGAATGATAAAGAAGGGGATCACGAGCAGATCGGAGAGGGTTATCATGCCTCTGTACCGGGCCATGCTGTGCCCTCACCCAGAGTACTGCATCCAGCACTGGTCGCCGTACATGAAGAAGGACACAGTACTACTCGAAAGGGTCCAGAGAAGAGCGACTAAGATGGTTAAGGGGCTGGAAGAGTTGCCGTACAGCGAAAGATTAGAGAAACTGGGCCTCTTCTCCCTCGAACAGAGGAGATTGAGAGGGGACATGATCGAAACATTCAAGGTACTGAAGGGGATAGACTTAGTAGACAAGGCAGGTTGTTCACCCTCTCCAAGGTAGGGAGAACGAGAGGGCACCATCTAAAATTGAAAGGGAATAGATTCCGTATGAACATAAGGCAGTTCTTCACCCAGAGAGTGGTAGAAAACTGGAACGCTCTTCCGGAGTCTGTCATAGGGGAAAACACCCTCCAGGGATTCAAGACAAAGTTAGACAAGTTCCTGCTGAGCCAGAATGTACCCAGGTAGGGCTAGTACACAGCTGGGTCAGAACGTATGCAGGTAGGGCGCTGGTCTTTGACCAGAGGGCCACCATGTGAGCGGACTGCTGGGCACGATGGACCCTGAGTTCTTATGTTATGTAAGAAAAAGATCTTGGGAGTCCTTAACATAGTAACATAATAGATGACAGCAGATAAAGATCCTAAAGGTCCATCCAGTCTGCCCAACCTGATTCAATTCAATTTTTTTTTTCCCTTCTTAGCTATTTCTGGGCAAGAATCCAAAGCTCTGCCCGGTACTGTGCTTAGGTTCCAACTACTGAAGTCTCTGTCCTTGTGGACAATAAGTCAACATTTTCATCCCAGTGTGCTTTTCTGTTGCAGCTCTCACACGCTGGAATGCTTTGCCTGCAGATCTACAAGAAAAATCATCTTTGGAACGATTTAAAACAAAATTTAAAACATTTCTATTTAAAGACGCTTTTGAGCTTTAATTTATCACACTCACACTTATTTCTCTTCTCTCACTAGCATTTACAGAAGTGTCCCAGCCAATTTTTCTTTCCTTTTTTTGTCTCTATTTTCTGTAGACTATGTAGTTCTACCCCTCATATCGTTCGTGGCCCCCAGATTTTACTTTTTAATGTAAATTTACTTGTATTCCGCTTAGAAATTTGATAAGTGGAATACCAAATTTTTAATAAAACTTAAAACTAAAGAAGTAAACAGATTGTTAGGTGTTAATTGAAAAGGAACAAAGAACAAACCTGACAATATCAATATGCCTCTGCATAAGTGTCTGGTGTGAACACATCTCAAGTGCTATGTGAAGTTTTATTTGCCCCCATCTCAAAGAGGATTTAGCAGAATCAGAATAAGTTCATAGAAGGGCAATGAAAATGATAACGAGGATGGAACACCTACCTTAGGAACAGATTAGAGCAGGGATCTCAAAGTCCCTCCTTGAGGGCCGCAATCCAGTCGGGTTTTCAGGATTTCCCCAATGAATATGCATTGAAAGCAGTGCATGCACATAGATCTCATGCATATTCATTGGGGAAATCCTAAAAACCTGACTGGATTGTAGCCCTCAAGGAGGGACATTGAGACCCCTGGATTAGAGGATATGATAAAAGTTTATAAAGCCACGAGTGGGGTGGAACAGTTATCTTTACGGTTTGAACTATATGGTTTAAAAAAAGTCTGCTCAAAGAATCAATTTCTTTGCCTATCCTACACTAAAACATTGCCTTTATAAAAGATTTCTTGATAAAATGTTTGCATTTTGGGCAGGCAAATTGAACATAGTAGATAACGGCAGATAAAGACCCAAATGGTCCATCCAGTCTACTCAACCTGATTCAATTTAATTCAGTTGGTTAAGTAAAATAATTTCCCAGACTTAGTCTTATTACACCTTTTGAAAATCTATGAAAAAGTATCTTGTTGAAAAATTTGTAAATTAAACATCAATTATACTCTGTATTCTCTGTTCAGTCTCTCTTAAATGTGAACCGCCTAGAGCTAAATGGTATGGCGGTATACAAGAATAAAGTTTATTATTATTAATATTGTGATTGTGTAACCTTTCAAATGACATAAAAACAAGAGGACATGCCACAACACTAATGACCAATTAGGCTGTGCTGCAAGTGAGGATGCAGTGCATCGCAAGGGGGAGGGGAAGACATCTTAATGTTGAAATTTACAAGTTAACCCAAAATTATTGCTAACAATATTTATAACAAGCATTGCCCAAGACTGGGTCGTATTTAACTGCCTATAAATGATTGATATGATGGAAAATTTCCAACCAGCGTTTAAGCATGAATGCCTATAACCTGCACAGAGAGGCGTGTGCATCTCTGGCTACCTGGTAGGGCAGATTGGATGGATTGTGCAGGTTTTTATCTACTGTCATTTACTGTGCTACTGTATTGAAAATGAATTATAGAATTTTTTTTCATGCAGCATATAATTAAGCTGAGGAAACTGTTGCCGGAGGTGGCTAACATAGCAAGATCAAAAGCTCCTGGGGGAAAAGTCCATAAAAAATGATTAACCAGGTAGACTAGAGAGAACCATTATTCATCCTTGGAAATGAGAAATAGAGCTAATTTTTGAAACCTGTCAGGTACTTCTGACCCACATTGGCCAATGTGTGAGATAGGACACTGGGCTTCTTGGACTGGTCTGACTCAGCATGGCTTTTTACGTTCTTAACAGCCTGCTCCCTGCCCTAAGGTATTAACAAATATGACAATATCTATTCCTTGTTCTGATAACAACCTTGAGTAAAAAAGAAAAAAAAAAAAAATACTCAACCATATAATATTGTCTAGCTCAGGAGTGTCCAACCTTTTGACTTTCCTGGGCCGCATTGGCCAAAAAAAATGTTTCTGGGGCTGCGCAAACGCTGCAACGACAGAGGAGGGAGCCGGCAAGACAGTAAACACCAGGGGGCAGCAGAGGAAAACACTGCATCGCCCTCGACCGGGGCCGCACAAAATACTTCACGGGGCTGCAGGTTGGACACCCCTGATCTAGCTGTTCAATATTTAGCTGACAGTGGTGAATGTTTATTATAGCTGGCTATGTCAGACCTGCATATTCAATACTGGGCCATATATGGGCACCAGTATTGAATATCAAGGCCTGACAGAATAGGAGGCAGCCCTGAGGCTTAGGCAGGTCCTAGCCAATATTCAGCAGAGTATCTGCATAAAACGTTTATGCAGATCCTGGATAAATATCAGCTGAGACCCTCCGTCCTTTCCAGCCGTCAAAACAGCAATTGATCCCCTTCAGATTCCCCCTCTAACCCCCCCTCAGAACAGCAGCTGACCCCCCACCAATGATTTCCCCACCGCCAGGCCTCTCCTCTTTCCTAATCCATAGTGGTATAGGGGAGAATGGGTAGAAGCATTACCTATCGCAGTTTCCTATTCAAAATGGCTGCCCCAATCTCTAGGCTGTTGCTAAACCACCAGGGATTGGGAAAGTAGGCCCAGGGAGCGGGAAGAGAGCGGGAATCCTTGTGGGGGTGTCAGTTGCTGGTCTGAGGTGTTAGGATGGAAAAAAAGAGATCAATGGGGGGTGGGGGGATAAGTTGCTGTTCTGGAGGAGTAAACAACTAGGCTTTTCTGTGTATCCTAAAACTTATAAATATCCTTATATGACCTGTTCTTGAAAAAATTCCATGCCTCATTTTTCCTAAGTGGAAAATGATGACTAAGCTGTAGTTTCATTATTCTCACAAACTTTTTCCACCGCGGCACATTAAACTTAGGGCTGTGTCTATAGGGCCTCTGAGCATGTGCATACATTTACCAGTGATGTCACATGCCTGTGTGTGATGTCATCACTTCGATGTCTGCGCATGCTCAGAGGCCTGTAGATGCGGCCCTGAGCTCAGGGGCCTTCCAAAACCTGGACAAATCCATCCATTATTATAATGAAAGGACAAGTTTTTCTTGGAGGAAATTTTGCAGGGCTATAAAGCCTGGAACAAAATTAAAATATTTATCTCTTGGGTTTCCTTCCCACCAGGACCCTCACCGTCCCATTTTTAGATCATCTGTCCTGTTGTCCCCACACATGGTTTCGAGATGCCGAAATGTCCCGTTTTCAGAAAGAGCATCCTGAAGTTGTACTTGGGGACAATGGGACAGGCAATCTGCTTCCCCAATGCGATGCAACCAGAGATCAGGTGTGTGCAGTGACTGCACAAGCCTTCCCTCCCCCTCCCCCCCACATCAATTCTGATGTCAGAGGAAGTTCCAGGCCAGCCAATCGCTGCCTGGCTTGCCCAGAACTTCCTCTCCGACGTCAGTATTGCTGGCCTATTGCTGTGTCGGTGGTGGTAGTTTGGAGAAATCATCAGCGGCAAAGGCTTGAAGGGGCAGGGAGAGAGAAAGATGTCCCACATGTTCTGCTGTGGCTTCCCTGGGGTTGATTTCACCACCATCACTGAGGTGGAGTTCTACAAGTAGGTGTCCCTGAGACAGTTGTTCTCTCCCAAGGAACTGGAGATATTCAAACCGGACAGGAAGGAGCCGGTGGAACTGGTGAAACACACATGAGCTGCAGGTGTTGCTGGGGTCCTCGCTGGAGTGGCTGCATCCAGAAGAGCCTGGCCCTGCAGTAAGCTGGTTGCCTGTTACAGCCTGCTCAGAGTGACAATGGCACTTACAGAACCAGAGCAAAAACGTGTGTTTCTTAGTTTAGAGAAAAAGGAATGTGGTTACTATGAAATTCTCTGGAAATGGAACAAAGACAGAAAGAAAGAAATGAAAGAAAGAAATATTGGATGCACAGTCAGAAGGAAGTGCAACCAGAGACTCATGAAATCACCAGACAACAAAGGTAGAAAAAATGATTTTATTTTCAATTTAGTGATCAAAATGTGTTAGTTTTGAGAATATATATCTGCTGTCTATATTTTGCACTATATTTAGGATCCGGGAGAGGATCTGGGGGAGGGGGTGTCCTGTCCCATTTTAAGGAAAAAAATAAATGGTTATGTTAATCATCATCTATCTTTAACTTCCATAAGCAACAACTTTCAGCAACCCTGTACCTTTTGTGCTTCCCTTATTTGTTCTCCTTTACCATATCAATTGCATTTCATTCCCACTTTATGTTATAATCATTTTGTATTTGAATTGATGTTTATTTTAATCCCCTTTTTTTCTTACCTGTAACTCGCTTAGAAGTCCTGATAGGCGATTGAATCAAATTTTAAATAAAACTTGGATAAAGTGGAAATGTTTCATTTTCTCTTTTCAAAATCTGGAATTATTCACAGCAATGTGCTGGTGCTGTTGTGAATTGGAACAATTTGTAATTGGGTGAAAATCTGTGTTCATTAAGGTCTCCAATTCCCATGCTGTCTTGTCTTGACTTTTGGATGATAAGGATCTTGTAACATACACTTTATGAGAACAATTTTTACAGGGAAGTGAGCAACATCGGACAAAGCCACAGACTCTAACGTCACGTCATCTCTGAGGTTTCTACTGAAAATCCTTTTGCAGAATGAGGAAGTGAAGAGCATTTTAACTGACAAGACAAGCTGACATATTCAGTTCTTTATTTCACTGTTGTGCTTTCATGGTTGTGAAGTTCTTAATGGTGTGACAGAGAAGAATATGAAAAAAAAATTCTGATCAGAAAGACTAGCAGAATCAATTCTTCTAGAGTGCTTTCTGCCTGACAGGAAACTACACTTATTTCTCACGACTGAAAAAGCTTGTCTTCAAGGTAAGTGCTTCCAGGGGTAATGCATACATTTTCAAAAGCTTTGGCCTTTGTTTTTATTCCTTTCTGTGCACCTCTTCTCGAGAAACTTGCTAGTGAATAGTCAAATGCACAAAGCATTTGTGTGAAAAATGAAGCATCTGCTTGTTTGTTCTACCTCCTTGCTTGTTTCTCCACTCCCACTCCAGGGTCATGGTATCCCAGAGGTAGGAGTGAAGGAATGATGCTGAGGCTTGGGGGAACATCAAAACCAGATTAACACTATACAGGGTCTATGCACACATATATTTGTGGTCCCCTCCATGGGCCCATATTCACTCCTTTTCTTCCCCACTGCAGTCACGTTTATACCTTCCCTGCCTATCACACCCCTAGACCACCAATCATGGTCATTTTCTCTAGGCTGCCTCCCCCTCCCCCCACTTCACATCTCCTGAACAGTATGGAGCAGAATAGGCTAAGAACCAGGTAAGCCAGGGATAGAAAATCATGTTTCTTTCACAGATGCTCCTTATGACCTTGGAGAAGTCATTTTCACTTTCTTCCTTGCATACAGCTTATATTCTGAGCCCTTCTAGGCATGGCCCAATCAACCATATCTAAATTACCTTGAACTTGACTGGAAAGGCAATCAAATCCAAATGCTCACAAGCCCACCTCCCACATTGAATCCAGGAAGAGCCACAGTGCAGCCTGGAAGTGCACATTGATTTAGCCCTTGCATTCACTCACAGCCCAATGCCATATTTCAAATTTATTGTGTCTTGATATACCGTAAGCCACTGTGGCACCAATGTCATTTACATAACAAGAGAGAGAGAGAAAAAAAAAGAACCACAGAGAGAGTAGTGGTAGAAGCAGAAGGACAGGTTGAAAAAAAAGAAAATTGAACTGCATTTTGTGATAGGAAAGGCATAGAATATATTCATAATACTTGTATTTGGGGAACTTGTGTGAATAGTTTGGGGTGGAAAAAAATGACTGAATGGTCCAATGCTGAGTGGAGTAGAACGGGTACAAGTGAATCGATTTTTCGCTCCATCAAAAATTACAAAGACTAGGGGATACTCGATGAAGTTACAGGGAAATACTTTTAAAACCAATAGGGAGAAATATTTTTTCACTCAGAGAATAGTTAAGCTCTGGAACATGTTGCCAGAGGATGTGGTAAGAGTGGATAGCACAACTGGTTTTAAGAAGGGATTGGACAAGTTCCTGGAGGAAAAGTCCATAGTCTGTTATTGAGAAAGACACAGGAGAAGCCACTTCTTGCCCTGTATCAGTAGTATGGAATATTGCTACTCCTTGGGATTTTGCCAGGTACTAGTGACCTGGATTGGCCACCATGAGAACGGGCTACTGAGTCTGATTTGGTCTGATCCAGTAAGGCTATTCTTATGTTCTTAAGGGGCTGGGATTGGAATAGGACGAGGTGGCTGAAAAATGATCCAGATTCAACTGTTGTCCAGATCATTCTAGGGCAGGGATCTCAAAGTCCCTCCTTGAGGGCCGCAATCCAGTCGGGTTTTCAGGATTTCCCCAATGAATATGCATTGAAAGCAGTGTAGGCACATAGATCTTATGCATATTTATTGGGGAAATCCTGAAAACCCGACTGGATTGTGGCCATCAAGGAGGGACTTTGAGACCCCTGCTCTAGGGTGACTTACTGTAGGTGTCCCCATTTATACCAGTATAACTAGGGGGTGCCTAAATATAGACATACCTAAATGTTATGCTAGTAGTCTTTAAGGGCACTTTGGTGTCCATACAGAATAGGTTTTCACTTTGAGTTACCAGGGTACTTAAACAGAGGCACCCTGAATGGAATTGACCCCTAGAGCAGGGGTGGGCAACTCCGTTCCTCGAGGGCCATAATCCAGTCAGGTTTTTCCAGGATTTCCCAATGAATATGCATTGAAAGCAGTGCATGCAAATAGATCTCATGCATATTCATTGGGGAAATCCTGAAAACCTGACTGCGATAGCGGATATTAATGGAGGGAGCCACACTGAATGCTCCGCTCTGCTCCTGATGCTCATAGAATTCCTATGAGTGTTGGGTGCAGCGCGGAGCCCTGCGCTAATATCCGTTATTGCAGTTTACTGCTATGATGTAATTCTATCATATTTAGAGATGGGGAAATTTACCCTCAGCACAGTATTCTGCACAGTTTGTAATCTTTTCAACAATCCTTTAGCACATTGTAAATAAACAATATTACGGTAATCTATCTGAGAAAGAATAAGCGATTGAACCACAAGTGCAAAAACTGACTTATCAAAATATTTCCAAACTACTTGTAATTTCCTTAAAAGAAAAAATGATTTTTTACTAACCAGGTGTAACTTGATGCTCCAAGCTCAATAAATTATCTAATTGAAAGCCCAAAACTCTAGTTTGCAAATCAAAAGTGTAATTACTTTGGCCACCTTTTGGCTTGCTTAATTCCCCTGCCAAGTTTAATATCTTCCTACATAAAGCACTACTGGATGCGGAGGAACTTTGCTCTATGTGAATGAGGCCACATTAACTTGAATGCCAGATGTCTAAGTGATTTTTCTGTAAACTTTAATGCAGACTAATCAGAATCCTTATTATTAAAAGGCAAGAGAATACTGATGTCATCTGCATAAATATAACTGAATACATTAAGGGTTTCAATTGCCTTACCCAAGGAAGGTAAATAGGCTTCTTCATAGAAACATGATGGCAGATAAAGGCCCAATGACCCATCCAATCTCTCCATCCGCAGTAATCATTATCTTCAAACAAAATAACACCCCCCCATTATCTCTTCCTCTCTCTAAGGGATCCCACGTGCCTATCCCACACCTTCTTGAATTCAGATACAGTCTCTGTCTCCACCATTTCCACCAGGAAACTGTTCCATACATCTACCACCCTTTCTGTAAAAAACGTATTTCCATAAATTACTCCTCAGCCTGAAGGGGTGCTCCCAGCCTTGCCGTTCAGTCCCCCCACACCCCCGAAGGACCGCTCGCCCCACTGACCTTCCTGCACCACCTGTGAAGCAGCAAGCAGCAGGATCGCGAGGTCAGCTATCCCTGAGCTGCTTGGGCGCTGCTTCCTGCGCCGCGGTCCCGCCCCTCCTCTGACATCAGAGGAGGGGCGGGAACGCGGCGCAGGAAGCAGCGCAGGGATAGCTGACGTCGCGATCCTGCTGCGGCTGCTTCATAGGTGGTGCTGCTTCATAGGTGGTGCGGGGAGGCCAGGGGGGCGAGCGGTCCTTCGGGGTGGGGCGGGTGGGCAGGCAGGCAGGCATTCAAGGGGGAGGGGGTGACAGGCTGGCAGGCAGGCCTTCAAGGGGGGGGGACAGGCCTTCGGGGGGGGGTGTGCAGACCTTCAAGGGGGAGGGACAGGCCTTCAAGGGGGGACAGGTCTATAAGGGGGGACAGGCCTACAAGGGGGTGGGCAGGCCTACAAGGGGGTGGGACAGGCCTTCAGGGGGGGTGCAGGCCTTCAGGGGGGTGCAGGACTTCGGGGGGGGTGCAGGCTTTCAAGGGGGGGACAGGCCTTTAAGGGGGGACCGGCCTTTGGGGGGGACCCTGGTTTAGAAGTACACGGAGGGAAGGGTGTGTTCAAAGAGACGTGCATATGCCAAACTTTGGGGGGGATGAAGAAATAATGGGTCTGAAAATAGAGGAGAGGGAGAGAAATGATGGACCATGGGATTTAGGGAGGGAAGGAACTGAAAGGGAGAGAAATTGGACACAAGGGATGGTGTGGAGGAGGGATAGAGATACTGGATAGGAAGGTAATTGGGAAAAGAAAGGGAGAGATGGTGGACTCTGGGGTGGTGGGGAAGGAGGGAGAGATGCCGGATGAAAGGGTAGTTAAGAAAAGGTGGATCTGTGGAGGGAGATGAAAAAAAGGAAAGATACCAGACTTCCTGGGGAGGGAAGGGAAATGGAAAGGGAGGACAGAGTTGGCAGATGCAGTGGCGTACCTAGGGTATGTGGCACCCGGGGCCCATCATTTTTTGACCCCCCCCCCCCCCCCCTCATGTAAAATTTTTTTTTTTTTTTTTTTTTTGCAATAACCATGAAATGGAATAAATGGTCAGAATAGAAACAGGCAGTGAAAATTTTCTTTTTTTTTTTTTTTTTTTTTCCAAAGTATTTTTATTGAGAATGGCAAAAGGTCCAGACAAGCAACCATGGTCTGTACAGAAACTTATACATTATCAAAAAGAACACAGAATGAGAGTAACAGCAACAACAAGCATGAACAAGCCTCTCCCAAGAGAAAATTGCCAATGAGAGGCATAGCAATACACAACAAAAGGCCAAAACTTGGGGCAAGCAAACAAATCCCACCCCAGAACCCACAAGAATAATAAGCCGGACTAGACCCTCAGCCATATTTTATAATGAAAAAAAAACCCCACAAGCAACAACACCCAGACCGCTCACCAGACACACCAATCCGCACAACAAGCACCCAAGAAACACCCAGCCACCACCCAGACAAAACTACCAGACACACCTACCCCACCAAGCCCAGACCCAACCCCCCCTCCCCAGAGAGTGCAAGCGCAAAGTGGACCGTGAAAAGGGCAGCTGCAGAAGTGGAAAGCCCCAGATAAGTAGGTTAGCTAAAGAAAGCCCACAGATAGAAGAAATCAGGATAACAGAAGTTCCAACAAATGCTCCCACAGAAAATTTTCTTTTATTGAACCTCATTTATGTAACCATTATTCCAAACATAACATAACATAAATTATGTCTGAATTGTCATGACATCAGAAGTACATATGGAGTAGTTGCAGGTGATGCTTGGGACAGTTCTGATTATGTTAGTTTGGTTTTATGTGTTTTTTTTAATAGAAGGGTTTTTATTTCTTTTTTTAAGGTTTTGTAGTTTGTGGTTGAGGTCAATAGGTTGTAGAGTTGGGGGTCAAGTGTTGCAGCTCGAATGGCTAGGAGGTTGTCGAACAGTTTTTTTCTTTTGACGTTTTTGGTTGGAGGGTGTGTGAATGGTGCGTGAGTTCTCCTATGTCTGTTTGAAGTGGATTGAATTATTTAGCTGAAGAAATTAGTTACCCCCCCCCATTCCACACACATTAATTCTCTTCCATTTTTGTTCCCATTATAAAAAAACACTGATAAGTTCCCAGGAAAAAAATACATTAAAATAAGAAGTGAAAACAAAGGCCCCTACAGATGAGAACATAACATAAGAATAGCCTAACTGGGTCACACCAATGGTCCATCATGCCCAGTAGCCCATTCTCATGGTAGCCAATAGTGCTGCCCGATTCAGAGAAAAATATTTCATTCGATCCGATTCACCCTGTTGAATCGATTTTTCGATTAGATTCACTGTTAATGACACCGCTTTTTAAGTTTAAACAAAGTATAACAATAAATTTCACAACAACAATAAATTTCACAAAGTACTTAAAAAAAAAAAATCACATTTTTCCATTAAAGCAGTTCTGGAGACATTTGCTTGAACAGTCTTTTTTCCCAGTCCATAAGCAAGCAATATGAAAAAGATTTCCTTAATTATCTACTCAAACATTTTTGCTATTTACTTTCATTGTACCTATACTATTATTCAGTAGAAAAATTGGACTTAACTGTGCAGGAAATGAATCTCCTCATACACCCACCATATAGTGCAAAAATGTGCAAAGGTCTGTTTTTTTTCTTTCGATCACTACATAGCCTAATGCCACACAAGCAGCGCTGTTACAAACATATTCTGAAGGTCAATGCTAAGGTTGACAAAGTTTCCTTCCTTGGACCAGAAGGAGATACTGACAAACCACTGGAAGAGATTCTAAAACAACTACCCAGAAATAACACCCAAAGACCCACTCAGTGTGTGAACCAGTTGAGTGGAGTGGACTAACTGGGGGTGGAAATGGGCCCAGAGTTTGCTCAGCAGAATTTCCCAGACTACCTCTTCCTCTCAACACACTGACATGCTACCACCACCACCAACACTAGGAACACCTCACCGAGTATGCCAGCAATGCTTATAAACTTTATAAAACACATTATTATATTTTCTTATAAAGCATATATTTTAACTGAACTCAGCCTTGCCATTCACAAAAATAGAAAAGTTCCCATTTCAAGCTGTCTCATGTACACTTTTCAAATCTAACATATTGTAATCACAAAACAGAAAATAAAATTATTTTTTCTACCTTTTGTTCTCTGATCAATATTCAAATCTTGTTGGTCCCAGGCTCTTGTTGTCTTGCTTGCCAGGGTCTCCTTTCTCCGTGCTAACCATCCGTCTGCCATCTCTGTTCTCCCCTTCCGTTTCCCTTCCCTCTCCCGGAGATCTGGCATCTTTCCTTTTTTTTGTCTCCATCCACAGATTCACCTTTTCTCAACTCCCCACCACCCCAGGATCCACCATCTCTCCCTTTCTGTTCCCAACTATCCTCCTATCCAGTATCTCTATCCCCCCTCCACACCATCCCCTGTTTCCAAGTTCTCTCCCTTTCTGTTCCTTCCCTCCCTAAATCCCATTATGCACCATCTCTCTCCCACTCCTCTGTTTTTAGACCCATTATTTCTAACCCCCAAAGTCTGGCATATGCATGTATCTTTGAACCCCCCCTTCCCTCTCTCCCTCTGTGTACTTTTACACCAGGACCCCCCCTCCCCCGAAGGTCTGTCCCCCCTCCGAAGGGCTACACCCCACCCCTGAAGACCTGCACCCCCCGAAGGACTTTACCTCCCACCCGAAGGTCTGTCCCCCTCTGAAGGCCTAAACCCCACCCCTGAAGGACTGCACCCCCCCCCGAAGGCCTGCACTCCCTTGAAGGTCTGCACCCCCCCAAAGGCCTGTCCCCCCCTTGAAGGCCTGTCCCACCCCCTTGTAGGCCTGTCCCCCCTTTAAGGCCTGCCTGCCTGCCTTTCCCCCCCTTGAAGGCCTGTCTCCCCCTTGAAGGCCTGCACCCCCCTTGAAGGCCTGCACCCCCCTTGAAGGCCTGCACCCCCCCTTGAAGGCCTGTCCCCCCCCCTTGTAGGCCTGTCCCCCCCCCTTGTAGGCCTGTCCCCCCCCCTTGTAGGCCTGTCCCCCCCCTTGAAGGCCTGCCTGCCTTTCCCCCCTTTGAAGGCCTGCACCCCCCTTGAAGGCCTGCACCCCCCTTGAAGGCCTGCACCCCCCCTTGAAGGCCTGCACCCCCCCTTGAAGGCCTGTCCCCCCCCCTTGTAGGCCTGTCCCCCCCCCTTGTAGGCCTGTCCCCCCCCCCTTGTAGGCCTGTCCCCCCCCTTGAAGGCCTGCCTGCTTTTCCCCCCTTGAAGGCCTGCACCCCCCTTGAAGGCCTGCACCCCCCCTTGAAGGCCTGCACCCCCCCTTGAAGGCCTGTCCCCCCCCCTGTAGGCCTGTCCCCCCCTTGTAGGCCTGTCCCCCCCCCCTTGTAGGCCTGTCCCCCCCTTGAAGGCCTGCCTGCCTTTCCCCCCTTGAAGGCCTGCACCCCCTTGAAGGTCTGCACCCCCCCAAAGGCCTACACCCCCCCCCCCCGAAGGTCTGCACCCCCCTGAAGGCCTGCCTGCCCCCCTTGAAGGCCTGCACCCCTTGAATGTCTGCACCCCCCCCCCGAAGGCCTGTCCCCCCTTGAAGGCCTGCCTGCCTGCCTGTCACCCCCCTCCCCCTTGAAAGCCTGCTTGCCTGCCCGCCCGCCCCACCCTGAAGGCCTGATGCCCCGACCCACCCCGAAGGACCGCTCGCCCCCCTGGCCTCCCCGCACCACCTATGAACAGCCGCAGCAGGATCGCGAAGTCAGCGTCGGGTACCAGCCCTAAGTGGGTGTTCCCGGCCTTGCCGTTCAGTCCCCCGCCACCCCCGAAGGACCGCTCGCCCCCCTGGCCTCCCCGCACCACCTATGAACAGCCGCAGCAGGATCGCGAAGTCAGCGTCAGCGATCCCTGCTGCTTCCTGCGCCACGGTCCCGCCCCTCCTCTGACGTCAGAGGAGGGGCGGGATCGCGTCGTAGGAAGCAGCGCAGGGATGCTGACGCTGACTTCGCGATCCTGCTGCGGCTGTTCATAGGTGGTGCGGGGAGGCCAGGGGGGCGAGCGGTCCTTCGGGGGTGGCGGGGGACTGAACGGCAAGGCCGGGAACACCCCCTTAGGGCTGGTACCCGGGGCGGCCCGCCCCCCCCGCCCCGCCCCCCCTAGGTACGCCACTGGGCAGATGGATGGTTAGCACGCAGAAAGAAGAAAGAAGGAGACCCTGGCAAGCAAGTTATCAGAAGAAAACCAGAGCCTTGGACCAACAAGATTTGAAATATAACCAGACAACAAAAGGTCGAAAAATTAATTTTATTTTCTGTTTTGTGATTATAACCTGACAGAGCTGGTGTTGGACTGCAAACGTGAGCTAGGATTTAACAGAGAGAGGAAAAGTCCTTTTTGTTTCTTTATTTTATTTACACCACAGCGCCAGTGTGGTTAGAAGAAGCCAAAGGGGGTGAAAAAGCTATAAAACCCACCAGGAGTTTTGAAAAAAATCACCCAACTGGGCAGGAAAATCGAATTGAAAAACCAATTCAATAGGCTGAATCGAATCGAAATTTTTTTTCCTGAATCTGGCAGCATTAGTTTGCGCTACTGTCTTAGACTTTAGGACCTGGGATTGGGGAGAGATGGCATCCTCAGTACTTTATAATGCAAGTGAAACGAGGATTTGGTCAGACTTTTGAAGGGTCTGCAGAAAAAAAATATTGTTTAGGCTGGGGACATGAAACAGCAGGAAATGGGAACTTTTCTTCCTTCTATTTTTGTGAATGGAAAGGCTGAGGATGTCAGAGAGTTCAGTTAAAATATGTGCTTTATAAGAAAATATAATAATGTGTTTTATAAAGTTTATAGCATAGCTGGCCTACCCAGTGAGGTGTTTCTAGTGGTGGTGGTGGCAGCGTGTCAATGTGTTGAAAGGAAGAGGTGGTCTGGGAAATTCTGCTGAGCAAACTCCGGGCCCATTTCCACCCCCCAGTTAGTCCACTCCACTCAACTGGTTCACACACTGAGTGGGTCTTTGAGTGTTGTGTTGGGATCTCTTCCAGTGGTTTATCAGTATCTCCTTCTGGTCCAAGGAAGGAAACTTTGTTATCCTTAGCATTGACCTACAGAATATGTTTGTAACAGCGCTGCTTGTGTGGCATTAGGCTATGTAGTGATCGAAAGAAAAAAACAGACCTTTGCACATTTTTGCACTATATGGTGGGTGTATGAGAAGATTCACATTTCCTGCACAGCTAAGTCCATGTGAAGTTACCTTGTGCTGTATTTGACATCTAGCAAGGTCTCTGTTTGAAAGGAAAGATCTAAACTTAAAAATGAAGTGGCCAGAAGTTATGGTAAAAGCAGATAGTGTAGCTGGTTTTAAGAAAGATTTGGACAAATTCCTGGAGGAAAAGTCCATAATCTGTTATTAAGACATGGGGGAAGTGTCTGCTTGCCCTGGATCGGTAGCATGGAATGTTGCTACTCTTTGGGTTTTGACCAGGTATTAGTATCCTGGATTGGCTACCATGAGAATGGGCTACTGGGCATGATGGACCATTGGTCTGACCCAGTTAGGCTATTCTTATGTTATGTTCTCATCTGTAGGGGCCTTTGTTTTCACTTCTTATTTTAATGTATTTTTTTTCTGGGAACTTATCAGTGTTTTTTATAATGGGAACAAAAATGGAAGAGAATTAATGTGTGTGGGATGAGGGGGTAACTAATTTCTTCAGCTAAATAATTCAATCCACTTCAAACAGACATAGGAGAACTCACGCACCATTCACACACCCTCCAATCAAAAACGTCAAAAGGAAAAAAACTGTTCAACAACCTCCTAGCCATTCGAGCTGCAACACTCGACCCCCAACCCTACAACCAATTGACATCGACCACATACTGCAAAACCTTCAAAAAGAAATAAAAACCCTTCTATTCAAAAAACACATAAAACCGAACTAACACAATCAGAACTGTCCCAAGCATCACCTGCAACTACTCCATATGTACTTCTGATGTCATGACAATTCAGACATAATTTATGTTATGTTATGTTATGTTTGGAATATAAGAAAATTTTCACTGCCTGTCATTACAAAAAATATTTTTTTACATGGGGGGGGGGTGTCAAAAAATGATGGGCCCCGGGTGCCACATACCCTAGGAAGTATATTCAATTATGGAAGTATATGGTCCTATCTGCTTACGATACTTTTGAATTGGATGCCACTGTCCACATCCCTTGTTCTTAGTCTCTGTGGACAATACTCTGATCCTCCCTGTTTTGTCTGCTCGTAATCTTGGGTTCATCTTTGACTCCTCTCTCTCCTTCAACACCCAGATACAACATATCGCTAAAACCTGCTGCTTCTTCTTGTATAATATTACCAAAATCTGACCCGTCCTCTCTGAGCACACTACCAAAACACTTACCCACACCTTCATCACCTTGTGCTTAGATTACTGCAACTCGCTACTCTCAGCCTTCTGCTTAGCCATCTCACTCCCCTCCAATCCGTCTAGAATTTGGCTGCATGACTCATATTCTGGGAGAGCTGCTATACTCATGTTACCCCTCTCCTAAAGTCATTCATTGGCTTCCCATTTGTTTCAGACTACAATTTAAACTCCTCTTACTAACCTACAAATGCACTCACTCAACTGCTCCTCACTTATCTCCCCCTATGATCCCCCCCACCCTGTGAGCTCCGCTCAGCTGGTAAGTCCCTCCTATCTGTGCTCTTATCTTCAATTGCCAACTCCAGACTGTTCTTTCTGCCTTGCTGATGTCAAAGGAAAGCATTCCGGGTCAGCGAGGGGGGAGGAAGGGGGCGGGAGAGTATGTGTGGTGGTTCCCAGTTACCTCCTCGCTCGCCTTCAGTGGTTTGTTGGGAGGACGAGCAGCAGGTAGTGGTTCACACGCTGCACATAGCTGACCCAGAAACCTTCTCTCCGATGTCAAGGCTGACTTCAGAGGTAAGGCTTGTGGGTCAGCCACGTGTAGCATGTGAATTGCTGCCTCCTGCACATCCCCTGAACAAGCTGCTGAAGGCAAAAGGAGCAGTGCAGCTCAAACAAGTAAGAGGACAAAGGGAGAAAGGAGTAGGGGTAGGGAGAAGGAGCACGTTTGGACATTAGAGGGGTACAATTCTTGGACAACGGCTGGAAGGCAGGGAGGGGGAAGGGCCACAAACTCAACACAGAAGGAAGGGAGGGGCATGAACATGGAAGGGGGTACTAACTTGGGACAGAAGGGAGGGAATAAAAAGGTAGAATTGTTGGGCATTAGTGTATGAGTGAGAGGGAAAGAAAGAAAGAGGAAAATTGGGCATAGCGAGAAAGAAGAGAGAGGTAGAGATACATGAGGAGAGAAGGCTGAGAGGATACATATTGGATATGGTGGTGGAGCGGGAACAGATTGAAGGGGATGACAGGGGGAGGAATGTTGGACATAGTGATGGAGGAAGAGATGTGGCATGGTGCTGCAGAAGGGTGATAGAAGGAGAAATGAGATGGGGCTGGTGGGCAGTGGTGAAATGGTGATCAGGGGGATGAGAGAGGGAGAAATGTTGGATGTGACAGTAGAGGGGGTGGAAGAGATGCCTGGATCTCTGAAGACAGATGGAATGTATGAGAGAGGGAAATCTGTTGCCAATAGGGGTGGAGGAGAGAGGAAGAAAAGTTGGGCATTGGAGGGAAAGAGAGAGATGTTGGTTGGGGAAAAGAATGAGGTTCGGAGGAGAGGAAGCGTGCAGGAGGCAGAAAGTGTTGGACTCATGGAGAGAGAGAGAGAGATGGATGATGAGGGCAAAAAGGAGGGAAGGAGAAATGTCACACTCAGAGGAAGTGGGAGAGGGCAGAGAGTAAAAAGTTGAACTCATGGAGGGAGAAGGTGAGAGAGAGATGATGGCTGGGGCAGGGAATGAGGGCTGGAGGAGAGGAAGCATGCAGGAGGCAGAGAGAAAGATGTTGGACTGGTAGAAAGGAGGGAGAAATGTTGACTGTGGCAGTAGAGGAGAGATGCACCTTGGAACTCTCTCTCTCCCCACTCCCTTTGAAGCAAGGGAGGGAATGAGAGAAGGACAGTGTGAGATATGTTGCCAATGGGGGTGGAGGATAGAGGAAGAAAAGTTGGACTTATGGTGGTACAGAGAGAGATGTTGGTTGAGGAAGGGAATGAGGTATGGAAGAAAGGAAGCATGCAGGAGACAGAAAGAAAGAAATATTGGATGCAAAGTCAGAAGGAAGTGCAACCAGAGTCTCATGAAATCACCAGACAACAAAGGTAGGAAAAATGATTTTATTTTCAATTTAATGATCAAAATGGGTCAGTTTTGAGAATTTATATATTTTGCACTATACAGTATTTGTCTATTTTTCTACAGTTGTTACTGAGGTGACATTGTATATTTTAAAGTCATCTGCCTTGACCTCTAGGAAAACCTCCCGAATATAAATGATAGTTAACAATTTCTCTACACACAGGGCTCCTTTTACTGCGTTAGGGCTTTAACGCGCGGAATAGCGCGCACTAGACGCTAATGCCAGCATTGAGCTGGTGTTAGTGCTAGCTGCGTAGCATGGGTTTAGCATGCGCTAATCTGCTGCGTGCGCTAAAAACGCTAGCACACCTTAGTAAAAGGAGCCCACAATGTGATTGTTTTTTTTTTTTTTTTTAATTTGTGGTTAACATGATGTATTAATAAGATTATATTGTGTGTATATGAAAAATGGATAGAAGAAATTGCATCACAATTGGTGCTATTATTTTTGGGGCGGAGTCAGGGGCTGAGCTTGGTCGGGTCTGGGGCGGGGGTACTCGATTGGTATTTGTTAGGCTTAGGGGGTACTTGGCTTAAAGAAGTTGAGAAACACTGATTTAGAGAACTCCTATCCTAGAAGACCCCCTCCCTCCTCCTGCTTCCCCTCAGACCTCTCTAGCTCCTGACTCTCCCACCCACCTCCTTACAGGTCCCGGTCACTGTAAGTGAATCTTCAGTCAGCCAGTGGCAGCAATGAAGTAAGCCTGCTACCGCCAGCCTGCCCCAGAAGCTGGGTCTCTACAGCAACTTCCTGTTCCTGCATAGGTAGGACTTTTAGAGAGGTAGCTTCTGGGGCAGGCCGGCGGCAACAGGCTTACCTCGTTGTTGCTGCCAGCTGCCTGAAGATCCAATTACAGTGGCTAGGCCTGTGGAGGAGGTAGGTGGGGGAGTTGGGAGAGCTCCCTAACCCTATACAGACTCCCTCATTTTTTAAAAAATTTTATTTTTATACATTTCAAACTTAATACATTACCATATCAATGGGATAACAGAAAACCAGAAAAATTCTTACATGCAAATAAATAAGGAAAATATATGTTATCATTTTTGCCCATAACATAATAGCAATAAGATCCCAAAATGAATACAGAAATTAAAACAATTGAAAATCTATTTAAACTGTGAGCATCTTGCTCCCAAAAATCCTCCTCCAAGCTGATTTTAACAGTGAACTTATGTGATTACATTATTGCATTAACATCTAAGCTCAAGAAATTTTCTAACTGTTTTACTGTTTAACTGTTTCTAATTGAAACAGTTTCCCCTCATAAAGAATAGAACAGACACAAGGAAATTGTAACACAAAGGTGTCCTTTTACCAAGGCACGCTATCTGTTTTAGCGTGCGCTAAACACTAATGCATCCATTATAGTCTATAGACACGTTAGTGTTTAGCGTGTGCTACAACGGATAGCGTGCCTTTGTGTTACAATTTCCTTGTGTCTGTTCTATTCTTTATGAGGGGAAACTGTTTCAATTTTATTAGTAAATAGCATTAGTAAAAGGACCCCCAAATTAGCTGGCAAAGCCTGTACCTTAGGCCTCAGTGCCAGGAAGGATTTACGTCTTATCAGTGTTTCAGAAAAGTTGTCAGACCCGTAATGCACCCATTCACTCTAGAGAGCTGCACGGGAACGGGGACGACGGGAATCACGCGGGACCCGCGTGGATCCCGCAGGTTCCCCCTTCAGATCACAGGGATCCCATGGGGACGCCCCCTAGGGTCACGGGAATCCCGTGGGTACGCCCCCTAGGGTTGCGGGGATCCCGTGGGGACGCCTCCGAGGGTCATGGGGTTCCTGCGGGCCTGGATGTACTCAGCCATGGGGCTCGTCTTCTCCCTACCTGCCCTGCCGCAGCACACAGCCAAACGGAAGTCTTCCCGATGTTAGTGCTGACATCGGAGGGAGAGCTTAAGCAAAGCCCTTCCTCCCTCCGACGTCAGCGCTGACATCGGGAAGACTTCCGGTCGGCTGTGTGCTGCGGCAGGGCAGGTAGGAAAAAGGCAGTGGCGTACCAAGGGGGGGGGAGGAGGGCGGTCTGCCCCGGGTGCAGCCCAGCCAGCCAGATCCCCTTACCTTTGTGGCACTTCCCCCGACTGACAAACCTCTCTGCCCTGTAGCCGCGAATCTAAATTACCTTCTTACAGTAGCTATAAGAAGGTAATTTAGATTCACGGCTACAAGGCAGGGAGATTTGTTGGACTGGGCCTGTTCTGTTGTCAGTCGGGTGGGGAAGCGCCACGAAGGTAAGGGGCAGGGAGAGAGAAAGGGAGGAAAGGTGAAGTGGAGAGGAAAAGACGCTTAAGGGAAATGGGTATAACTGAGGGGGGAGAAGGACGCTGAAAGCACTGGGGAAGACAAAGGGGTGGAGAAGGACGCTGAAAGCACATGGGGAAGACAGAGGGGGGAGAAGGACGCTGAAAGCACATGGGGAAGATGGGGGGGAGAAGAATGCTGAAAGGACATGGGGAAGACAAAGGGGGGGGAGAAGGACCCTGAAAGCACATGGGGAAGACAGAGGGGGAGAAGGAAGCTGAAACACATGGGGAAGACAAAGGGGTGGAGAAGGACGCTGAAAGCACATGGGGAAGACAAAGGGGTGGAGAAGGATGCTGAAAAGACATGGGGAAGAAGGGGGGGATAAGGACCCTGTAAGGACATGGGGAAGACAGAGGGGGAGAAGGACGCTGAAAGGACATGGGGAAGATGGGGGAGAAGGACGCTGAAAGGAAATGGGGAAGAGAGAGTGGGGAGAAGACGGCAGGAAAGAAGACAGAGATGCCAGACCAATTTGGAAGAAGATGGGTGCCAGACCAATTTGGAAGGGGGGAGAAAGGGAGAGGCACAGTAACAGAGCAAATGGAAGACGCAGAGAGAAGAGAGACAGTGGATGGAAGGAATTGAAAGAGAACATGAAAGCAGAAATCAGGCAACAAAGGTAGGAAAAGAATTCTATTTCTTTTTTTTTTTTTTTTTGCTTCAGGATAAAGTAGTATATTAGTTGTGTTGATAAAAATGTATAAACATTAGAGGCTCTGGTAGAAACCCGTTTACAAAGTATGTATTCTTCCCAATTAATATTTCCAAATTAATAAAGTCTTTTTGCTGATTTGTAAATGGGTTTCTACCAGAGCCTTTAATTCAGTAGCATAATTAAATGAAATAACTATTCCTGAAGTTTATAGGGACGGGCGGGGATGGAAGGGATTCCTCACGGGGACGGGTGGGGATGGAGGGGATTCTTCGCGGAGACGGGTGGGGATGGAGGGATTCCTCACGGGGATGGGTGGGGACGGGTGGGACTTTTGCGGGGACGGGTGGGATTTCTGTCCCTGCGCAACTCTCCAATTCACTCCAGGGCCCACTGGATTAATATCTTCTAATTCCTGGCAGGTCTGTGGCTCTAGTAATTGGAGGCAAAATCTCAATAAGATACTTCTTAAATATATCAATAGCAGACACCAATGGAGATTTAGGAAAATGTAATAATAAGAGCATGAGAACATAAGAATAGCCTTACTGGATCAGACTAACGGTCTATCTAGCCCAGTATCCCATCTTTGCGGAGGCCAATCCAAGTCACAAGTACCTGGCAAAAACCAAATAGTAGCAGCATTCCATGCTACCAATCCAGGACAAGCAGTGGCTTCTCCCTTGTTTGTCTCAACAGCACTATATGGACTTTTCCTCCAGGAACCTGTCCAAACCAGCTACATTAACTGCTCTTACCAGCAATTTTTATGCCTATTGGTTGAGAGTGCCAGTTAATTGAATTCTGGTTAGTCGAGATTCTGCTGTACCTGTTCGTTATTCTTGCCATAATCACTGTTGCCTCTGCCACATTCTTATTGGACTGCCTATTAAATGGCATATTTGGAATCAACTGAATTCTTGAGACCTCATATAGAATATTGTGTATAATTCTGGAGGCCGCACCTTCAAAAAGATATAAAAAGGATGGAGTTGGTCCAGAGGAAGGCTACTAAAATGGTGCATGATTTTCGTCATAAGGCGTATGGGGACAGACTTAAAGATCTCAATCTGTATACTTTGGAAGAAAGGCAGGAGAGGGGAGATATGATACAGGCATTTAAATACCTGCGTAGCTTAAATGCACTTGAATTTGAAAGGAAACTCTGCAATGAGAGGGCATAGGAGGAAGTTAAGAAGTGATAGGCTCCGGAGTAATCTGAGGAAATACTTTTATATGGAAAGAGTGATAGATGCGTGGAACAGTCTTCCAGAAGAGGTGGTGGAGACAGAGACTGTGTCTGAATTCAAAAGGGCCTGGGATAGGCACGTGGGATCTCTCAGAGAGAGAAAGAGATAACGGTTACTGTGGATGGGCAGACTGGATGAGCCATTTGGCCTTTATCTGCCCTCATGTTTCTAAAAGTCTGATTCACCCTCCTGATCAATGCCATTTCTGGCCTTAGTCTTACTTAAAATAGAAATCTTGTTTATGTACTAGGGAAGTGGCTCTTAAACCTGTCCTGGGACCCCCAGCCAGTCGAGTATTCAAGATATTCCTAATGAATATGCCTATTTTATTGCCAATCTCACTCATGCATATTCATTAGGAATATCTTGAAAACCCAACTGGCTGGGGGGTCCCCCAGGACAAGCTTAAGAACCACTGTATTAGGGAATGCCACATCTGGGCATATACTAGACAACTGCCTAGTAGGGCACAACAAATCTTGAGGTTATGAATCTATTTTAAAATATTCTTCTAAATTGATGTTTTTGATTCTTAACTGCGATATTCATGCGCGTCACATTTTTGACTCATATTTCAAAATATTAGTGCTTTAAGGGGATCTTGGAAATTTAATGTGTCTGTTTTTAGTGGTGCTGAAAACGGAGGAAACTATTAAGGAATTTAATAGGCAGCACTCTCGTTGTGTGACCCTATATTTCACTGAGAAGCGTTCAGAGCTCTTCAGGGGGAAATATAATTGCATATATTGACCATCAATTCTACATAAACTTAAAATGAAAAAATAAAAATGATGCAGATGAAGGAACTGGAAGATGGCTTAAAGGATTGCTATTTGGTAGCATTACATACTAATAGTATCTAGAGATGAGCTGCAGTGTGTTTGCAAGTAATCCGAAATAAAAGGCCCTTCAGGCCAGAATTCTGTCTACTAGGCCGAAATGTGAGCATGGTGACAAGCCTGTTTCTTTATTTGCATGAGCAGCGTAAGGAATGATCCTCTGGCTTTCTGGATGAGGGCATCAGGGGCAACTTATGTAGCCATCTGTTCCATATAGCATGAGAAGTTACCTTCTGTGCAGTCACAAATACCAAGCCAGTCTTGGTGACAATCAGCAGGGTTTTGCTAGCTGGTTCTGGGCCAAAGTCATAACATCAAATTCTCTTTGCTGAACATATAAAGGCCCCCTTTTACTAAACCGCGCTAGCGTTTTTTAGTGCGCTAGTGCGCTAGCGTTTTTTAGGAGCAGCGCTGAATGCTGCGCGCTGCTCCCGACACTCATAGAGTTCCTATGAGCGTCGGGAGCTGCGCGCAGCATTCAGCATGGCTCCCGGCGCTATAAACCGCTAGCGCGGTTTAGTAAAAGGGAGCCAAAGTGATCATATGGTGGGATTGTTCCTTTTTATATAAAAATTAGCACATAGCATAAACACAGCACAACAAATTGAGCAGTACCATAATGCATTGTCTTGCAAACAAAGCAGAAGAACCTCTGAGCCCTTAAACTATTACCAAATAGCTTAGACAGGAGAGAGAAAGGGGACGGGGGAAAGGAGATGTGGCTCGAAGCCTTTCTGTG
The DNA here is from genome assembly GCF_902459505.1 of Geotrypetes seraphini. Lineage (NCBI taxonomy): Eukaryota > Metazoa > Chordata > Amphibia > Gymnophiona > Dermophiidae > Geotrypetes > Geotrypetes seraphini. The sequence continues at coordinate 61,557,277 of NC_047090.1, read as the reverse complement.
ATTATAATCATTGTGGTTTACATATTACAGGTACTTACTTTGTTCCTTGGGCAATATAGGGTTAAACTCCAGTCTTAGTGTTCCTTATATTCATACTTAAGAACTAGAAAAGCTAATTAGAACATCTTACCTGGTCAGAAGATAGGATAAACTTGGAGGTCCTTTTACTAAGGCGTGCTAGCCATTTTAGCGTGCACTAAACGCTAACGCATCCATTATATTTATTTATTCAATTTTCTATACTGTTCTCCCAGGGGAGCTCAGAACTGTTTACATGAATTTATTTAGGTACTCAAACTTTTTTCCTTCTCTGTTCTGAACTATTAAAAATGAAACAATCAATTCGACGACTAGAAAGGATCTGGAACAAAACAGGAAAAATATCTGACAGGAACAATTGGAGATCAAATATAAAGGACTACAAACAACTAATAAAAGAAAAAAATTCTACTCATCCAAAATACATACATACAACACGAGTTCAAAAGGAGTCAACACTCATGAATTGTTCAACCTGGTTAAAAATTTATTCGACACCACACGCCACAGTCAATCCATGCACGACATAAAACTTCCATTAGCAGACGAACTAGCACAACACTTCGACTCAAAAATTGTGAACCTAAGGAACAACTGCCCAAAAAACAACACAGATGAACATCAAATAGCCAACATACATGAAAATAAAATACCAGTGGACATGTTTTAGAACTCCTTTCAGGAAATAGAATGGAATAACTTCACAAAGCTTTACAACAAATATACCAAATCAAGCTGTATCCTGGATCCTTGTCCCCCCAACATTATGAAAGCAGCCCTATTAGACTTTAAACTAACACTATGGAGTCATATGTCCAATAACTTCAAAAATGGAAAATTCCTATCGAAAAACGGTCACATAATAATCACCCCTATCCCAAAAAATCATAAACAATCCCTAACATCAGCAACTAACTATAGACCGGTAGCATCCATCCCATTTTTTGCAAAATTAATGGAAGGTTTAGTACACACCCAATTGATGGACTACCTTGACCAGTTCTCGCTGCTACATGAAACCCAGTCTGGCTTCAGACCTCTGTTCAGCACTGAGACGGTAATTGCAGCGACCCTAGAATACATACGCAACTTATTCAGCAAGGGCTATAATGCCTTAATCATGCAATTCGACATGAGCTCAGGCTTCGACTTGGTGGATCACAAAAAACTGCTACAATGTTTAGACGCAATCGGCATCGGAGGTGAGGTGCTTAACTGGTTCCGAGGATTCCTTACGACCCGCACCTATCAAGTGCGCTTCAACCACAACCTCTCTAAAACATGGAGAAACCCATCAGGCGTTCCATAGGGGTCCCCACTATCCCCACTACTCTTCAACGTCTATATATCTTCACTAGGTACGCAACTGACCAAGCGAGGTATAAAAGTATTCAGTTACGCAGATGACTTCACAATCATTATCCCGTTTAATGCGTCACCCTCCGAAATCACCCCCATAGCAACAGAAGCACTAAACCTGATGGAACAATGGACCATAGAATTCAAACTGAAGCTCAATGCAGATAAAACTAAATTCTTTATAGCCTCGCCACATGCACATAATACGACAAAATCATTACTCATTAACAATCTTAATTACCCCATTCAACCAACGATGAAGATTCTCGGGGTAATACTAGACCAAGGGCTAACCATGAAAGACCATGTGGACTTCCTAATCAAAAAAGGATTTTTCACTCTCTGGAAACTTAGGTCCATTAGAGCATACTTCCACGCTCCAGCATTCAGAATTCTAGTACAATCCCTTATACTAAGCCACCTTGATTATTGTAACATTACCCATCTGACAATCTCCCAGAAGCAAATGCAAAGACTGCAACTGATACAAAACGCAGCAGTCAGGCTGATCTTCGGGCTGAAGAAGTCCGATCACATAACCCCTTCCTACCAACTCCTGCACTGGCTGCCAATGGAGGCACGCACGAAGTTCAAGCTGGGATGTCTCTGCTTCAAGGTATGGTCTAGCCCCTAAATACATAACAGACCTCTTCTCATTCCCATCCAACAGACATGAGAGAAGTACACACCTGAAGTTCGTCTCCCCACCGGCTAGAGGATGCAAATATAAGAGATACCACCAACAACTTCTATCGTATCAAGCAGCCTTATGGGGCAAAGACTTAGAAAAACTAATTACTCACACAAATGACTATGGAGAATTTAGAAAACACCTAAAAACGTACCTGTTCTCGAAACACCTAGGTAATGAACCAGGACAATAGCCCCCTTCGCAATATCATTCCCAAAACTGAATTTGTAAACTGTTAACCCCCAATCACAAACTATGAATACCCCATTCAATTTATGGAATTTTTCTAATTCTTTGTAAGCCGCATGGCACTTCAAGGCCCTGCAGCATACGAACTGTTGTTATTATCATTAATGTTCCCATTATCAGATGTACACTGCTATACTCTGTAATTCGCTGTATGTACAGTTTCTCTTTATTGTAAACCGCCTAGAAGTCGCAAGATTGTTGGCGGTATATAAGAATAAAGTTATTATTATTATTATTCTGGTGGTCTCACAATCTATCTAATGTACCTGGGACAATGGGGGGATTAAGTGACTTGACAGGGTCACAAGGAACAGCATGGGTCTGAACCTCAGGCTGTAGCTTTAGCCATTTAGTAAAAGAAGGGGTTAATTAACAACAAAGGCATCGCTATGGGGTAGCAAATGATACCCTAAAAGTATGGCTTTGCCACCCTTATGCCGGTGTCAGCCCTGAATCGGTTGTTTAGGTGCCATGTTATTTTTATACTGTCAATATCAAAATGCTCCACAAGTGTAAAACAGTATCTATTGTAAAATTGCAAAATTTATAATCAAAAACTTTAAGATCAATTTGAGCAAAGTCTTTAGAATGTGTCTCCAACCAGTCGAGTGTTTCTACGGCTGAGGCACTCCATCAGCCTATTCATCCTCATCAGACCTGCTTTATGCTCTGTGTTTTATGCTCTTCTTGTGAAATTTTTTGTATCAAAGTAAATATAAACTTAACTAACTCAAAACAATAAACCATTTTGTTACTTAGCTTGGTTCTGCATCAAATCTGCATGAATGCTATGTTAATTCTCCATGAGCTATGTTGATTCTCCATGAGTGTCGGGTGAGGACCTGTCAATTCGACATATTTCGCCCTGCAACTTTCTCAAAAAAGAGTTCCCTGTAATCTGTAATAAAAAATAAGTAGATGACACTTTTGACACTTTTGTCCCGTATAAGGAAAAAGTTTCATTTTTTTATTTTCATTTTGGTAAATAATTACCCCATCAGTCTTATTCCACAGCATCCCAATTCATATAGTTTGGTCAAAAAAGATGGCTGCAGCGGGGTTTTTAAAAAATCTTTAAATCTCCTACTCACTAGATACGTCATTGATGACATCAGTAAACCCAGGTATCAGCCCTGAGGCTTTTCTCCTTGATTTGTGTCTGCCAGTGCTAAACATTCATGAAACAATGGAAGAAGTGTGCTCCAAGATGACTTTCTATGCAGGCTCGACTTCTTCTATTTGCACTTCCTGTTCATCAGAGTTGGGTCAGTGAAGAGAGGCTCTGTGGAGCACGCTGTTTATGCTGTTTCATGCAAGTTTAACTAGTGCTGGCAAACTGGGCTCTCTGTGGGCACTGTGAAGCACACTGCTTGCACAGTTCCATGCAAGTCACATGAGGGGAGAGGATGGATGGGATGTGAACTAGAGAAAAGAACAGAAGAATGGGATTTGAGGGCATGGGAATAGGTCAAAAATGGGAAGAACTGGGGAGGTACAAATCAGAGACAGGATGAGATTCTGAGATGGGGAGATCGAGAAACTTAAGACTATAGAGAATGGTGGCTCAACAAATTAGGGAAAAGCCTTGAAAAAGCGTATGCGAAACATGTTAGCTATACTCTACCCCTGACTGTGAAAAACAGCTAAGTTTAAGTAAATTAAATATTTTATTTAAAAGATATAGACTATTTATATGAGAAAAGATAAGAATTAATAAGAACCAATGATGATTGGACAGGTGAAGCTTAAAGCAACGATAGCTTGAGCTTTGAGTGGTGCCACTGAGGTTCAAGGAATTGAATGAATGAACAACAGGGGAAAATTATAATATGTTGAATGAGGTATGAGGCATGCTGGACAATATCTAAGTGTGTATATCCCCCTGAACCAAAAGAAGAGCCTTTTGAAGCTAATATAGATAGGCCTTGACATAGGGTTGCCAGATCTTATGACTGTAAAATCTGGAGAACCTAGACCCGCCCCCAAGCCCAACCATCTCTGCTCCGGTCCTGGCCTAGCTCCGCCCCCCCCCCCCCCCCCCCGCTGCCTGCTTTGTTTGGGCAGGAGGCAATTCACGCATGTGGGGATTGCCTCCTGCCCAATGCGATTGAGAGGAGGCTTTTCAAAACTCGGACAAAGTGCTTAAAAAGTAAAATACTGTAAAAATTAAAAATAACAAATCCAATACATATTGTAAAAGTAAAATTTATTTATAAACACTTCATAATATGTTGTCCGTTAAATCCGACATCCAGATAAACGAGGTCTGGATCTTATTGCTAGACAAAAATGGCAGTTATAGAGACAGGAATTATGGTCTGTTGGTTTTTATTCTTTTGTACCCACAATAAAATTTGGGGGGGTCCATTTGGATGCAGGACTATCATTACAATCGCAAGTTGCTATAGTCTTAAGAAAAGTGCTTTGTTTGTTTTTTAAAATTCTTCATTCATTTTTAAAACTAAAAAAGTGCCAAGTATACATACATGCGATATCATAAAAACATATGTATGTACATAAATATATTAGAAAATCTCTTAATCCCACTCAACCCCTCACATTTCCCACCCTTCTCCCTGGATATGTGTAGGAATCAGAAACCTTAAATAAAGATCTAATCTAATCTAATCTAAACCTTAAGTTTATATACCGCATCATCTCCATGAGAATGGAGCTCGACACGGTTTACAAGAACTTAAAATAGTGGGTAGAGAAGAAGAAAAAGGATTACATGAACTTATGTGTAGAAGGGGGGAGAGAAAGGGGGGAAGGATAGAGCTACAATTTGCTGAAAAGCCAGGTTTTCAGTTTTTTGCGGAATAACTGAAGGGAGCTCAGGTTCCGCAGCGGGGTGGTGAGGTCGTTCCAAAGACCTGTGATTTTGAAGAGAAGGGATTTTCCCAGTTTGCCTGAATAGTGGATGCCGCATGGAGAGGGGAAGGCTAGTTTAAGCCTTTGGGCAGTTCTGGAGGAGTCGGGACTGGAGGAGTTGAAAGACAGTGGGATAAGAGGAGGCAGGATTCCGTGAATGATCTTGAAAGCCAGGCAGGAACATTGAAATGGATTCTGGAGATTATTGGGAGCCAATGAAGTTTGGCAAGGAGTGGGGAGGCATGGTCAGACTTGCGTTTTGAGAAGATCAGTTTGGCTGCAGTATTCTGGATTAGCTGGAGTCTTAGAATACTTTTTTTTGATAGATTTAAGTAGATGGCGTTGCAGTAATCTAGTTTGGAGAGGATGATGGATTGGACAAGGATGGCAAAGTGTTGTTGGCTGAAGTAGGATCTAGCTTTCCTCAGCATGTGAAGGCTGAAAAAGCATGATTTTGCCAAGGAGTTGAGGTGGTCATTGAGGGAGAGAGAGGAATCGATAGTGATACCAAGGACCTTGCATGAGAACTCGAGCTGTAGTGTATCGCCTGTGGGTAGTGTGAAAAGTGTGGGCAGGTGTTCAAATTTTGGGCCAAGCCAGAGTAGTTTTGTTTTAGATTAATTTAGTTTCATCTGTACCGAGAGGGACCAGGCACGGAGTCTCATTATGCAAGCTGTAATGTTTTCGTGGAGGTTGGTGAGGTTCTGGTCAGTCTCAAGGAGGACAAGGATGTCATCTGCATAAGTGTAGATTGTTTCCAGGGGGGATAGTTGAAAGAGTTTCAGGGAGGACATGTAGATGTTAAAGAGAATAGGGGAAAGGGGTGATCCTTGAGGGACACCGCAAGATGGAGTCCAAGGAGTGGACATGGTGCCATTTGTGTTAATGGTGTAGGAACGGGAGCGTAAGAAGTTTGAGAACCACATTAGGACGGTGGAGTCGATTCCAATCTCGGAAAGTTGGTAAAGTAGTATGTCGTGATGGACGACATCAAAAGCAGCGGAAAGATCGAATTGTAGTAGGACAGCGAATTTGTTACGTGAGTGTAGTTGTTGTACCTTTGAAATTAGGGAAACTAGGAGGGATTCAGTGCTAAAGCAGGGTCTGAAGCCATGTTGGTAGGGGTGAAGAATGGAGAATCTCTCGAGATAGGAGGAGAGCTGGGTAGCAACTATGGTTTCTAGAAGTTTGGTAAGTAGAGGGATATTTGCTATGGGACGGTAGTTTGATGGTAGGGAGGGGTTGAGATCGGCTTTTTTCAGAATAGGTGACAAGGCAATGTGGCCCATTTTTGTGGAGAACAAGCCTGATAGTAGAGCAGAGTTAATGAGTCTCGTAAGGGAGGAGATGGCCTGTGCAGGAATGTTTTCATAAAGGTGGGATGGGAAAGGATCTAAGATGCATTTGCAGGATTTCAGTCTGAGGCAGAGTTTAGAGATCTGGGGTTCAGATATGGGTTCAAATGTCGTCCAGGATCTATCCGCTGGGATAGGGTTTGAGTCATTGGGAAGAAGAGAATTGTAAGAGACTGCTGAGGGGAAAGAGCTCCTTATGGTGGAAATCTTTTCATTGAAAAATTTGGCTAAGTCGTTTGCGGAAGGAGGGGAGAGGGGAGAGGTGGAGTTGTTTTTTGAGGTTAAGTTTCGCCAGATGTAGAACAGAGTACTATTTTGATTTTTTGATCTGGTGATTTTATCTCCATAGAAATTCTTTCTTGCTTTTTTTAGTATTGTGTTATAGCACTTGATGTTGTCTCGCCAGGATTGTTTGTCTGAGGGGGATTTCGATTTTTTCCATTTCCGTTCCAGGGCTCGACAATTCTGTTTTAGTTCCCTGTGATATGGAAGGTACCAGGGGGCTTTGTGGGAGTGGGAGATAGATTTTGTAGATAAAGGGGCCAGAGCGTGGTAGGTAGTCCCGGAAAGGGTAACCCAATTATGCCAGTTGAACTCTGGGTCTGTGTGTTTAGGAGAAGGGGGAAGTTGGTTAAGAAATTGGGTCCAGAACAATTCGCTCGAGATTTTTTTGCGGTAGGTGATAGATTTTGTGCACTATATTGTCTAACATAAACCTCTAATGGACTCCAAATAGTTTTAAATCTTTTACTAGTCCCCAATTGCCCTGATAACATCCTTTCATACCTGTAAATTTTGACAAAGGGTTTCCCACCAAAAAACAAGGTTAAATCTGTCCCAATTCTTCCAGTTTTTCATTATTAGCTGCATGGCCACTCCCGTCATGACAAGAAGTCTGTTTTTATTTATATCGAATGGACTTTGAGGGTTTAACAATGTCCCAAAAAGGACCACATCGTAAGATAATGCTATGGAAATGCCTTGTACCGTAGTAATTTTCCCCCATATAGATTTCCAAAAATTGAATATTAAGGGACAGTAGAACAACAGATGATCCAGCATCCCTATTTTAAAATGACAATGCTAGCATCTATTAGACTTTGAACTATCTAACTTTTGCAAACGAACAGGGGTCCAAAAAATTCTAAACAACAGAAAAAAACAAGTTTGTCTCATAGATGCTGACGCTGTACATCTCATTCTCCAAGTCCAAATCCGTGGCCATTGAGTAGCAGAAATCTGTTGCTTTGTCTCAATGCTCCAAATGTCCCTTAGGCTTGTTTTTGGTTTCTTATTCAAATATTTCGATATTAATTTATATCACTTGGCGGCCTGATGCCCTAGGAAATCCGTCTGGAAACATAGGCCCGGTAAGCTATACTGATTGTTTAAGTTACGCCAATCACGGAACCCTTTCTGAATGGCCTGTTTCAACTGCAACCATTTAAAAGCTTGAGACTTTGAGATACCAAATGATTGTTGCAGTTGTGATACATTTAGCATTTTCCCATTAGAGATCACATCATCTAAAGTACATATGCCTGCCTGCAGCCAATGTTTCCAGAGGATCTTAGACTCGCCAATTTGAATCTTGGAGTTTAACCATAGAGATTGACACATGGATTGTTGTATTGGAATAGGTGTTAAATTATTAATAAATTTTAAGGTATTCCAGGTGGCACAAAGAATACTATTGTCCTTGTATATTCTAGGTAACTTAATACTCAAGATATGGCACAAATGCAATGGAGACAATAGATGAGTTTCTAATAGCCAATCCAGAAGACATTCCATGAGTTCAGGAAGGATCCAATACATACCCTGACGCAGAATGAATACTTGATGATATCTATAAAAATTTGGAAAATTTATCCCCCCCACCAATTGTGATTTTTGTAAAGATAGTAAAGCTATTCTAGCAGTTTTACCCAGCCAAAAGAAAAGTGTTTTTAACGCTATGAAAGTTACGTGCTATCTGAAGCTATTTTTCTCGCACCACAATTCAGACTTAGCACTCTTGATTATTGTAATCTTATTTATCTGGGCTGTCCTCAGTATTTACCAAAGCAATTGCTGTCTCTTATCTACCTTTTAGATGTCATTTGTTTCAAAAATGGTTTGTATAACTGGTGTTGTTAAACACTTCTTTTAACTGTTTCTTGAGAATGTATATTCCCAGTGTTATATTGGTCAACTGTTATTGTAAACTTCTCTGAACTTGTTGGTTGTATCAATCAGTTTGTAAACTTGTCGGTCCAACCTATTATTGTTAATTTTAAATAGCACGTCTAAATGTATATTTATCTTATTCTGATGTAACTCGCTTAGTAATTTGAATAAGCGATTTATCAAATCAAAATAAAACTTGAAACTTGAATAAACAAATAAAGAATTATTATTATTATTTTATGCCTAGTTTATGAAGGCCACAAAACGCAGTAAAAGGTCTAATGAACTCACAGAGCGACCCGTTCTGCCTAAAGCACCAAAATTAATCCAATAACAAATATAATATAATTCGCTTATCCTTCACACTGAGGACCCTCTCCTTCACTTGTTATTACAATTATATTATATTTGTTTTTGGATTAGTTTTGGTGCTTTAGACAGAACGGGTCGCTCTGTGAGTTCATTAGACCTTTTACTGCGTTTTGTGGTCTCTATTTAGTATCTCTGGCAGTATTATTATTTTTGAGGTTATTGTTTAGTTTATGAAGGCAACATAGGTGCATATATGCCTTTATGAAACAGGAGCCCAGAACCAGCATCATCAGTGTGCTCTAAAAAAAGGTATAAATATGTATGAGTACTCAGTGTTCAAGCAAATTTTATAACCCATACGGGGGGATTTTAGAAATGGCACCCTAATCGCGGCCTAAGTTCGGGATCTGTGACAAACTTAATTTTTCAATTGGCTTAATTGGCATAGCAATTGACCATGCCAGTTTTCAGCCAATCAAATTAAATAAATAAAAATTAAGCAATTTAAGAGTTCGGCAACAAACTCTTAGGACGCCTATTGACGCCTAAGTGGAGGCACTGTCCAATGCCTATGTTAAAAAGTCGCTGTGTTTATGGGTGTAGAATAAGTGTGGTTGAATTAGGCTTCATTAGGCATCTGACATAGGTGCCGCCAAATTAGGCATAAGTGAAAAGCAGGCATAATGGAGCAGCACCTATATCTAGGACATAATCAAAACTTTAAAACGTTCAAAAACCTGCCTAAGTCGGCACCTAATAGCAGAGATGTCCAAATGTCGATAATCAAAACCAACTTCCTGGACGTCCAGCAGCACTTTTAAGGGCCCGGTTCAAGCCTAGCGATAGGTACAGTTGTATGTCATCAGCGAATGATTAGATCTTTAGTTGGTATTTTAAGGCAATGTCTATCACCGGTATGATATAGAGGTTGAAAAGCAAAGGGGACAGGAGGGTGCCCTGCGGTGAGAGAAAAGGGAGTAACTTTCTCAAAGCAGGGGAGCCAGCTCCAGAAGCAGTAGGAGCACCAGCCTCAGAGTACACACTGGTTCCCAAGCCAGAGCCAGTCAGCCGGTTGTAAGTCACAGATTGCCAGCCCAAGGAATTAAGAAGCCACAGTCTACCAGACCAGGCAGAGGTGGGTGATATAGAAGTCACTGAGAGTTGTGAAACTGTGTTTGGGCAGGACATCGAGTTGTTTGATGAAGACTTTGCACATGATATGGAGATAGAAGAAACAGAGCAGCCCATTATGGAAAGTAATGTAATGTAATGTAATTTATTTCTTATATACCGCTACATCCGTTAGGTTCTAAGCGGTTTACAGAAAATATACATTAAGATTAGAAATAAGAAAGGTACTTGAAAAATTCCCTTACTGTCCCGAAGGCTCACAATCTAACTAAAGTACCTGGAGGGTAATAGAGAAGTGAAAAGTAGAGTTAGAGGAAAAATAAAAATAAAATAAACATTTTAACAAGACAGCATTGATCTAAATACTTTGGAAGGTAGAAGAGAGGAGAGAAAGGAATAGAAGCAGAAGGGGGAGCCGTTGAACAATAGAATTCTGGAGAAATTTAAATGATAGAAATAGAACAAAACAAAGACAAAAGGCAAAACAATAGATAAGATTAAAGATAAATCATAAGCTGGAAAGAAAAATAAAATAAAACTTTGTCTTCAATCCACGGTTTCAGCGTCAGTGATGAAGTGGAGCAAGTAAGTTTAGGAGGAGCGATTGACGTTTCCAGAAAGGGCTTCTTCAGGGAAGAGACTTGGCAGACAGTCCCAGGATGCCTATGTCTCCTCCCCTGCGATGTTCTCCCATCCATGCATTCCCTCCCAGACACACTGCCCGTGCCCCAGCCGCTCCAAGGAGGCTGCCCCAGATGAGGCCCACGGTGAATGCAGGATTCTCTCCTCTGCGGGAAAGCCGCCCGGAGCCGACAGTCGATCTTCTTAGCGGATTGCATGGGGGGAAGAGTTCACACTCTTGGTAGGATCGGGTCTGTGTGCTCTCGGTGGTTGTGGCTGGTCTCGTTGCTGCTTAGGTGTAAAAGCAGTTGATCTCCACTGCTGCTGATATTTAAAAGCAGGCAGATTGATCTCTCCAATGGACTGCAGGGGGAGGAGTTCACACTCCTGGCAGGATCGGGTCTGTGGGCTCTTGGTGGATGCGGTAGGTCTCGCTGCTGCTTGTATGTAAAAGCAGTTGTTTTTCTACTGCTGCTGATATTTAAAGCAGGTAGATTGATCTCTTAAACGGGATATAGGGGGAGGAGCTCACATGCCTGGTTGGATCGGGGCAAGGGCTCCTATTATAGGCAGCTGGTCTTGCTGCTACTTAGGTGTTAAAGCAGTTGATCTTCCTAGCGGACTGCAGGAGGTGTGGAGCTCACACTCCTGTCATGATCTGGTCTATGGGCTCTTGGTAGTTGCGGTTGGTCCCAATGCTGCTTAGGTGTAAAAGCAGTTGTTCTCCTACTGCTGCTGATATTTAAAAGCAGGTAGATTGATCTATCCAATGGAATGCTGGGGGAAGATCTTATATGTCTGGCTGGATCGTGGCAAAGGGTTCCCGGTAGTGGCGGCTGGTCCTATTGCTGCTTAGGTGTAAAAACAGTTGATCTTCTTATCGAATTGTAGGGGGGGCGGATCTCACATTCCTGGCAGGTTCGGGTCTGTGGGTTCTTGGTGGTTGCGGATGGACCCGCTGCTGCTTAGGTGTAAAAGCAGTTGTTTTCCCAATGCTGCTGATATTTAAAGTGTGGAAACAAGCTGATCTTTTCCTGTTATGGCAGCTGGGAGAAAATGTGGAATGTGTACTAGAGAGTTGCGTGGGTAGAGAAATCCCACCCATTCCCGCCTGTCCCCGCCAGGAACCTCTCCGTCCCCACCGACCCCGCCAGGATCTTCTCCGTCCCCACCTGTCCCCGCCAGGATCCTCTCCGTCCCCACCCGTCCCCACCAGGATCCTCTCCGTCCCCACCCATCCCCGCAAGGAATTACCTCCATCCCCGCCCGTCCCCATAAAAAGCAGCAATTACTTCTGACAGGATCATCAATTCCACAGTTTCTTTTGTGTTTGCACTGCTGTTTTCCTTGCGGAATCTCTTTAGCAGAAACCTTTTTTTTGTTTTCTGTTCAGGTAATTAACTTATAAACCCCCTCTTTTACTAAGACTGATGTGTCCATTATATTATATGGATGAACCCTGCTTCCAAAGCCTTCCATTGGCTAGAAGAGGGTCCCCGTGGGAGTCCCGTGGGCCAGAGGGGGGTCCCCGTGAGAGTCCTGTGGGTTAGGGGGGATTCCCAAGGGACCCCCGCGGGATTCCTGTGATACATGTTCCTGTGCAGACCTCTAATGTGTACTACCTTAAGACAAGGCTGGAAAGTTCTTGGGTTTGAAGAAAGCTTTACATTAAGAACCAGGTTTTTTTTTGTTTTTTTTCTCTTATGGAGACAGTAAGCTTTGAACTGACTATTGTTTGTGTTCTACATGCCGCCAGTATACCAGGTGATACAAACCTGAAGGAGCCTATTGAAGGTTTTGTTTTGCTTTTCTTGTTCAATAAAGTATTCTTGAGAAATTGCACCTCTGACTGAACTGGTTGTTTTTCCTTTATTCCAATACCAAGCTACCATTAGAACCTCGCATAACGGCTCGGCTGAGGTTTAAGTGCACTGGGTAAGGCCACTGGCTGAGCCCAGCTTGGCCGCGCCCGGTCACAATATGTAATACTACTTCATGCTGAGCTATTGTACTGTCGTAATAAACCAACCAGCTGCCTAGCTAAAGCCATCAGGGATTTTTTTTTTTGTTTACTTTTCCAAAGAAGGTGAGGGAAGCCTCAGCAACACACAAAGGATAAAAACACAGCAGGGTAGGTTTTGTTGGTTTTTTTTTTGTGATGGTCTGCACTGACCGATTACAAAAGCCATTTTCACAAATAGCTATATGTGGTACCCCTGGCAATGTCACTTGCACAAATCCCTTAGTATTTCTGAACAAATGGCAAGGAAGGATTCATAAAGGCTGCCTGAAAAGAGGAAAATAGTCCAGGCAATAGTTTCATCAGGTATGGAAATACTGCTATGATAAAGAGAAGAGACTGGCTAGAAGAAGCGGAGGTCCTGGGGACACAGCATCAAATGCATTGGTTCACAGTCATAAGCGCGCGGGACAAAGCCGTGCCGACATTAGAGAGCAGACAATTGAGCACGCCTCAAGCACGCTGCCGTAAAAGTTTATTTTAAAGAGCTCCGACGGGCCTTTCCAGATTACAGTTGCCATTTCTTGGGCCCTCCGAAATGGCCGTTCTTTCAAAGCAAAGCTCCGGAGGCACACTATTATATCCTTTTGCCAGTCCACTGTTGTAGGTCCTAAGGCCTTATGCGCCTATTCGATGCTGGGCTCCAAATTCTCATCCTTTAAAAGCCATCACAACAGTCTCGTCAGGACCACCCACACCTGCAAACTGTTTCTATGGGTGTGGTTCTCCAGGTCTTTCACCTTGTCCAGCAAGCCCTGATATTCTGCCTGCACATCATCCGGGGTACGCTTCGTTCTGGCCATGGTTTCCTCCCATTTATCTTGCTGTGTTTAGACTACATCAACTCTGGAGTCCGTTTTTAGAAGGTGAGACTTCAGCTCTTGCATGACCACCACTACTGAGATTTCTGCCTTCACCTCCTCAAGCTAGCTCTGCATCTTAGCTGTTGTTAGCACCGTTGATACCTCTCTTCAAAGCATAGGTTATAAACAGGGAGAGGAAAAGGATCTCAAAATCCTGCTTGGTGACATGGAATAAACCTCAGCCAAGTTTGACAAGGTTCCACATTTCATTCATTGATCCTGAAAAACCTCTTCTTTCCTATTTTATATTTTTTACTTATTGTAATTTTAATCATTTTATTAAGGATTTATCTTAAAATCTTCTCCATTAAATCTTCATTTGAACCATATTAATGTGATTTCCAAAAAACCTTTGACAAGGTACCCCATGAACGCCTACTTCGGAAACTGAAGAATCATGGGGTGGAAGGAGATGTACATAGATGGATCAGAAACTGGTTGATGGGCAGGAAACAGAGGGTAGAAATAAAGGGCCACTACTCGGACTGGAGAAGGGTCACAAGTGACATAGTAACATAGTAACATAGTAGATGACGGCAGATAAAGACCCGAATGGTCCATCCAGTCTGCCCAACCTGATTCAATTTAAATTTTTTTTTTTTTTCTTCTTAGCTATTTCTGGGCGAGAATCCAAAGTTTTACCCGGTACTGTGCTTGGGTTCCAACTGCCGAAATCTCTGTTAAGACTTACTCCAGCCCATCTACACCCTCCCAGCCATTGAAGCCCTCCCCTGCCCATCCTCCTCCAAACGGCCATACACAGACACAGACCGTACAAGTCTGCCCAGTAACTGGCCTAGTTCAATCTTTAATATTATTTTCTGATTCTAAATCTTCTGTGTTCATCCCATGCTTCTTTGAACTCAGTCACAGTTTTACTCTCCACCACCTCTCTTGGGAGTGCATTCCAGGCATCCATCACCCTCTCCGTAAAGTAGAATTTCCTAACATTGCCCCTGAATCTACCACCCCTCAACCTCAAATTATGTCCTCTGGTTTTACCATTTTCCTTTCTCTGGAAAAGATTTTGTTCTACGTTAATACCCTTTAAGTATTTGAACGTCTGAATCATATCTCCCCTGTCTCTCCTTTCCTCTAGGGTATACATATTCAGGGCTTCCAGTCTCTCCTCATACGTCTTCTGGCGCAAGCCTCCTATCATTTTCGTCGCCCTCCTCTGGACCGCCTCAAGTCTTCTTACATCTTTCGCCAGATACGGTCTCCAAAACTGAACACAATACTCCAAGTGGGGCCTCACCAATGACCTGTACAGTGGTGTCCCGCAGGGCTCGGTGCTCGGGCCACTGCTATTTAATATATTCATAAATGATCTAGAAACAGGGATGAAGTGTGAGATAATAAAATTTGCGGACGACACCAAACTATTTAGTGGAGCTTGGACTAAAGAGGACTTTTACAAACTAGGGGAATGGGCAACGAGATGGCAGAAATGTAAAGTATTACATGTGTGAAGCAGAAACCTGAGGTACAACTATACGATGGGAGGGATGTTATTGAATGAAAGGGACTTGGGGGTAATGGTGGACATGACAATGAAGCCGCGGCACAGTGCGCAGCGGCCGCTAAGAGAGCGAATAGAATGCTAGGTATAATCAAGAAGGGTATTACTACCAAAACGAAAGAAGTTATCCTGCTGTTGTATCGGGCGATGGTGCGGCCGCATCTGGAGTACTGCATCCAATATTGGTCGCCGTACCTTAAGAAGGATATGGCATTACTCGAGAGGGTTCAGAGGAGAGCAACACGTCTGATAAAAGGTATGGAAAACCTTTCATACGCTGAGAGATTGGAGAAACTGGGACTCTTTTCCCTGGAGAAGAGGAGACTTAGAGGGGATATGATAGAGACTTACAAGATCATGAAGGGCATAGAGAGAGTAGAGAGGGACAGATTCTTCAAACTTTCGAAAAATAAAAGAACAAGAGAGCATTTGGAAAAGTTGAAGGGGGACAGATTCAAAACGAATGCTAGGAAGTTCTTCTTTACCCAACGTGTGGTGGACACCTGGAATGCGCTTCCAGAAGGCGTAATAGGGCAGAGTACGGTACTAGGGTTCAAGAAAGGATTGAACAATTTCCTGCTGGAAAAGGGGATAGAGGGGATAAAGGGGAAAAGGGGATAGAGGATTACTGCACAGGTCCTGGACCTGTTGGGCCGCCGCGTGAGCAGACTGCTGGGCACGATGGACCTCAGGTCTGACCCGCGGAGGCATTGCTTATGTTCTTATGTGAATGATGTTCAATATGTCTTCAAGGTACTTATCTTAAATGTTGCAGGCAACCACAGCCCGATGGGTCCAGTTTCGCCACAATTGCTGGCTTTCTCAAGGGTTCATGTAAGCTGATGCATAATTATTCAGCAATAGTATTCAGTCTCTGGGCTTCCTACCGAGCGGCAACACATTAATATGATTTTAATGAAGATTTAATGGAGAATATTTTACGATAAATCATTAATAAAACAATTCAAATGGCTATAAGTAAGTAAAAAATAAATAAAATAGGAAGGAGGCGATTTTTCAGGATCAATGAATGAAACGTGGAACCTTGTTAGACTTGGCTGAGGTTTATTCCATGTCACCAAGCAGGTTTCCGAGATCCTTTTCCTCCCCCCTGTTTATACCCTATTCTGTGAAGAGTGGGATTTTTTTTGTCAGTTTGGATATCACTGCTTACCCTGGGATTGGTAGTATATAATGGTGCTACTATTTGGGTTTTTGTCAGGTACTTGTGATCTGGATTGGCTACTGTTGGAAACAGGATACTGGGATAGATGGATTGGTTTTACCCAGAATGGCAATTCTTGTTCATTACGTCATTCTAATGGCATCAGTATTAGATAAGCAGTGTCAATGAATTTTGTACAGACCATAATATAGAAAGCTCATTCAGTGATGAGCATGTTGCAGTGTCTAGGTAGAAGATGATGAGACAGTGGCGGTATGTTCAGAAAGGAAGGAACTCTTGCTGAATTATGATAATCATTCATATTTTATATGTAGCTGCAGTTCATGCAGAGAACAAACAATCCACTAAAGAGTTCCACAAGAAAAGCAGGATAGCAAAAAGTGGCATTAGGTGGGCTGAAGCAGCTACCCAGCCATGAATCATACCAAGATAGATGGCTGAAATGTAGGCTTGGAAAACTCTGGCCTACATTTCAGCCACCTATTTTTGCTGCTAGACCACAGTAGCCGATTGTGGCAGGGGAATTCCTACCTCCCTCATTAGCTGAGTGACAGAAACTCCCCAAAACCACGAATCTGTAACTGGCAACCAAGTTGGATTGCCTGTCAATCATTCTAGGGTGCAGGTTACAGGCTCGTGGCTTTGGGAAGTCCCTGCTGCTCAGCTGATAGGGGAGGGGGAATTCCCTTGCTGTGATTGAGCGGCCGCAGCAGGGAACCCCCAAACCCTACCCCAAGTCGGCTGGCAGGAGGGATGCCCACTCCCTCCTGCCGTCACCTCCTGCAACATCCCCGGCAAGAGAGATGCCCACTCCCTCCTTCTGGCACCATCCCATCGCTACCATCCCCGGTAGAAGGGATGCTCAATACCTCCTGCCAACTCCCCCCCCAAAACCCCCACACCCCAAAACCCATGCAGACCCTTCTTCTGGCAGGCCGACTGGAGGGATGTTCACTCCCTCTGGCTGGCAGGCCTGCCTCTTCAGAATGGCGGGCCTTCCCCTTCCTTGATTGGCCTAGGCTCCTAAGGTCCCTCCCATAGGAGGGGCTTTTGGCACCTTGGCCAACTGGATTCTTAGGCCTCATTCCCTGTGCATTCTGGGATGCACTGGGAGTGGCCTAAGACTCTGATTGGCCATATCCCTAAGCCACTCCTTCGGTGGCCTGATGACTGCTGACTTCCTTTCTAAAATACCTCTTCACATATTAAAAAAAATATATTTTTTTAAATCAATGGATAGCAATAGCATCCTATGGCTTAATATCATATGTCACTAAACAGAGGCTATTGGAGTTTCTGCCTATTTAGCTATTAGAACATTTTTGAGGTAGAAAATAACTTAAATGATTCTTTTTTTCTCAGTTTCCTAGAAATGACAAGCAAGTCAACGGATCCTGACATTCTCAATGCCTTCGATCAGTCCTTTGACAATTATCAGTCATCACTTGAAAATGACATTGCCCCAGGTACTCTCTGTTATTCCCTAAGAGGCAGATGTAATTAACTACTGAACACATCTATGTCCCCTGCCTACAACTTAATTTCTGTAGGCAATGAATTGAGATGGGATGCAAGCTTTAGCTAATCTTTAAAATGAGCCTTGATTTACATGTGGTGTAATTACACTTATTTTTTTTAAACATCCCTGTTGGTCTCACTGATTGCATTTTCCCATGAAGATAATTGTAAAAGGAAGATGGAATTTTACAACAGGAGTGGAGATTTTAGAATTACTAAAGACAAGACTTGTTCAGACTATTAACAGCAAAGAATAATGTTCAATGTACTGCAGATTTTTTGAGATAGGAATTCTCTTAGACTCATCCCAAATCTGAACAAGTTACCATTTGACATCTTTTTCTACTGTAGGGGAAAGGAGGAAATACATTCAACCCAGCTCACAGAATGACCCGAAGCTTGAAGAACTGAAAAGAGTAAAGTTATATTTGTTATTAATTATAGATTTTTTGAAATCTCATATGGATTTCTACCACCATATTCCCCTTGTATGGTGGTGATGATGCTGGGGCGGGGGGTGGGGGGGGAGGGAGGATAGGGTTGGAAGGAGGACATGAAGGAAGGAATGTGGTATTATAAATCAATTGTTTTCCTTCTAATTCCTCTTTTACCAACAGCTGTATTAGAGCCTGAAATTCTGGAGCTTAGAGATAATATCTAATGAGATGGGAAAACACTGAAAAAGATGCCAGCATTGGAAAATTTTTTTAGAAACCAAGGAAATACAGTTTTGCTTATAATTTACTAAATCTGGTTTTCTTTTCTCATCTTTCTGTGCTTTTTCTGAGCTTGGGGAGGGAATAGGAATAAACTGAGGTATTTATGAGTCAAGAGAAGGGCAAGGGGATAGGTATGAGCTAATCAAGTCAAGCCTGGGAAGATGGGGGCAAGAGAGTGTGGGGTCAAGAAGAAAGAGGACAGAGTGGACTTACAATGGAACACAGAGCCCTGGATGAAGGGGAAACATGGCCATGTAGGCATGGGAATAGGACTGCTATCAAACCAAATGGGGCAGGGCCCTGAAATACAGGTAGGATGGGTTCAAAGAGCAGAGTGCTCAGGTCAAATGCAGCAGAGAGAGGAGGGATGAGAGTGGAGCCTGAGCTGGAGAGAGAGGTGGAAATGCTGGGGAGGCAGCCACTGGGATCCTCCTTTACCTTATGACAAAATCATCCTTCAAAAATGTCAAAAGTCAACTGAAGGCCTGTTGTTTCTCTTCAACTCAAGTTTCATTTCTGACTTCATCTCTGCTGACCCATGGATTTATTCCTTAAATTTAGTCCTCTTGGATATTTCCTTCCCCCTTATTACTTTCCTCCCCTTACTGCCCTTATCATAGCGTATATTGTAACCTTCCCTTTTCTGACTTCCTATTGTCTCGGTTTGTCTTATGATGTCCTATATTCATTTTATGTTATTATGCTTGTCTTCTGTCCCCTTCATTCTGTAAACCTTTTAGGTTTTATATTGTTTATATTTGCAGTATTTCAAATAAACTGAACTAAAATTGTCAGCTAGTTTAAAAATATTTTTTCTTAATGCAAACTCAACCAGTCACATGGTAGTATGCTGTCAAGCCAACTTTATTTGAAAATAATCTAGTACCAATTAATAAACAGGCATATTTTCCACTTACCTAAAATCTCCAAAGAGATTTAATAATAACAACAACAGTTTATATACTGCAGGACCGTGAAGTTCTATGCGGTTTATAATGATTAAAAGGTATTACAGACTGAGTGGAATAAACAAAGTTCAGAGTTAGTGAATAACAGTTCTAAAGATCATTTGTTGAGTACTAAGATTGTATAGGTCAGTTACCTAAGTACTTCAGGAACAGCTGTATAATATTGCAATTTATAGATTTCATAGTATTTATTTCATAGTATATATTTTGTAAAAGACTGATTCAGCACTCTGAAAAAAATGCCAGGCTACCACAGATCTTGGATCGTCATTTGCATCATATTAGATCTTTTTTTGTGTATACAAAATGGGGGGGGGGAATATATGCATTTCAAGCTTTCCCTTTACAGTTCAAAATTAGCATATTGGTTGCAAAAAACCCCAAGATCAACACAATTTAAAAAAGAATGATTTTTTTTTAAGTAGCCATAATGTTCCATCATGTATGTCCAGAGATATCATTTCTACATATTTCTACATCTATCACAAAGGCAGACTGTTATGTAGATTACCCACTGAGAGCTGCAGTTGAAATGACATAGTTTATGTTCTAAGCCAGTGTGTGCATTGACAAATGTCTATCTCAATGGTTCTAGACTGCAAATGCAGTGGCCACATTACAAATGCCCCACAGGTGGAATATTAGCCAAGAAAGGATAGATGCTAGCAGAATAATATTGCTTATGCTCTGATTTCTAGTACATTTAAATGTAGCTACTAGCCAGGGATAGACTTCATTCTCCATGGAGTTAGGAGTATTGGTGCTCGAGTCTCCCCTGACCATGATTTGTGGAGTTATAATGGTTGATAGTAGTCCCTAGGCTTAGAACTGCCAGTCCGAAAAGGTGGTTGCTAGGTGAAGTCTGATCCGCACTGGTAATGAAGGGTAAACAAAGTTTAGAAGGCAGTTGAAAACCCAGCCTTTGGGTTCCAGCAACTTCTGGAAATGTGCAGTGAATGTGGCAGTGCTTGGATCTCTAGTTTTGTAAAAAAAAAAAAGGGGGGGGGGGGGCAGCAAATAAAGACAAGTATGGTCCATCCCAGTGGTCTCAAACTCAAATCCTTTGCAGGGCCACATTTTGGATTTGTAGGTAGTTGGAGGGCCTCAGAAAAAAAATAGTTAATGTCTTATTAATGAAATGACAATTTTGCATGAGGTACAACTCTTTATAGTTTATAAATCTTTCCTTTTAGCTAAGTCTTAATAATAATATTGCAATTTATAGCTAAAGAAACATATGATCAAGAAACTGTTTTATTTTACTTTTGTGAATATGATAAACATACCAAGGGCCTCAAAATAGTACTTGGCGGGCTGCATGTGACCCCCAGGCCACGAATTTGAGACCACTGGTCCATCCAGTCTGCCCTGAAAGATGGCCAGGGTTATACTTTTTACTCCATATAAACTAGCTTTCCTTTAAACATTTTTTTTGGTGTGTGTGTCATTTCTATTTTGCTTTAAATGGAAATATTCTACTTTTATTCCATTCTGCTGCTATATAAGAATCCTTTGTATTTATACCACACCTTTTAGAATTCAATTATTGTTTTTGCCTCCTCACTAGAGAATGACATGGTGACAAAATTCATCACCGTCCCCGTCCCCGCGGATAACTGCGGGAAATAATCCCATGTCATTTTCTAGTGTCTATTTCAACCACAGTCCTTCTACACCAGCATTCTTCAAAGCAAAGCTTGTGGGTCAGTGGTTGTGGCCATTCATACTCTGATTCTTCCCTCTCTTCTTAAAGAATGACATGAAGATGGTTTCCCGCGGTTATCTGCGGGGACGGGAACGGTGATGAATTTTGTCACCGTGTCATTCTCTACTCCTCACCTTCCACAAAGAACATTCCAGGCATCTGCCACCCTCTCTGTGAAAAAAAAGTATTTCTTGATGTTATTTTTCCATTTTCCATTTCCTGTTGCAGCTTCATTTCATGTCCTCTAGTTCTATATTCTTCATTTTTGGAAGTATTTCAATGTCTGTATCGGATAGAATACCAGGTTAGTGTGAATCTTCTTGGTGTCTAACTTTGGGCGACATTTATGGAATTCCCCCTTTACCCCCCCCCCCCAATTCTGTATATGATGCCTTAAGTTGTGCAAGCAATTGGTTCACACAGCTGATTTGCATGCAAAACTTAATTGTTTAACAAGCCTAATCAGTGCTGATAATTTCTAATACCTGTTAATTGATGCTGATTGAGCCTAATTAGAAGTTACGTGCACAATTTTGGTCGGCGCATTCTATAAAGTCGTGCATGTCATTTCCAGTGAATGAATCTGAAAAGAGGGCATGGCCAGAGGAGGAGATTGGGTGGATCATGGGCATTCCTAAAATTTATGTGTGCTGCTATAGAATTCCTGTATCCTTCCTCTCCTCCATGGTACACATGTCCAAGTCTTCAAGCTTCATCTCATAAGTCCTTTGATATAGACTCCATATTATGCACTATGGAGGTGTTCATTTTTGTATCTCCAAAAGCAATTTTCCCATGTAAATGTTTATTTGAAAACTATTCACCCTTGGTCAGTGGCGTAGCGAGAGATGCCTGGGGCGGAGGTGCCCTCCCCCACCCTTGTCTCCACCCCCTCCTTCCCCAATCCCCCCAGCCTCTATAGCAAAAATCACCATTATCATTCAGAAAAACTTCATTTCTAATCAAAACTCTCCAAAATAATGCAAAATCTTTGAAACATACATAACAAGAAATATAAATTCAGGATAGACTCTGAATTATTTAGAGTGTCTCATAAATCAGAAACTGATAAACAGAATAAAATACTTAAGCTTAATAATGCAGAGAGTAATGTGTGGGAGGAGTATTTAACAGTTACAGTGGTTGGAAGAGGTTGTGGTAAGAGCAGATAGCGTAGCTGGTTTTAAGAAAGGTTTGGACAAATTCCTGGAGGAAAAGTCCATAGTCTGCTATTAAGACATAGGGGAAGCCTCTGCATGGAATGTTGCTACTCTTTTGGTTTGGGCCAGGTACTAGTGACCTGGATTGGCCACCGTGAGAGCGGGCTACTGGGCTTGATGGACCATTGGTCTGACCCAGTAAGGCTATTCTTATGTTCTTATGAGCGAGCAACTCCTGACAAGTACCTCTGTTTTGCTGAGGCTGCATCAGAGGGGATCTGCTCAGCAGCAAATAGATTCAGGGCTCCTTTTACTAAGCTGCGGTAGCGTTTTTAGCGCCCGCTAGACGCTAATGCCTCCATTGAGTTGGCATTAGTTTTTCTGCATAGAGTGGGGGTTTGTGTGCGCTAATCTGCCGTGCGCACTAAAAACGCTACTGCAGATTAGTAAAAGGAGTCCTCAGTTTCATCAGGAAAGTGCTGATTGAGCAAAACTCCTCTGAGGCAGCCTTAGTGAAACAGGGATCCTTTTTGGGAATTGCTTACTCATAAGACTCTTCCAACCACCGCTACTGCTCATCAGGGGATGTTGGATAACAAGAGTAGCTGGGCATTTTGTCCATTGATACTTTGTTTCTGGAAGTCAATTTTGGGGAAAATTAATATCATTCTTGAATCATCTATCCCCTTGTCATATGAGGCGATAATTTGTGGCACGCTGCTTCATGTTAAACCTACTTTAGATAGATATAAAAGCAGGGCAGGATTAACCAATAGGCCAAGTAGGCACGTGCCTAGGGCCCAAAATGGTCAGGGGGGCCCGATGAAGGAGGGCATCAACATTGTTTTTTCTAAACAGCGATGGACCCCTCCAGCATCGATCGGCAACGTGGGCCCCCCACGATCGGCAGCGCGGGCCCCCCCCATAGAAGGAAAGTAAGACAAGCAAGCAACGTGGGTAAGAAAGGCAACGGGAACTGTAATTGTGCAAGCAGTGCTGCTTGCCCAAAGCTTCCCTCTGACGCAGCTTCCTGTTTCCGCCTGGGCGCATGGTGAGGTGGGGCGGGGCAGGGGGCCTAGTGTACTTGTGTGCCTAGGGGCCCTTGACAAATTAATCCTGCCCTGTATAAAAGTCATCTTTTCCTGATCTTAACAGGAATAGGGATTCAACTGATTACTCATAATTGGAAAAACTATGATAGGATTAATTTTACTTTCTGGTGGGTAACTGTGTATACCATATATAAATATCAAAAGATGATGGCAGAACGTTTTGGGAATAATAAGTCTTTTAAAGATGTATAGAGTCCATTGACTAATTTTATTGTATTATAATTTAGGTCATGTTTCTTTCTTTTTTCATTACATTCTTTGCACATCCAGGGAGGGTGGGAAATATATTTTGAAAAGTTAATTTAGTTCATTATAATATTGAAATTAATTTATATGTACTATTGTTTAAATAATAAGTTAAGGAGGGGAGGAAATGATTGTTAATGTAATAATTATATAGTTAATAGTGTGTTTTGTGCAGTTTTTCTGATATATCATTTGTATTACACTATCAAAGTTTGAAAGTTAATAAAGATTTACATCAAGAGTAGCTCGGTATGATATGCAAGGGTCGCTCTCTCTATTCAACATTTGTCAACAATGATCATGGGGTTTTCTCCCATTGATCATCCATGGGAATAACCTGTGATTGTCTGATCTGCTTCATACTGGGACTGTTATGATCAGTATGCTTTTAAACAAATGCATTAAATATGATTGCCATTAAAATCATTAGTTGTTTTTTTTCCCTTTAGTTACTAATAGAATGGATCAATTCAACATTAAAACAAGAGCATATAGTGGTAAAAAGTCTTGAGGAAGATATTTTCGATGGGTTGATCCTTCATCATCTTTTGGGTAAGATGCTATTAGAGATTTACTTTCACATCAGTGTTCTTCTATTTCTTAACCCAGCTAAGGTTATAGCACGTGTTAAAAATTGTTGGTTCGATATTCAAAAGCACGTATCTGATAAGTAAAGGGTAAAGAGGATAGGACTTGTATATCATTTTTTCTGTGTGGTTTACACAATCAAAGTGGTTTACATATTTTAGACAGGTACAAGTCCATATTTTGTACCTGGGGCAATAAGGAGTTATGTGTTTGCAGCAAAAAAGTCCAACAGGGTCTACAGTGCAAGAACAGCAAACGAAAAGCAAGAAAACTGCAGACTAGTATGTACAAGATGCAGGCTATGTTTATTATACCAAATATTTAATGCAGTTAAATGTCACCACTTTATTACAAACCAATAGACCTGACACGGTCCGTGTTTCGGAGAACACGCCTTCTTCGGGGTGACAAGGTTTGTAAACAACCACAATAAAATGGTATAAAACAATTTCCTGTTTGAAAGAAGGTCGTTTTCCGTTTAGCTTTTTTTAGCGCTGCATTGCTGGCTTTTAAACAGGCAATTGTTTTATACCATTTTATTGCGGTTGTTTACAAACCTTGTCAACCATAGACCCCTGAAGAAGGTGTGTTCTCCGAAACACGGACCGTGTCTGGTCTCTTGGTTTGTAATAAGGTGGTGACATTTAACTGCATTAAATATTTGGTATAATAAACATAGACTGCATCTAGTACTTACTAATCTGTAGTTTTCTTTTTGCTTCGAGTTATGTGACTTGCCCAGAGTCACAAAGAGTTGCAGTAGGAATTGAACTCACAACCTCAGGGTACCGAGGCAGCTGCTCTAACCACTGCTGACCAAAATAGTCAGAGGCACTCTCCAGACAGTGAATTATACAAATCCTCTGATTCTATAACTGGGCGACCAAATAAATGTACAGAATGCTGACATCTTTGTGAGTAAATGAACACTTACTGACAAAAATGCCAACGGTACATCTAAGCGCATTCAAAAGCGTTCCGTAGCATGCAACGGCAAGGTGGACAAAGCATGGAAGGGTCACAGGCAGGATAACTTACAGAATATTGCAAATTAGGTGCGCTTGTGCCACATTTTAGCCACCTGCAGTTATGCCTGGCTAGGTGACCCTAGCATTCTATAATGGAACCTGGGTGCCCAGATAATGTTATGGCATATGCTCTCACTGTGCAGCATCAGGGTGGCTATGAGGAGGTAGAAAAATGAAAGTAAATAAAGACCATATGGCCTATCTAGTCTGCATAACCATGTCATCCAATATTCCCTCCTCTCCCTTAGAGATTCAATATACTGTATATACTTGAATATAAACTGAGATTTTGGGGCCAATAATACTTGGTATATATTTGGGTCAACGCTGACCCACCCTTTCCTGAACCTGTAAGCAGGCCTCTGCCGGAACTGCCATGAGACCTCCCCTGTGTAACTTAGGTATCCCTGGTGGTCCAGCGGTGAATCGTGGCAGGAACAATCTTCCTTTGCTCCTACCTGTATAGAACTGCTAGTTAATTGGCTGCCGCAAGTTCTCGCAAGACCATGAGAACTCACGGCAGCCAATCAGCTAGCGGCTCTGCATGGGCAGGAGTTAACGAAGGTCACTGCTGCCCGTGCAGAGCCTCTAGCTGATTGGCTGCTGCTGGACCACCATGGATACTTAAGGTATGCAGGGGAGGTGGGAGGGAGCTAAAAATAATTAGAATCAGGCTGGGACAGGAGGCGGGAGGGATCCCTCTTGTCCCGGCCACTGCTAGACCATCAGGTCTCATTGCATTGGGAGGGGGTTAGGGTTAGGGTACATTGGGAGGGGGGGAAGGGTACAGAACCTGGCAGGGAGGGAGGGGGTGGGTGCAGATACTGACAGGGCAGGGGAGTGAGTGAGGGGTCTGGATGCAGAGCCTGGCAGGGCAGGGCAAGGCACTGCACTTGAATATTAAACCTTCAGGTTTATATTCGAGTCACACTTTTTTCCTCCTTTTTTGGGGAAAAAATGGTTACCTTGGTTTATATTTGGGTCGATTTATATTCGAGTATATACGGTACTTGTCTCAAGCTATCTTGAATTCACATACACTCTTCGTCTCCACCACCTCCACTGGGAAGCCGTTCCAAGCATTCACTCTCCTTTCTGTGAAAAATTATTTTCTGAGCTTACTTCTGAATCTACCCCCTTTCACCTTCATCATATACCCCCTCATTCCAGAGTTTCCTTTCAATCGAAAGAGACTCACCTCATGTGCATTTGTGCCACGTAGATATTTAAACATATCTATCGTATCTCCCCTCTCCTGCCTTTCCTCCAGAATATACATATTGAGAACTTTAAGTCTGTCCCCATACCCCTTATGATGAAGACCACCAAGTATTTTAGTAGCCTTCCTATGGACCGATTCCACCCTGTTTATATCTTTTATACCATTTCCCACCTTTAGTATTTTTTGTTTGTTTTCGCTTGAGTCCTTCTTATATAGCTGTTAACATTTTTTTTTTTTACTTCTCAAATTAGTCTGAACAAGTAAATACCCTTGCATTTATTCTTTGTGGTATTGGTACAGTGATACATATAGACCATTATTTCCCCTTCCTTACAGAAAAATTAGGAGGAATGAAACTGGATGTGCAGGAGATTGCATTGTCCACGAGCAGCCAGAAGCATAAACTGGGGGTGATAGTGGAAACCGTGTCCCACTGTCTACAGCTGGAGGAGAGTCAGCTAAAATGGAGTGCAGAGGGTGAGTTGCTCTTTCATATCCAGGACCATACTGAGAGTTGTGTGAGAAGTGTGTCTGCATAGGGAGGCAGGAGTGTATAAATGATCCAAAATTGTCTCCTCCCCACAATGTTTTCATTTATGCTGTTAGTATATTATTATTTTTAGCATTTATATTCTACTTATAGTCTATGTGGTCTATATTCAGGTACTCAAGCAAATTTCCCTATCTGTCCCAGTGAGTTTATATTCTATCTAATGTATCTGGGGCAATGAGGGTCACAAGGAGCAGCATGGGATTTGAACCCACAACCTCAGGATGCTGAGGCTATAACTGTAACAGCTGCACCACACACTTTTTAACATTAACTTGGGATATGCTATTTGGTCTAAGTTTGTGGTTAATTATATATGTTTGTTGTACATAAGAACATAAGCAGTGCCTCTGCTGGGTCAGACCAGAGGTCCATCATGCCCAGCAGTCTGCTCATGCGGCGGCTCATCAGGTCCAGGACCTGTATAGTAATCCTCTATCTATACCCTTCTATCCCCTTTTCCTTCAGGAAATCATCCAGTCCCTTCTTGAACCCCAATACCGTACGCTGTCCTATCACACCCTCTGGAAGCGCATTCCAGGTGTCCACCACCCTTTGGTTGAAGAAGAACTTCCTAGCATTGGTTCTGAATCTGTCCCCTCTTAATTTTTCCGAATGCCCTCTCATTCTTGTAGTTTTCAGAAGTTTGAAGAATCTGTCCATCTCCACTTTCTCCATGCCCTTCATGCTCTATCATGTCCCCTCTAAGTCTCCGCTTTTCTAGGGAAAAGAGCCCCAGTTTCTCTAATCTTTCAGTATATGAAAGGTTTTCCATACCTTTTATCAATCGTGTTACTCTTTTCTGAATCCTCTCGAGTACCGCCATATCCTTCTTAAGGTATGGCGACCAAAATTGGACGCAGTACTCCAGATGCGAGCGTACCATCACCCGATACAATGGCAGTATAACTTCTTTCGTTCTGGTTGTATCCAGAATTCTTCTTAGAGGCTGCTGTGCGCTGTGCTGACGACTTCATTATGTTGTCCACTATTACCCCCAAGTCCTTTTCTTCGGTACTTTCACCCATTACCAGCCCTTCCATCATATAGCTGTTCTTCGGATTTCTGTTTCCTACATGCAAGACTACATTTCTCTATATTAAACTTCATTTGCCATCTTGTCGCCCACTCTCCTAGTTTGTTCAGGTCCCTTTGTAAATCTTCTCAGTCCTCTTTAGTCCTAACTCCACTAAATAGTTTGGTGTTGTCTGTGAATTTTATTACTTCACAGAGAACTAGGAGATTCATAATAATAAAAAAAAAAGTCTAAAAAGTGTCCTAAATGGCTACTTGGACGATCAAAAAGCCTGATCGTCCAAGTACCCATAATCAAAGCTGGTTTTAGACATATCTAAAACCAGCTTAGGCCTTTCCCCTGCCACTAAACGCACAGAGAGAAAAGAGGCATGTTTAGAGGAGGGGAAAGGGTGGGCGGTAGGCGGGAGGTGGGCTGACCTACACCTAGGCATGCAGCAGGTATAACCAAAACCTTAGGCAGGTTGCCTAGTCAGCACTTATACGTTTTGACTTAGACGAAGTCAAAACAGGTCTAAGGGCCGAAAAAGGGGCCGCTGAGCTGATCGTGCCCCACGGCACCGACCCCCCCCCCCCCGATTACGTTTGGGGCAAGAGGGAGCTTGCCCCGCAGCACCCCCCGATTATGATCAGGCCAGGAGGGACACCAAGCCCTCCTGGCCTCTCGCCCTCACCCCCCTACACGATCGGGCAGGAGGAAGCCCAACCCATCCTGCCCAGGCAGACCCCTCACCCCTACTACAATCCCAGGCCCTCCTGCCCTCAACACAACCCCGTCCTCACTCATGTGTCTGGGCGGGGCCTGAGGCACATGGGCCCTCTGGTTTCTGCTTTCATCTTCTTTTCACTCTCTTCCTTCCAGCGTCTGCCCTCTCTGTCTCTTCAATCCAGCATCTGCCCCTTCCATTTACTGTCTGCCCTCTCCCCCTTCCATAAAGTATCTGTCTTCTCTCTATGCCCCCTTTCCTTTCCATCCAGCCTATTCCCCTCTCTCCTTTTTATATGATTCATTCCAGGTTCACTGCTCTCTTCATTTTTATCTCTCCTACACCAGATCTACCATATTTGTCCCTCTCTATTTCTCTGCTGACCCCCTTCCCATCATCAACCTCTCTACTTTCTCATTCCTTTCTCTCCCCTTCCTCTCCTCTAATCTCCCTGCCAGCTGTTTCCTTCCTTTTTTCCTTCTCCCTTCTCTCCTCCCCCTGTCCAGCAATAACTCTCTTCCCTTCCCTTTCTCTCCTCCTCCCTCCCTCCAGGTCCAGTAGCTGCCCCTTTTTTCCCTTGTCCAGCAGTTTCCCAGACTCCTTTCCCTCCTCCCCTCCCAGCAGCATCTCTCCTTCTCCCTCCCTCCAGGTCCAGTAGCAGCTGCCCCTTTTTCCCTTGTCCAGCAGCTTCCCAGACTCCTTTCCTTCCTCCCCTCCCAGCAGCATCTCTCCTTCTCCCTCCCTCCAGATCCAGTAGCAGCTGCCCCTTTTTTCCATTGTCCAGCAGCTTCCCAGCCTCTAACAGTGGCTTTCTCCCCTCCCAGCAGCTCTCTGTATTTGCCAGCACAGCAGTTCACTAAGGCAGCCTTGGGTCCTTTGATGGGTTGCTCCACCTCTGAGGAAAGAGGAAGTTGCATCATCAGAGGTGGTCGCGACTCAGCAAAAGCCCCAAGGCTGCCTTCATGAATCGCTGCACTGACAAATACCAGCAATTGCTGGGAGGGGAGAAAGCCACTGTTAGAGGCTCCCCATGATCTCGCCGGCCCTACGCAGACCAGCAGGAAATTGCAGCTCGATCTCGTCGGCCTTGCATGGACCGGCAGGAATTTTCTGCGGACCAGCACCAGTTCATGGACCGGCGGTTGAAGAACAGTGCCCTACACGGTCTATGTCTCACTGTGATTTTTTGCGCCACTCTGCTTGTTTCAAGCCATTTTCAGGTTTTATGCTCAAAGACATGTACATTGTTTTGCTCATATTTTTTACCTACATCATCCGGACCCCTGAGGAAGGCAGTCTCGCCAAAACATGGACCATGTAGGTTCCATCAAGACAATCATACGTGTATTACTAATTTAGACTTTTATTTGTATTTTTATTGTGAAGAACGAATAAAAATCATCTTTCAGGACATCCACATCCACAGTCTGTTGTTTTTTTATCTATAGTAACATAGTAACAAAGTAGATGATGGCAGATAAAGACCCAAATGGTCAATCCAGTCTGCCCAACCTGATTCAATCTAAAAATATATTTTTTTTCTTCTTAGCTATTTCTGGGCAAGAATCCAAAGCTCTACCCGGTACTGTGCTTGGGTTCCAACTACTGAAGTCTCAGTCAAAGCTCACTCCAGTCCATCTACACCCTCCTAGCCATTGAAGACCTCCCCAGCCCATTCTTAACCAAAAGGCCAGCTTGCAAGGCTACTCAGTACTGGCCTTAGTCCTTCAATATTTACTATTATTTTCTGATTCTAGATCCTCTGTGTTTATCCCACGCTTTTTTGAACTCTGTCACCATTTTCCTCTCCACCACCTCTCTCGGGAGCGCATTCCAGGCATCCACCACCCTCTCTGTAAAGTAGAATTTCCTTATATTGCCCTTGAGTCTACTATCTCTTAACCTCAAATTATATCCTCTGGTTTTACTATTTTCTTTTTTCTGGAAAAGATTTTGTTCTATGTTAATACCTTTCAAATATTTGAACGTCTGAATCATATCTCCCCTGTACCTTTTTTCCTCTAGGGCAGGGGTGTCAAACTCAATCACATTAAGGGGTCGAAATCCAAAATACAGGCTAAGTCGCAGGCCAGACCCCACACAATCTCCTGAACCTGAACCAGAAGCCTTCTCTCTGATGTTGCAATGTCAGAGGGAATGTTTCTGGATGAGGTGTCAGACGCGCGAGGAGCCGCTGCACCCGACTCCATGCACACTACAGCTGTGAGGAGGAGGGAGCCAGCCACAAGGTAAAACTGAGGGTATCAGACTGTGGGCCGCATAAAACGACCAGGCGGACCGGATTTGGCTCGCGGGCCTTGAGTTTGACACCTGTGCTCTAGGATATACATATTCAGAGCTTCCAGTTTCTCCTCATACATCTTTTGGCGCAAACCTCCTATCATTTTCATCACCCTCCTCTGGACCGCTTCAAGTCTTCTTATGTCCTTTGCCAGATACGGTCTCCAAAACTGAACACAATACTCCAAGTGGGGCCTCACCAATGACCTGTACAGTGGCATCAATACCTTCTTTCTTCTACTGGCTACGCCTCTCTTTATACAGCCCAGCTTCTTTCTGGCATCAGCCACCACCTTGTCACACTGTTTTTTTGCCTTTATATCTTCGGACACTATCACCCCAAGGTCCCTCTCCCCATCCGTGCATATCAGCCTCTCACCTCCCAGTATATATGGTTTCTTACGATTATTAATCCCAAAATGCATTACTCTGCATTACTTTGCATTGAATTTTAGTTGCCAGATATTAGACCATTCCTCTAACTTTTTCAGATCCTTTTTCATGTTTTCCACTCCCTCCTCAGTGTCCACTCTGTTACAAATCTTGGTATCATCCACAAAAAAGGCAAACTTTTCCTTTTAACCCTTCAGCAATGTCACTCACAAACATATTAAACAGGATCGGCCCCAGTACCGAACCCACTACTCACCTTTCCTTCCTCCGAGCGACTTCCATTAACCACTACCCTCTGGCGTCTGTCTGACAGCCAGTTTCTAATCCAGTTCACCACTTTGGGTCCTAACTTCAGCCCTTCAAATTTGTTAAAGAGTCTCCTATGAGGAACCGTATCAAAGGCTTTGCTGAAATCTAAGTAAATTACATCTAGCATATGTCCTCGATCCAGTTCTCTGGTCACCAGTGTTCCCGCTAAGGTGCGTTGGCCTGCGCGCGCGCACAAAATATTACATCGCAGCGCAAAGTTTCTCTTCACAGCGCACACACGCGTCGCAAAGGTAAGGGGAGGTAAGGTAAGGGGACGCATTGGGGGGATTGCACTTCCCCACAATTGCCATGCTTCGGTTCCTCTTCTTCCTTCCTTCCTCCCCCCCCCCCCCCGCGGGACCCTGCGGCACCATCAACTCTTACTCCCTCTAATGTCGGCCCTGCAGCTCCAGACTTCCTCGCACCTTCTCCCCTCCCCCTTTGGATCGCTATTATTTTAAATGTTATAGCCGCGGAGCTGTATCCATCAGTGGAGATGTCTAACCTCGGCCTGCCCCGGAACTCTTACTGCAACAGTGACTTCCTGTTCCTGCCTAGACGGGCGGCTGCTGCAGTAAGAGTTCCGGGGCAGGCCGAGGTTAGACATCTCCACTGATGGATACAGCTCCGCGGCTATAACATTTAAAATAATAGCGATCCAAAGGGGGAGGGGAGAAGGTGCGAGGAAGTCTGGAGCTGCAGGGCCGACATTAGAGGGAGTAAGAGTTGATGGTGCCGCAGGGTCCCGCGGGGGGGGGGGGGAGGAAGGAAGGAAGAAGAGGAACCGAAGCATGGCAATTGTGGGGAAGTGCAGAGCTGCAGGGAAGAGTGTTGCGGTACCCAGCTGGAGGGAGAAGGAAGATGAGGGAGGGAATTAAAGGAGATGCCAGGGCTTGGAGCATAGGAGGAAGGTATGCCAGTCTAAGGGAAAAGGAAGGGGGAGATGTGAGAGCATGGAGGGGGAACGAAAGATGGAAGAAAAGGAAAGGAGAGAGATGCCAGAGAATCAGGGAAGGGGAGATACCAGACTATGAGGAGAGGTGTGGGAGAGGGAAGGCGAGGAGAGAGATGCCAGACCAATGGGGTGAAAGGAGAGATGGAAGGGGGAGGCATACAGTTTCTGGAAGGGGCATAGAAGGAGAGAAGATGCCATATAGGGGAAGAGAGACGGCAGACAGTGAATGGAAGGAAGAGAGTTACAAGAAGATGAGGAAAGGAGAAACCACAGAAGACAAAGGTAGAAAAAAATTTCTATTTATTTATTGCTTTAGGAGACATGTGTCACTGTTTCTGTGAAGCATTGTATGCAGAGTCCAGCTTCTTGCTGGTTCAATTTAACCTTTGTCTATGTATTTTTATTTTATCCCCCCTTTTACAAAACTGTGAAGCGTTTTTAGCACCAGCCTTGGTGGTAGCAGCTCTGATGCTCAGAATTTTATGAGCATCAGAGCTGTTACCTCCGTAGCTAAAATCCACACTACAGTTTTGTAAAAGAGGGAGGGGTTAGTTTGTGATTACATATTCCTTACTAGGCGAAGGTGTTTTCTGTGTTCTGTGTGTTCGAAAGACATGGTTTTCTGTTAGGATTGACGGTGTAGGATTGATCTGTGCTGGTCTGGCTTGTTTAGTTTTACAATGGGTGTATTGATGTACTGCTCACTGCAATATGTAAGATGCTGCCTTTTCCTAGGTACTCATGTGTGACGTGTGGTTTGTTACTAAAAATCATGTTTTTCTTACAGATGGGGGGGGGGTGCCAAAAAATGATGGGCCCCGGATGTTACATATGCTAGGTACGCCACTGTATGTAAAGATACCAGAAAGCTGGCGTAGCAAAAACTTCTAAGTTTTGAGTATTTAACCCTCCCACAATCTCACGGGCACTCGTTTCAAGTTTATTGAGATTTTGATTTAAACGCAATATCAAATATTTTCAATGCGTATAACAAAAATAAATTTGGGGAAATAAATAAAACCATTTGAACCAGTGTTCCCGCTAAGCTGTGCTGGCGTGCGCTGGCGCACAAAATATTACATCGCAGCGCACACGTTTCTCGTCACAGCGCACGATCGGAAGAGGCGTACGGCAGATGGCAGGGCGGCGAGAGGAGAATCGGGCGAGTTGGCTCATAACTTGCTGGCGCCCGATATTTTTGGCTCACGGTGAAAAAAGTTTGCTCACAACACCCGCCCGCTTAGAGGGAACACTGCTGGTCACCCAATCAAAAAATTCAATCAGGTTCGTTTGGCATGATTTACCTTTAGTAAAGCCATGTTGCCTCGGATCCTGTAACCCATTAGATTCTAGGAAGTTCACTATCCTTTATTTCAGCAACACTTCCATTATTTTTCCAACAACTGAAGTGAGGCTTACCAGCCTGTAGTTTCCTGCTACATTTCTGTGACCACTTTTGTGAATAGGGACCACATTCGCTCTTCTCTAGTCCCCAGGAACCACTCCCATCTCCAGAGATTTGTTGAATAAGTCTTTAATAGGACTCGCCAGAACCTCTCTGAGCTCCCTCAATATCCTGGGATGGATCCCATCCGGTCCCATCGCTTTGTTCAGTTTTTCAAGTTGTTCATAAACACTTTCCTCCGTGAACGGCGCAGAATCTACTCAATTTTCATGTGTTACTTTGCCAGACAATCTCAGTCCTTCACCAGATTTTTCTTCCATGAACACAGAACAGAAATAATTGTTTAGCACGTTTGCTTTTTCCTTATCACTCTCCACATATCAGTTCCCAGCATCTTTTAGTTTAGTAATTCCATTTTTCATCTTCCTCCTTTCACTAATATGTCTTTTGCCATTTGCTCATCTGCCTGCGCTTTCACCAGATGTATCTTTCTCTTTGCTTCTTTAAGTTTCACCTGGTAGTCCTTTCTGTATTCCTCTTCTTGGTTTTTTAAAAATATTTCAGAAACATATAGGAGAGAGAGAAACCATACACTCTCAAGGGAAATTGAGATATAAAGAAATAATATACTGTAAAAAGGAAATACAGAGATCTGTTGGTACTAATTACTTATAGCCTAGTTAATGGATATCAACAGTTATGTCTGGGGTCCTTGAGGCCGCCTTGCCTTCCAAAAAATATTGCAATTGATTTGGTTCATAAAAGACATATCTATTTGCCTGATAAGTAATACAGCATTTACAAGAAAAGCAAAGTTGAAAGGTAGCTCCTAAACTTAACACTGATTGACGATATGTCAAAAAATTTTTACGCCTAGACTGCGTCCATTTTGAAAGATCAGGAAAAATTGCTATTTTTGTCCATATCCAGCTGTTTATACCCGGACTTTCGGTCCTAGTACCTAGACATGGCACAACATTGAATGTCCAGAATAAAACTGGCTGTGATTGCCACTGGCTGAATATTGGGTCTTGTATATTTAAAAGATTCTAGCCTGCAATGCAAACTGTACTGACAGGTTTTTTTTTTTTCTTCATTTGGTAACAGATATCTACAAAAAGGACTTGCTGGCGACTTTACATCTTTTGGTTGCTATGGTGAAGCACTTTCACCCTGATATGGATATCCCTCCTAATGTGTGCGTGGAGGTATTGATAGTTGAGGTAATTATGATTTCCACGGCTTCTAGTCATTTCTGAAATATGAGAATTTAGCTGTCCTGTGCCCTGCTGCCTGACCTCTGAGGGTGAAGGAAGGGCTAATCTGTTCAGCTCATTAGGAAGCGAAGGTAACCACAACATCGTCTTCTGGGTTCTGTACTTTCAGCAATGTGGAGGATGACAGAAAACAGTCGATAAACAGTCTTTAGCAGGGCTGCCCAAGTCTGGTCCTCGAGATCTACTGGCAGGCCAGGTTTTCAGGATATCCACAATGAACATGTATGAGAGAGATTTGTATACCAAGAGCCAGTGCAAGGAAATCTCTATCATGCATATTCATTGTGAATATCCTGAAAACCTGGCCTGCCAGTAGATCTCGAGGACCAGACTTGGGCAGCCCTAGTCTATAGTAAACATGATTAGATCATTTTGACTGATACATTTCACAAAGATCTATGTTACCTATCGGCACTGCATTCAATTAAATTATATGCTGGAAACATTAGGCTCTTTTTAGATCTGAATTGATAATTATGCTCCCATTTGACCTTTTGCATTAAGCAGGATGTCAAATGAAAAATAAACATAATGAGAAGTGGTACATTAAATAAATAATGCAGCGTTTGATTTTATATTATTTTTACATTGGCATGACATTTCTATTCATTTTACTATTGAATAATTGTGCAGATGCCTTCATATTTAACCATATAAAATCCTGAACCTTGAAAATAAATTGCTGAAAAGCTATGACTGAAAAAAAAAACCCAACCCTTGAGAGGCGTTGTAAACACATACTTCACACAAGCTGAGCTAAAATTCAGTATTATACTGACAGATCTGCTAAGCGGCCCTGCTTCTGAAGGCTGGCCTTTTCCTGATGTCCAGATTTATTTTATAATTCTTCACTTTATCCACTTGAAATCGAACAGTTCACATATGAAAAGGCATCAGCTGGGGTCAGATGACTTGAAAAGATTTTCTGAATATTGTCCGGGGCCCACATAATTCCTGACAGCCAGCATTGGTCAGATTAACCCTGGATATTCAGAGAAAATGACTGGACAAGGGCCGGCACTGAATCCAGGGCTAATTGAACTAGCCACAGTAACGGCCTCTTTTACAAAGCCGCGCTAGCGGCTGCCCTGCGCTAACAGCCCCAAAGCCCATAGAGATTTAAAAGGCTTCGGGGCTGTTGCCGCGCGGCAGCCGCTAGCGTAGCTTTCTAAAAGAGGCAGTAAGTGTTTAAAAATAAGCTGACTGCTACTGACTGAATATTGGTCGGAATTTGTCTAAAGAAATATCAAGACAAAAAAATTGTGGGAAAAATAACCTTTGGGGCCTAACTACAGAAATTGTAACAAATTGCAAGGATTCAGAATAATATAATGTATATCAAAATACTGACTGTATAAATGCTTTTGAATATCAACCCTTTCATTTTACTTTGAGCTCTTTTTACTAAGCTGTTTTAGCACACGCTAAATATTAATGCATACTAAAACGTTAACGTGTCCATTATATTCTATGTACGCTAAAATGGCCAGTGCGCCTTAGTAAAAGGACCCCTTTATTTTATTCCCAAACAACATTTAATATACATCCGCATTCCCGTATTAATCTAATAGGTGTATTATAAAGACCTGGAAGCTATTATGTCACTTTTACCTATCAATTGGAAGCCTTCCAAATTTAAGGGCTCCTTTTACAAAGGTGCGCTAGCGGTTTTAGCGCATGCGCTAGCCGATTCCACCTCCTTTTAAGCAGGCGGTATTTTTTCAGCTAGCGCACGCTAACCTGGTGCGTGCTCTAAAAATGCTAGCCCACCTTTGTAAAAGGATCCCTAAGTTTCAATAAATGAAATACAGTTCCACATAGGTGACTTATAAATAAACTGAGCACCCATTGTATAAGCCCTAACGTGACTAACTGGGTTAGAAACTAATGGAGCGGGAGTCAAGAAAAGAGTGTTGGTGAATGGAATTCACTCTAAGAATAAGGGAATTCCCAGTGGTATACCATTGGGATCAGTGGCATAGTAAGGGTGGGGGGGCGGAGGGGCAGTCCACCCCAGGTGCCAGCACCTCTCCTCCTCTCTGCCCCCTCCCCCCTGCTGCGTGTGCCCCCTCCTCAGACCTTTTTAACTGTGGCACGAGCAGCGACGACCTTGCTGCTTGCACTGGCTTCACCATTTTCCCTGATGTCACTTCCAGGAGGAAGTGACATCAGAGAGAGCTCTGAAGCCAACACAGGCAGCAACTTCGTCGCTGCTCGCGTCTAAGTTAAAAAGGTACAGGGAAGAGGTGTGCGGGGTGGGGAAGAGGGAACTCTACCGCCCTGGGCGCCGGTCACCCTCGCTACGCCATTGATTGGGATCAGTCCATATTTGGTTCTTTTTAACATTTTTGTAAGTGATATTGCAGAAGGGCTGTTGGATAAGGTTTGCCTCTTTGTGGATGACATCCAATTTTGCAATAGGGTACACATCCTAGGTGTGGAAAACATGAAGAGGGATATAGTGAAACCTAAAGAATGGTCTAGAATCTGGCAGCTAAGATTTAATGTTCAAAAAAATGCAGGGTCATTCATTTAGGCATGAAAATCCAAGGGAGCAGTTGTAGTATGTATATGAAGAGAGGAGCTTCTGTGAATGAAAGAAAAGGACATGGAGGTGATCATCTGTGATGATTTTAACGTGGCTAAATGGTAGAAGTGATGGCAAAAGTTATAAGGATGCTTGGATGAATAGGGAGAGGAATAATAACCAATAGGGAAAAAGGAAGTGATAGTGCTTCTGTAGAAGTCCTTGGACAGACCCCATTTAGAATACTCTAACAATTCTTGAGACTCCACTTTCAAGAACTTATAAACAGGATGGAGTCAGTCCACAGAGCAGCTACCAAAATGGCCAACTGAAGACGGATCTAAATATGTATACTTTGGAAAAAAGGCGGGAGAGGGGAGATATGATATGTTTAAATATCTCAGTGGTATAAATACACAAAAGGTGAATCTTTCAATTGAAAAGAAGTTCTAGAATAGGGGGCATAGAATGAAGGTGAAAAGGGATAGACTCAGGAGTTATTTAAGGAAATATTTCCTAACACGGTAGGGGAGTAGAGGAGTGGCCTTATCACCCTGCGGTTGTGGGTTCAATCCCCACACCACTCCTTGTGACCCTGGGCAAATCACTTGACACTCCATTGCCCCAGGCACCACAGTTAGATTGTGAGACAGATAGGGAGAAATACCTAAAGTACCTGAATGTAAACCACTTTAAATAGAAGTGATATATAAGAAATGTAAATATTACTATTTTAAATAGGGAAGGTTATTGAAAGAATCTATGTTTTTGTGTTTTTATTGATTTTTATTGATTAGTCATTGGGTGGGAGGGTGGGGGAAAATGATTGTTCATGTATATTTATAAATGAATGTGCTTTTATTGACTTATTATATGGATACATATTTGTTTTTGCACTCTTGATGTTTGGAAAATCAATAAAGAATTTCAAAAAAAAAAAAAGTAAATAAATGGCCTCCCAGTGGAGGTGGTGGAGATGACAACTGTATCTGAATTTAAGAAAGCATGGGACAAGCACAAAAGATCTCTAATGGAGAGGAAGGGTGTGTAGAATTCAGCAATTGGTTTGATGGGAAGACTTGATAAGTCATAGGGTTTTTTTCTGCCATCATTGTCTATAGCTTCTGACCACTTCTGACAAGGGTGGGATGTCAACTAGTTACCTGCAATGAAAGGGTTTTCTCTGTCGTCAAACCAGAGCCATCCAGTTATTTATGATGTAAACTACGCTTGCAGGACCTTTTGTTTTCTTGGATATGTGACACAAAATACATTTTCCCAATTTTATAGCCTACCAAAAAAGGAATAAAGACAGAAAAAGTATTTGAATTCATCACAGAGGGCAGGTAAGAAAATATATCTATAATATCTATTTATACATCTATCTATCTATCTACACACACAAAAGGCATGCTTGTCTTTTTTAATGTTTGGCAATAAACAAATAGTTACAATTTTTCTTTATAAAATACTATACTCTATAGGCCTGATCATATAACATAAGCCTATTTATTAAGGCAATATATACAAGATTTGTAGTTTCTGCTGCTTACATGTATGCAGCCCAAAGTGATGCTGCTCTGTTTTCAGCAGGAAGACAGGTTTGAGAACTACTGTGTTTCCCTGAATATAAGTCACTGTCTTATATTAATTTGGGGCCCATAAAAGGCACTAGGTCTTATTTTCAGATAGGTCTTATTTTTTGTCATTACAATGATCATCTCTTCCTTCCTCTCTTCCACCTCCAATTCTTCCTATTTCCTTTCTCTCCCCCACATGTGCAGCATCTTTCCTCCCCTCTCACCCATCCCCTTGTGCAGTATCTCCCTACCTCCCATCCCCCTGTGCTGCAGAACCCTTGCAGCTTCTATCCCCCCTTCCTCCCATCCCCTGTGTAGCATCTTTCGATCCCCCCCACTGCCCGCCACCGCACACCCCCACCCCATCCCTGTGCATGCACGGATGCAACGCGGTGATATCACACGCATGAGGGGTGGGGGTGGGGAGGGGAGTAGAGGTCTGCCCCGACCCCTTCCTATACCACTGTGTGGCAAGCACTTGAGTCAGACATAGGGCTGGTATAAATATTTATGCCTAGATTCCATAGATACATTTGTAACTAATACAATTCTATCATTTACAATTACAGTTTTTTTTCATAGTTCGGAAAACACCACGAAATTCATGAGGTTTTCATAATAAGGAGAACTAGGCAGACCCTAGAATGCACAAATATAACAAGAAAATGATCTTCAGTGCATCAACCCCAAATATTTGTTAAATACAAAAAGCTGTCCTAGATTGATCTGGTTAACTATGCAGGTGCTAGCACTGAATATTGTCGGCACTCCCATTACTGCTGGCTCTTCCCGAACTCTGCCCTGTGTACTTATTTATTCGATTTTTTTAGCCTGTCCTGCCAAAGGAGTTCAGAATAGGTTACAAATCAGGTACTCTAGCGTTTTTCCCTATCTGTCCTGGTGGGCTTCAAAATCTAATGTACCTGGGGCAGTGGAGGATTAAGTGACTTGCCCCAGGGTCACAAGGAGCAGCGCAGGGTTTGAACCCCAGAACTTTGGGGTGCTGAGGCTGTAGCTTGAACCACTATGCCACGCTCTCCTTCCACTGCACCGGACCTGCTCACTTTTGACATGGCCGTTTTGTGCCAATATTCTAGGACACTGACTGGTTAAGTGCCGCGGAATATCATTGAGTAGGCAGTCACAGGCAATTTAAGCAGGCAGGAACCTGCTTAAATCACTTTGAATATTGGGTGGTCCAATAACACTGAAAAATTGTCTCTGCCATTTCTAAAAAAATAAGAGTGCTACATGACTAACATGATTTTACTGACATCTACTTGCCAGTCAATGTCTGTTATCTTGTTCTTCTAAAACATTAGAAGGCAGCCAGCAGGCAATAAAAGTAGCTTGAATGGATATAAGGTAGCTTAACTAAAGTGTATACTCTATCTTTGGCTTGACACTCTTTCTGTTGGCCTGCGTGTCACTATAATACTTTAATCTTCATTTTTCTAACCTAGAAGCTGAAGAATGGACTATAGAAAAGGCTGCAAAAGAGCTCATTGTTGGGCTAAATAAAAAAGCTCTCCACTGAGCTACAGACAAAGAAGATCTTTACCGTACCCTGTCATAAACGGAATGCTGTGTTCTTCTCTGATGCAGTTATAAAAATAAAGCACTACAATAAGTGTTACAAGCAAATTCATGTGTTATTTTAACTGAATTCGTTTGAAACTTGAACTCTGCCATTTTATCTCACCACAAAGAATTTCTCTAACTCAATAGCTCTCAAATTGTGTGCCATGACATAGTGGTGTACCATGAGAGATTCTAGAATTTTACTTTATTTTTAAAAATTCCCTTCATAAGTATGAATGTGTGTCATGTACGCAAGAGTCTGTCAATATTATGAGCGTCTGAGGGCATAAGGATACAACCGCACAGACAAGCATCATTCTTTGATGTGATTGGTCCTTGAAAACTAATGGCAAGTAATTTTATTTTTATTTTTTTATGCAGTAGTTAACCTAACTTGAGCAACAAAGCATGGATTTTCAGCTCTGACAGAAAAAAAAGAGAGCGACTGCAGATGGTAGATGATGAAATGCATGTTTGCTTGTCAACTATTGAGCTGTGTTTTGAGTTAATTTGAGCTCAAAAACAAGCACATCCATTGCATTGATTAGCAATTCTATTCTATCTACTTTAGTTTCACCATTGTTACAATTACCCATAGCTTAAAGAACTTTAAATAAATGGGGGTGCATTCTGGAGGAATGGCAGCTTGAATTTGAGCTCTGGCAAAACAATGCTAAAAAATTGAGAATGCGCTTTCTAATTTCTATATAAATCAGCCTGTGAATCACTCAACAGTGTGCTAAGCACATAATACCTTCTGAGATTGCAGATGTCTGCGACTAAGAGTGGTAAGAGATTGAAAATTAATCCTTCCTCGCCTTCGAAGCAGCCAGGCCCTAAACCTGATGACGCTCAGACGACTACTATTTTAGATGAGGTTCGTGTTATGAAGGATATGATCTCCGAGACTAATATCAACATTGAGGATATCAAATAAGATATATCTA
This sequence comes from Geotrypetes seraphini, assembly GCF_902459505.1. Lineage (NCBI taxonomy): Eukaryota > Metazoa > Chordata > Amphibia > Gymnophiona > Dermophiidae > Geotrypetes > Geotrypetes seraphini. The sequence continues at coordinate 61,515,056 of NC_047090.1, read as the reverse complement.
CAATGAAAACTGATATCCTCCATTTCCGCACTAGAGTGGAATCGTTAGAGATCAAACAATGCGCCACGGAGGAAAATGTCAAAGATCTGCAGCACCATTTTAAACGCGTGGTGCAATTGGAAAAAGATCTTGACGAGGCTGACAACAGGGCTCGTAAGAGGAACATTCGGCTACTTGGGCTACTAGAAGGTAGGGAAGGACAGCACTTAATTACCTTCTTGCATGATACTATTCCTACTCTCCTGAATATCACCTTTTCTCAGCCACTCGAGATAGAATCGGCTAATCGTGTCAATACGCAGCAGTCACCTCATGACAACTACCCGAGACCGATTATTATGAGCCTTCTTCACTTTAATTAGACCATCGAGATCATGCAAAAAGCCAAGCTGAAGGCTCCCTTGAAGTTTGAGGGCTGTAATTTGATGTTCGTTCCAGATCTGAGCAAGGCCTCAGTGCGTTTGAGGAAGCAGCTATTGGAGTACAGAACTCGACTTAAGGACTTGAACGCTTGTTTTGGGATGTTCTACCCAGCGCGATTGCGGGTTACCATTCAGAATCGCAGCAAAGATTTTACTGACCCTAACCTTTTGGGTGATTTTCTGGAATCTATCTCACCCAGCTCTATTGATGCTACCTGAATTTTATCTGATTATTTTTTTTCTCTAATGATACATGTTATATTGATGAGTAAGCTAATTGCTTTCACTATACATCTCTGCTACTCACTTCTTCTCAGTTTTTTGATACTGATTATTGCCTTTCACTGATATAATTGCATGCTTGTTATAGTTTTTCAATCTTGCACTTTATTTCTGCTTGTTGATTAATTTCGTGGATAAAACTGGCTGGTATATTCTATTACAAGGACCTGATTCCTGTCTTTATCTTATTGCATATTTCTGCCATTTACCCATATTGATGAGAAATACGGTTTTACTAATTGCTATTTCTTTCCCCTTATATATTATTTTGCCGTGTCCTCAGCTTCTCTCCTTTCGTTTCTGTTTTTATGTTTGTGCATCCACCAACTGTTCTGATGGGGTTCTTCTCACCACTCTATATTCTGTTGGGGTTCTTCTCACCACTCTATGAGCCTTACACCTTTCTATATATATTTTTTCAGGAAAATGCAATTGTTTCTGTTAACTGTTAAACAACTCTTTGATACTTATATACTGCAGCGTGTTCACTATAACCGCATTTCAAATTAGCTGTGTTTTGCTGGTGTTCATTTATTCTTGTTGTTTCTCTTCCTCACTAACTGTTGGTCTTCTCTTTATGCACAATGTTCTTTTTTTGTTGTATAAAGAGTTCTTGTTATATGGAAGTGTATATGTTTTACCATTTTACAGTACAGTGCATGTCTTTATTGCTGTTATGCCTTTAAATTATATTTCACTTAATGTGAAAGGTTTGAACAACCCTTAAAGCAGGCTAAAATTATTCAATACCTTAACCATTTTCAACTTGATATAGCACTACTGCAAGAAACACATCTTAATGTGGCTGAGGCTTCCAAATGTACTTTTCATGGGCTTTACCTCCCTTTTCTAACCAGCTAAAGATAGAAAAAAATGGTGTTATCACTCTCATTAGGAGAAACCCAGACCTGACTGTACTTGATCAATCCAAAGTGACACTGAGGGTAGATGGGTGAGAACTGCTATTTGCAACAACCAAACTAAACTGACTGTATTTAACATTTATGCTCCAAACGATTGCCCTGAATTTTTTCACAACCTGGCTAATTCAATAGCTCTTGAAGGCATCATGTCTATTATCCTTGGGGATGATTTCAATCTTGCTTTGGACCCAGACTTGGATTGAAAATCGTCAGCTGCTCATAAACCTATCAAAGCTTGGTTGGCACTATAAGATATAATTCAACAACTGAACCTCTGTGACCTCTGGAGGATTCTACACCAAAAAAACATATAAATATACTTTTTTCTCAGCCGCACATTCTTCCTTCTCAAGAAAGATTTCTTCCTAATTTCATCACCATTGCTGCCCTGGATATCATCTACAGACATACATCCCATAACTTTGTCTGATCATGCCCTGATCAGCATGAAGATTAAAAACATTGATTTACCACCTATGAGACCCTGTTGGAGATTTGACTCTACATTGCTGGAAGATCCTGAGTTTATAGATTATATCACTGTTCACATTGTCACAAACCTGGCACTGAAGTTAGGTTTGTGCCAGGAAAAAGACAAAAACCCCTAAACTGTAGGAGAGCTGATCAATGTGGCAGCCCTTCCAGCAGCAGACAGCAAGACTCTAGCCCTTATGAGAGTGCCCTTATGATTGTGCCCTTATGATTGTGGGGCCAGTATTGGCAGCTTTAATTGTGGATTCAGCAATTCCCCCTCTCCACCAGTTAATTGAAGCTGGTTGGAGAGGCCTGATTGAAGCTAGGCAACTACAGTGTGCTTTATTGAAGGCAATGAACTTTTATGATTGACTGCTACAAAGACTGTGCTAGTCTATGTGCTCCTGTTTTTGCAGTTGTTCTTTTCGTTTGTGAACAAGCTGATTAAGGACTGTAATACTTACCTGAGGAAAGGCTGAGTGCAGTCTCATGTAGGACTAAGTCCTGTTTGCATTTGTTTCTTTTGTTTTGCCTTTACCTTTGAAGCATTAGCCACCTGGCTGAAGGAAGCTGGGTTAGGCATTAAAGACTTATTATTTTGAGGAGAACCAGGCTGCTCTGAACTTTATTTTGGCTCCTCATATTAGCACCAGCAGGGCCTTCAACTCGTGAAGGCACGCCAGGGACTGTGTTTTGCACACCTCCCGGTAGCCATTCTGACTACTCGGTACAGGGGGTGCGACAACGTACAAGAGTTTTTTAATTTCAATGCTGTGGATCAAACCAATTGGACAACGCTGTGGGACTCATTCAAGGCTTTCCTTAGAGGCATAATCATCTCTTACAAATCTCAATGTAACAAACTTGCGAAACATGAAATTTCGGAGCTGGAATCTCGGATCCAATCACTTGAAGCTGCCTACTGTTCTAATCAGTCTGACGCTACTACTTTGGAACACCTGAGAAATGCCAGACTCCAATATAACACTCTACTAGCCAATTAAGCTGGTAAAAATTTATTTATGAAAGAGGAGACCTATTATGCTGAACATGATAATACTGATCACCTATTGGCCAATTATTTGAAAGCACAATCTGAGCGTACCTACATAACATCCATAACATCTAAAGATGACCAAACGATAATTGACAGATCTGCTATTCTGGATAGATTTCATGAATATTATGCTGAATTATATACCTCACAAACTACTAACTTGAACAATATTGATTAATTCCTTTGCAAACTTGATGGACCGAAGATTGATGCTACTAATAATGATGACTTTTGCTCAACTATCACGATATCTGAAACAGCTGATGCTTTATCTGATATGGCTAAACACAAAACACCTGGCCCAGATGGGTTTCCAGTGGAGTTCTTGAGGGGGTCCAGAGAAGAGCGACGAAAATGGTAAGAGGTATGGAAAACCTTTCATATGCCGACAGGCTAGAACAGCTGGGGCTGTTCTCCCTGGAAAAGAGGAGACTTAGAGGAGACATGATACAAACTTTCAAGATCCTGAAAGGCATAGATAAGGTAGACAGGGACAGATTCTTCAGACTGTGGGGAACAACAAGTACAAGGGGGCACTCGGAGAAACTGAAAGGGGATAGGTTTAGAACCAATGCCAGGAAGTTCTTCTTCACCCAGAGAGTGGTGGACACATGGAACGCACTCCCGGAGGTAGTGGTGGGGCAGAAGACACTACAGGGATTCAAAGAAGGTTTGGATAAATTCTTGAAGGAAAAGGGGATTGAGGGATACAGATAGAAGTAAGGATAGGTTTTTTTAGGGCAGGGAACACTTGACAGGTCATGGACCTGATGGGCCGCCGCGGGTGCGGACCGCTGGGTGCGATGGACCTCTGGTCTGATCCCGGTGGAGGCAACTTCTTATGTTCTTATGTTCTATTTATCCTTCCATTCACTTCTGCTTCCTAAACTGGTGGAACTCTATTCCTATTTGATTCAATCGCAGGCGGTTTATGGCACTTTCACTGAGGCTGTGATAGTGGTCCTACCTAAACCTAGCAAAGATAAACAACAAGTACAAAGCTATAAGCCATTATCCATGATAAATATGGACGCCAAATTATATGCGAAAATTCTCGCTATGAGGTTACAAAAATTACTACACAAATTAATATCTAATGAACAGACTGGGTTCATGCATGGTCGCTTATCACATGACAATACGAGACTCTTCTTCAATAGTCTTCATCATGTGGATGCTTCAGATACACCGCAAATTGCAATTGGATTGGACGCCGAAAAGGCGTTTGACAGGATTGAGTGGACTTTCCTCTTTCAAGCCCTGCGTTACTTTGGATTCTCTCAATCTGCTATTAATATGATCAAAGTTTTATATACCTCTCCATCCACCAAAATCCTCATTAATAACCAACTATCAGCGCCTTTTCATCCCAGTCGAGGTACCCAACAAGGGTGTCCATTGTCATCTTTACTTATCAACTTTGCATTAGAACCTCTGCTCCTGACCATCAGAAATAATACTAACATCCTTGGAATTATAGTTGACTCTCTCACCGTCAAGTACTCTGCCTATGCGGATGATATCCTTCTCTACACTACTCCTGCTTCATTGCCACATATACACGACTATGCTACTGTCTCTAGATACAAACTTAATCAATCAAAATCTGAAATAATGCCTCTCAACCATCCTGAGGTTAAATATGAAGTTGAACGTTTCCATTTCATCTGGTCGGATACTACCCTGAAATATCTGGGCATTTTCTTCGCTCCGACGATCACATAAACTTTATTGTTGAATGCATCCAAACTAACATCTATGGTTAAAGATCTCATATCTCGTTGGTCCCCATTACACCTCTCCTGGTGGGGACGGCTGAGCACAATAAAGATGATGTAGCTCCAAAAATTAATTATTTCTTAAACATGATCCCAATCTTATTTCCGAACTCCTTCTACTCAAACATTGAAAAACAACTCACTGCCTTCTTGTGGTGTTCTAAACCCCCCCGCATTTCATTAAATAAATTGAAGGATAATAAAGACTGTGGTGGAATAAATTTTCCTGACTTCCGTAATTATCACTCAGCTTATATCATGCAACAAACCTCATATTGGTTTGCTCTTGTATCCTCTAACTACTTGCCAATGTGGCTCTTATGGGAATCCAAGTGTTTTATAGGTCAACCTCTTCACCTACTGCCAATTCAACATTTAAGCAAATTTATAAATCCCTTTATTCATAGTGCAAAACAAACCGTTGACACGGTTAAAAAATTTCTCTATCACTCTTGGTCTCATACTATGTTTGCTCCTCTTTGGAACAATCCTAATTTTTGAATAAATAATGAACTCTTATGTTGGAAAGAATGGCAAACCTTTGGCATATGGACGGTGCAAGACCTCAGGGATGACTCCTCTTGGTTGTCCTTTGAACAACTTAGTCAACAACATCCTCGCTCCAATACTCAACACTTCAAATGGATGCAGCTTGTCCATTGTTTATCTACTTTTATGCGCAAGACACAGCTGTCTGCAGCATAACCTAGCATACTGACTTTGATATCCAAGCTTATGGTACCACTGGATGTGCATCAAAATGGTACAAATGGAACAGTTTCATCAACCTACACGCAAGGAACATACAAGAGAATTTGATCTTCAAATTCCGCAATCCTCCTTCTCATGGACGCAAGCATGGCTTTCTTTGTTGCGCACCTGTAGCTCATCCTCTTTGAAACAATCAGTGAACTGTACTTTGTTCTACATAGAGCGGTTTGGACTCCACATAAAATAACTCACTTTAAGACAACTGAGTCTGGAAACTGCTGGTCCTGTTCTAAAGAAAAGGGCACCTTTATTCATCAACTATTCCACTGCAAAATGGTATGTCCTTTTTGGCAATCAGTATGGAAATTTCTACAGAATTTGTTTGGTATTACTGAATCACTCACTCCTGCGGTTGTTATACTATGTAGCAACAGCCTCATGCAGTCATTGTTGCCTGGAGAGAGAGAGAAGGGAGCAGGCGAGGCGCTAAGGAAGCGGAGAGCGGAGAGGCGAGGCGCCGGAGAAGAAGAAGGGAACAACGGGGTAGTGGTGAGAGTAGCTCTGCCCACCCCTGTCAGTTTGTTAATGGCCCCCACGATATATGGTGGTAGGGGTTAAGTGAAAGGCGTACTGACGAACGCTGGTCCCAGATTCAGTTCTCTCACTGAAGTTTCACCAGGAAGTAGAATAATAGGCACAGCCAGAGGTGATTGCATAAAGAATATATTATAGAAATAGGCTTACAGAAAAGCAATATTTATAAGCATTACAATTAAGCCTTACAATTAAGCAGAGAGCAAAGCAGTTTCCCTGCTTTACATAGTCTAGAAACAAAGAGAGACATAGAAGCTTGCAGTTCTAGGAAGAGCCAGAGAGAGAGAAAAGGGGGATGGTCTAAGCTTCGTGTTCCATAGATAAAGGGAAGGATAGACAGAGAGAGGGAGAGCCAAGACAGAACCAGAGTGCCAAGCCAAGAGCCAAGAGATAGCTAGATAGAAAGAGAGATAGATTGATAGAGCAGAGAGCAGGCTTTTATACCTTGGAATCTTATTCTGAATAAAGAAATTATTGTATCTCCCAGTATCTTTCTGTTTAGAATTTGTAAACTGTTTGAAACAATGGTTAATTTAATTGCTAAGGAGGGTGTGATACTTGCAAGCATGGTGATGGGATTAGCCTCTGGCTTCTTTGTCCCATTCAAGCAGGCCATTGTTCTAAGCACCCTCTTAATCAGACATTAACACCTTTTAGCTAGTCATGATTCAATCAGGGCTACTTAAAACATATCAGGGATACTTAAAACAGTTTCCCTGTCCTCAGGGTCTATCTGCATTCCCATGCCAGAGTCAGATTGATATAATTTTCCCATAGGCCTCGCTGACATAAGTAATGCCAACTAAAAATGCTGAATGGTAGCGATAGCTAGGCTGACAACCCTACCATGTCAGCAGCTAGCGACCGGCTCCTCCGTAAAAGGAGGCAAGCCAACAGTCGCAGCTACACTGCACGAGGCAGGAGAAGGGAGCAGGCGAGGTACTAAGGAAGCGGAGAGGCACCGAAGGAGAAGGGAACAACGGGGTAACGGCGAGAGTAGCTCCGCCCACCCCCCACCACGTCAGCAGCTAGCCTTTGCTAGATATTACTTCACCCCCTTACTAAATGGTATTGTATTAGGTCTTTTTGGGTTGTTTCACTCTTAGTCACACTTTGTCATTTCTAGATGCCTATATTATTGTATTGTGGAGACATGCTTTTACACTTGTCGCTGTACCTTTCTGTTTGTTGTATTTGCACTTCCATATTGTTTTTTCTCTTTTGATACTATGATGTTGTACACTGCTCCTTTTTGTACATTCTTATAAAACAATAAAACTTATTGAACTTAAAAAGAACTTTGAATAAATAACTCTCAAATTTAATTTTTGTTGATTTTGCAATTTTATAATTTCAATTATAATGTGATTTGAAAAACATTTGCTTCGTTTAGTGTGCCAAAGTCAAAAAAATTTGGGAGACACTGCTCTAACTCATCATATTTGTTTCTTTCAGAGAGAACTTAGACCATCCATCATCAAGTAAGTAATCTACAATCTCTAGACTTGAGAGTAATTCTATTACATGGCATTCAATGAAAAGATTTCCACCATAAGGAGCTCTTTCCCCTCAGCAGTCTCTTACAATTCTCTTCCTCCCAATGACTCAAACCCTATCCCAGCGGATAGATCCTGGACGACATTTGAACCCATATCTGAACCCCAGATCTCTAAACTCTTCCTCAGACTGAAATCCTGCAAATGCATCTTAGATCCTTTCCCATCCCACCTTTATGAAAACATTCCTGCACAGGCCATCTCCTCCCTTACGAGACTCATTAACTCTGCTCTACTATCAGGCTTGTTCTCCACAAAAATGGGCCACATTGCCTTGTCACCTATTCTGAAAAAAACCGATCTCGACCCCTCCCTACCATCAAACTACCATCCCATAGCAAATATCCCTCTACTTACCAAACTTCTAGAAACCATAGTTGCTACCCAGCTCTCCTCCTATCTCGAGAGATTCTCCATTCTTCACCCCTACCAACATGGCTTCAGACCCTGCTTTAGCACTGAATCCCTCCTAGTTTCCCTAATTTCAAAGGTACAACAACTACACTCACGTAACAAATTCGCTGTCCTATTACAATTCGATCTTTCCGCTGCTTTTGATGTCGTCCACCACGACATACTACTTTACCAACTTTCCGAGATTGGAATCGACTCCACCGTCCTAATGTGGTTCTCAAACTTCTTACGCTCCCGTTCCTACACCGTCAACACAAATGGCACCATGTCCACTCCTTGGACTCCATCTTGCGGTGTCCCTCAAGGATCACCCCTTTCCCCTATTCTCTTTAACATCTACATGTCCTCCCTGAAACTCTTTCAACTATCCCCCCTGGAAACAATCTACACTTATGCAGATGACATCCTTGTCCTCCTTGAGACTGACCAGAACCTCACCAACCTCCACGAAAACATTACAGCTTGCATAATGAGACTCCGTGCCTGGTCCCTCTCGGTACAGATGAAACTAAACGAATCTAAAACAAAACTACTCTGGAGGGGGGTCACGTGATGCACTCATCCTGATCAGACGTGTTTGAGTACCTCTCCCGAACTCTGGGCTGATTTTTAGCCATATCCCGCTATATATCTGCATTTCCAGCCTGTTTTCTTTGGCTACCGGTTAGGGCAGGGTCTTGGCTGCTCGTCTGTATCAATTCTGGCAGGGGCGCTTCGTTATGCCGGCCAGAGTCCAGAGGTCTACTAAAGTTGTAAGAGGCCCTGCTACACCAGCTAAGATGGCGGATAATACTTCATCTGACCGCATGCAGCTCACCCCTACCATCATGCTGCAGGCGGATGCAATCGAGGAGCTGAAAAAACACCTTACAACCTTCTTGGACGACAAGCTAACGCGCCTGCAATCCACGGTTGACGGTTTAAAAGATTCGGTGGAGCGGCAGACCACTCGCCTGCAACACGTGGAGGACAGGGACTCGGAGCAGGATGATCGCACGGTGGCTCTGGAGGCGGGAGTCCGTGCCCTGGAGGAGAAGTGCCGCAAACTGGAGGATCGGGCTGAAGATATTGAGAACAGGAGCCGTAGAAATAACATACGGCTTATCGGACTTCCAGAATCGATATCAGGTGCGAGTTTGCATGACCTGGTCTCCACGTGGCTGCCTAGGGAGCTGGAGATGGATAATGGAGATTCGCCCCTCCTGGTTGAGCGAGTGCATCGGATCGGAGCCTACAGGGAGGGAGAACGGAAGCCGAGGCCGGTCATTGCCCGTATTCTTAATTTCGCTGACAAGACTAAGCTTATGCTTCAATATAAAGCGAAAGGTACAGTCTCGTATGAAGGCCAGCGGCTTCTCCTGTTCCAGGATTACTCCCCTCGGGTCTCTGAGCAGCGCCGTGCTATGGCTCCGTATTGCACGCAGCTCCACACGAAACAGCTGCGTTTTGCCTTGCAATACCCGGCAAAACTGAGGGTCCACCATGCCAACAAATCGCACTATTTTAACACCCCGGCGGAGATTAGAGCCTTTCTAGAGAGCTTGCCAGACTGAGTATCCAGCACTTGCCTGTACTTTACCTTTCCAGTCTGCACGGCATCGGAGACTCGATCCAGCTCTGTGCCTTGTGAGGATGATACCCTGCTGCAACATTGCTGCTCTGGACTTTTTGTGATGCTCACCTTTTTGATTTGGCTTTTTTCCTCTCTTTCCCTCTCTGCTATATTGTTTGGGGACCTTTGGGATCCGGGGAGGACCTGTTGTCTCTAGTTGGGAGTGTGAGCTGGTGAATCTTGGGCTCTAGACCGAGTGGAAATGGTCTCGGGGTCCTGTCCTTTATTTTTCCTATTACTTTTACTATCCTGCTCATGTGATTCTTCTTGCTAGGAGGGGGCTAGAGGCTATGTGCCCCTTTTGTGAGCCTGCTTCTGCTCGTTGCTGCCGTCATGGCTTCGGTTCTCAGCCGGGCAGTGCGTGGGGCGCGTGCTGTTGAGTCCCCTTCGCTTTTCGCTTTTCTGATTTCCTCCTTATCTGGGTTTTTGCTTGCTGTATCTAGCGTCTTCTCACTTTTCTATCCTGACCCTTGGGGTGGGTAGGAGGGGGGTTCTGGGTCTGGGGTGGATTGTCTGGGTAGGCTGGGGTAGCCGTTCGCTGGCTCCAGTGGGTCTCTGGGAGATGGTACTGTGAATTACCTGTGTTTTGTTCCAATCTTACTGTGTATTTCTTTCATGCTTTCACTGGGTTGCCCCCTGATGGGATGCTGTTTTTGGGACTGCTGGGCTTTTCATCGGGGCATGAGGGGATTTCTTTTCACGTATGTCTTGGAGGTAGGGGCTTTCGGGTTTGTTGGGAGTACTGCATTGGTGGGTAGGAGTTTGTGGGCAGGGGTCTGGTAGCTCTATAGAGTGGGTATAGACTGGGGTGTTATGGGGTGGGGTATGGAGTCCAGGTTTGGTTAGCGGGATATCCTTTTCTGCCAGATATCGGCTGAGGGTAAGGGAGGGGGGAGGGGTGGTTGTGTGCAGAAAGTTTTCCGTGGGATTGGGGTATTGGAGAGTCAGGGGAGGACTTTCCGGGAGTAGGGCGTGCGGTGGGTAGGGGGGGTAGGATGTGTGTTGTATGGCTGTGGATGCTTGTCGGGGGGGGTGTGAATGGGGGGGGTGGGGTGGTGATTAAGGGTCGTGATGACTGGGAGGCCGGAGGGGCTGCGGGACGTCTGTTTTTCTCTGGAGCCGGGCTTGGCTGGGAGGTCCGGTTTCTGACATGCTTTTCTTTCGGTGCACATAGATTGCTATGGTGGCTTTTTCTGCTCAGTAGTTATGGTTAACTTAACTGTAGTTACTCTGAATGTAGATGGTATACACTCTCCAGTTAAACGCAAAAAAATCCTCACTTGGCTTCGGCAACACCACGTTGACGTAGCTTTCCTGCAGGAAACACACCTGACGGGTACTGAACATGAGAAACTACGGAGAGAATGGGTGGGGGATGTGAGTTACTCCGCTTACAATGGTAGGCAGAGAGGGGTGGCCGTTTTACTGCATAAACACTTACCATTCCAAACTCATAAGATTATTTCAGATAGAGATGGCCGATATGTCATTGTGGTGGGAGAGGTCTGGGGTTCTCAACTCCTCTTCTGCAACCTATATGCCCCAAATGTTTATAGTCATAGTTTTTTTTCTGGGCTGCTGGGAATTCTAGCTCAATATCCCACTTATCAATTGATTGTGGGGGGGGATTTTAATATTACTGCTGATTCGACCTTGGATTGCTCTCCTGCCAAGCCGCGGCCTAGACACTATGCTCGCATGGGGGTGAATTTTTTATGTGCTCAGCTGGAGGTAGTGGACGCTTGGAGAACTCTTCATCCATTTGATAGGGAATATACCTTTTACTCTAACCCTCATTCTGCGTATTCCCGTTTGGATTACATGCTGGTGTCCACCACTTTTTTCGCCTGCGTGGATAGGGTTACTGTTGAAGATGTCCCCTTCTCTGACCATTCGGCGGTGGTGCTTACTCTAGGGATCACGGGCCAGAAGGGGGATAGAACTTGGCGGTTCCCGGCGGCTTTGTACTCGGACCGAGATTTTGGACTCTATTTGCGGACCCATTGGCTGGAGTATATTGCGCATAATGATACCCCTGACGTGGACCCCGAGGTGTTCTGGGACGCTTCTAAAGCGGTGCTGCGGGGCCATATTATTCAATATGTGGCCACTAAAAGGAAACAGCAGGGAGAGAAACTTCTTGCTCTCACGGACCGCTTGGCGGTGTTACGTGCCCGTCACCGGACGTCCTTGACGGCGTCGGATGGACAACAGATCAAATTGTTACGCCGTCAGATCAATGAGATATTGGACTATCGGGCTCGTCAGAATCTTTATTATCAGAGGTTTCGGCTTTATCGGTGGGGAGGTAAGGCGGGTAAACTGCTTGCGAACCTGGTTCGGCCTTATCGGAAGAAACAAATCATCAGGCAGGTGAAGAATGCTAGGGGGGATAGCGTTACGCAGGAAGCCCAAATCCAGGAACAGTTTGTGGCTTTTTATAGCGCTCTTTATGCGCGAAGGGATTTTACGGAGGCGGACCGCGATGCCTTTTTCCGGGATATTTGTCTCCCACGGATCTCCGTTACTCAGGCTGAACACCTGAGTGCCCCTATCTCTCTAGAGGAAGTTCGTTTAGGGATCCGAAAGTTGAAGCTTACTAAGTCTCCGGGGCCGGATGGTTTCGGTCCGGAATATTACAAACTCTTGCCTGATCTTCTGGCGCAGCCCTTGGGGAATTTCTTTAACTTTTTAGCTGCGTCTACCTCTGGTCTCCGGAGTAACCTAGCCCACATCACCCTGCTCCCTAAACCCGGAAAGGATCTTACCCAGGTAGGATCATACCGTCCGATTTCGTTGCTGAATCAAGATGTTAAATTGTTGGCTTCCATCCTGGCAGCACGACTGAATATGGTCTTGCCCCAGCTTGTCGCGGATGATCAGGTTGGATTTGTACCCCAACGGTATGCTTCTATGAATCTCCTTAAGGCTTTGACGGCGATCCACGAACATCGCGATGGAGGGGGCACTTCTGCTATCGTTGGGTTAGACATGGAGAAAGCCTTTGACAGTATTTCGTGGCAGTATCTCTTTTGGGTGCTTCGGGAGTATGGCATGGACGGGAACTTCCTTATGTGGATTCAGGGCTTGTATACCTTGCCGCAGGCCAGACTTATCATTAATGGAGGCCTTTCGTCTCCCTTCTCACTATGTAGGGGCACGCGTCAGGGATGCCCCCTTTCCCCTCTTCTGTTTGTCTTGGCACTGGAGCCGCTCGCCATTAAGATCCGTAATACTCCGTTGTTGCGGGGAATCCAGATAGGGAGCATGGAGTGCCGTATCACGTTGTTTGCGGATGACATTTTATTATTTTTGGATCAGGCGCCCCTTCATTTGCCGGTGGCGTTGCGTTTGGTAGCGGAGTTTGGTGTACTGTCGGGTCTCCAAGTAAATTGTGCTAAGTCCGAGCTTCTTCCTCTATCTGGCCTGGGTCCTGAACCTTGGCATGCTAATTTGCAAATACCGCCGGTGCGGAAGCCGATGAGATATCTAGGTATTTATCTTCATACTGATCCTCGGGTTATGTACAGAAGTAACGTGCTAGCTGCTATTGATAAAGTTCAAAACTTGTGCTCTGCCTGGCGAGATCTCCCATTGACCCTGTTGGGGAGGGCGGCTTTGATTAAAATGATCCTCCTACCCAAATTGCTGTACCCTTTACAAACAGTGCCTTTTTGGGTGCTGCAGCGAGATGTGGGGCGGCTACGGTCCATTTTTACCTCGTTTCTATGGCGCCAGAAGGCCGCGAGGATAGCTTATGTGAAATTGACTCTTGCTAAAGGGGAGGGGGGCTTGAGCCTCCCGGACATCCGTGCGTATAATGTGGCGGCTCTCTTGCGTTTTGTACATGAGGGGGTGACTGGAGTGGCTCGTTTTTCTCCGTCTGGTTGGCTGACTGGGTGGTGCGCACCCTACACTTTTATCAATCTTCTCCATGTGTCTTCGAGTAAGGCGGGGGGCGGAGTGTTGCCTTCTAAGTTGCGGTTCTTGCGACCCTTCCGTTTGGCCTGGCAGTGGTGGCGTAGATTACAGGACAGGTCTCCGATTGCCTCCCCTTTTTTGCAGCTTCAGGGTAATCCTGGCTTCCCACCGGGTCTCGGCCATTCGCCATTCGTCTCCTGGGCATCTAGAGGGGTCTCTAACCTATCTTTTCTGATTGCGGCCGATACGGGTACTTGTGTCTCGTTTGCTTCTATTCGGGAACGATGGGGCATCCCTAACCAGCAATTTTTTGCTTATTTACAGGCCCGGCACTATTGCCAGACTTTGCATCAACAGTTTGGAGCGGATTGGCTGTGTGGCTCTTTGGATGCTTACCTACTTAATATCTCGGCTTCTCAGAGCTCCCTGTCGGTATGGTACAGGGCGATTCGATCTGTAGCCTCCCAGGACCATTTAGCTGCTCTCAGAGACCGGTGGAACCGCGATCTTGCCGCTCAATATACCCATGATACGTTTCTCGATCTTTTTTACACTTTGCATGCTTTTGTGAAGTCTGCGGCTTGGCAGGAAACTCAATTTAAAATCCTCCACAGGGCTTACATTACTCGAGAGAGAGGGGCGGGCATGGGATTATGGGAAGACCCGATGTGCACTAGGTGCTCAGGAGCTCCGGGGACGCTCCTCCATTCCTTTTTGGAATGCCCTGGCTTATCTATCTGGAATTTTTCTTTTGCACAGTTGCAGTTGGTCTTGCAACGATCAATTGAGTGGGATTACAAGACATTGCTCCTAGGGGACCAGTCCCTGTTGGAGGAGCAGGGTTTCACGATGCCACAAAGGCGCTTCATCTACATGACAGTACTAACGGTTAAACGAACGATCTTACAATTTTGGGTGCAGGTGGGACCTGTCCCCTTGGATAGCTGGCTGACTCAGATGATTGAGCTGGCGCGGTTCGAACTTTATTATTTTAAATGTTCTTTTAATCCTGAGCTTCGGGCTTACCTGGCTCTTTGGAGGGTGTTCCTGCAGCTGCCTCTGGTTCTCCGGCGTGGGGAGGGTGGGGAGGGGGGGATGGTGTGACTGGATGGGGGGTATGGAGAGTATGGACGGGGTTTGCATGTTTGAATGCCTGATCTGCGATGGTTGGTTTGAGTGTTTATTCTTTTGGGGGACCTTATAGGGGGTGGGTTGGGTATGTTTTCTACTAACATACAAAAAGTCTTGAGGCTTCAATAAGAGGTGGGCTGTTCTTATTTGGAATGACCTGTGCTTGGTGGTTTCTCTTGTTCTTCTGTTGAGGATTGTTCTGCCTCTGTATGACCAGCATGTATCTGCTATTTTGTGTTGCACTGGTGTTTTGTATTATTGGATTTATGCCTGTTTCTTTTGTGGTCTCTTGAATAAAAATGATGTTCAAAAAAAAAAAAACTACTCTGGCTCGGCCCAAAATTCGAACACCTGCCCACACTTTTCGCACTACCCACAGGCGATACACTACAGCTCGAATTCTCATGCAAGGTCCTTGGTATCACTATCAATTCCTCTCTCTCCCTCAATGACCACCTCAACTCCTTGGCAAAATCATGCTTTTTCAGCCTTCACATGCTGAGGAAAGCTAGATCCTACTTCAGCCAACTACACTTTGCCATCCTTGTCCAATCCATCATCCTTTCCAAACTAAATTACTGCAACGCCATCTACTTAAATCTATCAAAAAAAAGTATTCTAAGACTCCAGCTAATCCAGAATACTGCAGCCAAACTGATCTTCTCAAAATGCAAATCTGACCATGCCTCCCCACTCCTTGCCAAACTTCACTGGCTCCCAATAATCTCCAGAATCCATTTCAAATGTTCCTGCCTGGCTTTCAAGATCATTCACGGAATCCTCCCTCCTCTTGTCCCACTGTCTTTTAACTCCTCCAGTCCTGACGCCTCCAGAACTGCCCAAAGGCTTAAACTAGCCTTCCCCTCTCCACGCGGCATTCACTATGCAGGCAAACTGGGAAAATCCCTTCTCTTCAAAATCACAGGTCTTTGGAACGACCTCACCACCCCGCTGCGGAACCTGAGCTCCCTTCAGTTATTCCGCAAACAACTGAAAACCTGGCTTTTCAGCAAATTGTAGCTCTATCCTTCCCCTCTTTCTCTCCCCCCTTCTACACATAAGTTCATGTAATCCTTTTTCTTCTTCTCTACCCACTATTTTAAGTTCTTGTAAACCGTGTCGAGCTCCATACTCATGGAGATGATGCAGTATATAAACTTAAGGTTTAGATTAGATTAGATTAGTGTAAAGGCAGAGAAGATGCCTATTTTGAGGTTAATTTATAAAAACACATTGACGCCTAAGTGTTGTATTCTAGGCATTGCCTCTATAGGCCCATAGGCATCGGAACGGGGGAGACCACAGGGGCCGAAGCCTCCCCAAAAATTGGAAATAGGAAGTATGGCTCTTCTGACTCCCCCATCTACCATCTCCCCACCACTGTAATATAAAATCTTCAGGCAGCTGGTGGTGCAACGAAGCCAACCTCCAGCTGTCGGCCTGCCCCAGAAGTGTTCTTTCTGCAGCGTCCTGC
Source organism: Geotrypetes seraphini (assembly GCF_902459505.1). NCBI lineage: Eukaryota > Metazoa > Chordata > Amphibia > Gymnophiona > Dermophiidae > Geotrypetes > Geotrypetes seraphini. Next base: position 61,498,707 of record NC_047090.1, on the reverse strand, counting down.
CTACGTAGGAAGAGGAAGTGCTGCAGAAAGAACACTTCCGGGGTAGGCCGACAGCGGGAAGTTGGCTTCGTTGCACTTCCGGCTGCCTGAAGATTTTAAATTACAACGGCATGGAGGTAGTAAGTGAGGAAGTTGGGAACTGGGGAGAGGTTGTGCCACAGGATCCAGCTGAGGGGGTGGGGGTGGAGGCTGGGAATAAGGGAAGGACAGATGCTGCATGGGCTGCAGGGAGGGGGATTGGGAAAGCAAGAAGGACAGATATTGCATTCACTAGGAGGAGTTTAGGAAGGCAGGTAAAGACAGATACTGCATGGGCTAGGGGGATTGGAAGGACAGATGCTGCAAGGGTTGGGGGTTAGGAAGTGAGGGAAAGAGAGATGCATGGGTGGGGTGATGGGGAGGAAGGGAAAGAGATGCTGCCGGTGGGTGAGGGAAGAGAAAAGGAGAATTGTTGGACATAAGTGTGTGGAGTGGGAGGGAAAGACATTTGGCATACATGGGGCAAGGAAGAAAGAGGGAGAATTGTTGGACATGATAGTGGTGGAGAGGAGGGAGGAGAAATGTTACACTGGGAGGGAGGAGAGATGACTAAAAAGGAGAGATCTCAGATTCCAGAGAATGGTGATGGAAGGAGGGAAGTAAGAAAGATGGTCAGACCACTGGAATGGGAAGAAGAGAGAGATCAGACCATGGGATGGAAGGGAAGGAGGGGAGAGAGATATGCTAGATTGCAGGAAGGAGAGGAGAGAGATGCCAAACCGTGAAAAGGAGAGGAGAGAGATGTTAGACCTTGGGAAGAGTGAGGGAAGAGAGAGAGATGCCAGACAATGGGAGAGGAGATAGATTCCAGGCTATGGGAAGGACAAGAGAAAGATGCCAGACCATATGAGGGGGGAAGGAGGAAGAGAGAAATGTTTGACCATGGGAGAGAGATGGTGCACAGAGATGGAGGGCAAGGGGAGACACAGGGAGGAAATGGTGCACAGCAATGGGTGTGGCAGGGAAGAGATAAATACTTCTTATGGATGGATGGGAATAGGAGAGAAGAAAGAGGGAGTAGATGATACACATGGATAGATGGGAAGGGAAGACATGGAAAAGTAGATAGATTTTGAGAAGAAAGCAGAAAAATGTAAGAAAGTTGAATGTTAAAAGTTAATGCTAAAGATGGATGTATGGCAGAAAGTGATAAGAATGCCCTGGATACACAGTTAAGATCTGGGAAAGCAGTAAACAAACAGCGAAGGAGACTCCTTCGCTGTTTACTACTTTCTGAGCTTTTGGGAATTTGGTATCTCCTGTTTCCTAGGACTACACAGTTAAGTACACAGACAGAAGGAAGTGCAGCCAGACTGGGAAAAGATGGTTAGAAAAATAAAAATCAAGACAATAAAGGTAGGGGAAATGATTTTAACTTCAATTTAGTGATTGAATTGTTTCAGTTTTGAGAATTTACATCTGCTGTCTATATTTTGCACTGCTCAGGAAGAAATGCATTTATTTCTATTTCTCTGGGGTTGTGTACTGCATGCAGAGTCTTGGGGTATTATTTATATACTAGTCTTATAGCCCGTTACATTAACGGGTGCTAGAATATATGTATGTGTGTCTCTCTTTATTTCTTTCTCTCTCTCTCTCTCTCCTTAGCCGCTTTCTTTCTTTCTGTCTTTCTTTTTCCTTGGCTGTCGATCACCTCCCCTTGACTGCTCCCCCTATCCATTCTCCCTTCCTTTAACCTCCCCTATGTCCACCACCACCCCTTCACAGCTCTCCTTATGCAGCAGCAGCCCTTCTCCCTTTGATTTACCTCCCCCCTGTCCAGCAGCACCTTCCTTCTCCCCATGTCCAACATTAGGCCTCTGTTCCTTTTTCTTCACCCCCCCTGTCCATCAGCATCTCTTTCCTTCTCCTTCTGTCCAGCAGTAGGCATCCCTTCCTTTTTCTCCCCCCTCCTCATTCTTATCCCTATGATACACTTACCTTGCTCTGCCCCTGATCAGAGGCTCCCGACAGCCGCCCAGTTGCACCCAGGGCCGCCATCAGGGCAGTACTACCAGTCCTGCATTCAGGGGTCCGGAGCTGACAGGGGGCCCGGGCTCCCCCAGAGTCCTAGGCCACAGTCTAGGAAGGGGGAGGGCCGCCTCAGGTGCACAGGAGAGAGCTGGACGGTGAACCTGCGGAGTTCAATACATCTCTAGCCGCGAGGCTCGTCTTCTGTTCCTACCTGCCCTGCCGCTCACATATAGCCGATCGGAAGTGTTCCCCGATGTCAGCGCTGACGTCGTAGGGAGGGCTTAAGCAAAGCCTGCCCTCCGACGTCAGCGCTGACGTCGGAGAATACTTCCGGTCGGCTATTTGTGCGCGGTAGGGCAGGCAGGAAACAGAAGACAAGCCTCGCGGCTCGAGCTCCGTTTTGCTGAGTAAATTGCAAAGATGGGCTGGGAGGCAAACGCTGTCACCTGCCGGGGTCTTGGTAAAGTTCAGAAGACCTCCGGTAGGGGGTAGCACACTCCTGACGTGGCTCCCAAAGGGGGAGACCTCACTGGTGTCTCACTATCTTGGCTTTGCTAAAAATAAAGCACCGTGAGTCAAGTTGAAAAATAATGTGAGAAGTTTAATTAGTCACTTGCCACATAAATCATATCCTCTATTATCATAGTCCAAGTTCCCTTTCTTCCCAAACAAGGGCAAAAAGAAAGAAAACAGAAAACAAAAAGACTTTTAACTTTCACCCCAGTCCAGTGAAAGCACAGCAAGCTTTCTATCAGGTACAATGCCAGTCCAGGTTTTATGGCTTGCTCTACCTGAGCACACAGTCTCTGAAAAACACAGCACAATTAGTCTCTTAAGCACTTATCCAGCCTTGAGCTGGAGTCCTGGGCTTACTAACCAACACAGTCCAGTTTCTTCACCAGGTATTTACAGTCTTGACTATAAAGTAAACTTTAAGCAAAAACAAAAGACAAAAACTGAAGCCTTACTGCAGGCTCCTAAATTTCCAGCCCTGATTAGCTCACAGTCCTTTGGGCTTCTCTTGAGCTCCTGCACAGCTGCAATGTAGCAATCCAATCAAGCTGGTGCAGCACTGCTCTAAGCTTGTTTTTTACAGCACAAACAATCAAAACAGTTCTGCCAAAAACTCCTCTCCACTATTATTCCTGTACAGCCTTGTACCTGTAGTGTTTAGTGGAAAGTTGCCAAGCCCACATCCATGGCTTCTTCCATAACGGTCTCCAGCATACACCCTTCATCCAGGTCCATGCTTTCTGGTGTATCCAGCTGCTCTGCTGGTTCCTGAGGCATTGGAGCCTCACACTCCATTGGCTCTGGAGTGAGGTCTGGCCTTCTCCTGGCCCGGAGAACTCTCTCTCCCAGACTCTCTTGGACAGCCTCCTTTAATGCTCTGGAGAGCTGCTTAACAGGCTTAGGGCCACGCCCTACACTGGGAGATCGTGTGCCTAGCTTGTGTGTTCTTGGGCTCCCCCTCAGGCTAAAGGGTAGAATATCACTGGGAGCTTGATTAAATCCCTTAGTGTGACTGGAAGCTTTTCTGGGCCGGGCAGTTAACCTATACTCAGGGCACTGCTCTAGGCTAGAAGACTCAGGATAGGCAGCTAGGCTTTCAGGATCTTCTTGCTGATCCTTTTCAGTGAGAGTCTGGTCTCGAGTAAGAGACTGAGACCGGGTTTTCACTCTGACATGCCCGTCTCGGGGCGCGGAAATGTCACATAGCGGAACACAAAAGGGGGAGGGAGTGCGTTTTGGACACAAGGCATGAACTTGGGAGAGAGGAAGGGAGGGAAAGAGATGCTGAGGTGGGGAGGGAATGTGTTTTTGGACACAGAAGGCATGGACTTGGGAAAGAGGAAGGGAGGGAAAGAGATGCTGAGGTGGGGGAGGGAATGTGTTTTTGGACACAGAAGGCATGGACTTGGGAGAGAGGAAGGGAGGGAAAGAGATGCTGAGGTGGGGGAGGGAATGTGTTTTTGGACACTGAAGGCATGGACTTGGGAGAGAGGAAGGGAGGGAAAGAGATGCTGAGGTGGGGGATGGAATGGGTTTTTGGACACAGAAGGCATGGACTTGGGAGAGAGGAAGGGAGGAAAAGAGATGCTGAGGTGGGGGATGGAATGGGTTTTTGGACACAGAAGGCATGGACTTGGGAGAGAGGAAGGGAGGGAAAGAGATGCTGAGGTGGGGGAGGGAATGGGTTTTTGGACACAGAAGGCATGGACTTGGGAGAGAGGAAGGGAGGGAAAGAGATGCTGAGGTGGGGGAGGCAATGGGTTTTTGGACACAGAAGGCATGGACTTGGGAGAGAGGAAGGGAGGGAAAGAGATGCTGAGGTGGGGGAGGGAATGGGTTTTTGGACACAGAAGGCATGGACTTGGGAGAGAGGAAGGGAGGGAAAGAGATGCTGAGGTGGGGGAGGGAATGGGTTTTTGGAACAGAAGGCAACGACTTGGGAGAGAGGAAGGGAGGGAAAGAGATGCTGAGGTGGGGGAGGGAATGGGTTTTTGGAACAGAAGGCAACGACTTGGGAGAGAGGAAGGGAGGGAAAGAGATGGTAGTGTACACGGGGAATAGAAGAAAGGAGAATTTTTGATCATAGGGAGGGAGTGAGGTACAGATAGTGGCATACCAGGGTGGGGGGGGGCGGTCCGCCCCGCCCCGGGTTTATGTCCCAAGGGGATGCACAGCTGGCCACCCTCCAGTGTTCTCCCTAGGCAGTCAAACTGCGGCTCTTTAATAAGAACATAAGAACATAAGCAGTGCCTCTGCCGGGTCAGACCAGAGGTCCATCCCGCCCAGCAGTCCGCCCCCGCGGTGGCCCAACAGGTCATGACCTGCCTTAATCACCAGAAGGGGCCCCCTTGCCCCCTAGGTTTCTCATCGAAGTCCTATCTTCCCATCAATGTCCTAACCCTCCGGCCTTGCACCTGCACGACCTGGTGAGCTGTCTATACTTATGCAACACCCCAGCACCTCCCTCAGTACCCCACGATCCCCTTTTCCCTCAGGAATCTGTCCAATCCTTGTTTGAAACCCTGTACTGTACTCTGCCGGATCACTTCCTCCGGGAGCGCATTCCATTTGTCCACGACCCTTTGGGTGAAGAAAAACTTCCTTGCATTTGATTTGAACCTATCTCCCTTCAGTTTCTCTGAGTGCCCCCTCGTACCTGTCGTCCCTTTTAGTCTGAAGAACCTGTCCCTGTCCACCCTCTCTATGCCCCTAAGTATTTTGAAGGTCTCTATCATATCCCCCCTGAGCCTCCTTTTTTCCAGAGAGAAGAGCCCCAGTTTATCCAGCCTCTCAGCATATGGGAAGTTTTCCAGCCCTCTTACCAGTTTCGTTGCCCTCCTTTGGACTCTCTCAAGAACTGCCATGTCCTTCTTGAGGTGCGGCGACCAATATTGAACGCAGTATTCCAGATGTGGGCGCACCATCGCTCGATACAGCGGCATGATGACTTCCCGCGTCCTGGTTGATATGCCCCTCTTGATGATGCCCAGCATCCTGTTGGCTTTCTTCGAGGCTGCTGCACACTGTGCGGATGGTTTCATGGATGGATCCACTAGCACACCCAAGTCTCTCTCAAGTCCGGTGTCTTCCAGCAATCTCCCCCCCATTTTATACTCGAACAACGGGTTCTTTTTCCCTATGTGCATGACCTTGCATTTATCTACGTTAAAGCGCATTTGCCATTTGTTTGCCCAGTCCTCCAGCTTATCGAGGTCCCTTTGCAGTTCCTCACACTCCTCCCTGGTCCTAACTCTGGCGCAGAGCTTGGTATCGTCTGCAAATTTTATAACCTCACACTTTGCCTCCGTTTCCAGGTCATTGATAAATATGTTGAAGAGTAGCGGCCCCAGCACCGATCCCTGCGACACACCGCTCGTGACTCCCCGCCAGTCAGAATATTGGCCCTTTACTCCGACCCTCTGTAGTCTACCTGACAGCCAGTGCTTGATCCATCTGTGTACATCCCCGCCCACCCCGTGGTTCCACAGCTTCCTAAGCAGCCTTTCATGTGGCACCTTGTCAAAGGCCTTTTGAAAATCGAGGTAAATGATGTCTATGGGTTCCCCTTTGTCCACCTGACTGCTTATTCCCTCAAAGAAGTACAGAAGGTTTGTCAGGCACGACCTTCCCTTACAGAATCCGTGCTGGCTTGTCCGCAGTAGGCCATTTTTCTCGATGTGCTCGCAAATGCTGTCCTTGATCATTGCTTCCACCATCTTCCCTATAACTGAAGTCAGGCTCACCGGCCTGTAGTTCCCGGGGTCACCTCTCGATCCCTTCTTAAAGATAGGTGTGACATTCGCCAGTTTCCAGTCCTCTGGTACCTCTCCAGTTTTCAAGGATAGGTTGCAAACATGCTGGATTGCGCCTGCTATTTCCTGACTTAGTTCCTTTAGAACCCTTGGGTGGATCCCGTCCGGTCCCGGTGATTTGCCGCTTTTCAGTCTGTCAATCTGCTTGAGGACATCCTCCCGACTTACCTCTATATGCCCCAATCTTTTGGCCTGCTCCCCACTCATGAGCTCCTCTGAGTCCGGTATATTGGACGTGTCCTCGCTCGTGAAGACCGACGAGAAGAACGTGTTCAACCTCTCAGCTACCTCTTTATTCTCCTTAATCACTCCCTTCCTATCCCCATCGTCCAATGGCCCCACCTCCTCTCTCACTGGTTGCTTCCCCTTTACGTAACTGAAGAATGCCTTGAAGTTTTTCGACTCCCTGGCCAGCCCCTCCTCGTATTTCCCTTTTGCTTTTCTAATCTCTCGGTGGCATTCCTTTTGGCATTTCCTGTGCTCCTGGTGATTTTCCTCCGTTGGATCCCTTTTCCATTTCCGGAAGGACACTTTCTTGTCACTGATTACCCTCTTTACTTCAGGTGTCATCCAAACCGGGTCTTTTGACCGCTTGTTCTTGCGGCCTTTCCTGAAACTGGGGATGTACAGTTTTTGCGCTTCCTGCAGTGTGTCCCTGAGAAGGGTCCAGGCGCTCCCTACAGTCTCCATCCTAAAGCCGTTCCTGAGCTTCCTCCCCACCATTTTCCTCATAGCAACATAGTTCCCTTTCCTGAAGTTGAGCGCAGTCGTTGCGGTCCTCCCCACTATGGGTGACCCCCTTTCTAATGTGAATCTGATCACGTTGTGATCACTGTTGCCTAGTGTTCCTCCCACTTCTACCCCTCTTGCAGGCCCCCCTAATCCGTTAAGGATGAGGTCAAGAGTAGCATCCCCTCGCGTCGGTTCCTTGACTAGTTGCTCCATGAAGCAGTCCCTCACAGTTTCTACGAATCCTGCTTCCCTCGTGGAGTTGGAGTGTCCCGTACTCCAGTCTATCCCCGGGTAGTTGAAGTCCCCCATCACTGTTACACTTCCAGTCCTGCATTCCTGTCTCAGTTCTGCTTCCAAGTCTTGTCCAATTGTTTCTGACGCACCAGGCGGGCGATAATACAGCCCCAGCTTTATGTCTGCACTCTTCATTCCCGGCAATTTGACCCATAGCGATTCTAGCTCCTCTTCCTTTGTTGCCGTATCGATCCCAATCGAGTAGATATAGTCCTTTATATACAGCGCTATGCCTCCCCCCTTCTTGTGGGTCCTGTCCCTCCTGTAGAGCTTGTACCCTGGCAGCGCCACATCCCATTGATTTTCCTCTGTCCACCAGGTTTCTGTAATTCCTATTATATCCAGGTCCTCCCCCTTGGCCATGACTTCCAGTTCACCCATCTTAGCCATGAGGCTTCTTGCATTTGCGTATAAGCACTGTAGGTCCCGGTGTTTGTCCTCCACCTCTGCCTTTACCTGGGCCGCCTTCCCTTGGGTCTCGGGCCGTTTTCCCGCTCCCGGTGCCTCTGCTGTGCCCTCTGCTTTACCCTCGCAACTCTCTTCCTCCCCATGTCCCCTCCACCCCACCTCCCCGCTTTTCCCCGGGGAGTACCAGCCCCCTCCTGTGCTATCGTCCCCTGGGCCTTGGTTTGTTCCCCCTTGCCCTGTGGCTCCACCTTATTGCCTTCTGTTTGCACCCTGGTGCCATCTTGTCCTCCTGAATCCCCTGTTTTCCCCTTCCCCTTAGACTTCTCCCAGCAAGTTGCTGTTACCTGGTGTTTCCCTCGCTGTCTGATCGCGAGTTCCATCGGACCCCCGTCCTCCTCCCTGCAGTCAGCCCATTCAGCATCTTTTCTTGATACTGCTGTCCGAAGCGTCATCAGGTCAGCTGTCGGCTTTCCCCCTCTCTGTAGTTTAAAGCCCTCTCGATCTCCTTCTTTACGTTGGCTGCTAGTATTCTTGTTCCCGCCGTGCTCAGGTGAAGGCCATCCCGCCTGTAGAGCTTGCTCTTTCCCCAGAAGGACGACCAGTTCCTCACAAAGTGGAAGCCCTCCTCCTTGCACCACCTCCTCAGCCACGCATTCACCTCCTGGAGCTCGGCCTGCCTCCTTGCATCTGCCCTCGGGACCGGCAGGATCTCCGAGAATGCTATCCTCTGTGACCTCCGTTTCAGCTTCCTTCCCAGGACCCTGAACTGGTCTGTTAGCGCAGGCATGCTGAAATTCCTCCGGCTCACATCATTTGTTCCGACGTGGACAATTACTGCTGTCTCCTCCGTTTCGGCTCCGTCCAAGATCCTCTCGATTCTGTCGGCAATGTCCTTTGTCCTGGCCCCGGGGAGACATGTCACCAGCCGGTCCTCTTGACCTCCGGCTACGTGACTGTCCACCTCCCTCAGGATCGAGTCTCCCACAACAATTGCAGTCTTTCCCTTCCTTAAGAGCCTCCTCTGCCTCATGTCCGTGTCCATGGTGAATCTGGGCGCTCCTCCCTCGGGGTCCTTGGCCTCCTCTGCCCTCCTGGCCTCTCCACTGGCCTCTCCACTAGGTCCATCCTCCGGTGGGTCCTGGCTCTCGTCTGATGACACCTGTCTGAGTTGCTGCTGGTTCTGCTCCTCGACCCTCCTGTAGCTCTCCTCGATGAATCTCTCAAGGTCTCTCACCTGATCTTCAATGGAGCTGTTTCTGTCTGGATCCTCAGACGCCTGGCATGGCTCCTCTGAAGCGTGCAGCCCCTCCAGGTCCTGAACCCTGGCCTGCAATCTCGCGACCTCATACTTCAGGCCTTCCAGCTCCCGGCACCGACCGCATATGTACTCCCGCCTTCCCGAGGGAAGGTAGTCGTACATATGGCACCCCATGCAGTATACTGGAAAGCACTGGTGTATTCCGGCTGCCTCCATTTCCATCTTATCCGCTCCGCTCTCCGGTCTCCCTCAGCTCTCTGCTCTGCTCCTTTGGTCCGTCTATTTGCTCTCCGCTCTCTCGTCTGCCTGTTCTGCTCTCTCCTCTCTGCTCTCTCCTCTGGCTTTCACCACTCTGGTCTCCTCTGATCTGTTGGTGTCCTCACTCCCTCGCTCTCCCTCCGCCTGCTGCTGCTGTGTCCTCTCTCCCTCTGCCTGGTGCTGCTGTGTCTTCTCTCCCTCTGCCTGGTGCTGCTGTGTCCCCTCTCCCACTCTCACTCTCCACCTGCTGCTGCTGTGTCCTCTCTCCCTCTGCCTGATGCTGCTGTGTCCCCTCTCCCTCTGCCTGATGCTGCTGTGTCCCCTCTCCCTCTGCCTGATGCTGCTGTGTCCCCTCTCCCACTCTCACTCTCCGCCTGCTGCTGCTGTGTCCTCTCTCCCTCTGCCTGCTGCTGCTGTGACCTCTCACCCACACTCACTCTCTGCCTCTGGTTGTGTGCTGACCTTGGTGTAGTGCCCTGGCCCTTCTCAAGGCCCCTCGCCTTCGCCGCGCGCCGAACGGCCGTGCGCCATTGGCTCCGCCCCTTTTAAGGCGGAGCTCCGAGGTCCGACGTCGGAGGGGTGGGCGGAGCTACCTCTCGCCGCTACCCCTCGCTCTGCACTCTCCCTGTGCCCTCCTGGCTCTCCTCTCCTAACCCCTGCCTTCCAAGTCCCTCTCTTGCCTCTCTCCCTCTGTGGCTGCTTGCAGGCAAGCTGGACTGTTCGGCGTTGGCTCCGCCCCTTTTAAGGCGGAGCTCCGAGGTCCGATGTCGGAGGGGTGGGCGGAGCTACCTCTCGCCGCTACCCCTCGCTCTGCACTCTCCCTGTGCCCTCCTTGCTCTCCTCCTCTCCTAACCCCTGCCTTCCAAGTCTCTCTCTTGCCTCTCTCCCTCTGTGGCTGCTTGAGTGCCATCGCCGCCATCGGGAACAGGCCGGCGCCGAGTTCTCCCTGCTTTTCCCATTGAGGCCGACCAACTCTCACCACTCGCATCAATTCTGATGTCGGAGAGGACGTTCTGGGCCAGCCAATCGCTGCCTGGATGGCCTAGAACGTCCTCTCCGACGTTAGAATTGAAGTTGGGTGGCGAGAGTTGGTCGGCCCCGCGGAGAAGAGAAGCAGGGCAAACTCGGCGCCGGCCTGTTCCTGATGGCGGCAGTGGCAGCCTATTCCCCAGTGGCGGTGGCAGCATTTTCCCAATGGTGGTGGCATAGGGGAAGGCAGGGAGAAAGAAAGAAAAGGGGGGGGGGGCAGGATGCCAGAAAGAAAGAAAGGGGGCAGGGTGAAACAAAGAAAAATGAGGCACGGAGAGAGAGAGAAAGACAGACATACAGAACGAAAGAGGGTGTGGAGAGAGAAAGAAAGAAGGGAGCAGGGTGAGAGAGAGAGAAAAACAGACATACAGAAAGAAAGGGGGTATGGAGAGAGAGAAAAAGAAAGAAGGGGCAGGGTGAAACAAAGAAAAAGTTTGGGGAGGGAATGAGGTCTGGAGGAGAGGAAGCATACAGGAGGCTGAAAGAAGGGAAGAAATATTGGATGCACAGTCAGAAGAATGAAGTGCAACCAGAGACTGATGAAATTACCAAAGGTAGGAAAAATTATTTTATTTTCAATTTAGTGATCAAAATGTGTCTGCTTTGAGAATTTATATATGCTGTCTATATTTGCACTATGGCCCCCTTTTACTAAACCGCAATAGCATTTTTTAGCGCAGGGAGCCTATGAGTGTTGAGAGCAGCGTGGGGTATTCAGCGCAGCTCCCTGCGCTAAAAACGGCTATCGCGTTTTAGTAAAAAGGGAGGGGGGAAAATTTGTCTATTTTTGTATAGTTGTTACTGAGGTGACATTGCATAAAGTCATCTGCCTTGACCTCTTTGAAAACCCGCAGAATATAAATGATAATTAACATTTTCTCTGCGTATAGCGTGCTTTGTGTTTTTTAAAATTTTATTGTTGGTAGATCATTTTGACTTGGCCACAAAGGTAAGGTGGAGGGAGGGGAGCTGCTGAAAGACATCTAGTAATCCTTGCAGGCTTGACTGTGCAGGGAATTATTTTTGTAAAATCATGTTTTGTTATGTGACTGGCATTATTTAGACTTTAATTTTTATGAATGAATAGAATGAAAATGATATAAATTACTTGCTTGTTTTTATGTGCGTGCGCTGAAGGAAAGTGGAGAGAGAATGGGCTGAGGACACTGAAGGGAAGTGGGGAGAAGACGCTGATTTATAAATTGACAATTGTACAGAATATTGTTTCTTTTTTATATTCATCCATAGCTGCATGTTAATGATGTGCTCATATGCACTTATTTATCATCATAACATATACATCATCATTAACATGCAGCTGTGGATATGTAAGGACAAGCTGAGGAGGATGGATGGGAAGGAAGGAAGGTGCACATATCAACATATCGTACATTTTTAACATGCATGATGCAGCTATAGGCAAGCTGAGGAGGATGGGATCATACAGATGTGTATGTTCAGATATGCGCTCAGATGTGTAGTTTTTTCTGTTATATTTATTAAGCTTACAGTATTTATAAAAACACATTTAATACTTGTTACAAAAAATATTGTGCAATTGTGATCTACTTCTGGCCTACAAAGGTCAAAAGAAATCCTTAACTGAGATTTTACATTCAAAAGTGAATTATAAGCTACTAGCACTATTATTTATTAGTTATTTATTATGCAGATGTTTGTTAGTTTGTTATTAGTTCAGTATTAGACATATGTTAGTTTAGAATAGATAGGTATAGATTAGTTTAGTTTAGGTTAGGTTAGGGCCCTGCTGAAAGAGTCTACCTTGACGTGGTTGCAGGCTTACAAATCTTTTGGTCAAAGAGTGTGGCGACATGGAAGAAGGTGGGGGGGGGGTCGGGGGGGGGTGAAGGGGTGCATGGGGAGCCCAATAGGATTACTCAGGAAGGGGCCCTGAAATTTCTGATGGCGGCCCTGGTTGCACCCATTGGAAAAGTTCCCTCTGCAGCATCCCGCACCCCTCCTGACGCGACTCCCGCTGTCTTTCTTTCTGTCTGTCTCTGTCCCTGGCCCCCTTTGTCTATTTGTCTTTCTGTATATCTCCCTGCCCCTGTGTCTTTCTTCTTTTCTTTCTGTCTCCCTTCCTCCCTCTGTCTGTCTGTCTGTCCAAAGCAGCATTCCCTCTCCCTCCATTTCCCTCCCCCCACACCAGTTCCCTGTGCACCTGCCCCTTTCTTCTTGTCTTTCTGTCTCCCTTCCTCCCTCTGTCTGTCTGTGCAAAGCAGCATTCCCTCCCCCTTCCATTTCCCTCCCCCCACCCCAGTTCCCTGTGCAGCATCCTCTACCCCCTTTCCCTTCCCACAGTCGCTACTACAAACGCGGGCCCGAGTCCTTTGCCGCCCCCCCTTCCCTTCCCTTCCCGCGGGCCTGACTACACATGGCGATTCAAGCAGCGTGTGCAGCAGTCTTCACACGCTGCTTCGGGTCCTTCTACTGCCCTGATTTACTCTGGCACGTCCGGAGCAAATCAGGGCAGTAGAAGGGCCCGAAGCAGCGTGTGAAGACTGCTGCACATGCTGCTTAAATCGCCAGTCGGGCCCGCGGTAAGGGAAGAGGGGGGGGGGGGCGGCAAATGACTCGGGTCCCGGGCAGCGGAAAGTTGCTGGGCTCCTCGGTGGGGGCACTGAGTGGCCGGGATCCCTCTTCTCCCAGACCCCTCCCCCCCCGGAGGAACGGAGAACGGCGGCTACAGCCGCTGGCTTAGGCGTCTTCTATGCACTGCAGCCAACCCTAGCGGAAACAGGAAGTAGTCAGAGAGGGCGGGCCGCAGTGGACAGAAGACAGCAAAGCCAGTGTTAGCGCGGTGCAGCGCTTTTCTCTTCATTTAAAAGTGGGTGAGCCGGCGAGAAGGAGGAGGTGGTGGTTTTGGCAGTGTGTGAGGGCAGGAGGGGGCAGTGAGTAAGGGCGGGAGGGGGGGAGTCGCCGGCTGTGCTGTGCTTTCCCGATCTGTCCGCCACATACGCACTCTGGCCAAGGACCTACGGATCACAGATCAGGGATTACAGATCACGCAGGTCTGAATGCGCATGCGCGGCTAGCGTTTTATTATATAGGATATATATATATACTAGTGTTTAAGCCCGTTACATTAACGGGTGCTAGAATATATACCTATCTGTCTTTCTTTCTTTATGTCTCTCTCCCTGCTCCTATCTCTTTCTTCCTTTCTTTCTGTCTCTCTCCCTCCTGCTATTTTTCTCTCTCTCTCCCTGGCACCCTTTGTCTGTCTGTCTGTCTTTCTTTCTGTCTGTCTCCCCCCACCCCACTTTCCTTTGCAGAAGCAGCAGTGATATTTCCCTTCTCCTCCAGGTCCCTGTGAAGTAGTAGCAGCATTTCCCCCCCCCATTCCCTTCTCTCTCCCCCCACTTTTCTTTGCAGAAGCAGCAGTGATATTTCCCTTCCCCTCCAGGTTCCTGTGAAGTACTAGCAGCATTTCCCCCCACCCCCCATTCCCTTCTTTCCCCCCACCACTTTCCTTGCAGAAGCAGCAGTGATATTTCCCTTCCCCTCCAGATCCCTGTGAAGTAGTAGCAGCATTTTCCCCCCTCCCCCATTCCCTTTTCTCCCCCCCCAGTTTCCTTTGCAGAAGCAGCAGTGATATTTCCCTTCCCCTCCAGGTTCCTGTGAAGTAGTAGCAGCATTCCCTCCCACCCCCATTCCCTTCTCTCCCCCCCCACACTTTCCTTTGCAGAAGCAGCAGTGATATTTCCCTTCTCCTCCAGGTCCCTGTGAAGTAGTAGCAGCATTTCCCCCCCCCATTCCCTTCTCTCTCCCCCCACTTTTCTTTGCAGAAGCAGCAGTGATATTTCCCTTCCCCTCCAGGTTCCTGTGAAGTACTAGCAGCATTTCCCCCCACCCCCCATTCCCTTCTTTCCCCCCACCACTTTCCTTGCAGAAGCAGCAGTGATATTTCCTTTCCCCTCCAGATCCCTGTGAAGTAGTAGCAGCATTTTCCCCCTCCCCCATTCCCTTTTCTCCCCCCCCCCAGTTTCCTTTGCAGAAGCAGCAGTGATATTTCCCTTCCCCTCCAGGTTCCTGTGAAGTAGTAGCAGCATTCCCTCCCACCCCCATTCCCTTCTCTCCCCCCCCACACTTTCCTTTGCAGAAGCAGCAGTGATATTTCCCTTCCCCTCCAGATCCCTGTGAAGTAGTAGCAGCATTTTCCCCCACCCACCCCCCATTCCCTTCTCTCCCCCCCACTTTCCTTTGCAGAAGCAGCAGTGATATTTCCCTTCCCCTCCAGGTCCCTGTGAAGTAGTAGCAGCATTCCCCCCACCCCCATTCCCTTCTCTCCCCCCCACTTTCCTTTGCAGAAGCAGCAGTAATATTTCCCTTCCCCTCCAGATCCCTGTGAAGTAGTAGCAGCATTTTCCCCCACCCACCCCCCATTCCCTTCTCTCCCCCCCACTTTCCTTTGCAGAAGCAGCAGTGATATTTCCCTTCCCCTCCAGGTCCCTGTGAAGTAGTAGCAGTATTCCCCCACCCCCCATTCCCTTCTCTCCCCACCCCACTTTCCTTTGCAGAAGCAGCAGTGATATTTCCCTTCCCCTCCAGATCCCTGTGAAGTAGTAGCAGCATTTTCCCCCACCCATCCCCCATTCCCTTCTCTCCCCCCCATTTTCCTTTGCAGAAGCAGCAGCGGTATTTCCCTTCCCCTCCAGGTCCCTTCTAAAGTAGTAGGAGCATTTTCCCCCACCCCCATTCCCTTCTCTTACCGTGAGCTGCCCTGCTCCGTTCGGCCCCTCCTCCTTCCCTTCCCGCGGGCTGGCCTGCTGTGACTGAAGTTTTT
This sequence comes from Geotrypetes seraphini, assembly GCF_902459505.1. NCBI lineage: Eukaryota > Metazoa > Chordata > Amphibia > Gymnophiona > Dermophiidae > Geotrypetes > Geotrypetes seraphini. The sequence goes on along the minus strand of NC_047090.1, from coordinate 61,483,583 downwards.
TTTTCGGCGGCTTTTCCCGTGGTGGCTGATCCTCCTGTAAAGAGCAGCCTGCGATGGTGTCCAGCTTTAGCGAACCTTGCAGGCCGCTCTCCAACTCGGTAGCACGTTCCCTCTGACGCGATCCCGTGCGTCAGAGGGAACATGCTACCGAGGTTGGAGAGCGGCCTGTGAGGTTCGCAAAAGCTGGACACCATCGTAGGCTGTTCTTTACAGGAGGATCAGCAGCAGCAGCGGCGGCGGCAGCAGCGGCGAGTTAGGGTGGGAGGTGTGTTCCCTGCTTGCCTGGCTTCTATGGTAAGTGAGGGCGGGAGGGGAGTGGCTGGGGGCCCGCGCATGCGCACTCATGCAAAGCCATGGACCTACATCTCACGGAACAGGGATTACAGATCACGCAGGTCTGAGTGCGCATGCGCGGCTAGCGTTTTAATATTTTAGATATATATTAGTACTTTTAGTTTGTGGTCCTGTATTTGCATAGGGGTTATCTGTGTTCTGCATGTGTGACCAAGTCCAGGTGTTCTGGTAGGAATGAATGTTGAGAAGCATACAGTGTACTTTGTGTAGTTTAATTTTGTGATTAACCATTATGTGTTTAAGATTATATTGTGTATATATATGCGGGCCGGGACTGGGGCAGAGCCTTGGCATTCCGCTGCCTATGTATAGGCCTATAGGTTCCCACATGTTTTATAAACACCCTGGCCAATATTCAAAGTGATTTAAATGGGCAGGAGATTCTTTTTATCGTTGCCTAAGTGGTAATATTCAGCAGAACTAACCAGAGACCACCCAACAAAAAAGTGGACAGGTCAGGGGCGGTACTGGGGGTGACATTGGGGAGGAGTTAAAAGTTATGCAGGTGCTGACATTATTCAGTGCTGACACCCATATAGGTAAGCAGTTGAATTTAGAACAACTCAAAAGTTGGTGTAAAGAAAACTGGGCAAACAACATAGAAAGCACTGAGACAGGCACAGGAACTTGCACTAGGTCCTGCAAGAAGGATGCCAGCGCCTTCCAAAAGGCCTGAGTCCCCTCACAACTCCAGATACCATGGAAATAAGAGTTAATCTCTACAGAACAACGAACACATAGTTGGGTGTCAATACAACCCATATAGTAAGCCCGACTTTGGGAAACATAGGCCCGCAGGACAGTGCAATAGTGACATTCGCGCAATTCAGCACTATAGACCAAACCCGCAGTTCGTTTCAAGATCTTCAACAAAAAATTGCCCCCCCCAGTCCCTGCCCAGGTCATGCTGCCAAGCTTCCAAAATCCCGGGAAAACCCTAGGGGGGCGAAGAGCCATAATCTGGCTATGAAAATAAGAAATGGAGACCCTAGTATTTATATCTGTCAAAAAAGCACAGAAACGGGTCCCAAAATCCCCCTCAGGGAACTCCCCAGGAGTAAGCCAACATAATGTCTGAGTTGGCAATAAGCAAAAGGAAGGCCAAACCCAGGAATCCCCCCTCCTCTCCAAAGCATCACAAGAAAGTAGAGACTCATCATCATCAACTGCTCCACGTCCCGAGCCCGCCAACGACTAAAAATTGATGGGCCAACACCCGGAGGGAAAGCTAGATTTCCCACCAAGGACAAAAGGACACTAACATGGGAGTCCTGATTCCACAACTGAAGAGTCTGGTGGCACGCTATCCACAAGGACCGAAAAAGAAGACTGCGCTTAAAGGATCTCAGCAATTTAGACAGAGAGGCATGAAGGAGATACAAAAGATGAAGAGGATAGAAATGATTCCGCTTCATGGAAAGATCAGTATAGAAAGAGGTGCCCAACACCCAATCACTAACATGACGCAATAAACAAGCCTGATTATAAACCCTGATGTCAGGTACCCCTAAACCGCCCCTGGAGGTAGGCCCCACTAACAGAGACCATCGCAGTTTAGGTTTCCCCCCCCCCCCCAACAGAACTGCGATAACAAAGAAGTGAGGGCCCGAACGTCCTTCTGCAACAAAGAGAGGGGGAGAATCTGGAGAACGTAAAGCCATTTTGGGAAGACTACCATACGAAATAAATGGATTCTATCCGACAGTGAAAGCGGCAGCGCTTGCCATTTGACTAGCAACAGTTTAGTGTTGGCAAGGAGTTTATCGATATTAAGGCGATACAATTGGGCAACATCCATAGTCAGCCAGATCCCCAGGTAATGAAAAGAGGAGTCGGCCCAACGCAACGGAAAACTACCCCCCCCCCCCCCAATGCTGCCGAAGCTGTTCCGAAGAAGCCAAAGCCTCAGACTTTGCAAAGTTCAAAGCAAAGCCTGAGAAATCCCCATATTCCCTTAAGTTCTCCAGCAACACGGGTAAGGAACGTTGGGGGTCCGTCAAAAATACCAAGAGATCATCTGCAAACGTCGCAAGTTTAAAGTGAGAATCACATTGGTCTAAATGTACCTGCTTAGCTATATTATACTCTATGCAGCTTATTTTTTTTTTTTTAAAAAAGAGTGCGTACTAGGTGGATTACAATAAGAAGAGGAAAAACCTGTAACCGAGGGGTTAAAAAAAAATTTGGACAAGTTCCTGGAAGAAAGTCCATCGTCTGCTATTGAGACAGACATGGGGGAAGCCACTGCTTGCCCTGGATCGGTAGCATGGAATATTGCTACATACTATTTGGGGTTTTGCTTTGACATGCAGCTCCTGATTGGTGAGGCCTGACTTTAGTGCAGGAAGAGGTGATCGGAGCATACCGCAAGTGATTTCCTTCCCTCGCCGGTGCTCCGGCTGCTCTCTCCTGCCTCTCAGGCTGCCCTCTCCTGCCCGGTCACTCGTGATCGGAAAATACTGTGAATGGCTGGGACCGTGAATCGCTGACCGCGAATGACCGGGGGAGCACTGTGTTGGAAAATTTAAAAAATAAGAGGAGGTGAGCACAGTACAATAACTAACACTTTGAAAAACATGTTTCTCTCTTTTAGAAACTGATGTCTTTGATGAATTATTTAAACTGGCTCCTGACAAAGTGAAAGCTGTAAAGCAGGTAATTTCATTGAAGCACTTAACCCGCAGAGTTTACCATTAAGATGTATTATTTGATCACTAACTTGTGCTATTTTAGCGCAGGTCCCATTTTATGCAATGAGACCTGGTTCTAATAAATTTGATCACGTTACCCCACTGTTACAAAAAGCCCACTGGTTGCCTGTTATACATAGGATAACATATAAAATTGCTCTTCTGACTTTTAAAACTATACAAACTAACGCCCCAGCATTCATAGACAGACTCTTGATTCCGTACGATCCCCCGAGAGCCCTCAGATCAACTTCACAGCACACCCTTAATGTTCCTTTGAAAATAATTGGTACTCGTCGTACCGTTATCTTTTCAGTGACCGCTCCAATGACCTGGAACTCTCTTCCTCTATACTTATAAACTGAACAAAACCTGCAAAAGTTCAAAAGCAGTCTAAAGTGTTTTCTTTTTAAAGATGTCTTTAACTGACAATATGATGCATATTTACTTTAACAGAGTCCAAAATTTCTCTCTTTTTCAGTTTTCCAGCAATTCTTTACTTTTCCTACTCTCTTTTGTATTTCCCTTCTGTGTACCTTTTCTTTAAATATTGTAGTTCTTTCCCCATTCCCATTGTTTTCTGAGGCTTAAATATGTCAGTCAGCCCAAGAATATCCTATTATCAGTCATGTACGTCTAATTGGTCTAAAAAGGTTTGTCTTCTTGTTATTTTTAAATATGGATAAGCATTTAATCAAAAGCTTGAATAAACTTAAACTTACCAATAACTGGGGTTCATAGTAGAATGACATATGTCAAAGATTAGCCCACATTGATAATTTCCTCACTTCTATGAATAAATAGGTATTTAGTTGAATAGATTACAGTGGTCGAAAAGAACTTAGGCGACTTCAGATTGTGCTTAATACCGCTGTAAAAATCATTTATAATGCAAAGAAACATGATCACGTCTCCCCCCCCCCCCCTCTGCATAAGGCACATTGGCTACCCATCGAGCACCAAATTAGTTACAAAATTCTCCTCTTAACCTTCAAACTCTGATTATATAACCAGCCAGAATTTATTGATAAATTCCTTATTCCATATAGCCCATCCAGATCTCTCCGTTCTGCAGCTCAAAATCTCCTAAACATTCCATCCTTAAAATATATTAACACTTTAAGATCCAATAATTTCACAGTGACAGCACCTTTCCTTTGGAATTCCATTCCTAATTACATAAGGGAAGAAACTTCCGTAGGCCCTTTTATGATAAAATTGAAAACTTTCCTATTCCAGACGCTTTTGATACATATCTGCCCTCGTAAGAGCAACAATCTCATTGTTGTTTTTCAGGTTGACCTTCTCCTTTTTGCTCTTCCCTTGATCATTCTTTTCTTTATGTATTGTAGTTCCTCCCTTTTTCCTCTTATTTTACTTTTGTTTATCTGGTGTATGTTTTGTTTTTAATCTTCTGTTTCTGTGCCATTGTATGCTGATAATGAATTTTAGATTAAGCGGAATAAGAAATTTTTAATAAACCTTGAAACCTTGCGTGTGTATATGCAGCAAAATGCCACCTCTACACGCCAGATCCTTAAGTGCTGTTCTATAGAATATGCATAAATAGCATAGGATGGGCCACTGAAAAATTCTCAGCCCAACCTACAAAGTTGGGGCAGGCTCCTCGAGGGCTATACATTTAATCCAGTGATTTTACACTTTTTTTGTTCTGTCGGAAAAATATGGAATGAAAAAAGTGGAAAATTGCTGGACTAGTGTACTGTATAGCCCTTGATGGATATTGCCCCAGCTTTGTTGGTTAGACTAACTTTTCAGCAGCCCCTTGCACTCTATAACTGTCAACGGGTGTATACTGCATATAGGTGGGTCACGTGATGTCATGAGCGAGTGAGGACGTCTCCTCGTTCACTCCGGGGCAGCCCTGCCGAATCGCACCAAATTGCTGACACCCTGCCGACCCGATCACTGTGAGAGACGCCTGGTACGTTCCCTACATATATGGACCGTTACCTTACCCGATCCAAGGAGTTATTGCAGCCGAAATCAGTGAAGAAAACCGGACCACGTGCAAGACCGGTGGAGCCCAAGATGGCGGCGAGTCCCGCGGCGGCGGTCTCCAGCCTGACTGAGTCGGCTCTGAGCGATATTAAAACAGCGCTCTCGCAGGTATTGGGGCCCCAAATGGAGGCACTCACCACCCAAATTGCTAACATAGAGACTTTGCTAGCTACAGCGGCGGCTCGCACCACAGAGCTGGAAAGAAGAGTGTCTGACCTGGAGGATTCCTCGACGGCGCGGGACACAGACATTAGCACGCTGCAGGCGCAGGTTAGAGCTCAGAATGATAAGATTGATGATTTAGAGAACAGATCTCGTCGCTCTAACCTGCGTCTGATGGGCATTCCGGAGACGTTGCCGGAGAGAGCCTTACCCGAATTGCTGGAGACCTGGCTGCGGGACGAGTTCACTTTGCGACCTTCGCTGGGGCCCTTACGCATAGAACGGGCGCATCGGCTGGGCCCCCGACCTGGCCTAGACAGGCGCCCGCGTGTGGTGATACTGAAATTGTTAAATTTCCAACACAAAATTGAGTTGCTGCGCCAGTACAGAGCCAAGAAGGATGACCTGAACTATGATGGTCAGCCAGTCCGACTGAGCCAGGACTTCTCGGTAGCTTTGCAGGAACGGCGGCGACCTTACTACCCTTTATGTGCACGCCTGGCGGATCTGAAACAGCGCTTTCAATTCAACTATCCAGCTACGTTGAGGATTCACTGCAATGGAGTCTGGAAAACTTTTCAGACCCCAGAGGAGGCAGATGTCTTCATGCAGCAGCTGGGCACCCCGAAGCCGGGAGCGGATTAACCTGGGTTTGGATACAGGCTGAGTAGGGTTGGTGCCTGCATAAGACTCTTGTGCTAACTGCTGTGTGCAGGGACAGTGTTCTTCATGTATTATGGTTGAAGACAGATAATTGAAGGTCAGGGTGGCCCTGGGGGGTGACAATTTCTGTGACTCTAGTTCCTCCAGATGGGGGTTCTGGGAGTAGTTAATGGGGATGATGGGGTTGGGGATTTCTTGGGGGCAGCAGCGGTATGGTTTGGGGATGTTTGTATGTATACTGCCTTTTCTGTTTTATTGAATGGTTTCCAGCGGAGAGGATGGTCTGCTTGGGAGTGGATTGTGTGGTCTCGGGGCGAGGCTGGGCGTCCCGGGACTCTTAATACTACTGGAAGTGGTGTTATTGACGGGAGGGACAGGGATCCTTAAGGGTGATCGTAACTTACGTATTCTTTCCTGGAATGTTTCAGGAATAACGTCTCCGGTAAAACGCACTAAAATACTTTCCCAATTGAAACATCACTCTGCAGATATAGCTTGCTTACAGGAGACTAGGCTTACTGATAGTGAACACCGGAAACTTCAGAGAGGATGGGTCGGAGATTTACACTTTGCTTCTGCACCAGGGAGGAGAGCTGGGGTGGCCATATTGATTCGCAAGGGCTTCTTAGGCACAGTACGGGTATTGCGACGTGACCCTCAGGGTAGGTATCTATTGGTAAGGGTGGAGGGACCTGGTGGGATATTCAGACTATTGGTGGGATATGGTCCAAATAGCTATCAACATGCATTTTTCCAGAATCTGGTGAATATTTGTGTGCAAGATCTGGGCTGCCCCCTAATTTTGGTGGGTGACCTAAATCAGGTACATAATCCCACTATGGACCGCTCTGGGTCGACGAGTATGACCAGAGTGAAACAAACGAAGGGCATTCCCTATTTGTGTAGAGCCTTGGGGTTGGTGGACCCCTGGAGACTATTACATCCATCTGAACGGGATTATACGCACCAGTCTAGAGCACACGGTTCTTTTTCTAGACTAGATTACATTTTACTCTCTGAGACTTTGTTTACTAAGGTCTCGGAGGCCACGATAGGCCCTCTGGAGATATCGGACCACAATATGATCTGGATTGATGTGGCATTGGGGGGTCAACGGGGTCCGGGGACTGGATGGCGATTTCCCTCCTATTTACACAAAGATGCTCATTTCCAGGAATTCTTAAAAGAAAAATGGGAGGATTACTGTACACACAATGCCCAACATGTTGACCAACCAACTTTATTTTGGGATACGGCCAAAGCGGTATTACGCGGGGATATTATTGCTTATGTCACTACTAGAACCCGTAGAATAGCACATCGTATAATATTTCTTGAACGACAAGTGACAATGTTGAAACAGGACTTGTTGCGTGATCCATCTGAGGCTAATACCGAGGCATACAGGGCGGTGTTGGTGGAGCTTAATTCCCTAATTTACGAACGCACCAAGAAACTTTTGTTTTACCGTAAATTTCAATTTCATAAATATGGTAACAAGGCGGGGAAATTGCTAGCGGCTATAACAAAAAGTTGGAAGGGGTCCAGATACATACCCATGAAACGGGAGAGCTCGGGGAGGTTCTTAACTTCGTCGGTGGATATCGCGGCGGGTTTTCAGAAATATTTTGAGGCATTTTATGCATCCCCTGGCTTGTACACGGGTCCTGACGTACAGGACTATTTGGCGGATGCGGGATTGCCTCGACTGACAGTGGCCCAGATGTCCAGATTAGACAGGCCGTTGCATGTACAGGAGGTGACCCTTGCAATTCAAAAGCTGAGATCTTGTACAGCACCGGGTCCGGATGGCTACTCACCCGAGTTTTACAAGATCTTATCCCCCTGTATAGGTAACTCTCTTTTGGATTATTAAATAGCTATACAGGAACAGGGGGTTTTCCCCCGTCATAGTAATGACGCCCTGATTACTTTGATTCCAAAACCATCTAAACCCCCAGACGACATAGAATCCTATCGACCGATATCTCTACTGAATGTTGATGTTAAGATACTAGCTAGAGTCCTAGCTGATAGATTGGCCCTTATTCTGCCCTCCATAATAGTGCCTGAACAAGTGGGATTTGTTCGCAACAGGCATTCCACCATTAATGTCAGGCGCATACTTTTAGCTCTTTCCCGTGCACAATTAGAACACCGCCCTGGACTGCTTGTCGGGTTAGATGCAGCAAAAGCCTTTGATAAAGTTAACTGGCACTACCTGTTTCAGGTCTTAAACTATATAGGGATCCCCGCGAGCTTCCTATCCTCTGTGCAAGCACTTTACAATTGTCCGACAGCCTCAGTATTGGTTAATGGAGTGAGATCTTCTCCCTTTGCCATAGGTAGGGGGACAAGACAGGGCTGCCCACTATCTCCCTTGCTTTTTCTGCTGTATTTAGACCCATTGTTGCGCACTATACAAAAGGATGATATACTTGTGGGTTTACCTGAGGGCACGTCGCAATTATGGGTGCTGGCCTTTGCGGATGACCTTTTACTTGCATTGGATACTCCACACAGCTCACTACCAAGAGCGTTAGAACTATTGGATGAGTTTCACATTTATTCTGGCCTGGAGTTGAATAAGCAAAAATCTTTAGCACTCCCCACTCTTCCAGAGGTGAGACACACTTGGCCGGGTGAATTTCCACTACAGTGGGCTACTTCCTCGTTGACATATTTGGGTGTAATTATCCCCCAAAATTTGAATAGACTCTATTCCGCAAATATAATACCCCTGCTTCATCGAACTGCTAGTACACTGCATGGCTGGCGGACATTCCCTATTTCCCTGTCAGGCCGAATAGCTCTCTATAACATGATGGTAGTGCCTCAATGGACATCTTACAAATGCTCCCTCTCATGTTAACCACATCTCACACTGCACTTCATAGCTCCCATCTCTCTAAATATTTATGGCAGGGTAAAAGAGCGAGGATTTCTTTGGCTAAGTTAAGGCTTCCTGTGGATCAAGGGGGGCTGGGATTACTATGTGTATCTCGGTTTAACCTAGCATGTCAATTACGTCACATCCATGACTGGTTCTGTGACACTTCTGATTTTTCTATGCCTGTGATTGAACGTTTTTCCTTCCAGCCATATCATTTTAGCTATCTTCTCCATGCTCCTCAGTTACCAGACTTACCTCAGCTGAAGTCCCATCCACTTTTGCCAGCGATGCGTACAGCATGGAGGTTGTTGTGCAAGGGCTTGCAGATTTCTCCACATCATACACCTTGCCTTCCATTAGTTGGAAATGGTGACTTCTTACCTGGCATGGATTCCGCAGTGTTCAGACGCTGGTCTCGTGAGGGCCTACAATATGTGTCACAGACCGTACAAGATAATGGTTCACCGATTCCCTTCAGTGACCTACAAACACAGTTTCGGCTATCATCTACGGACTGGTTTGCGTATCACCAGCTTACACATTATTTACAGTCCTTGACTCCGGTGAGGTTGCAGGAGGATGTGCAAGACAGATTGCAAGAAGCGATTGCACTCACAGCTCCTGAGTCAATGTCCCTCAGATTCTTCCATAAGTGGCTACAGAAACGGGCGGGTGAATTAGACTTTATCACCTTGGCTCAGAGGTGGTCTGCTGATCTCCAATTGCCCATTGCAGCGGATGTGATTCGCAGAGGCATTCGATTGAGAGGGAAAGAAATTACAAATTTATACTGAGAGCCTTCTGTACGCCCAAGAGGGCACATGTGATTGGGATAAGTGCGGATCACTGTTGCCGGAAATGTGCGGGTCCTCTGGCATCGTTTGGACATATGTTTTGGTCTTGCCCCATGATATCTTCCTTTTGGATACAGTTAGTGTCTTTGGTGGCACGACTTTGGCATTGCTCTTGAAGATTACACCCAAACTTCCTTTTCACGATGCAGATTCGATTTCATCCACCTAGACCAGGTTGTGCAGCATTTTTAAGGAAAACTGTATTGCTGGGACGGAAATGTATCTTGTTGCAATGGCTTTCACCACAACCTCCGACTGTCCCTCAATGGAGAGCATTAATGTTACACCAAATGTTACTGGAACGACGTGAAGTGATGGACTTGTCAACTAAAGCTGGACGTTTATACACTCAGTTCTGGTACCCTTTTAGCTTGACTTTTACACCTTATGTTCAAAACCAACTTTGGGGTACTTAATTGACTTCTTTTTCCCCTTTTGCTTTATCTTTCTTGATTTGTTACCGCTGCTGCCAGGGTGGGAGGGAGGGTGGGAGGGGGGTTGGTTGGTTGGGTGGGTGGGGATTGGCTTTGTGTGCTATTTGAAAATTGTGCCATGCTTTGTTCATTGCTATGTTTCTGCTTTAATAAAAATGATTTAAACATACTGCATATAGGTGGACCATGGCTGAAACATGGGTATGTCCCTCACTTACATGCATAACTTATCTTCAAAAACTGCGTTGGCTACCAGTCGCCTTCAGAATACAGTACAAAGCCTTAATGATTTGTCAACCGCTTTAAACTTCACGGTATAGCGGTATATAAGAAATAAATTATTATTATTATTATCAATTTCTGTACAGAAATATTCCAGAATTATTTACAAATAACATAGCTAGCTATATTCCAAAAAGATCTTTGCATTCTGAGAATTTGGCCCTACTGAAGATGACTGTGAATCCAACGTTGGTTGATTCTGGTAAAAAGAGCTTTTGTTGTGCAGGAGTTAAGTTTTGGAACTCCTTGGTAGGGCAGATACGGAATTGTTGTGAGAAGGGTATATTTAGAAAATTACTAAAAATAAAGTTATTTATTGATGCTTTCTTTTAGACATACCTTTGGCCCTACACTATTAATTTTAGCTATATGTTATTAATTTTTAGCCATGATTTCTAAGTTTTATTTTTATGCAAAGTTATGTTATCATATTTTAGCTATGAATTTTTAAGGTTTTGCTTGTATGTCTATTTTACTATGTTCTTAAAATTATGTATGTATATTCTGTTAACTGTTTAGTTGTAAATGGTATAGAAATTTTTTAAATAAATAAATAAATTATATGTGCTCCTTGCCGCACTTAGGTATGCCCATTTGTGCCTGCACCAATGCGGGTTTATGCTAGTTATTCTACAATACAATCTGTGCATCCAAATGCCATTAGAGAATAGAAGCTCCCCTATGGGCCCCTTTATAGAATTGCCCCCTATTTGTTGGCTTGCACATGCCTAGAGTTGATTTTCAAAAATATACAGATGGCTACTCACAGAAACAGGAGGTATGAACTATACATGCCACTTGCCTGGGTATCCTTGCACCTACTTTTAAAACCTATTTCTGAACAAGCCTACACAAATGAATGCGCTTACCTGGATGAGCTTTTGAAAATTTCTCCCACCATGGGTTCCTTTTACTAAGCTGCGCTAGCGGTTTTAGCGCATGCTAGATGTTAACGCCACCATTGAGCTGGCGTTAGTTTTTACGCATAGCACAGGGGTTAGCGTGTGCTAATCTGCAGCGTGCACTAAAAATGCTAGCGCACCTTAGTAAAAGGAGCCCCATGTCTAAAGAGAAATCGATGTTAAAGTGTACAAACATAGCGAGATTTAAAAAGAAAATAACATTGGAGTGGAATTAAATCCCTGGAATGGAGATTGTATCAACTTGCGACTCACCACTCTACTAGAAGCCCTCAATTTCCTGCAGACATTCTTGGATTGATTCACTGTGTTTGACTGTGTGGCCATTCATTAGCCTTTTTATTTTATTTTTTGAAGGCTAAGTAATGAATGCTTTTCAAGGACCAGGAGAATAGTACAGTGGAACCTTAGTTTACGAGCATAATTCGTTCCAGAAGCATGCTCGTAAACCAAATTACTCGTATATCAAAGCGAGTTTCCCCATAGAAAGTAAGGGAAACTCGCTTGATACGTTCCCACCCACCCCCATCCCCTGAGGCCAATGGTGCTGCTCCAACCCCCCCAGAGAACCAGTATCGCTCCACCCCCTGCTCACGAACCGGCACCCCCCGCCCAAACAGCATTCAACCTTACCCCCCATCTGGCACCAGCACACAGTCCACAGGACGTGCCGGTGCCGGTGAAAGAAGTTCCTGTCTCTTGCCTGGGCCTTGAGCATCTGCGTATGCTCAAAGCCTCCTGGTTCTCACACTCTCCGAATTGGCTATTTTTATTACATAGGATTTTTTGGACCCCAGTTCGTTTACAAAAACTAGACAGTTCTAAGTCTAATAGATGCTGGCATTGTCATATTAATATAGGGACTCTGGATCATCTGTTATATTTTTGTTCATTAATACTTAATTTCTGGAAGTCAGTTTGAGGACAAATAAATCTTATTCTTGAGTCATCTATTCCCTTAACTTATGAAGCCATAATTTGTGGCTTCATGTTAAGCCTACTTTGGATAAATATAAAAGCTGTCTTTACTTGATCATGATGGGAATAGCTATCCAAATGGTCACACGTAATTAGAAGAGCCACAACATACTTAATTACACATTTTGGTGGGCAAATGTATGTACCGCATATAAATATGGGGTTTAGTAATTCATTTAATAAAGTATGGAGCCCATTGACTACATTTGTTACCTCGCAATAATGGTCATGTATCTCTCCTTTTATTAGATTTCCTTACACATCCAGGGTGGGGGGTGGGGGGAGGGAAATGTATTTTGAGGATTAAAATTACTTAATTATAATATTGTAATCACATAATATGTCTTATTGTATTAATAATTGGGAGGAGGGTGGGAGAAAATGATTGTTTTATGTATTACTTGTGCGTTTTATGCAGTATTTTATGTTCAATTACAGTGGTACTTTGGTTTACGAGCATAATTCGTTCCAGAAGCATGCTCGTAAACCAAAATACTCGTATATCAAAGCAAGTTTCACCATAGGAACTAAGGGAAACTCGCTTGATACGTTCCCACCCACCCCCCGAGGCCAGCGGCGCTGTTCTACCCCCCACTCCCCAGAACCGGCATTGCTCCCCCAAAGGCCCCCTCCACGTGATCCGTCACCCCCCCCGCGATCCGGCATCCCCCCGCTCTTGTCGCATACCCCCCCCCCCCGCTGCAATCTGAAATCCCCCAGCACCCACCCGAACACGCTGCTTACCCCCATCTGGTCACCGGCACCAACGCACAGGACAGGACATGCCGGTGCCGGTGCCCAAAGATCTGCATCTTCTTTGCTGGGCCTTGAGCATCTGCGCAGCTCAAGGCTTTCAAGTTCATGCTCTCTCCGAGATTCTCGGAGATCTCGGAGAGAGCGTGAACTCGAAGGCCTTGAGCATGCGCAGATGCTCAAGGCCCAGCAAAGAAGACGACGCAGATCTTCGGGCACCGGCACCGGCATGTCCTGTGCGTTGGTGCCGGTGCCGGTGGCCAGATGGGGTAAGCAGCGTGTTCAGGTGAGTGCTGGGGGATTTCAGATCGTGGTGGGGGGGGGGGTGCGACGCGAGCGGGGTGATGCCAGATCGCGGGGGGGGGGGTGCCAGATCGCGGGGGGCGACACTCACAAATCGAGGCAAGCTCGGTTTCCGAGGCGCCAATTTTGCGAATGTTTTGCTCGTCTTGCAAAACACTCGCAAACCAGTGCACTCATAAACCGAGGTACCATTGTATTTGTATTGCACTGTCAAAATTTGAAAATCAATAAAGTTAAAAAAAAAAAGAAAGAACGGCTTAAATTTTTTGGCTTCCTTGGCTATTTTTTCTTCGTAGTCTCTTTTGGCCCCTCTTACTGCCTTATGGCACTTGCTGTGATGTTGTTTGTCCTTTTTCCAGTTTTTGTTCGTTTTCATCCTTTTCCATTCCTTAAACGAAGTCTTCTTGTCTCTGATCGCTTCCTTCACCACTACAGTGAGCCACGCCGGTTCCTTGTTATTCTTCCTCTTGGAACCCTTGTTGATATGCAGTATATATGAATTTTGCACCTCTGTGACTGTGTTCTTTAAATGGGACCATGCTTGCTCTAGTGTTTTAGCAAAATTTACCAAAGAATGAGTGTGTAAAAATATGTATATAATGAGAATAATTTCAAGTTTCAAGTTTATACTAGAGTGCTTGGTTTAAGAGAGAAAGTAGATATCTACATACTATATTATAAAGGGACACACACTTTTGTGTCTTTATAAAATACTAGCATAAGTGGCAGACGTACCATGAACAGGTATAAAAATTCATGTGTAGAATAGGTGAGTATGTGTATAAATTAATGTATTTTATAATCTAGGCATATACTAGTGAAACTCCATCCATGCTCTGTCCAAGCTCTACCCTTTCTAGGTGTCTACTGGCAAAGTACATGCCATCAACTCAATGTGCATGTTTATACTGGATAGAGTTTTATAACATGCTGTGTACACATGTACATGGCCACATATGCACAAAAAAGAGCATATTGAAATGACAGAAGCAAGCATTCTAACATTTGTTTCAAATGGATATTTTTAACAGTTGGATAGCCCAATTTCAGTAAACAGCACATAGTAACACGTTTTAGGAACTTGGTCCATATAGCAACATAAAATCAGACAAGCTATTTTAAATTGTGTTCTTGATCTTATTGGACTCCAGTTTCTTCAATAAAGGAGATGATCTCTCAGACCTTCCCAGTCTAAAAATTCATCTTGCAGAAGTATTCAGAAATAATTGTAGTCTTTTTTTTCTGTAATCTGTGTGGTTCAGTGGTTAAAGCTACAGCCTCAGCTCCCTGAGGTTGTGGGTTCAAACCCATGCTGCTCCTTGTGACCCTGGGTAAGTCACGTAATCCCCCCCCCCCTCCCTGTTGCCCGAGGTACATTAGATAGATTGTGAACTCACCGGGACAGACAGGGAAAAATGCTTGAGTACCTGAATAAATTCATGTAAACCATTCTAAGCTCCCCTGGAAGAATGGTATAGAAAACTAAATAAATATATATTGAATAAGGAATTATAGTAATCTAAATGAAGGAGTGAAATTGACTGTGCAATACTTCTAAATCTTTGCAAATCATTCCTAGTAAAGAAAAAATATGACTGAAACAAGTGGTAAATGCTGTATCTTATTATTCTACAGGCAATAGTCCACTTTGTTAACAAGAATCTTGGAAACTTAGGACTCACTGTGAAAGATATTGATTCTCAGGTATGTGGGCCTATTTTAAAACTTAGGAGCTCTTTTCTTAAAGTGAGCTTAATGTGTGAGAAAATGTTTCAACAAAACATCCTACATAGGAGGCTGCAAATGATCCAACATCAATTTGTTGCAGGCACTGGGCGCTAATGGCAACATTAGCACAGGGCTTGCAAAAAAAAGGAATGGCCGCGCTAAACCTGTGCTACGTGGCTAGAACTAAGGCCTGTTCAATGCTGGCATTAGCGTCTAGCGTGTGCGGCAATTTAGCACGCGCTAAGCCCGTGCTAAAACCGTTATTGCAGCTTAGCAAAAGGAGCCCTTAGTTTTAAATGGTATATACATTTTTAAAATAAATAAAATAATACTTTTAGTATAAGGGCCCCTTATTTCCTTATCTTAGTCAAGAACAGGGCTCTCAGATTTAATTTTAAAATCTCATATACTGCACATTACAGACCGCAGAAACATAGGGCTCCTTTTATCAAGGTGCGCTACGGGGGTTAGTGCGTCGGACATTTCATCACGCACTAACCCCTGCGGCAAGCCTAAAAGCTAACGCCTCGTCAATGGAGGCATTAGCGACTAGCACGGCAGGTGGTTGAACGCGCGGTATTCCACGCATTAACCGCCTACCGCACCTTGATAAAAGGAACCCATAGTAAATGTTGGCAGATAAAGACCTATATGGTCCGTCCAGTCTGGCCAACAGAGAAACAGAGAAAAATGAAGACAAAGACCATCCAGCAGATATTCAGCCAACAGCAGTCAACAATTTTCTAAACACGGATTGCCAGTGGCTAAAATAGCCCTGGATATTCAGTGTAGAGGTCTGCACGGGAACGGGGATTGCGGGAATCCCGTGGGTCCCGCGGGAGTCCCATGGGAATCCTCCCTATCCCACGGGACTCCCACGGGGACCCCCCCTCTGGCCCACAGAACTCCCACAGGGACCCCCCTCTAGCCAACGGGACTCCCATGGGGATGGAAGGCTTTGGAAGCAGGGTTCGTCCATATAATATAATGGACACATCAACCTTAGTAAAAGAAGGGGTTTATAAGTTAGTTACCTGAACAGAAAACAAAAAGGGTTCTACCAAAGAGATTCCACAAGGAAAACAGCAGCGCAAACACAAAAGAAACTGTGGAATTGATGATCCTTTCAGAAGAAATTGCTGCTTTTTATGGGGATGGGCAGGGATGGAGGTAATTCCTTGCGGGGATGGGTGGGGACGGAGAGGATCCTGGCGGGGACGGGCGGGGATGGGTGGGATTTCTGTCCCCGCGCAACTCTCTAATTCAGTGTTGGGTAAGTGAGGACACTGGCACTGAATATCCAGAGCTAATTTGAAAACTAGTGGCTACTGGAAATCATGTGGGTCCTGCCCAATATTCATCAGGGGCTTGCATAAAACAATTATGTGGGCCACAGCTGGTACCTGAATAACATTTAAAATGTTTCCCAGTCCCTCTGATCCCCCTTTTGATCTTTCTCCCTCCTAGAACAGCTCTCCTTCCGATCTTCATCTCCCCAAAACAGTCCCCCTTCTGATCTCCCTCCCCCAAGACAGCCCTCATTTCCGATACCCCTCTCTCCAGTCCCCCACCCACCCTTCCCCCTGTCATCATTATAGTCCCCCTTCTGGGCCTACCTAATATCCCTGGTGGTCCAGAGGGCAGGAATGAATCCCATTCATTCTTGTCTCTAGCGGCTGCCTCATCAAAATGGCTGTCATGACCTCTTCATGAGGCTGCCACTAAGGGCAGGAGCGAGTGTGATTTGCTCCTGACCCCAAACCCCCGTCCCTTCCATCAGACCACTAGAGATGTTAGGTAGGCCAGGGCGGGCCTAGGGTGATGGCAGTGAAGGATTGGATGGGGTTTTTGCTGTTTGGGGGAGGGGGATTGGAAAAAAGGGCTTTTCAGAGGGCAGGGTATCAGAAGGGTGGTTATTTTAAAGGAAGGGGGATTGGATGGGCTGGGAAACATTTAGGTTATGCAGGTCCTGGTTGATATTCAGCTGGGGCCCACACAATTGTCTTATGCAAGCCTCTGATGCTTAAAATACTTCGCTGATTGTCCAGCTCTCTTCGGTGTGAACCGCCTAGAAGTCTCACGACTATGGCGGTATAGAAGAATAAAGTTATTATTATTATTATTATTATAAATGTCACAGAGTATTGGTAGTTGGGCAGTCATGAGTGATTTAAACGGGCAGGAGAGGTTTCTGCTCTCTTAAATCACTTTGAATATGGCCCCATATGGCCTATCCAGCCTGCTCATCTATTATCCCTTCCTCTCTCTCAGAGATCCTATGTACCTGTCCTAAGCTTATTTGAATTCAAATACAGCTTTTGTCCCAATCACCACCACTGGCAAGCCATTCCACAAATTCACCACTCTTTCCATGAAGAAGCATTTCTTCAGGCTACTCTTGATTTGTTCCATTTTACCTTCATCTATGCTGCCTCATTCCAGAGATTCTTTTCAACTGAAAGAGACTCACCTTCTGTGTATTTATGCCACAGAAGTATTTAAACATCTCTATTATATCTCCCCTATCTATCTTTCTTCTAAAGTATATATATTGGGATCTTTAAATCTGTCCCCATATGCTTTATGACTAAGACCACTGACCATTTTAGTAACTTCCCTCTGGACCAACTTCATGCTTTTAATATCTTTTTGAAGGTGCAATTTCCAGACTTCTACGCAATATTCTAAATTAGGTCTCACCAGAGTCTTATCACCATCTTTTTCCTACTGGCATTCCTCCCCCTATGCAGCCAAGCACCCTTCTAACTTCTGAGGTTATCTTTTCTATATGTTTGGCCACCTTACGAATATCACAAATGATCACACCCGAATCCCTCTCTTCTTTTGTGCACAAAAGTTCTTCCCCCTCACCTTTTTTGCAGCCCATATGCAGGACTCCGTATTTTTTTAGCATTAAATCTTAGCTGCTAAATTCCGGCCCATTCTTTAAGCTTCACTAGGTCCTTCCTCATGTTATCCATACCATCCGAAGTATCTACCGTATTTCAGATTTTGGTGTCATCTGTAAAGAGGCAAACCTTACCACATAGCCCTTTAGCAATATTACTTAGCTAGTTGCCATCAACTTGTGCTCGAGTCCTATCGACTTGATGAATTACAGATCTTAAAAGAGATTGGTTCTCTGCTAGTTTGGTAAGGTCCTCCAGCATCATCCCCATGGTTGTTTTCAACATGTGCAGCCATCTGAATGCAGGTCACTCTCTTCGCTTGGTTCCTTTGATTTTCCCCCAAATATAATGTCCTTTTCCAATGATCTTTCTCTCCTGGCAGTGTGACCAAAATAAGACAGTCGTAACTTACAAAACTGTTAAAAAGAACTGGCTCAAGAACTGAACCTTGCAGCACACCACTGATAATATCCTTTTCCTCAGCGTGAGCTCCATTTACTATCACCCTCTGACACCTCTCACTCAACCAGTTCCTAACCCAATCAGTCACTTTAGGGCCCCTACTGAGGACACTTGATTTATTTATTAGTCATCTAAGTGGAACTGTGTCAAAAGCTTTACTAAAATCCAAAAAAACACATTAGGGTTACCAGATTTTACTGGCATAAAATCCAGACCCATAGATCCACCCCAGGCCCGCCCTGTTATACCTAAGTTCCGCCCTGTTATACCCAAGCCACGCCCCCAGCCCTACCCTCTTACCCTGTTTTTGTCCTCAGGACCACGTCAAGAGGGCATCTGTACATGTGCAGAATGCAACATGATGACATCACATGCATGTGTGCACGCACGTGATGTCAAACCCATTGCATCCACGCATGCGCAGATGCCTTCCTGACGCGGTCCCGAGGTGCAAGCTTTTCAAAACCCTGACAAAGTGCCAGGTTTTGACAAGCTGTTAGGACATGTCCTCTAAAAAGAGGACACGTCCGGGTAAATCCAGACTTTTGGCAATCCTATACCACATGTGTTCTCTCTCAGTCTAACTCTCTGGTGGTCACCCAGCAAAAGAAATGAATCAGATTTGTCTGATAAGACTTGCCTCTAGTGAAACAATGCTGGCTCGGGTTCTGCAAGCGAGAGTTGTATCTGGCACTTTATGCTGTTTCCACTTCTTCATGATTAAACACTGGCGTACTTAACCTTTATCTGTGGGGTTTCATAGATTGAAGGCTCAGGTGATTCTGTGTGCTTGCATGTGTAAAGGTACTCTGACTAAAGCACTTCCATTTTTATTTGTAGTTTTCAGACGGGGTTATCTTGCTTTTGCTAATTGGACAACTAGAAGGTTATTTTCTAAATCTAAGTGAGTTCTTCCTTACCCCCTGCTCTGATGATGAAATGGTAAGTTATTTATTAACCTATTAGCCTGCATTTCCTTTTTCTTCCTGATTGTAACATTTTCTTTGTGTGTGTGTGTGTGTGTGTGCAGAATCAGATCAAGATGTGAAGTGTACTAGACTGCTGGAATTCATATTGGCAGAATTTCCAAAAATCACTTTTGGCTTACAGTATATGTGTGAAACCTTAAAGTTGGTGTTTCCCAATCCTCTCTTGAAACTAGTATGGTTTTCATAGAAACATGATAATAATAATAATAATAATTTATTTCTTATATACCGCTATACCGTGAAGTTCGAAGCGGTTTACAATAAAGATACATTTGACAGCACATGGGATAGAAACGGTTTACAATAAAGATACGTTTAGTCAGTACTTAGGATGCAAGTGGTTTACATTAAAGATTCGTTATGTCAGTACATAGGATACAGGTGGGTTACAGTAAAGATATATTTTGTCAGTACATGGGATGCAAGTGGGCTACAATACAAGTGGTTTACTATCAAGGTGCATTTTGTCAGTGTATGGGATACAGGTGGGTTACCATAAAGATACATTTAGTCAGTACATGGGTTACAATAAAGATACGTTTTGTCAGTACATGGGGTGCAGGTGGGTTACAATAAAGATATATTATGTCAGTACATGAGATTCAAGGTGGAAAGTATAATTACTTTCGGGCCTTGGAATTAGGGGGCAAGGTGGAAGGGTCATGGCAAGGAAGAGTTGGGTATGGGAATTAGAATTTGTTAAACAGTCGAGTTTTCAGGGATTTTCTAAAGTCTGCGTATGTAGTGGCCTCAAGTATGGGCTTTCCAAGCCATGTGTTCAGCCTAGCTGCCTGGAATGATAACATTCTATCTAGAAACTTTTTGTATTGGTAAGATTTCAAGGAAGGGTAATTAAATAGGTTTGCTCTGCGAGTGCTCTTGTTGGACTCATTGGGGAGAACTGGGAGATTAGGTAAGCTAGAAGAATCCCAAAGACAGCTTTGTAGCAAAAACAAGCAAACTTGAAGAGGACTCTGGATTCTGCGGGTAACCAGTGGAGTTTCTGATAATAAGGGGAAATGTGTTCCCATTTTTTTTAACCGTGGATTAGTCGAATCGCGGTATTCTGAATTAATCTCAGCTTGTTGAGGTTCTTTTTATAAGCTCCTAGGTATATGATGTTACAGTAATCTAGGGCAGTGTTTTTCAACCTTTTTTGGGCAAAGGCACACTTGTTTCATGAAAAAAATCACGAGGCACACCACCATTAGAAAATGTTAAAAAATTTAACTCTCTGCCTATATTGATTATATATAAAGTAATTCTCTTGAATAGGAATCAAATAAACACAAAGAAAGTATTTTATAATTACTTTATTACGAAATAAAAATTATAAAAATTATAAAATACTTTATTCAGTGCGAAACCTGGGCCTGTTTGGCTGAACACAAAGCTGATATTCTGGCTGGAATCGAAGAAAGACACACACGTAGCTCTTCGTCAACAGCTCTCAGTCTCTCTCTGTATTTGGTTTTTATAGCATACAAAAATAGACAAATATACCCTCCATCCTTTTTATTAAACCACAATAGCAGTTTTTAGCGCAGGGAACTGCGCTGAATGTCCAGCGCTGCTCTTGACGCTCATAGGCTCCCTGAGATAAAAACCACTATTGCGGTTTAGTAAAAGGTGACCATATTGTAAAATATAGACAGCAGATATAAATTCAGAACTGTGCATAGTAAGTGAAGGGAAGTTTTCATCTCTGGGAATTTACCCAGTTAACTATTAAGTTATTTGGGCAAATTCCTTTGAAAACTGTGGTAATACTGCCTCCACTTTGCTAAATTTAAAATAAAATCATTTTTCCTACCTTGTCTGGTGATTTCTGGTTGCACTTTCTTCTTCTGACTGTGCATCCAATCTTTCTTCCCTTCTATCAGCCTGTATGCTTTCTCTCCTCCACACCTCATTCCCTCCCCCAACTTTTTCTTCCTCTCTCCCTGACCTTTCTTTCTTTTTTTTCTTCTTTCCTTCTGTTTCCCTGCCTGCCCCCTTTCTTTCTTTCTCCCTGCCGTTCCCCAAGCCACTGCCGCTGCCATCGGGGAACAGGACCCACCAATGGATAACAGGCCCCAAAGCCGACGCCGACGCATGCTCTCCCTGACGTCAATTCTGCAATCGGAGAGGAAGTTCCGCCCAGCCAGGCAGCGATTGGCTGGCCCGAACTTCCTCTCCGACTGCAGAATTGACGTCGGGGAGAAGAAGACTTATCGGCTCGATAGATTAGATCGCCAAGACAAAGTGAGTCCTGGGTGATCGACTCACTTTGCCTTGGCGAGCTACTGGCGCCCCTGCCTCGGGCCCCCTGTCAGCTCCGGGCCCGGCGGCCCTGCGGCACACCAGGCAACATCTCACGGCACACTAGTGTGCCGCGGAACAGCGGTTGAAAAACACTGATCTAGGGTGCTTAAGATGGATGATTGTACAAGTAAACGGAAGGACTTTTCATCAAATAATTTTTTAATAGTGCGAAGTTTCCAGAGGACCGAAATACATTTTTTAAACAGTAGGTTTGTGTGGTTTTCCAGGGTTAGATGTTTGTCAAGTGTTACCCCCAGAATCTTTATGGTTTGGTCAATTTTGTATTCTCGGCTCTGTAGGTGAATTGAATTTTCTTTTATCTTTTTGTTGGGTGATGCCAGGAAGAATTTGGTTTTTTCTGTGTTGAGTTTCAGTTTGAAGGCCATCATCCAGTGCTCTATTTGATTTAGGATGTTGGTTAAGGAGTTGGAGAATTGTGACGTTAGGGCGGTTAGCAGAATCACTACAGTAATGTCATCTGCGTAGATGTAGAAGGTGAGCCCTAGGCTTTGTAGCAGGTTTCCTAATGAGCTGAGGTAGATATTAAAGAGGGTTGGGGATAGGGGGGAACCCTGAGGTAATTTGCAGTTGTTATTCCAGCTATGGGAAAGTTTGTCATCTTTGAATACCTGGTAGGATCTGTTCCTGAGAAATCCCTGGAACCAATTGTGAGCGTAGCCTGTGATGCCTGTGGTTTCTAGGCAGTTCAAAAGAATGGTGTGATCTACTAGGTCAAAGGCGCTACTTAGGTCCAGTTGTAGGATCATGGCGCTGGTACCTTGGGTGAGGAGGGCGTAAAGGTGGTTAAGTAGTGAGGCCATGATTGTTTCGGTGCTGTGACCAGGTCTGAAGCCTGACTGGTTGTTGTGCAGTAAGTTGAATTTGTCTAAATATGAGTTTAGTTCAGCATTTACTATCCCTTCCATTATTTTGACCGCGAGAGGGATGTTTGCGATAGGTCTGAAATTGGTTAGGTTGTTGGGTGGTTCTTTGTTGTTCTTTTTAATGGGTGTTATTACAATTTGACCTGTTTTTTTGGAAATATTCCTGCGGTTAGTTATAGGTTGACCCAGTTGAGTAGTTTGGCTTTGAAGATGATTGGGACTGCTTTCATTACATCTGGGGGGCAAGTGTCCAATCTGCAGTATGATTTGACGTATTTGTTGTAGAATTTGTTAAATGTTTGCCAATCGGTCTCACTAAAGTTGGACCAGTTCATGTCTGCTTTGGCAGCGACTAGGTCTTGTGGAATGGAGTAGTCCCAGTGGGAGTCTGGAGAATCCGTTATAGAGTAGAGAATGACACGGGGAAAAAATCTGTCCCCGTCACCGCCCCATCCCACCATCCTCTGCACCGCCCCGTCACCGCCGTTCCCTTCACCGCCCCGTCACCGCCACTGCCATCCCATTCACCGCCCCGTCACCGTCACCGCAGCATGCATAAAAGCCTCAAACAGGTATGAATTTATATACTTATCTTTATTAACGTATTCCTATGGGTTACATACTGAACATGTGCTGGATTCCTCCATTCTTGCAGCACATGTTCAGGAATAGGATTCAGTAACCCATGGGAATGGACACAGCACACTACTACACTACTACTCAGATTAAAAAAAAAAAAAAAGAACCAGCTCCCAGCTCAGCCAGACTCCTGTCTCCAACCGGTCAAAGAATCCCACTCAGATTTAAAAAAAAAAAAAAAAGAACCAGCTCCCAGCTCAGCCAGACTCCCATATCCAACCGGTCAAAGAATCCCACTCAGATAAAAAAAAAAAAAGAACCAGCTCCCAGCTCAGCCAGACTTCCGTCTCCAACCGGTCAAAGAATCCCCCCCCCCCACCCCCGCCGCCAACCCTGGGCAGGCAAGTAGTAGGAAAGTGTGCACCTTACCTCTACTTGTAGCGCCGAAGTTTTCAATGAAATTTCAGCTCCTCCAAGTCTGCAGCAGTGACTCCTCTCCAATCCAGGCAGCGACTCCCAAAAAAATCCTGGGCTTGCCTCTCAGCTCTGAAATCCCCCGATTTCCAATCGCTACTGCAACCCATTAAATATTATGTGTGGCAGTAGCGATTGGTCCCCTTCTTGAGCAGGAAAGAACTGACTAATGAGGAGCCAGAATATTGAAGGGGGCGGAGTCAGGCAACGTGCAAGTTGGGTGGAGAGAGACGAGTTGGAGGAGACCACATGGCCGACAAGCATGGCTGCCGGAAAAAAATCAGACACCTGTCCCGAAGTGAACCGAACACACTTACCGGTGAAGACCCGGTAAATCGCGGTATGTAGAAGGGGATACATTTGCCTGCAGGGACAAATCTTTTCACCGTTTTTGCGGGCGGTGAAAACTTTTGTCCCCGTGTCTGCAGCGATTTGGCTATGGAGTCTCCATAGCCCGCAGCCAAACCGCAGCCACGCCGCGGTTCCTCGCGGGGATTGCTCCCCGTGTCATTCTCTACTGGCTATCCCATCAGGCAACCTTGGGGCCTTTGCTATATCGGCCCACCTCTGATGATGCAACTTTCTCTTTCATCGGAGGCGGGCCGAGGCTGCCTGATGGAATCCCGGCTAAACAAAAACTAGCGGCAGTTATATGGAGAAGTTAAAAGCACACAGTAAGCTGCTGCTGCTGGTTGGGGGGAGGGAGGCTGGAGAGAGAAGACGAGGAAGGCAGGAGATATGCGACGGCAGAAAGAAGTTGGAAAACATACAGCGCTGGCGCTGCATACCCCCTAACAACGGTGGGTTTACCCCCCTGGGGTAAGCGTACCGAGTTTTGAGAAATACCAGTCTAGGGGGGTACTCTGTGCAGGAGTAAACCCCAATTGCTCCTGCTCATGTTGATTACAGTTTTAATACAGTGACCACAACTTCTAGATGGTAGTGGTACAAGACTACCATTAGAGGTTGTAGATACAATTTTAAGACCACTACCGCCATAGGCAGGAAATACTGGAGTTCAGTCCTACATGGACTATTTTCCAGACCACTAGGTTGTTTAATGTTGGTCCTGGAGGGTCTGCAGGTGGATGGGTGAGGAGGGTCTTCAAGGACAGGGGCTATTTATAGACAGGTCTAGGAGGCATCTGTCTTTGGGGTGGGGGATTTGAGGAGTGTGATCAGCTCTTGAGGGGAGTTTCTAAAGGGGGAAGCACTGACTAACCTGGTATTCAGCTAGATCAATGGTATTCAATCCAGTCCTTGGGAATCACTTGGCCAGTTGGGTTTTCAAAATCTCTGTCATCCATATTAATTGTGGATATCCTGAAAACCCAACTGGCCAGGTGGTCCCTGAGGACTGGGTTGAATACCACTGAGCTAGATACCTGGTTAGTTAACTGGGTAGCAGGCTGAATATTGTGAGTGCTTGCAGGGATTGTGATTGCAGTCAGAGGTGTCAGCTCTGAAATTTAGGCTACAGAAGTTAGTCTATAAAAAATATTGACTACTGCCAGCTCAATATTATCGAGAGGAGGGAATTGTTTAATTTTATAAGACAATAGCTATGTATTAGTAGAATTGGTACAATATTTCTGCTACTTTACAGATACAAGCAAATAGGAGAGGTACTGTGTTTCCATTACTTTTGATTCACTGAAGTGAAATTGCTTGTCACGCAAGCTCCTAATTATTTTTATATACTTGGAAGAAAACAGCACTCATTACTGTAACTACGCTTTCCGGGTTTGTAAGGTCAGAGATGATAATGCACCGAGTGTTGTTCAAACAAATAATAAACAGACTGTCTTTAAGGGAAAGCCCTCTTAATGGAAAATGTTCAACCTTCCTTGCATGCATTTTAAAAAAATGTTTCTCATTGCTAATGGTTTGACCTCTGATGCTTAGTGCCATCTGGAAAAAAAATGTTACAGTGATAGTGGTCCACATTCCAAATTATTATCAATGGAAGATTCATTTCTGAATGGGACATGCTTTTTTTTTTTTTTGGTAGAGCTGTTCCTTCATGTAAAGGCTATTATATAAGCGGAAAAGGGTTTTTATTAAATTGCAAAGCTGCATACATATATTAAGTATACAGCGGGAAAGTGTGTGCCTACTTTTCTGTCATCTGTGCACTGGCATTCCGGGGGGGCATAATGGAGAAGACTCAAGAAAGGCCACCTAAGTTAGGTATCATGCTAAGCGTGGATTCTATTGTATAGAAAAAATGTGGATAACGCATAAGAATTTAGAAATTCCTTGAAAGTGCTAAAAAAATAGCTGCTACTTTAATTCTGTTTCACATCAATTTAAACAGACTTTATTAAACAATCATGAACAAGTGAAGTTTTCATCTAAAATTATTATATAATTCTCACTTGGGAACAGAGGTGAGCATATCATAACATTGGATGATCAGATCATTCCAGGTCCACATCCTGGATTTTGTGTTATAATTTATGCTCTGACCCTCCTTCCTGCTGTTTCAATTGATTATCCACAAGTGCTAGAAATTATAGATATTAATTGATCGTACAAAAACCCTTCTTCCTGTGTTTCATATGCAAAAAGCCATGATTATGCAAAAAGGCAACACTTATCTTAGGTGGAACCAGCCACTACCAGCACTGGTGTGTTAATACAACCTCCCAACGCCTGTTGGTGAGAGGCATTTCAGTCCTGCACAGATCTTCCTCAGGGGATTTGTAGAAAATGGCTGCCTTTTCATCTAAATTAGTCAAAAGCAAAAATTGCTTATTGGAAAACTTCTATTCTGCGACTGTCGTTACAGAATACTAGTGTAAGTCTGCATATATGTGCCTAACTTTACATGCAAGAACATACAGCACATTAAAGGTTGCTAATATTCTATAATATGCATGCAGAACTGCCCAGGACCTGCCCATGTCACTCCCAAGGCCACACCCCCTAGTAGATGCACGTTAAAGAATTGGCACATGCCTCTAATACAGTAGAATACCATTCATGGCAGTTACATGAGTAACTGTTTATTAGTATCAATTAGAACCAATAAAGGCCAATTGTAGCCTATTATTGCTTACTAACACCAACTATCAACTTGTTAAATTAATTTATGTGCACAGCTTTCCACCTTATGCTTAAATTTGGGCGTCTAAGTTTATAGAATCCAGGTCGTTTGGGCAGAGCAAGGGATGGAGCTGTGATTAAGGCTACCATATGGCTCCAGAAAAAGTGGACAGATTGAGACATCCGGGCTTTATTTCTATTGCTTTCAATGAAGGTAAAACCCAGATGTCCCAAACTGTCCTCCTTTGTCTGGTAAGCTCAGCTGTGATGAACGTGTGTACTTTATCAAGCCTTTTTTGGAGCAGCTGTAAATTTGTGCATCAGCATTTGCATTATTGGGACTGGATCTGGGACTCTGTTTTATAAACGCATATTGGTGCCTCCGTTACCTTTATAAAATAGGTTTAAAATAGTAACCTTTTTGGACTTTTGGCCTAGGATGGGCGGAACTGAGTGGACCTGGGGGTGGGTCTAGAAGTCCGGATTTTCCAATTGGAAAATCTGGCAACCCTACTTATAGAATACTAGCAGTTCCATGTCTAACTAACAACAGTTAGGTATAAGCATTTACAGAAGCCTTTCAGCTGGTGTTAGTCCTTGCACCTAGGTTGGGTATGGAACTGTGGACTTACACTAGTATTCTATAATGGCACTTACGTGTCACTATTACGTGTCACTTACGTGGCACTTTTACGTGTCACTTACGTGGCACTATTAACTACATTATTGCTGCTATAGAATTTGTGCTTAGTGTGCAGCATCCTGGCACCTAATTTTAGGTGAACTGTAGAGAATTACACCCCCCCTAGACATTGCATTTAGCAATGACCCTGACTGTACTCTCACACTGGCTGTGAATGCTGTCTGTGCGTTATTCCCAGCCTTAGCTTCCATGTGTTACAGAAGGCCCTGTCTGGGAAACGATCCCACTGCATGGTAGTGTGCAACACTCTGACTGAGACACTGGTGTGTCCCATATGTTAAGATCTGTTAAATGTGAACTCAACGTGAACTAGATGTGAGCCAAAAACAAATTATCAGAGGATGAGTAGTCAAGATATGCTCTTGATAGTAATTTATCAGTATTAGGGCCAAGTGTAGCTATGAATTAGAGCCAGGGTTTTGCTCTGAGTCAGACTCGTGGACCTCAGATGCCTTTGGAATGTTGCGTACACCTTGTTTAAAGATTCCAGGGATGAGAGACATGAATGTTTAGCAGCATCACCAAGGAGCAGCACAGAATCTTCTCATGTAGCATCTCATTTTCAGAAAAAACAATGCAACCAGAGATGTTTAGATCTGTATTTTAAAAACACTGCCAATATACATTGAAGCAGTTACACTGGTAGATTGTATTCATGTGTAAATGGAAATTTCAGAAAGCCACTATTTACCCATGGAGATCACCAGGATGCAGACATTTCAGGGGGCACGGCATGGGTATATAGAATGCATTGGAACAATTGGAGGGAGAGCCGACAAGAGGAAATGTCACCTTGGACTTGGTCCTAAATGGCATTACAGGGCCGACAAAGGAAGTAGAAGTCACGGTCCCGCTGGGGACAAGCGATCACAACATGATCAACTTCAAACATCGATGTCAGGAAGGGGAAGAGTACCAAAACCTCAACCACAACTTTAAACTTCAAAAGGGAACGATATGATAGCATGAGAGCCATGGTGAAACAACGGATCAAGAAAAAAATGGGCAAAGTCAAAACGGTAGAACAGTCATGGTCCCTTCTGAAAAATACTATCACGGAAGCACAAAGCCTCTACATTCCGCAGATATCCAAAGCAAAGAAAACCAAAGGCAAAAGAGAGCTGGCATGGCTTACTAAAGAGGTGAAGGAAGCCATAAAAGAAAAGAAGGACTTCTTCAAAGCATGGAAACGCATGAAAACAATCGAAACTTGGAACAAACACAAGGGTGATCAGAAGAAGTGTCACAGGGCGGTGAGGAATGCCAAAAAGGACTATGAGGAGAAAATAGCGCAGGAGGCCAAAAACTTCAAGCCCTTCTTCAGGTACGTGAAAGGGATAAAACCCGCAAAAGAGGCGGTGGGACTGCTGGACGACCAGGGAAGGAAAGGGAAGACAAACAAATCTCAGACAGACTAAATTCATTCTTTGCATATGTCTTTACAAAGGAAGACACTGCAACAATTCCAGAAGCAGTGAAAGTGTTCCAAGAAGTAACAGAGGACAGCCTTACCACAGTAGACGTGGACTTGGACCAGATCTACCGCCAGATCGACAAACTCAAAAGCGACAAATCTCCTGGACCGGATGGAATTCATCCGAGAGTCTTGAAAGAGCTAAAAGTGGAAATTGGAGAATTATTCCAAAAACTTGCCAACCTGTCAATCAAAACAGGGCAGATACCAGACAACTGGAAGATAGCTAACGTCACACCGATATTCAAAAAAGGATCAAGAGGAGTACCGGGCAACTATAGACCTGTGAGTCTCACATCGGTTCCTGGGAAGATGATTGAGGCCCTGATCAAGGATAGCATAACCTGGCACCTAGACACACACGACCTGATGAAAGCCAGCCAACATGGATTCAGGAAAGGGAAGTCATGCTTGATGAACCTACTTCAATTTTTTGAGACAGTGAACAGACAAATTGATAATAGAGAACCGATGGATATTATATACTTGAATTTTCAGAAAGCGTTCGACAAAGTTCCACATGTAAGACTCCTCAGGAAACTGCAGGGCCATAGAATAGAAGGCGATATACTAAGATGGATAGGCAAATGGCTGGAGAACAGAAGGCAGAGAGTGTGCATAAATGGGAAGTTCTCGGATTGGGAAAATGTGACTAGCGGTGTGCCCCAGGGCTCGGTACTTGGGCCCATCTTATTTAATATCTTCATCAACGACCTAGAGGATGGAACATCCAGTGAGATCATCAAGTTTGCAGATGACACAAAGCTATGCCAGGCCATCAAATCACATAAGGACAGTGAGGAACTCCAGTGTGACTTGAGCCGATTGGAGAATTGGGCAGATAAATGGCAGATGAAGTTTAATGTGGAAAAATGCAAAGTGATGCACTTAGGCAGAAAAAATAAGGAACACAAGTATAGTATGTCAGGTGCAACTATGGGAAAAACTGAACAGGAAAAGGACCTGGGGTATTAATCGATAGGACACTGAAGCCATCGGTGCAATGCGTGGCGGCAGCGAAGAACGCGAATAGAATGCTAGGCATGATAAAGAAGGGAATCACGAGTAGATCGGAGAAAGTTATAATGCCACTTTATAGAGCGATGGTCAGACCACACTTGGAATACTGCGTCCAGCATTGGTCTCCATACCTAAAGAAGGATATAAAACTGCTAGAGAGGGTGCAGAGACGAGCAACAAAGCTGGTGAAAGGTATGGAGAACCTGGATTACGAGGAATGACTTAAGAGACTGGGGTTGTTCTCCCTTGAGAAGAGGAGACTGCGAGGGGATATGATCGAGACTTTCAAAATACTGAAAGGAATCAACAAAATAGAGCAGGAAAAAACATTATTTACAATGTCCAATGTGGCACGGACAAGAGGACATGGGCTGAAGCTAAGGGGGGACAAGTTCAGGACAAATATCAGGAAGTTCTGCTTCATGCAACGAGTGGTGGATACCTGCAATGCTCTCCCAGAAGAGGTAATTGCGGAATCCACGGTTCTAGGATTTAAGGGTAAGTTAGATATACATCTCCTTATGAGTGGCATAAAGTGACATGGGTAAGGGTAAGCTAGATGCACTTCTCTTTACGAGAAGCTTAGAGCGATATGGGGACCAAAACTATGCCAGGGTACACCTGGCGGGGCCTCCACGTGTGCGGATCGCCAGACTTGATGGACCTAGGGTCTGTTCCGGAGATGACGCTTCTTATGTTCTTATGTTACGTTTTTAAAATTTTTCCTGTTGGGTTTTGAACCAGCCCAGAGGCATGCAGCCATTTTATAAAAGTGTACATTTCACCCAGGGCATACATGAAAGATTAAAAGAGTAATCCTCCTTAATCCCCCCATTGTTTCTGCCTCCAAAGAAAAAAAATTGCAGCCTCATTACTTAATTGGCTGCACTTAGATGTATACGTTTATAAAATGAGACCAGCTACATATGTAATGGTATTTCCAGTGTAATAGGTGTATCATTCTGGACAAGTGGGTTAGCTCCCCATGGCCGCGAGCCATATGCAGAAAGAATCCACGACAGATTTTTTCTGTGATCCTCCTACTTCACTGGGAGCTCTACTGCCACCTGCAGTTTTTCTTTATGCACGCGAGCTGGAAGGAGTGTTTTTGTTTTGCTCTCCCTTTTTCTTATTTTTATTCGGGTTTTTCAATTTTTAGGCAGTGTTTTCAGTGGTCGGAGCTTTCATCTTGGTTTCAGCTCTGCCTGTGTAGAGAAGAAGCAGACTGAGATCAGCAGCTGACAGGCCGATCCCTTATGGTATCTGTTAATCAGCCTGCACAAGTATTTTTGGAGCTCGGGCCAATTGAAAAATTGGTACTTCCTTGTGTAAGCACTGGTATTTACAGAGCAGTTCTACAAATGGGCATGTACAATCACATGCATCTTGAGGCACCTTAATTGACACGGACGTGTGCAAATGTACTATG
This sequence comes from Geotrypetes seraphini, assembly GCF_902459505.1. NCBI lineage: Eukaryota > Metazoa > Chordata > Amphibia > Gymnophiona > Dermophiidae > Geotrypetes > Geotrypetes seraphini. Next base: position 61,452,272 of record NC_047090.1, on the reverse strand, counting down.
CGCTATTCTTTAAGGTAGTGCTTAAGTGCCTTAGCACCTAACTGCAAGGGGGGCTTACATGTGGGAGGGGCATGGGCATGCCTTCTACTTGCATAACTTATAGAATACTATCAGTTATGCGCAAAACATGGTGCATTTGGGCACGCCTATTTGTACCTAGCATTGCCCTGGCATTAGTGTAAATGTTTACCGAATAGACTTCAAAAAACCGAAAAGATGTTACCAATACCTTGAAAAATCTCTAATTGGAAAATTGGTAATAAACCCTTTTTATACCCACCATCAGGATAACACCCGCACAGTAAATTTACTACAAAGCTGGGCAGCAATAGCCCCGAAGCCCTTTAAATCTCTATGGGCTTCGGGGCCATTAGCACAGCACCGCCACTAGTGCGGCTTTGTAAAAGAGACTGTTAATCTTGCAATTTTAAACAACTGATTAAGAGAATTTCAGTACGGGCTCAAATTTCCATACGAGTGACCAAGGCCCCGGGCAGGTATTCATAGATAACTAGCATCAGACCAAAAGGTCTAAATAAACCCTGCCCTGTACATCATGATTACCCTTTTTCCCCCCAATAATATCATTCAATAAATAAATAAATACAAAGTGCAGACGTGCATCTGATGTGGAAGACATAGCGGTGATATGAATTTATGGATCTGAGAAGATTCAGCTGTGAATTGGTCTTTCAGTGTTCTTTCATGATTTTTACTGTTTTCACTTGATTTTTGTATGTATTTCACGATTGATGAACAGAGACATACTGTTGATATGAACTTTCGTATTTATGAATTTAAAGAAGACTCAACCTAATTGATTATTTCTTTTTCATCTTCCATGATTCTTTGATGCTTTTGTGATTGATTTTTGGAGGGGATTTCAAACACATTTTATAAAATTTTCTCCCCCCTTTTTTTCTTCCACATTGGATGCATGTCTGCACTTTGTATTTATTTATTTATTTATTTATTGAATGATATTATTGAAGAAAAAAGGGTAATCATGATGTACAGGGCAGGGTTTATTTAGACCTTTTGTTCTGATGCTAGTCATCTATGAATACCTGTCCGGGGCCTTGGACACTCGTATGGAAATTTGAGCCCGTACTGAAATTCCCTTATTCAGTTTTTGAAAATTGAAAATTACAAGATTAAATTTACTGTGTGGGTGTTATCCTGATGTTGGGTATGAAAAGGGTTTTTTGACAACTGTTCAATTAGAGATTAGTGTAAATAATCACGCCTAATTGTAGTTGCTGATTTACACTAGTTATAATGGCATCCTGGTCCACAGATGCTGTGCTAGAATTGGCACTCAGTATGCGGTATTAGGGAACCTATTTTGAGGCATCAGATCTTAGAATTGCCTCCTATAAATGGGAAAAGATGAGCTGATGTCCCTTGTTTTGTGCACATATATGTGCTGATAAATGCTCATGCACTGCTGCACTTCTTTCTATGTATTTTACAAAATGTTCCATGTTCGGCAGGACCTTTTGTAAAATATTACCAGAATTGAGCTTGTCCTGACCTGAATATCTTTTTTTTCTTTTTTTTTTTAATCTTTATTCATTTTTAAACTCACAATAAGTGTAACATAAAATACATACATTTTATACTTTAACATCACTTAATATATCTTCAAATTCTAAATCTGATCAGCTTCTTTGACTGGGTAACAAGAAAGCTGGATAAAGAGGAGTCCCTGGACGTCGTGTACTTGGACTTCAGCAAAGCGTTTGATAGCGTCCCACACCGCAGGTTATTGAGCATGATAGGTTCGATGGGACTGGGTGAAATATTAACCGCATGGGTTAGGGACTGGCTTAGAGGTAGACTTCAGAGGGTAGTGGTAAACGGTACCCTCTCCAATAAGACGTAGGTGATCAGCGGAGTGCCGCAGGGCTCGGTCTTGGGCCTGATCCTATTTAACATCTTCGTAAGAGACTTGGTTGAGGGGCTTTGAGGTAAAATTACATTATTCGCCGATGACGCTAAACTATGCAACATGGTAGGCAACCGCACAACAGATGAAAGCACAGTGCCCGACAAAAGCTCAATGCACGACAGTATGACGCAGGACCTACTCCTGCTGGAGCATTGGTCAAAGGCTTGGCAACTAAGTTTCAATGCCAAAAAATGCAAGGTCATGCACCTTGGCGGCAAAAATCCATGCAGGACTTACACCCTAAATGGTGAGATCCTAGCAAGGACTGTAGCAGAACGTGACTTGGGGGTGATCATTAGCGAAGACATGAAGACTGCCAATCAAGTGGAGAAAGCTTCATCCAGGGCTAGACAAATCATGGGGTGTATCCGTAGAAGTTTCATCAGCCGTAAGCCCGAGGTCATAATGCCATTGTACAGATCAATGGTGAGACCCCATCTGGAATACAATTCTGGAGGCCGCATTATCAAAAAGATGTGCGGTGAGTTGAGTCGGTTCAGCGAATGGCCACCAGGATGGTCTCGGGACTCAAGGATCTCCCGTACGAAGAACGACTGGGTAAGTTGCAACTGTACTCACTCGAGGAACGCAGAGAGAGGGGAGACATGATCGAGACATTCAAATATGTCACAGGCCGTATCGAGGTGAAAGAGGATCTCTTTTTCCTTAAAGGACCCAAGGCAACAAGAGGGCATCCGTTGAAAATCAGGGGTGGGAAATTTCATGGCGACACCAGAAAATATTTCTTCACCGAAAGGGTGGTTGATCGCTGAAATAATCTTCCACAACAGGTAATTGAGGCAAGCAGCGTGCCATATTTTAAGAAAAGATGGGATTGGCATATGGGATCTCTTCATGGAGGTAGTTAGGGGGTGGGCCATTAGTGTGGGAGACTAGATGGGCCGTGGCCCTTTTCTGCCGTCATGTTCTATGTTTCTATGTTTCTAACTCGTGTCAATTATCCCCCCCTCCCTTATACCTAACAATTATTCATAAGCAAAAGAAATCATAAAATATTCACCCCTCCCCCCGGACATGTATGAACAAAAGGAAAAAAAAATAATATTTATTCTATGCAGTAATTTCAATCTTTACAGTATCTTGTTAATGGCTCCCAAATATCCTGAAATTTCTTAAAATTTCCCTGCTGCATGGCAATTATCCTTTCCATTCCTGAATATTTAAATTCTGATCTCAGCATTGTATGTAATATTTTCTTTTAAATGAGAAGGTTCAGTTTTTGCATTTTAATACCACTGAGGTGAGAATGCATGGGAAAAAAATGTACATTGTCCCTTCTGGCTAGTTAATTCTAGCACTGACAGCCTTCATATATAAACCACAGAACTGCCATAATTAAAAGTCTGTTTTATAAGTTTTTTGGTCCTCTTTCTGTTTAACAGCTCCATAACGCTAGCCTTGCTGTGGATCTACTCTTGAGCGGCGGTCTTTTAGACAGTCCTGTTAACCCTGAAGGTCGGTATGTCAATACAAAAGCTAATTATTTTGATGAATGTAGCAATGTTTTGTCCTGACTTTGTGAGGCCTTGGGTGCACCATTTCATCTCATGCATCAGCTGAAATTCTATAGAGAAGACATATGGAAATAAATGACTATCACTATTATTCTTTCTAATAAGCTCATTTGTATTTATTTATTAAGATTTATTTCTGGCCTTTTGAAGAAATTCACCCAAAGCTGTGTACTGGACATAGGCAATTTACAATTATAGTGACAGTGTGATCATAATAAGACCCTTAAATATCAGCATAATACATAATTAAAGTAGCAAGTTGAAAATTGGGAAATAAATAATGAAATCATAATAATAGCAATATGATACAGCATTAGTACAATGCACATTAAAACAACACAGTAAAACATTCCAATAGCATTACACAGTAAAACAGCGAAACATTCATATCATTAGAGCAGTGGTCTCAAACTCAAATCCTTTGCAGAGCCACATTTTGGATTTGTAGGTACTTGGAGGGCCTCAGAAAAAATAGTTAATGTCTTATTAAAGAAATGATAATTTTTCATGAGGTAAAACTCTTTATAAATCTTTCCTTATGGCTAAGTCTTAATAATAATATTGTCATTTATAGCTAAAGAGACATATGATCAAGAAACTGTTTTATTTTACTTTTGTGATTATGATAAACATATCAAGGGCCTCAAAATAGTACCTGGTGGGCCGCATGTGGCCTCTGGGCCGCAAATTTGAGACCACTGAATTAGAGGCATGATATTCACAACATTAATATAATACACAGGAAAATATCTTAATAGACTGTGAAGGGAGCTGGACAGATAAAAAAAAAGGATATAATAAAGGAGGTAGATAGATAAAAGTGCATGACTAATTTGAAGGAAAAATTGCATGTAGAATTGGAGAAGATGCATGTAGCTAATCTCTAAGTGGAAGTGATACACTAGTCCTCCTGTACTGTGCAATTGAATATAATCCAGGTATGCATGACTAACTAGTGAGTCCCCTTGCCCGTTAAAATCTTAAGAGCTAGGCTCTAAGCATTTAAGATTTGTTTCCCTGAGGGAGTTCATGGTCCTTTGGTGTGCAAATGAAACAAATAAATGACTGGGGGTGGGGGGGGGGGGGGGGGGGGGAGGGTAGTGGTGGGCTGATTGAGTGCAAAGGAAGCTGAATGAGCATGGGGAAGGGGAGTATTTCCAAGTTTCTAAGTTTAATATAGGCTCGATATACCACCTATCATATGTACATCTAGGCAGTGTACGATTAAATTATAAATGGTGGGACGAAAATGAGAGAAGTGTAATAGGATCAAAGAAAGGGAGAAGCAGGAAATACAGCATTTGATAGGAAAATGGGAGAGGGACAGGAAAGACGGGGACAGTCTACACAGATGGCTGATACAACTGTTTATTAATAATAATAATAACTTTATTTTTCTATACCACCAACACCCAGAAGAGTTCTAGGCGGTTTACAGATAAGAAGAACTGGACAATCAATGATAAAAGTACAATGAGCATAAGACAAATATAATTGCAAGTTCTTAAACATATAAAAAATTTCTCGAACAAGGAAGTCTTTACTAGTTTCCTGAAAGAACAGTACGATTTAGTTCAATGAATCAAATTACCTAACCAAGGGGTTCTGGGCACTTTGAAATTTTTGAAATGAGGAAAATTAACCAAATGCATCATTAAATAGAAATGCCTTTAAGGTGGCTTTAAATATGTCAATAAAGCAGGGGTGCCCAACACGTCGATCGCGATCGACCAGTAGCTCAAGAAGGCAACGCGAGTCGATCGCGGAGCCCATCCCGGGCTCCGTGATAGACTTGTGTTGCCGTCCTGATCTACCAGGCCGATCAGCCTTCCTCTCCAGTGTTCTCTCTAGGGCCTTTTAGCTGGGCGGTCCGCCCAGCTATCATCTGCTGCTGCCGCCGCTGCTGAACATTAAAAAAAACCAAAAAAAAACCGGCTTGGAGATTTCAGCCCGTAGCGAACTTATGCTCCGTGGCTCTAACGTGTGCGTGCCGGCTTCCCTTCTCTTCCCTCAGAAACTGGAAGTTATGTCCGGGGGGGGGGAGAAGGGAAGCCGGCACGCACATGTTGAGAGCCCTGAAGCAAGCGTTCGCTATGGGCTAAGGCGGGAGACAGGTTAGTGAAGCATTTGCTCTTCTTGCTGCCGGGTCCTACTTTCTGTTTCCGCGAAGGCAGGACCCGGCAGCATTTCCCCCAATAGGTCGATCGCGATCTTGGGCCAATCAGCCTTCCTCTCCCCGACGGCAGAATTGACGTCGGGGAGAGGAATGCTGGTCGGCCGAAGCAGGGACAGCTTGGGGCGGCGTCGGCTTTCGGGCCTGTTATTGGTGGCAGTTTGGGTCCTGGTCCCCGATGGCAGTGGCTTGGGGGAGGGCAGGGAGAAAGAAAGAAAAAGGGCAGGCAGGGAGACAGAAGGAAAGAAGAGAAACAAAAAAAAGAAAGAGAGGCAGAGAGAAAGAAAGGGCAGGAAAGAGGAAGGAAAAGTTGGGGAAGGAATGGGCTAAGGGGACCTGCAAAGGAAGTGGAAGTAGTGGGACCGTTGGGAAACAGCGATCATAATATGATCAAGTTCAAGATGGAAGTAGGAATACTGAAAGGAAAGAGAACCATAGCGACAACTTTTAACTTCAGGAAGGGTAACTACGAAGCAATGAGGGGAATGGTAAAGAAGAAACTTAGGAACACTTCCCAAAAATGGCAGACGGTAGAACATGCCTGGTCCTTTTTCAAGGACACGGTGAGCGAGGCGCAAAATCTATATATCCCCAGATTCAGAAAAGGGTGCAACAAGAGTCGAATAAAAGACCCGGCGTGGATAACTAAAATAGTGAAGGAAGCGATAAGCAATAAGAAAAATTCATTCAGAAAATGGAAAAGGGACAAAACTGAGGAAAACTGGAGAGAGCACAGGAAGTATCAAAAAGAATGTCACCGTGTGGTTCGAAAAGCCAAAAGAGAGTATGAAGAGAGACTAGCCAGGGAAGCACAAAATTTCAAACCGTTCTTTAGATATGTTAAAGGGAAACAGCCGGCTAGGGAGGAGGTGGGACCACTGGATGACGGAGACAGGAAGGGTGCGGTGAAGGAAGAGAAAGAGGTCGCAGAAAGACTTAACATGTTCTTTTCATCTGTATTCACAAACGAAGACACAACCAACATACCGGAACCTGAGCAATTCTTCAATGGAAATCAAGCACAAAAGTTAACATCCATAGAAGTGAGCCTTGATGATGTGCGCAGACAGATAGAAAAACTAAAAACTGACAAATCCCCGGGTCCGGATGGAATCCATCCAAGGGTGCTGAAGGAACTAAAGGAGGAAATAGCGGAACTACTACAGCAAATTTGCAACCTATCTCTGAAAACAGGTGTGATTCCGGAGGATTGGAAGATAGCCAACGTTACGCCCGTCTTTAAAAAGGGATCAAGAGGAGACCCGGGAAACTACAGACCGGTGAGTCTGACCTCTGTTCAGGGGAAAATGGCGGAAGCACTAATAAAAGAAAAAATTGATGAACATTTTGAAAAACACGAACTTCTGATAACCAGCCAACATGGTTTCTGCAGGGGGAGATCGTGTCTGACCAACTTATTGCACTTCTTCGAGGGAATCAACAAACAGATGGACAAAGGAGACCCAATAGACATCATATACCTAGATTTCCAGAAAGCCTTTGACAAGGTGCCTCATGAACGTCTACTCCGGAAACTGAAGAACCATGGGGTGGACGGAGACGTGCATAGATGGATCAGAAACTGGTTAGCGGGTAGGAAACAGAGGGTAGGGGTGAAGGGACACTACTCAGACTGGAGGAAGGTCACGAGTGGTGTTCCGCAGGGCTCAGTGCTCGGGCCGCTGCTATTTAATATATTCATAAATGATCTAGAAATAGGAACAAAGAGTGAGATAATAAAATTTGCGGACGACACCAAACTATTTAGTGGAGCTCGGACAAAGGAGGACTGTGAAAAATTGCAAAGGGACTTGGACAAAGTGGGAGAATGGGCAGAGAGATGGCAGATGAAGTTCAATGTTGAGAAATGTAAAGTACTGCATGTGGGAATCAGAAACCCGAGGCACGGCTATACGATGGGAGGGATGTTATTGAATGAGAGTACCCAAGAAAGGGACTTGGGGGTAATGGTGGACATGACAATGAAGCCGACGGCACAGTGCGCAGCGGCCGCCAAGAGAGCGAATAAAATGCTGGGGATAATCAAGAAGGGTATTACAACAAGAACGAAAGAAGTTATCCTGCCGCTGTACCGGGCAATGGTGCGTCCGCATCTTGAGTACTGCGTCCAGTATTGGTCACCATACCTTAAGAAGGATATGGTGTTACTCGAGAGAGTTCAGAGGAGAGCGACACGACTAATAAAGGGGATGGAAAGCCTTTCATACGCTGAGAGATTGGAGAAACTGGGTCTCTTTTCCCTGGAGAAGAAAAGACTTAGAGGGGATATGATAGAGACTTACAAGATCATGAAGGGCATAGAGAGAGTAGAGAGGGACAGATTCTTCAAACTTTCAGAACATAAAAAAACAAGAGGGCATTCGGAAAAGTTGAAAGGGGACAGATTCAAAACGAATGCTAGGAAGTTCTTCTTTACCCAACGTGTGGTGGACACCTGGAATGCGCTTCCAGAGGACGTTATAGGGCAGCGAACAGTACTGGGGTTTAAGAAAGGATTGGACAATTTCCTGCTGGAAAAGGGGATAGAGGGGTATAGATAAAAGATTACTGCACAGGTCCTGGACCTGATGGGCCGCCGCGTGAGCGGACTGCTGGGCGCGATGGACCTCAGGTCTGACCCAGCGGAGGCATTTCTTATGTTCTTATGTTCTTATGAATGAGGTCTGGAGGAGAGGAAGCATACAGGCTAAAATAAGGGAAGAAAGATTGGATGCACAGTCAGAAGAAGAAAGTGCAACCAGAGACTCATGAAATCACCAGACAAGGTAGGAAAAATGATTTTATTTTAAATTTAGTGATCAAAATGTGTCTGAAATTATATCTGCTGTCTATATTTTACACTAAAGTCCCCTTTTACTAAACCACAATAGTTTTTTAGCGCAGGGAGCCTATGAGCGTCGAGAGCAGTGCTGGGCATTCAGCGCAGCTCCCTGCGCTCTAAAAACTGCTATCGTGGTTTAGTAAAAAGGGAGGGGGGTATATTTGTCTATTTTTGTATGGTTGTTACTGAGGTGATAGTGCATAGAGTCATCTGCTTTGACCTCTTTGAAAAACCCTGGAATAGGAATGATAATTAACATTTTCTATGCGTACAGTGTGCGTTGTGTTTTTTTTTAAATTTTATTGTTGGTAGATCATTTTGACTTGGTCATTTTAAAAGTAGCTCGCAAGCCCAAAAAGTGTGGGCACCCCTGCAATAAAGGATTCTATCAAACCACACTCTCAAAAAGTTTACAGCACAGCAGATACAAAAAACGTGTCAAACCTACAGAGCTAACCACATATGTGTAACATTATACTTCTACTAAGACTAAGGGGTCCTTTTATTAAGGTGCGCATTTAGCACGCACTAAACCAGTTAGCAGAGTATCTTAATAAAAGGACCCCTAAGTATCTTAATTAAAAATTTGGCCTGCAACATAGCCTATATTTTCAATTTTGGCCCCTTATGTGATTGAGTTTGACACCCTTGACTTAGGGACTCTTTTACCAAGCTTCATTAAGCAGATAACACAAGGTTTACTGGGCAGTAGACAGTAGTACAGACCCACAAGAATGGGTGAGATCTGTGTGTGACATAAACATAAAGACCTCTGCTAGGGGTCATTGGCACCATGTTGATTCCTGGCTCTGACCCAGTTGGAGGAAAGAAGGAGCTTTGCTATCTGGAATTACTGATAATTCTTAGGTGAGTCCTGATAGAGGATCGGAGTGTGGAGAGGTTTTTATGACAGGTGGTGTTGTTCATCTGCCTGGGATCAGGTTGGTCTGTCAGGGGGGATCTGGTTGTTAGGGGAGGGTCATCTTGTGCAGGAATACCAAGGGTGACCCATCTCAAAGCTGGAGATTTACCACTGCTAGGATGGAAATTGAAGGCCAATGAGTGAGGTTTTTCTCATAGGCCCAAGCCATATCTAAAACCAGTTCTGGCAAAAGCACATTCCAAAAAGTGACATATAGTATTCTAATTAATAAATAGAAAATAAAATTCTCTTTTTTACTTTTGTTGTCTGGTCATTTTATTTTTCTTATTATGTTGGTCCCAGTCTCTGGTTTCTGCTTTCCTCTTTCTTTTCTTAACTGGCTTGCCAGAGTCTCCTTGTCCATTTGGCACTTCTGTTCTCTTCATGTCCATCATCCATCTTCTCTTTGCATCCCTATCTATCTGACCCAGCATCATTCCTGTCTTCCTGCCATGTTGAGCATCTCCTATCTCTGTGTCCCTATTCTTAACCTAATATAACTTCTTTGTCCCTATGTCCCCCACCATATGCCAACATCTCTCCCTCTCCTCTTACTCCTGTTCTGTCTCCGCTTTGCAAGGATAGAACTTCTCTCTCTTCCTTCTTTCCCTGCACCTCTCTCCTTTCTTGCCACCCAAGTCCACAACTTCTTTCTCTCTCTGTGCCTCATCTCTTCTTCACTCCCCTCACTGGATCACTTTCTTCTCTACCTGACCTCCCTGTTCAGCACCTCTTTCCTCCTTGCCCCCTCCCAATTCATCACCTCTCTCCCTCCTTTCTCCTCTTTTCTTTCTTGCCCCCTGTGTGGGAGTCTATAGGATACTACCACTCCCCCTGCTGGAAATTCCCTCACAATGCCAGAGCCACCTTAATATAGATAGCTCCTCCTTAGGGGGAAGTGACACAGGAAGGAAAAGTCAGGGAGACTGGAACCAGGATGTATAAGAGTCAGAAGAAGAAAGATGGAACCAGGGTCAGAAGAAGAAAGATGTGATCCCTGTATGTGCTTTGACTACAAACTCGAGACTGCTTGGCTGAGGTAAGCCAACCTTTTTCTTTGCTGAATTACCTATGAGTCTCATTCTGAGGTCTGGTTGGGGCCAGATCCTGTTGCCTGACTGAGGAAAACTGTTGAAAGACTGTGTTTAGGGCAAGGCAGTCAGAAGCCCTAAGAAATACCAGGACTTTTGCTACTTGAACAGAGACTTACTTGTATGTTTGGCCCTGTGAAGTAACAGAGTACAGGATTTCACATTTTGAGGTAATAAAGAAGTTTTCCTTTACCTTCTCTGCTTGTGTCTGGTTGATTGTGTACTGGTCCAGACCCCACCTGCTTGCACTGTTATATGTGGTGTCAGGAGTGTGATTCCACACAACCTGCCAGAAGAAGTGGACCCCTCAAACTTAAGGATCTGGGTCTAAATTTTATATCCAGCCTGAAACAGTTTAGTCAGTGCTGGACAAGCAGGGTTTTTTTTCCTTGCACAGTGTACGTTAGGGCTGTCATTAAAACATAGAGAAACTACTCCAGCTCCTGGTAGAAAAACAACAGTAGTAGCAATTTATGCAGGCCCAGCAGCAACAGTTTATGCAGGCACACACACTTGGAGCAGTAGCAACAGTAACTACAGCAACAAGTGCTACAGAAACTAGTGGAACTGCAACAGGGCTCTCAAGCCCATACATCTCCAAGACTATAGGGACCATGCGACTATGCCTGTCCCAATATTACCTAAGATGGCATCAGAAGATGATCCGGATCACTTCTTGGTGAACATTAAAAGGACTGCCCGCTTAGCAGGGTGGTCAGAGGACATGTGGACTACATATTCAGGAAATCTGTTAACTGGAAGCAGTCAAATTGCTTTCCAGAGTGCTAACCTTGATGGCCATGTTGCCTACAAAGATGTGAAGACAGCCATTTTGGAATGGGCAGGGTATACTCTGGAGTCCTATAGGCAAAGGTTCCGGTAAAGTAGCCTCCAAATGAAAGAAACCCCTCACAGTTTTTCTACAGACTAAAAGAAATTGCATGGAGGTAGTTGCAACTGGAGATGAGATCTGGGGTAGAGGTAGCAAACATGGTTCTCGTAGAGTAGTTCCTGTATGAATTGCCTCAGTCTATGAGACAGTGGGTGAGATAACGCCCCAAGCTAACTCTAGAGATCACCTTGGAAGTGACAGAAATGTTCCACCAAGCTCAGCTAGCCTCAGAACCTGGGAAGGAGAAGAAACCAGGGAGGGGGGGGGGGGGGAGGGAGTCTGGGAAGAAAGGAAGAGTTGACAAGGGTCAAGCACTCCAAGGAAAGGAAACAGCCATCAAGCCCAGGAGCCTCAAAGTGGAGGTTTAAACAATGGAGGCAGGCTTCACCCAGACCTTACCAGCCCATGTGATACCAGGGATAAGATTTGAACACTCTCATTTGCTAAGTATGGAGCTAAGGGAAATTTGGCAAGTGACTGCCTTGGGATATGCAAAGACACTATGGATGTGAATGTGTTGAAACCACATGACTGTATTGTTGAAGAAGCCTCCCAAACTGGAGGCATGAACTGCTTCATGGAAGTAGAACTGAATAGGAACTCTTACCAGGCACTGGTAGATTCTGTCAGTGTCAAGACACTTATGCGAAGAGAAACTGTTATCTGTCTACAACTAAATTATAAGTGAACCATGATTTTATCATGTGTGCATGGAAATCACAGACAGTATCCTACAGCCAAGGTGTCCTTCATGGCTCCAGTGGGGCAAGCCCAGATGGAAGCGGTATTCTTGCTGTGGCTTCTCTACTTAGTCATCATGGGATGGGACTTCCCAAAGTTTGGAGCTCTCTGGGCTCAGTTCACTACTGGTCCCCAGAGAAAGGAGGGCGATCCTTTCATCAAGGTATTCCCTTTGGAGGATCCTGACCTTTGTGGAGAACCCAAAGATGCCTAAACCCCATCAACAGAGGTGGCAGGAAAAGTTGTACTGTCCCCTGAACTTGTGGGTTGCAGTTGATGAAAGCTCAGTATCAGGAGAAGAGGAACAGGATGACCCAGACCCATTGGATAGCCAGCCTGAATGGAGTAGGGTGGATCCTCAAGGGATTTTAAGAAAGCCCAAGCTGAGGATGAATCCCTTAAGACAGCTTGAGTTAAAGGGGATCTGATGTATAGGATGGTCAAGGGAACCCTGGAGGGGGAGGAGATAGAGATGCTCTTAGTTTCACAGCCTTACCACAGGCAAGTCATGCAGTTAGCCCATAGTCACCTGTTAGGAGGTCACTTAGGGGATAAGACCCGAGAATGAATTTTGGCCCGTTTTTTCTGGCCTGGTGTATATAAACAGAGTTGTTCTGTCAATTCTGCCCAGCCTGCCAATTGAGTATTCCTGCAAGGGATCCATTAACCCCTCTTGTGCTTATGCCCCTGGTCAATACCTCTTTTGATCGAATGGCAATGGACTTTGTGGGCCCTCTGGAGTGTACTACACAGGGCAACAAGTACATTTTGGTCATACTGGACTATTCCACCCGTTATCCAGAAGCTATTGTGGGAACTCTTCTCCAGGATGGGAATCCCTATAGAAATACTGACAGACCAAGGGACCACCTTTATGTCCAGGGTCATGAAGCAGGTGCATACTCTACTAAAGGTGACGAGTTTACATATGTCCATTTACCATCCACAGATGGATGGCCTGGTGGAGTGGTTTAAGAAAACTTTGGAGCAAATGCTAAGATGAGAACTTTGATTTTATCCTTCCTTATGTGCTGTTTGCCATTTGTGAAGTACCTCAGAGTTTGGGAGTTTCTCTATTTGAATTATTGTATGGGTGGAGACTGAGAGGAATCCTGGATGTGATTTGAAAAGCTTGGGAGGAAGAACCCAATTGAAGGAAGAATTTGGCCGAGTATATACTCACAACGCAGAAGAGACTGAATATGGCCATGGAAGCAGCCAAACTCTGCTTGGAGAAAGCCTAGGTGGGACAAGCCTGGGCTTACAACCAGAAAGCTATACAGATGGTCTTCCAGCCATGAAACTGAGTTCTCCTAACATCATATGAGAGCAAGTTATTGTGTAAGTGACAGCCTGATAACTACAAGGTAGCCTAACCCAAGAAGAGAGATAAGGCATAGGTCTTCCATATCAATCTATTAAAGAAATGGATCCCAATGCCTGCAGCATTAGTTCAGAGGGATGACTTTGGCCCAGAGGTCACGACTGAGCCGGGGCCCTTACAGAGAGCTGATCTGGAACACTTGGTAATCCAAAAACAAAATGTGTTTGCAGAGATGTTGGGCCGTACTTGCAACCCATGACATTATCACCGAGCCGGTTGTAGTGGTCAGACAAAGGCCTTGATGGATCCTGGCAGCTTGGCAGGAGGCTGTGGCAAAAGAAGTATCAGACATGCTGAAGCTAGGTGTTATTGAGGAATCAACAAGTAACTGGTCCTCCCCCAATGTGTTGGTGCCAAAGCCAGATGGGAGTACCTGGTTTTGAATTGATTTTCAGAAAAGTGAATGCTATCCAAGCTGGAAGCATATCCCATGCCAAGGATCAACAAGCTCATTAAAAGGCTGGGAGGAGCCCAGCTCATTTCCACTCTAGACCTGAACAAGAGATATTGACAGGTACCCCTTATGCCAGTGTCCAAAGAGAAAATGACCTTTTCCACACTCCAAGGCCTGCTCCAGTTTATGGTGTGCTCTTTTAGCCTTCATGGATCTCCTGATACATTTCAACACTTGGTTTATCACCTCCTCAAGCCGCTCAGGAACTATGCGACCACCTACTTAGACGACATTGTCATCTATAGCAAGGACTGGGGGATCTATCTTGTCCAAGTGGAAACAGTTCTTATTCTATTGTCCATTTATTATGATTTTTTGGAAATCAATTTGGGACCAAATTAATTGTTTATTAGACAATCCAGTGGCATTGTCATATGATACTGTGCTGTTTGGTATGGCAATGAGAGCAAAAAGCCAGATTTCTTCAAATAATAACAAATTATTACTTATAATGTCTGGGGTTGCCATTCAACAAATTATATATAATTGGAAAAACTGGAGTAGATTAAATTATAATTTCTGGTGGAATTCCTTAAGTCATATTTATAAAATGGAAAGATTTATTGCAATACAGCTAGGATGTTTTAGGAAATTTCAAGATGTGTGGGAGCCATTAACAAAATATTGTACTGATTAGATGATATTTTTTTCCCTTAAATTTACAGGTTCAATTATGAGGGGGGGGGTAATTTATGATTACATATTGTACAAAGTATTGATTATATAATAGGAAGGGGTGGGAAGGGTGGGAGATAAGAATATATCATTTGTACTATTGATGATTATTAAGTGATATACTTATTGTTAATCTGTGTTAACATATTGACACACTTATTGTAAGTTTGAAAATGAATAAAGATTTTACAAAAAAAAAAAAAAAGAAATGCTTCCTGGAAGATGGAAGCCATTATCTGGGTGCCAATACCCCAGACCAAGAACCAGGTGCGAGCCTTTTTAGGGATCATAGGATATTACAGGTGATTCATCCAAGGGTTTGCAGACAAGAAGGAACCCCTGACCCACCTGATACAGAAGAATGCCCCAGATAAAGTGCAGTAGACTTTAGAGTTGGACAAAGTATTTCAAGCTTTGAAGGTTGACATCTGTTTGTTGCTGGTGAGGTTGGCCCAGACTTCATTCGACCTTTTGTGGTACCGACAAACACCTCACAAGTGGAACTCAGGGCTGTCCTGGCCCATGAGGTTCATAGGGAAGATCACTCAGTCGCCTACATTAACTGAAAGTTGTTCCCTAGAGAGAAGAGTGATTCTGTCAAATGGGTTTTGGAAACATTTCAGTACCATTTGCTAGGTCGACACTTCATATTTATCACGAACCATGCTCCACTTCAGTGGATGGCTCGCCATAAGGACTCTAGTTCTTGCATCATTAGGTGGTTCCTCTGCCTTAAGAACATAAGAACATAAGAACATAAGCAGTGCCTCCGCCGGGTCAGACCATAGGTCCATCATGCCCAGCAGTCCGCTCCCGCGGCGGCCCAAACAGGTCACCTGTCTGAATTACCAGAAGGGGCCCCCTTGCCACCCTGATTTCCCATTGAAGTCCTATCTTCCCGTCGAAGTCCTAACCCTCCGGTTTTGCACATGCACGACCTGGTCGGGTTTCTATACTTATTTCCTGGATACTTCTCTCAGTATCCCACGATCCCTTTGTCCCTCAGGAATCCGTCCAATCCCTGTTTGAATCCCTGTACCGTACTCTGCCCGACCACTTCCTCCGGCAGCGCATTCCAAGTGTCCACGACCCTCTGGGTGAAAAAAAACTTCCTTGCATTTGTTTTGAACCTATCTCCCTTCAGTTTCTCCGAGTGCCCCCTCATACCTGTTGTCCCCTTCAGTCTGAAGAATCTGTCCCTATCCACCCTCTCTATGCCCCTCATGATCTTGAAGGTCTCTATCATATCTCCCCTGAGCCTCCTTTTTTCCAGGGAGAAGAGCCCCAGCCTATCCAACCTCTCGGCGTATGGGCAGTGTTCCAGCCCTCTTACCAGTTTCGTCGCTCTCCTTTGGACTCTCTCAAGCACCGCCATGTCCTTCTTGAGGTATGGCGACCAATACTGAACGCAGTATTCCAGATGCGGACGCACCATCGCTCGATACAATGGCATGATGACTTCCCGCGTCCTGGTTGTGATGCCCCTCTTTATGATGCCCAGCATCCTGTTGGCTTTTTTCGAGGCTGCTGCGCACTGTGCAGATGGCTTCAGTGATGCATCCACCAGCACACCCAAGTCTCTCTCAAGTCTGCTGTCTCCCAACAATGCCCCCCCCATTTTGTAGTTGAACAACGGATTCTTTTTCCCTATATGCATGACCTTGCATTTTTCCACATTGAAGCGCATTTGCCATTTGTCTGCCCAGTCTTCCAGCTTATCCAGGTCCCTTTGCAGGTCCTCAAGCATTTGATTTTGAGGTAGACTGAGAGAATGCAAATACTGATTTTTTTTAATCTTGGGGGATGGACCATGGTATAGCAGTTACTCAACCGGGCATGGTTGAGCTGAAGGGGAGGATGTGAGGGAGTCTATAGGACACTACCACTACCCCTGCTGGATACTCCCTCACAATGCCAGAGCCACATAAATATATGCAGCTTCTCCTTAGAGTAAGCTGACCATATGTCCCGTTTTCAATGGGACAGTTCCGTTTTCGGACCGACTGTCCCATTGTCCCGACCCACCGCTTCGGGATACCAAAATGTCCCGTTTTCAGGGACAGCATCCTGAAGCTGTGCGCGGAGACACCAGGACGGCCGATCACTTTCTCTCCCTGCCGCGCCGATTGAAACCCTGGGCCGCCGCCGCTGCTTCTTGGCTTCTTCCTGACGTCAATTTTGACGTCGGAGAGGAAGTTCGGGCCAGTCAGGCAGCGATTGGCTGGCCCCAAACTTCCTCTCCGATGTCAAAATTGATGTCGGGAAGAAGCCAAGAAGCAGTGGCGGCGGCCCAGGGTTTCAATCGGTGCGGTAGGGAGGCAGACTAGCAGGTAGCGGTGGTACACGGGCGGGCAGGGGGTTTGAATCCGCAGGGGGGGGGTGAATTGCTGGGGGGTTGAATCAGGCACTGGAGGGAGGGAAGGAAGTAGGCAGTTAGGCTGGCTTCAGGAGAGGGACAAAGGCAAGGGAAGACATAGGAAGGAGGAACTGGGGGCACTAGGGACACAGGACAGAGGCACTGAGGACATTATGGACATGAGAAGGAGGCACTGGGAGCACTTTGGACATGGGAAAGAGGCATTGGGGGCACTATGGACATGGAAAGGAGGCACTGGGGGCATTAGGGACACAGGACAGAGGCACTGAGGACATTATGGACATGAGGAGGCACTGGGGGCACTTTGGACATGGGAAAGAGGCATTGGGGCACTATGGACATGGGAAGGAGGCACTGAGGGCACTAGGGACACAGGACAGAGGCACTGGGGCACTAAGGACATAGGAAGGAAAGAAGGAGGGAATAGAAAAGGACAATTGTTAGGCCTGAGTGCAGAAAAAAAGAAATGAAAGAAAGGATACACAGACAGAAGGAAATGCAACCAGAGACTCATGAAATCACCAGACAACAAAGGTAGGAAAAATGATTTTATTTTCAATTTAGTGATCAAAACGTGTCAGTTTTGAGAATTTATATCTGGTGTCTATATTTTGCACTATATTTGTCTATTTTTCTATAGTTACTGAGGTGACATTGCATATTTTAAAGACATTTGCCTTGACATCTTTGAAAAACCCCCAAATATAAATGATAATTAACATTTTCTCTGCGTATAGTGTGCTTTGTAGTTTTTTTAATTTTAAGGTTACCTTTATGAATTAATCTAATATAATAAAATGCTAGGCCGCGCATGCGCACTCAAAAGTTGAGTTCCCTGATCCATCAAGAAAACACGAGTGCGCATGCGCAGCCCCGGCTGCGGCGGCGGCTTTCAAATTAAAAAAAAAAACTTACACAGCTGCGGCGGTCTTCCTCACCCCCGCCTCTCACTCTGCATGCTACCGGCTCCTCTCTCGAACTGCACCAGACTCTGCTGTTCTTCGGTCTGCCCTGCTCCTTGCTTTACTATATTTTTAAGTTGAAAGACGAGGCAGCGGCTCCTCTCAGGATCCCCACCTGCGTCGGAAGTCCAATGCAGTCGGGGATCTTGAGAGGAGCCGCCGCCACCGTGTCTTTCAAATTAGAAATATACTAAGGCAAGGAGCAGGGCAGAACGATCTTCAAAATGGCGGCAACTCGATCTCCGTTCCTCCGGGGGGGGGGAGGTCTGGGAGGAGAGGGATCGCGGCTACTCAGCGCACCCAGCAAGGAGCCCGAGACCTGAGTCATTTGCCGCCCCCCCCTCTTCCCTTACCGTGGGCCCGACTGGCGATTTAAGCAGCGTGTGCAACAGTCTTCACACGCTGCTTCGGGCCCTTCTACTGCCCTGATTTGCTCCGGACGTGCCAGAGTAAATCAGGGCAGTAGAAGAACCCGAAGCAGCGTGTGAAGACTGTTGCACACACTGCTTGAATCGCCATGTGTAGTTGGGCCTGCGGGAAGGGAAGGGAAAGGGAAGGGGGGGCGACAAAGGACTCGGGACCGCGTTTGTAGTCGTGACTGTGGGAAGGGAAAGGGGGTAGAGTAAACGCTAATGCTGCTGCATAGGGAACTGGTGTGGGGGGAGGGAAATGGAGGGGGAGGGAATGCTGCTTTGGACAGACAGACAGAGGGAGGAAGGGAGACAGAAAGACAAGAAGAAAGACACAGGGGCAGGTGCACAGGGAACTGGTGTGGGGGGAGGGAAATGGAGGGGGAGGGGATGCTGCTTCGGACAGACAGATAGAGGGAGGAAGGGAGACAGAAAGAAAAGAAGAACGACACAGGGGCAGGGAGATATACAGAAAGACAAACAGACAAAGGGGGCCAGGGACAGAGACAGACAGAAAGAAAGACAGCGGGAGTCGCGTCAGGAGGGGTGCGGGATGCCGCAGAGGGAACTTTTCCAATGGGTGCAACTGGGCGGCTGTCGGGAACCTCTGATCAGGGGCAGAGCAAGGTAAGTGTATCATAGGGATAAGAAGGAGGAGGGGGGGAGAAAAAGGAAGGGACGCCTACTGCTGGACAGGGGGAGAAGGAAAGAGGTGCTGATGAACAGGGGGGGTGAAGAAAAAGGAACAGAGGCCTAATGTTGGACAGGGGGGGGGGAGAAGGAAGGTGCTGCTGGACAGGGGGGAGGTAAAACAAAGGGAGAAGGGCTGCTGCTGCATAAGGAGAACTGTGAAGGGGTGGTGGTGGACACAGGGGAGGTAAAAGGAAGGGAGAATGGACAGGGGGAGCAGGCAAGGGGTGGTGATGAACAGCCAAGGAAAAAGAAAGACAGAAAGAAAGAAAGCGGCTAAGGAGAGAGAGAGAGAGAAAGAAATAAAGAGAGACACACACACATATATTCTAGCACCCGTTAATGTAACGGGCTATAAGACTAGTATGAAGATATTATGTGTACATGAAAAATGAATGGAAGAAATTGGGGGCGGGATTGGGGGGGCTAGGGCAGGGTTGGGGCGGGGCTAGGGTGTGATTAGGGGCGGGACTGACAATTAATAGATGTCCCCTTTTGATGAAAAAAATAAATGGTCACTTTACCTTAGGGGGAAGTGACATGGGAAGAAGGAGTCAGGGAGACTAAAACCAGGAGGTATGAGGGCGAAATTGATCATTTGTTTTCCTGTCTCTTTCTAAAGGGCCTTTTTCTTCTTTATATATCAATTTAGTTTGATAATATTACTTTAATTTTCCGCTAAGTATACCTTGGATCCTTATTATGGACTTGAGTTGAAGTTAAGCTATAATGATTTTCTTTTTATTGATGTTTGAGATGTTAGAGTGATTATATTATTGCCTTACAGGCTTACCTTTATCTTTCTGTACAAGTGATACTTGATTTGTAATTTGAAAATGATAAATAGATAATAAAAAAAAGAACCAAGAAGTATAAGGGGCTAGGCCAGAACTAGCTAGAGAGATCCAGGGAAAAAGAAGGAAGAGGTAATTCCTGTATGTACTTAATCCTCCACTGCCTCAGGTACATTAGATAGATTGTGAGCCCACCGAGACAGATAGGGAAAATGCTTGAAGTACCTGTTAAAAGATATGTAAACTGCTGAGAACTCTGTAAGATTCAGTGGTATATCAAATTTGAATAAAACATAAACTATAAATTCGAGAGACTCTACTTGGCTGAGGTAAGTCAAACTTTTTCTTTACTGAATTATCTGAGACTCACTCTGAGGTCTAGATGGGGGCCAGACCCTGTTGCCATTCTGAAGAAAATTGTTGAAAGACTGTTTGGGCAAGGCAGTCAGAAGTCCTAAGAAATACTAGGATGTTTGCTACTTGAACAAAGAGATTGTTACTTATATGCCTAGTCCTGTTTAGTAACAGGGTACAGGTTTTCATTTTTTGAGTTAATAAAGAAGTTTTCCTTTATCTTCTCTGCTTGTGTATGGCTGTTTGTGTACTGGTCCAGACCCCACTCCACTTGCGCTGTTATATTGTCCCCAGTGCAGTACCTCTTGCCCCCATCCCTAATGCAGCAGCACCTTTCTCCCTCCCTGCCCCTCTTGATGCAGCATCTTCCTTCCTCATTGCCTCTCTTTCCCCCCAATGCAACACCTCTCTCCCTCCTTGCCCCCACCTCTAATGCAATACTTATCTCCTTCCCTGCCCCTCATGATGCAGCATCTCTCCCTCTTTGCCCATACCCTGATGTAGCACTTATCTCTCTCCTTCCCCTCATCTCTGATGAAGCACCGCTCTCATTCCTTGACCCCATGCAATACTTGTCTTTCTTGTGCCCCCTCCCCCATGCAGCACCTCTCTTATTTGTCTTCCCCCTGCAATCCGTACCTCCCTTTTTGCCATGATTGTTTTTGTGTAGCACCATAATCATCAGTGCAGACATGAAAACTGCCGATCAAGTGGAGAAGGCTTCATCTAAGGCAAGGCAGATGATGGGTTGTATCAATAGAAGTTTCGTCAGCCAGAAGCCTGAAGTCATAATGCCTTCTACTGGAGCACTGGTCTAGGTCCTGGCAACTCAGTTTCAATGCCAAAAAATGCAAAGTCATGCACCTGGGAAGCCGAAATCCATGCAGGATTTACACCCTAAATGGCGAGATCCTGACAAGAACTGTAGCAGAAAGAGACTTGGGAGTGATTGTCAGGGAAGACATGAAGTCGGCAAACCAAGTGGAGCAAGCTTCATCCAAAGCAAGGCAAATCATAGGTTGCATACGCAGGAGTTTCGTCAGCCGTAAACCTGAAGTCATTATGCCACTGTATAGATCCATGGTGAGACCACACCTGGAGTACTGTGTGCAATTTTGGAAGCCACATTACTCCAAGGATGTGCTGAGATTGGAATCGGTCCAGAGAATGGCCACCAGGATGGTCTCGGGACTCAAGGAGCTCCCATACGAGGAGCGGTTAGGGAAGTTGCAGCTCTACTCACTCGAGAAACGTAGAGAGAGGGGAGATATGATCGAGACGTTCAAGTACCTCACAGGTCGCATCGAGGTGGAAGAGGATATCTTCTTTTTCAAGGGTCCCGCGGCAACAAGGGGGCATCGGTGGAAAATCAGGGGCGGGAAACTGCACGGTGACACTAGGAAGTTCTTCTTCACCGAAAGGGTGGTTGATCGCTGGAATAGTCTTCCACTTCAGGTTATTGAGGCCAGCAGCGTGCCAGATTTTAAGGCCAGATGGGACAGACATGTGGGATCTATCCACAAAGATAGATAGGGAGGGTCATTGGAGTGGGCAGACTTGATGGGCCGTGGCCCTTATCTGCCGTCTATTTCTATGTTTCTATATTGTACAGAGCCATGGTGAGACTTCATCTGGAATACTGTGTGCAATTCTGGAGACCACATTACCGTAAAGATGTGCTCAGAATTGAATCGGTTCAGCGGATGGCCATCAGGATGATCTCGGGGCTCAAGAGTCACTCGTACGAAGAGAGACTGAACAAATTACAGCTCTACACTCTCGAAGAACGTAGGGAGAGGGGAGAGACATGATTGAGACATTTAAGTACATCACGGGACGTGTCGAGGTGGAAGATGATATTTTCTTTCTCAAAGGACCCTCGATCACAAGAGGGCATCCGCTCAAACTCAGGGGCGGGAAATTTCATGGCGACACCAGGAAGTATTTTTTCACGGAACGAGTGGTTGATCATTGGAACAAGCTTCCAGTGCAGGTGATCGAGGCCAGCAGCGTGCCAGACTTTAAGAATAAATGGGATACCTATGTGGGATCCCTACGAGGGTCGAGTTAAGGAATTGGGTCATTAGGGCAAAGACTTAAGGGGATGGGCCAGTAGAGTGGGCAGACTTGATGGGCTATAGCCCTTTTCTGCCGTCATCTTTCTGACTGTAGTACTTGGAGCAATGGAGGTTTAAGTGACTTGTCCAGAGTCACAGGGAGCATGCCGGGATCAAGTTCACGACCTCAAGGTGCTGAAGGAACAACTTTAACCACTGCGCCACTCCTCACCTCTCTTCTTGCCATAATGACTTGGCATGTCTACTTGTGTCCATCGTGATGGGTGCAGGGGGGTCTTCTTATGTGCATCTGAGGTGAGAGTGTAGGGACATCGGGAGGTGTGATTTTGTCCCAGCATGGCATTGCATTGGCAGATAAGGCAGTTGCTCCCATGGTATCTGCAACTGCACTTATTGCAGTTATCTGCCCCTGCATTTATCACATAGGCATTGCCGTTACTTCATATTAATTTGTGTGTAAACTATGCAGTAACTGTAAACCTATCACACTTTAGTAAAAGAAACAGAGAAAATTGAAGGCATATCTATCTAGTCTGCCTACCCATGCCATCTACTATCCCTTCCTCTTCCTTAGAGATCTACACATTCAATATTTTTATTGTGTGCTGGGTCCCTTTTTAGATTGCTTATAAATTACAAAAAAATGTTGGAAACCTATGTGTCAGATAAATACTGCCAGTATTTGCTAATCCTTCTGTCCACATTCCAGTAGTTTTCTCTAAGGGCAAGTTAGAAGTGTATTTCTCTCTGTCTAGGACCAATGTCTTATATATGATATCACCAAAAATGTTTTAGTTTAACTTAGTTATCATTGTGCCATCTTAGATATATGTTCCTTTGTGTTCAGCTCTCGGCTATTTCAGAGAAACTCGTACTAATATCATTCCCTATCTTGATATTATGACCTTGTGCTGCAAATATTTGAACAGTATGAATCACTCGTCTGGAGCACTGCGTATCTTCCTATTTTATCTCTCAGTGGAATAATGGTATTGTTTGAAGTGCTACTCTTTGTTAATTACTTATTTTGAAAAGCATATCTTTGACTTTAATTCAGCTTCTCATGGTTTTTGAAACTGTGATTTGGATACTCATTGCTTGTGTAGTGCCTGCGGCAGAAGCCAAGGACCTGCCAATTCATAGGCAATGAATCAGTGCCCTTCCACTTTAATTTACAAAATAGCTATAGTTTATAAACTTGAGAAAACATCTTTATTTGAAAAATAGCACCTTTCTCCCTTTGAAAATAGTATATGCATTATATATTTGTTTAAACCTTTCCTCTACATCTCAAATCAATTTATAAAATCCCCCTTCATAGTCTATTCAGTTCTAACAGGATGCATGATAAGTGACACCACTCTTAACAATAGGCACCAGCTCTGTCTGTACTGTGGGTGCTAGGGTATCCTCAATATTCCTTCCAACACTGCCCAGACATCAGAACTAAAATCTTTGGGATGCAGTGCTGTAGAGGAGAGCAGAAAGGAAAGCTGTGTGTCTCCTCAGCTACTGCTACTGCTCTTGCCTCCCCCTGCACCTATTGGATGACTATGGAATGTCGGATCAATGGGCTGCAGGGCAAAGCAAAATGGAAAGGTTGGTGTATATAAGCTACTGCTCCCTCCTCTGCAGCTTATTGGCTGGTTGAGGAATATCTGACCAATGGGCCTTAGGCGCCTGGGCCAATCAGGCCCTAGGATCCTGAGTGTTGGGCAGGGGCGGGGCGGGCCCGCCTCATTTGGATGGAGGTGGGCCTGCTGGCCGGATGGTGCAAGGACCCGTCCGGCCAACTTGCGAGTCCGGGGTGGGGGGTTTCATGGGGGTGTGTTATTGGGGAGGTCTGGCAGGAAGGGTTGAGCACCTTCCTGCCGGTGATCATGGGTTCTGTGGGCAGTAGGGGTTGGGCAGCCTCCTGCTGCAATCATCGGGGGTGGGGAGGAGGGGTCTACTGGCAGGAAGGGTTGAGTACCTTCCTGCCGGCGATCGTGGGTTCTGTGGGCAGGAGGGGTTGGGAAACCTCCTGCCGCAATCATCGGGGGTGGGGAGGAGAGGTCTACTGGCAGGAAGGGTTGAGTACCTTCCTGCCGGCGATCATGGGTTCTGTGGGCAGGAGGGGTTGGGCAATCTCCTGCCGCAATCATCGGGAGTGGGGAGGAGGGGTTTATTGGAAGGAAGGGTTGAGTACCTTCCTGCCGGTGATCATGGGTTCTGTGGGCAGGAGGGGTTGGGCACCCTCCTGCCTTGATCGTCAGGGGGCAGGAGAGGCGAGACTGGCTTTAATAATTGCGGCAGGGAGATCCCTTGCCGTGATTAAATATAGCGGCTGCGTCTAAACAAACTTGATTCTGTAACCTGCGTCTGCAACATGGACGTTGGTTACAGAATCGGGTTTAGTTTGGGTGGGTATAGGCCCGATTTTGTATAGGATGCCCGGGACGGGCATTTTATACATAATCCAGGCCTCTAAAAACAGGTCTAGCTCCAAACGTCTAAAAAAAAAACAAAAAACAGGATGTTTTCTTAAAGGTTTGATTATGCCTGCCAAGTGTCCAAGTCCTAAGCCCACCTAAAACTCATAGTAACATAGTAACTTAGTAACATAGTAGATGACGGCAGATAAAGACCCGAATGGTCCATCCAGTCTGCCCAACCTGATTCAATTTAAAAATTTTTTTTTTTTTTCTTCTTAGCTATTTCTGGGCGAGAATCCAAAGCTTTACCCGGTACTGTGCTTGGGTTCCAACTGCCGAAATCTCTGTTAAGACTTACTCCAGCCCATCTACACCCTCCCAGCCATTGAAGCCCTCCCCTGCCCATCCTCCTCCAAACGGCCATACACAGACACAGACCGTACAAGTCTGCCCAGTAACTGGCCTAGTTCAATCTTTAATATTATTTTCTGATTCTAAATCTTCTGTGTTCATCCCACGCTTCTTTGAACTCAGTCACAGTTTTACTCTCCACCACCTCTCTCGGGAGCGCATTCCAGGCATCCACCACCCTCTCCGTAAAGTAGAATTTCCTAACATTGCCCCTGAATCTACCACCCCTCAACCTCAAATTATGTCCTCTGGTTTTACCATTTTCCTTTCTCTGGAAAATATTTTGTTCTACGTTAATACCCTTTAAGTATTTGAACGTCTGAATCATATCTCCCCTGTCTCTCCTTTCCTCTAGGGTATACATATTCAGGGCTTCCAGTCTCTCCTCATACGTCTTCTGGTGCAAGCCTCCTATCATTTTCGTTGCCCTCCTCTGGACCGCCTCAAGTCTTCTTACGTCTTTCGCCAGATACGGTCTCCAAAACTGAACACAATACTCCAAGTGGGGCCTCACCAATGACCTGTACAGGGGCATCAACACCTTCTTTCTTCTACTGACTACGCCTCTCTTTATACAGCCCAGAATCCTTCTGGCAGCAGCCACTGCCTTGTCACACTGTTTTTTTCGCCTTTAGATCTTCGGACACTATCACCCCAAGGTCCCTCTCCCCGTCCGTGCATATCAGCTTCTCTCCTCCCAGCATATACGGTTCCTTCCTATTATTAATCCCCAAATGCATTACTCTGCATTTCTTTGCATTGAATTTTAGTTGCCAGGCATTAGACCATTCCTCTAACTTTTGCAGATCCTTTTTCATATTTTCCACTCCCTCTTCGGTGTCTACTCTGTTACAAATCTTGGTATCATCTGCAAAAAGGCACACTTTTCCTTCTAACCCTTCAGCAATGTCACTTACATACATATTGAACAGGATTGGCCCCAGCACCGAACCCTGAGGGACTCCACTAGTCACCTTTCCTTCCTTCGAGCGACTTCCATTAACCACCACCCTCTGGCGTCTGTCCGACAGCCAGTTTCTGACCCAGTTCACCACTTTGGGTCCTAACTTCAGCCCTTCAAGTTTGTTCAACAGCCTCCTATGAGGAACTGTATCAAAGGCTTTGCTGAAATCCAAATAAATTACATCTAGCATATGTCCTCGATCCAGCTCTCTGGTCACCCAATCAAAAAATTCAATCAGGTTCGTTTGGCACGATTTACCTTTTGTAAAGCCATGTTGCCTCGGATCCTGTAACCCATTAGATTCAAGGAAATACACTATCCTTTCTTTCAGCAACACTTCCATTATTTTTCCAACAACTGAAGTGAGGCTCACCGGCCTGTAGTTTCCTGCTTCATCCCTGTGACCACTTTTATGAATAGGGACCACATCCGCTCTCCTCCAATCCCCAGGAATCACTCCCGTCTCCAGAGATTTGTTGAACAAGTCTTTAATAGGACTCGCCAGAACCTCTCTGAGTTCCCTTAGTATCCTGGGATGGATCCCGTCTGGTCCCATCGCTTTGTCCACCTTCAGTTTTTCAAGTTGCTCATAAACACCCTCCTCCGTGAACGGCGCAGAATCTACTCCATTTTCTCGTGTAACTTTGCCGGACAATCTCGGTCCTTCTCCAGGATTTTCTTCTGTGAACACAGAACAGAAGTATTTGTTTAGCACATTTGCTTTCTCCTCATCACTCTCCCCATATTTGTTCCCAGCATCTTTTAGCCTAGCAATTCCATTTTTTATCTTCCTCCTTTCACTAATATATCTGAAAAAATTTTTATCTCCCTTTTTTACATTTTTAGCCATTTGTTCTTCCGCCTGTGCCTTCGCCAAACGTATCTCTCTCTTGGCTTCTTTCAGTTTCACCCTGTAGTCTTTTCTGCTCTCCTCTTCTTGGGTTTTTTTATATTTCATGAACGCCAACTCTTTCGCCTTTATTTTCTCAGCCACTAGGTTGGAGAACCATATCGGCTTCCTTTTTCTTTTGTTTTTATTGATTTTCTTCAAATAAAGATCCGTAGCCATTTTTATCACTCCTTTCAGCTTAGACCACTGTCTTTCCACTTCTCTTATGTCCTCCCATCCTAACAGCTCTTTCTTCAGGTACTTTCCCATTGCATTAAAGTCCGTACGTTTGAAATCTAGGACTTTAAGTATCGTGCGGCCGCTCTCCACTTTAGCCGTTATATCAAACCAAACCGTTTGATGATCGCTACTACCCAGGTGAGCACCCACTCGAACATTAGAGATACTCTCTCCATTTGTGAGGACCAGATCCAATATCGCTTTTTCCCTTGTGGGTTCCGTCACCATTTGTCTGAGCAGAGCCTCTTGAAAGGCATCCACAATCTCCCTACTTCTTTCCGATTCCGCAGACGGAACATTCCAGTCCGCATCCGGCAGGTTGAAATCTCCCAACAGCAGAACCTCCTCTTTCCTTCCAAACTTTTGGATATCCACAATCAGATCCTTATCAATTTGCTGCGATTGAGTCGGAGGTCTGTAGACTACACCCACGTAGATAGAAGTTCCATCTTCTCTTTTCAGAGCAATCCATATCGCTTCTTCCTCTCCCCAGGTCCCTTGCATTTCGGTCGCTTGGATATTGATCTTTACATAGAGAGCTACTCCTCCACCTTTATGACCATCTCTGTCCTTCCTAAAAAGATTATATCCCGGTATGTTTGCATCCCATCCATGTGATTCACTGAACCATGTCTCTGTGATAGCAACAATATCTAGATCTGCCTCTAATATCAGGGCTTGCAGATCATGAACTTTGTTGCTTAGACTGCGAGCATTTGTGGTCATCGCTTTCCAGCTATTTTTTCAGCAATAATCTCCTTTTTCGTATGGATTTTTGTGTCGTTTCACTTTCCGTTGCAATACTAAGAAATGAGTTGCTGATATTGCTTATGTTGCAGCCTTTACTACTATCACATCTTTTCTTTTGCCGGGGGTGGTCTCTATAATTGTCCTTCGTACATACACCACCCCCACCTTCTAGTTTAAATGCCTGGAAAAATATTGTCTAAATTTCTCTGCAAGGTTTCTTTTTCCTGCTGTAGTAATATGTAGCCCATCAGTGCAATATAGCTTCTTGTCCTTCCATGTATTTCCCCATCCTCCTATGTACCTGAAGCCTTCTTGATGACACCAGGCTCTGAGCCATCTATTAAAGTCCTCTGTGTTTTTCATTCTTTGCTCTCCTTTTCCATATGCAGGCAGTATTTCAGAAAAAGCTAAAGTCTTTACAAAAGGTTTCACGCCCTCACCAAGCTCCCGAAAAGCTTTCTGTGCTGCAAGTGTGGAGTTGTTGGCCAGGTCATTTGTTCCCAGATGGATAACAACATCAGTGTTAAAATCCTTAGTTTCTTCCTTAATTATAGTCAGTATTTGCCTGGAACTCCTGGTAGCTGAGGATCCTGGAAGACATTTCACTATTTTGGACTCCTCGCCCTGTGTTCCAAGGTTAATGCCTCTGATGATGGAATCCCCCAACAGTAATAGTTTTCTGTTTTTGGCTTTTTTATTTGTACTTAGGGTGCTCTTGTTCTCTTGAGTTTCCTTCATTGGTTCCAGTCCCACCTCCCTTCTGTTTTCCTGAGTATCGCAGTGCACTAGTGGAGCGAAGGAATTCTGTAGAGGTAATATTAGTGAAGGTGGATGTTTCTGTGTTACATGTCGCAGTCTTCCTGAGCCTACTGTGACCCATTTATTCCTGGGCTGTTTTATTCTTTGAGGTAGAGGTGGTAAGTTGGTATGATTTTGTGGAGTGATGGAAGCTGCTTTAATTGTATTCAATTCCTGTTTAAGTTTGCAGAGCTCCTCCTTAAGTTGAAGACAGATGGGGCAAGCCTTAAGCCTCCAAATAGTATGTCTTGGAATTAAAGCACCACAGTGATTGCATAGAATAAAGGTCATCTTGATTGGTTGTGAAGTCCTGATTATATGGGTCTCTATATATGAATAGTGGTCCCTGGGGTTGGTGGGACTATAAGTAAGACTACTAGTAAGGCAGAAATATAGGCTCTATACCACCTAAAACACAGTATTTTAAACAAAACTGCAGGAAGAAGAAATAAGATTTAACAGAGGAAAGAGAAGGATTTTTTTGTGCTTTTTTATATTTTTTTTTTAGTAAGAAACAGGGAGGAGAAGAGAAATTAAGCAGATATAATGCTGAAAACCAGTGAAAAGAGCAGAATATGAAATGGTGAGTAACTTAGCTTTTAGAAGTTCACAGGGCAGCCTTGTTTCAGCAATGTCCCAAAGATAATGCAATTAACCTTAGAAGTAAAACAGAACCCCTCCCTTCTCCACCTAATCAGCAGAAAACAATGGCTGAATACTGGTAAGACAGAAATATAGGCTCTATACCACCTAAAACACAGTATTTTAAACAAAAATGCAGGTTCTATCAGTGCTACCCTAAAACACAGGATTTATAACAGATTTTCCCTACTTTAGTCACCCCACAGGCACCAGAAATATAGGCTCTATACCACCTAAAACTCAGTATTTTAAACAAAACTGCAGGTTCTATCAGTGCTACCCTAAAACACAGGATTTATAACAGATTTTCCCTACTTTAGTCACCCTGAGCCACAGGCACCAGAAATATAGGCTCTATACCACCTAAAACACAGTATTTTAAACAAAACTGCAGGTTCTATCAGTGCTACCCTAAAACACAGGATTTATAACAGGATTTTCCCTACTTTAGTCACCCTGAGCCACAGGCACCAGAAATATCAGCTCTATACCACCTAAAACACAGTATTTTAAACAAAACTGCAGGAAGAGGAAATAAGATTTAACAGAGGAAAGAGAAGGATTTTTTTGTGCTTTTTTATATTTTTTTTTTGTAAGAAACAGGGAGGAGAAGAGAAATTAAGCAGATATAATGCTGAAAACCAGTGAAAAGAGCAGAATATGAAATGGTGAGTAACTTAGCTTTTAGAAGTTCACAGGGCAGCCTTGTTTCAGCAATGTCCCAAAGATAATGCAATTAACCTTAGAAGTAAAACAGAACCCCTCCCTTCTCCACCTAATCAGCAGAAAACAATGGCTGAATACTGGTAAGACAGAAATATAGGCTCTATACCACCTAAAACACAGTATTTTAAACAAAAATGCAGGTTCTATCAGTGCTACCCTAAAACACAGGATTTATAACAGATTTTCCCTACTTTAGTCACCCCACAGGCACCAGAAATATAGGCTCTATACCACCTAAAACTCAGTATTTTAAACAAAACTGCAGGTTCTATCAGTGCTACCCTAAAACACAGGATTTATAACAGATTTTCCCTACTTTAGTCACCCTGAGCCACAGGCACCAGAAATATAGGCTCTATACCACCTAAAACACAGTATTTTAAACAAAACTGCAGGTTCTATCAGTGCTACCCTAAAACACAGGATTTATAACAGGATTTTCCCTACTTTAGTCACCCTGAGCCACAGGCACCAGAAATATCAGCTCTATACCACCTAAAACACAGTATTTTAAACAAAACTGCAGGAAGAGGAAATAAGATTTAACAGAGGAAAGAGAAGGATTTTTTTGTGCTTTTTTATATTTTTTTTTTGTAAGAAACAGGGAGGAGAAGAGAAATTAAGCAGATATAATGCTGAAAACCAGTGAAAAGAGCAGAATATGAAATGGTGAGTAACTTAGCTTTTAGAAGTTCACAGGGCAGCCTTGTTTCAGCAATGTCCCAAAGATAATGCAATTAACCTTAGAAGTAAAACAGAACCCCTCCCTTCTCCACCTAATCAGCAGAAAACAATGGCTGAATACTGGTAAGACAGAAATATAGGCTCTATACCACCTAAAACACAGTATTTTAAACAAAACTGCAGGTTCTATCAGTGCTACCCTAAAACACAGGATTTATAACAGGATTTTCCCTACTTTAGTCACCTAAAACACCTAAAACACAGTATTTTAAACAAAACTGCAGGAAGAGGAAATAAGATTTAACAGAGGAAAGAGAAGGATTTTTTTGTGCTTTTTTATATTTTTTTTTAGTAAGAAACAGTAAGAAACTCACCTCTAAGATTTGGACGCCATGGAGACAAAACGATCAGATAGACATCTAGAAAGTCTGTTTTAAGAATGCCCACTTGGGCATTTTGACTAGTAAGATGTCCAAGTGATGGTTTATGCTGTCTTTTAGACATCTATCTTTTTGAAAATGAGCCCCATAGGCACCTAGATAGTTTTATTAAAAAAATAATATAGGTGTCTGAATGGCCTTCATATATAATCAGCGTGCTGTAAAATATCCTGTTTGTGTCTTTTTCCTGTTTATTTCTTGATGCCAAATTTAGACCCATTCTGTTAAATTATCAGAGTTATGTTCCTGCCAGACAGACAGCTGGGCAGGCATTTCAACCTCTGAGGTTTATTTTATTTCCAATAATCCATTGCCCTAGAGCAGTGGTCTCAAACTCAAACCCTTTGCAGGGCCACATTTTGGATTTGTAGGTACTTGGAGGGCCTCAGAAAAAAATAGTTAGTGTCTTATTAAAAATATGACAATTTTGCATGAGGTAAACTTTATAGTTTATAAATCTTTCTTTTTGGCTAAGTCTTAATAATAATATTGTCATTTATAGCTAAAGAGACATATGATCAAGAAATTGTTTTATTTTACTTTTGTAATTATGATAAACACACCGAGGGCCTCAAAGCAATAGAGAAGGCTTTAAACTGAAGGACAGGGGAAAGCCGACAGTCGACCACCGGTCGATGGCACGGACAACAGGATGCCCCGACGTAGGAACAAAGGACTACTACTCATACACAAGAGAGGTCGACCTCACAGCCAACAAAGGAGAACAAGCAGGAAGGGACAACTCAGACACAGGAGGGGATGACCACACAGCAAACATGGGAGATAACACAGGAGCAGTAAAGGATACCGTAAATGAAACTGTAAGGACAGCCAAGAGTAGAAGGTCCAAAAAGGTAACACGAAGGGAACTTAGATGTATGTATACAAATGCTAGAAGTCTAGGAAACAAAATGGGAGAACTAGAGGCGATAGCAAGACATGAGAACATGGATATCATTGGCATAACAGAAACATGGTGGAATGAAGAAAACAAATGGGACACAGTACTACAGGGATACAAACTATATAGAAGGGATCGAGAAGGGCAGAAAGGTGGAGGTATTGCCCTATATGTTAAGGAAGGAATAGATTCTGTTGGAATGATTACAACAGACAGGAAAGAGAAGCTGGAGTCCCTCTGGATCAAAATTCCTGGTCACAATGGCGCAGATACAAAAATTGGCCTTTACTATCGTCCCCCAGGACAGGCGGAGGTCACTGACTCAGAAATGATGGAGGAAATCAAACAAGTATGCAAGACAGGCAATGTAGTTATATTGGGAGACTTCAATTTCCCAGGAATAGACTGGAAACTAGGAGCCTCCAACTGTGGCAAGGAGGCCAAGTTCCTGGAGGTGCTAGGGGATTGCTTCCTGGAGCAAATGGTAAAAGAGCCGACAAGAGGCGACGCCACCTTGGACTTGGTCCTAAATGGTCTCACCGGACCGATAACAGAAGTAGAAGTCATGGTTCCACTGGGAACGAGTGATCACAATGTAATCAACTTTAAACTTGACATCGGGAAAGGGAAACATGCCAAAACCTTAACCACCACCTTAAACTTTAAAAAGGGTAAATACGATTGCATGAGAGCCATGGTAACAAAACGACTCGAGAAGATGGTGGACAAACTTGAAACAGTAGACCAGGCATGGTGCCTATTGAAAAATACTATTGCAGAAGCACAAGATCTCTACATTCCGAGGATTTCCAAAGATCGGAGAACTAAAGGCAAAGGAGAACCGGCATGGCTTACCATACAGGTGAAGGAAGCCATAAAAGAAAAGAAGGACTCTTTCAAAAAATGGAAATGCACGAAGACAACCGAAGCCTGGAACAAACATAAAGATGAACAGAAGAAATGTCACAAGGCGGTGAGGGATGCAAAACAGGACTATGAGGAAAAAATAGCCCGGGAGGCCAAAAACTTCAAGCCCTTCTTTAGATACGTGAAAGGGAAAAAACCTGCAAAAGAGGCAGTGGGACCCCTGGACGACATGGGAAGAAAAGGGTACATCAAGGAAGATAAACAAATCGCAGACAAACTAAATTCCTTCTTTGCGTCTGTCTTTACGAAGGAGGACACCTCAACAATACCTGAAGTGGAGAAACTGTTTACAGGAGAAATAAAGGACAGCCTCACCACAGTTGAAGTGAACTTAGATCAGATATACTACCAGATCGACAAACTTAAAAGTGACAAATCCCCTGGACCGGATGAAATTCACCCGAGAGTCTTGAAGGAATTGAAGGTCGAAATCGGAGAGTTACTGCAAAAACTTGCAAACCTGTCAATCAGAACTGGTCAGATACCAGACGACTGGAGGAAAGCGAACGTCACGCCAATTTTCAAAAAAGGATCGAGAGGAGAACCGGGCAACTATAGACCTGTGAGTCTTACATCTGTCCCCGGCAAGATGATTGAATCACTGATCAAGGATAGCATAGTTCAGCACTTGGACACACACGACTTGATGAAACCCAGTCAACATGGATTCAGGAAAGGGAAATCGTGTTTGACGAATTTACTCCAATTCTTTGAGACCGTGAACAAGCAAATTGATAGTGGAAAGCCGGTGGACATAATATACTTGGACTTCCAGAAAGCATTTGACAAAGTTCCACACAAAAGACTTCTTAGGAAACTACAAAGCCATGGCATAGAGGGAGATATACAAAGATGGATAGGCAAATGGCTGGAAAACAGGAAGCAGAGAGTGGGCATAAATGGGAAGTTCTCCGACTGGGAGAAAGTGACTAGTGGTGTACCCCAGGGCTCGGTACTTGGGCCGATCCTTTTTAATATTTATATCAATGACCTGGAAAACGGAACATCCAGTGAGATCATCAAATTTGCAGACGACACAAAACTCTGCCGGGCAATCAGATCGCAGGAGGACAGTGAGGAACTCCAGAGCGATTTGTGTCGGTTAGAAAAATGGGCGGAGAAATGGCAGATGAAGTTCAACGTGGAGAAATGCAAGGTAATGCATTTAGGCAGTAAAAATAAGGAATACGAGTACAGAATGTCAGGTGCAACTCTGGGAAAAAGTGAACAAGAAAGGGATCTGGGTGTACTGATAGATAGGACCCTGAAGCCGTCGGCACAATGCGCGGCAGCGGCAAATAAGGCAAATAGAATGTTGGGCATGATAAAGAAAGGAATCTCGAGTAGATCGGAGAAAGTTATAATGCCGCTTTATAGGGCAATGGTCAGACCCCACTTGGAATACTGCGTCCAACATTGGTCTCCCTACCTAAAGAAGGATATAAAACTGCTGGAGAGGGTGCAGAGACGAGCAACTAAACTAGTGAAGGGTATGGAGAAACTGGAATATGAGGATCGACTTAAAACACTGGGATTGTTCTCCCTTGAGAAAAGGAGACTGCGTGGGGATATGATCGAGACCTTCAAAATACTGAAAGGAATCGACAAAATAGAGCAGAAAAAACTATTTACATTGTCCAATTTGACACGGACAAGAGGACATGAAATGAAGCTAAGGGGGGGCAAGTTCAGGACTAATATCAGGAAGTTCTGCTTCACACAGAGAGTGGTTGACATCTGGAATACTCTCCCAGGGGAGATTATTGCGGAATCGACAGTCCTAGGCTTCAAAAGCAAACTAGATGCATATCTCCTTGAGAGAGGCATATAAAGATATGGTTGGCTATAAAATAAGTTACTATTGACTTTCACAGTTATTAAATCTTTTCCGTTTATGTTTACTCCTTATCATAGATAAATATCTAAAATTATTATGGTGATGTGCTCAGACCTGTAACCCAATAAATTCCTAATCCAGAAAGAACAACGGTTTATATATAACTGGCAGACCCTACTCCCACGAGGTTAGAATGTGGATATTGAGTGGTTAGCCATTTAGCATAATTTTGAATTTCCCTGGCGGCGTTTACATCCGGGGATGCTATTAGATCAACCCCTTCCTGTTTAGCTTTGTATATAAGCATAGAGGTAGAGAAGAGTTATTTAGATGACCTGAAGACTTTGAATGATTCTGTTCTCAACGAGCCGGTATGAGGTAACACAATAAGATATAGCTATTAGTTAAGAATTTGAAGAAAATATTGAAGAGATGTAGTTTGGATCATATAATATATAACAATTTGTAAGAGTTTTAAGAAAAGTAGTAATAATGAACATTTTGTTTTGATCTCACTTCTAGTGTCCCTCCCCGACGAAGCAAACGAAACTCGAGTCGGGGGGAAGGGAGTAAATGAGGATAAACACAATCAGCATTGAATTTTGAATTTTAATCTTCACTATATTGGGTAGATCACAGTCACCAGTGAGATTTAACAAAGATAAAGAAGAACAGCTGACCCCTCTCCATTCAGATAAGTACAAACAAAGTATCTGAACAGTATCAAGATCATTTAGGGAGGGACGGGGACAGGTGGTTGCAATGATGGTCCCCTTGTTAAACTCATGATGGTGGCTTCACTATTTATTGGGTTACAGGTCTGAGCACATCACCATAATAATTTTAGATATTTATCTATGATAAGGAGTAAACATAAACGGAAAAGATTTAATAACTGTGAAAGTCAATAGTAACTAATTGATAATAATTCACAGAATACCATTGTATATCTTCCTATTGCTATTCAATATGGCTATAAAATAAGCCAGGTGTATACCTAGCAGGGCCTCCGCGTGTGCGGATCGCCGGACTTGATGGACCGAAGGTCTGATCCGGAGATGGCGCTTCTTATGTTCTTATGTTCTTATGTTCTTTAGTACCAGGCTGCAAATTTGAGACCACAGCCCTAGTGGAAGTACAATACATTTTTGCACTGGCTCTGTGACACATACAGTTTTTGCATATACATGTATTTTATAAAATAAAGGAATATGTCCAAACCCTACCCTAGGAACACGTCTATTCAGACTGGACAAGCAGCCATTATATAAACAAGCATATCTATGCCCAAAATACTTTTATTCAAATGTCTTATACTGTACAATACCCACCTATACAAATATATTACAAACATACACAGTACAAAATAACAGTGGCATACCTACCATATGTGACACCTGGGGCCCATCATTTTTTGACACCCCCCCATCTGTACGAAAAACATGATTTTTAGTAACAAGTCACATGTCACACATGAGTACCTAGGAAATGGCAGCATCTTACATACTGCAGTGAGCAGTACAACATCAATACACCCATTGTAAAACTAAACAAGACAGACTAGTACAGATCAATCCTGCAGTCAATCCTATCAAAAAAACCATGTCTTTTGAACACACTGAACACAGAAAACACCTTCGTCTAGTATGGAATATGTAATCACTGCCACTGTATCGTGCAATGGTGCGCCCGCATCTGGAATACTGTGTCCAGTACTGGTCGCCGTACCTTAAGAAGGATATGGCAGTACTTGAGGGAGTCCAGAGAAGAGCAACTAAGCTGATAAAGGGTATGGAAAATCTCTCATATACTGACAGACTAAAAAAGTTGGGGCTGTTCTCCCTGGAGAAGCAGAGACTTAGAGGAGACAAGATAGAAACCTTCAAGATCCTGAAGGGCATAGAAAAAGTAGACAGGGACAGATTTTTCAAATTATGGGGAACCACAAGTACAAGGGGGCACTCAGAGAAATTGAAAGAGGACAGGTTTAGAACAAACGCTAGGAAGTTCTTTTTCACCCAGAGGGTGGTGGATACATGGAACGCGCTTCCGGAGGCTGTGGTAGGCAGGAGCACGTTACAGGGCTTCAAAGAAGGTTTGGATAGGTTCCTAGAGGACAAAGGGATTGAGGGGTACAGATAGGAGTAGAGGTAGGTTATAGGGATAGGAGTAGAGGTAGGTTATAGAAATAGTCAGGGACCACTGCTCAGGCAATAGGCCTGATGGGCCGCTGCAGGAGCGGACCGCTGGGCGAGATGGACCTCTGGTCTGCCTCAGCGGAGGCAACTTCTTATGTTCTTATGTCACACATACTAATATCCTATACCCACTCAGAGCCATTCCAGTTCATAGAAATACTAAAAAATTAATTTAAAAATCTTTCATCAGGATACTTAATAGAAAAACCAGCATTCAATATGCTTGTAACTCTTGTTCTCACAAGTTCAAAGATATTCCATATTCTTGATAGCGACAAGGTATTGTGATTGTTTAAATATTTATTGTAAGATTTATATTTGCTTGGGTATTTGGATAGTTTTTAGTTGTAACATTGTATGTTTTAGTGATAAATGGGAGCAGAGCCGTGATCAGTACTAGCTCCTGAAAATGCCATTTGGCGAAACATGGACTCGTGTCGAGCTGGATGAAATTTCTTTGTGTATGAAGGAGATATTAATTGTTATCAAGAAATCAACTGCACGTATGCTATATGGAATATCTTTGAACTTGTGAGAATGAGAACTATGAATACAGTGGTGCCTCGCATAACGGACGCCTCGCACAGCGAACGCTGCGTACAACGAACTTCAGGTCTTGCTTCCCACAACGAACTTCGTTTCACACAACGAAGTCGCCCGAGCTGCATCGCTTAACTGCCCTCTCTCCGCCTGGCTCCCTGTGCAGTGGCGCTACATATTTTAAACCCCCCTGCTGCCGCTGCTGCATATTTTTAAGCCTCTGCCGCCACCGCATATTTTTAAACCTCCCCTCGCCGCCACATATTTTTTTTAAAAAGCCACCACTGCTGCAACTTTAATCTCACCCGCTCACTCGAACTGGTGGTCTAGCAAATTTCCCAGCCAGAAGCGCAGACAGAGATCAAGAGCAAGCCTTCTGTGCTACTGCCTGGGCCTGCGCTGATCTCTGAATGGCTGCAGTCAGCTCTCGCGGGACTCACAAGAACTAACTGCAGCCAGCTCTCGCGGGACTCACAAGAACTAACTGCAGCCATTCGGAGATCGGCATGGGCCCACACAGGCGTGCAGAGGAATTGCTCCTGATCTCTGCGCTTCTGGCCTGTACGCCACTGGCTGGGAAAGATGGGAGGAATTAAAAAAGGTACTGGGGAGTATGTGGGGGGTGATTATAATACACAGCAAGGATCAACAAAACCCCTGTCTCCCCTCCCCTTCACATATATCCCCTCTATATCATGCTAACAGAATACCACAGTCACACATAGCAGGAATAGGGTTAGGGTAGTGCAACTAGGGCAACTGTCCCCCCTGGTCAAAGAGAGCTGTAAGCCTCTGCCTGGACTTTGCAGTCCCCAGTTGTGTCTAACACCAGCTCTAACAAGATAAATTTATCTTTTTTTATGTCATCTTAGCATATTTTATGCTACAGAACAAATTATTTTTTTTAACATGTATTGTTATGGGAAAACGCGTTTCACATAACGAACTTTTCGCATAACAAACTTGCTCCTGGAACGAATTAAGTTCGTTGTGTGAGGCACCACTGTATTTAAAAGATATGATAAAATTATATTTATGATATAATCCGCTATAATAATTCTCTTAGCGCGCATGCGCACTTCAATTTTCGTGGCTCCGTGCATCTGTAGCTCCGTGGCCGGCAGAATGTTAAAGGATGCGGCGCATGCACACATTCGGAGAGAGGAAGAGGTGGCGGCGACTGAGCTATGGAGCTAGGGGAGGAAGGTCACAACCACTGCCGCTCCCTGTCGCACGGCCTTCTCCTCTGCCTCCACTCTCCCCTCTGGGTCAGAGCACCGTTGCAGCTCACAGGAGCCGTGTTCTCTGCCCGCCCAGCGGCGAACCAACACCCCTTACCTCTGAATTTGTTTGTTGGGCGGGTCGAGGATGAGCATTTGTTTATTTGCGCTGGAGGCTGGTGGTGCTGCTGCAGGGGAGGGGGGAGAGAGGGAGGGAAAGAGACAGAAAGACAGATAGACACAGCAGTGGCCAAGGAAAGAGAGAGAGAGAGAAAGAAAGAGACAGAAAGACACACAGACAACGGCCAAGGAGAGAGACAGAAAGACACACAGTCAGCGGCCAAGGAGAGAGAGAGACAAAAAGACACACAGACAGTGGCCAAGGAGAGAGAGAGAGAGACAGAAAGACAAACAGACAGCGGCCAAGGAGAGAGAGAGACAGAAAGAAAGACAGACAGACACATCTATTCTAGCACTCGTTAATGTAACAGGCTTAAAGACTAGTTATTTAATATTTGTCTAGCTTCAAGGATTATACGTGATGCATATTCATCAGGGATAGCCTGAAAACCTGCCTTATTGGTAGGCCTTGAGAACTAGAAATCCAAGGGCCTAGGCACCCAATTATAAAATTACTTGCCACATCTCTAGCTTGGCTATAGCTTGATATACAATTGACCAAGCAGAAAAGACCAAACCCTGGCTCATAGTAGGATCATAGTAGGTGACTCCATTATACGTCACGTGGACAGCCACACCGCAGGAGGAAGAGAGGACAGAGTCGTCACCTGTCTGCCTGGAGCAAGAGTGAAGGACGTGGCCAACAGGATCTCCAGGATCATAGACAGCACAGGGGGAGAGGATACTGCTGTGCTCATCCACGTGGGAACAAATGATGTGAGCGGACGGAAGTATGACAGGGAAGAGATGAAGGGCCAGCTCTGCTCACTTGGAAGACAGCTGAAGATCAGGGAGGTGAAGGTGGCCTTCTCCGAGATCCTCCCAGTACCAAGAGCGGATGGAAAGAGACAAGGGGAATTGCAAGCTATTAACGCCTGGATGAGACGATGGTGCGAAGAAGAAGGCTTTGACTTCGTGCGCAACTGGACGGCGATGATATGAAGGCTGCCAATCAAGTAGAGAAGGCTTCGTCTAAGGCAAGACAAATGATGGGCTGTATCCGTAGGGGTTTTGTCAGCAGAAAACCTGAGGTCATAATGCCACTGTACAGATCCATGGTGAGACCTCATCTCGAGTATTGTGTTCAATTTTGGAGACCACACTACCGAAAAGATGTGTTGAGAATTGAGTCGGTTCAGCGAATGGCTACCAGAATGGTCTTGGGGCTCAGGGATCTCACGTATGAAGAAAGGTTAAAGAAACTGCGGATGTACTCGCTGGAGGAGCGAAGAGACAGAGGGGACATGATTGAGACCTTTAAGTATATTACTGGTCGTATAGAGGTGAAAGATGATATCTTCAGTCTTACAGGACCCTCGGTAACCAGAGGACACTCGCTGAAAATCAGGGGAGGGAAATTTCGGGGTGATGCTAGGAAGTACTTCTTCACCGAAAGGGTGGTCGATCATTGGAACGAGCTGCCTCAGCGGGTGATTGAGGCCAGCAGCGTGTTAGATTTCAAGAGAAAATGGGATATTCATGTAGGATCTCTAGGAGAGTAAAAATCAGGAGTGGGTCATTGGTATGGGCAGACTCGATGGGCTATGGCCCTTTTCTGCCGTCAATTTCTATGTTTCTATGTTTCTATGTTCTGGGGAAAAAGCAAGTACTACAGAAAGGATGGACTACACCTCAACAAGGATCCTTGCCTCTTGCCTGCAAGAGTTTTGGCAGGCAACATGAAGAAGGCAATCGAGAAGGCTTTAAACTAACAAATAGGGGAAAGCCGACAGTCGACCACCAGTCGATGGCACGGACGACAGGATGCCCCGATGAAGGAGCCATGGGCTACTACTCATACACAGGAGGGGACGACCTGACAGCAAATAAGGAAGACAAGGCAGGAAGGGACAACTCAGACACAGGAGGGGATGACCGCACAGCAAACAAGGGAGACAACACTGGAGCGGTTAAGGATACCGTGAAAGAAACAGTAGGGACAGCAAAGAGTAGAAAGTCCAAAAAGGTAACACGAAGAGAACTCAAATGTATGTATACGAATGCTAAAAGTCTAGGAAACAAAATGGGGGAACTAGAGACAATAGCAAGACATGATAAGTTGGAAATCATTGGCATAACAGAAACATGGTGGAATGAAGAAAACAAATGGGACACCGTACTACAGGGATACAAACTATATAGAAGAGATCGAGTAGGGCAGAAAGGTGGAGGTATTGCCCTATATGTTCAGGAAGGAATAGAATCTGTTGAAGTGGCTACGACGGAAATGAAAGAGAAGCTAGAGTCCCTCTGGATCAAGATTCCTGGCCAAAACAGCGCAGACACGAAAATTGGCCTTTACTATCGTCCCCCAGGACAGGCGGAGGAAACTGACTCAGAAATGATAGAGGAAATCAAACAAGAATGCAAGACGGGCAATGTAATAATATTGGGAGACTTCAATTTCCCGAGGATAGACTGGAAACTAGGAACCTCCAACTGCGGCAAGGAGGCCAAGTTCCTGGAGGCGCTAGGGGATTGCTTCCTGGAACAAATGGTAAAAGGGCCGACAAGAGGCAGCGCCACCCTGGACTTGGTACTAAATGGCCTCACGGGACCAGCAAAAGAAGTAGAAGTTACGGTACCGCTGGGGACAAGCGATCACAAT
The DNA here is from genome assembly GCF_902459505.1 of Geotrypetes seraphini. Classification (NCBI taxonomy): domain Eukaryota; kingdom Metazoa; phylum Chordata; class Amphibia; order Gymnophiona; family Dermophiidae; genus Geotrypetes; species Geotrypetes seraphini. The sequence continues at coordinate 61,410,578 of NC_047090.1, read as the reverse complement.
GTGATCAACTTTAAGCTTGACATCGGGAATAGAAAACGTGCCAAAACCTTAACCAAAACCTTTAACTTTAAAAAGGGCAAATACAATCGCATGAGAGCCATGGTGAAACAACGACTCAAGAAAAAGGTGGACAAACTTGAAACGGTAGACCAGGCATGGTCCCTACTGAAAAATACTATCACAGAAGCACAAAATCTCCACATTCCGAGGATCTCCAAAGAGGGGAGAACAAAAGGTAAGGGAGAACCGGCATGGCTTACCAGACAGGTGAGGGAAGCCATAAAAGAAAAGAAGGACTCTTTCAAAAAATGGAAACACATGAAAACAACCGAAGCATGGAAAAAACATAAAGATGATCAGAAGAAATGTCACAAGGCGGTGAGGGATGCCAAAAAGGACTATGAGGAAAAAATAGCGCAAGAGGCCAAAAATTTCAAACCCTTCTTTAGATACGTGAAAGGGAAAAACCCCGCAAAAGAGGCGGTGGGACCCCTGGACGACCAGGAAAGAAAAGGGTACATCAAGGAAGATAAACAAATTGCAGACAAACTAAATCCCTTCTTTGCGTCCGTCTTTACGGAGGAGGATACCGCTAAATACCAGAAGCAGTGAAAGTGTTTAGTGGAGTAATAGAAGTGGAGTAATAGAAGTAATTGATAGTGGAATGCCGGTGGACATAATATATTTGGACTTCCAGAAAGCATTCGACAAAGTTCCACATGAAAGACTTCTCAGGAAACTACAAAGCCATGGAATAGAGGGAGATATACAAAGGTGGATAGGCAAATGGCTGGAAAACAGAAAGCAGAGAGTGGGCATAAATGGGAAGTTCTCAGACTGGGAGAAAGTGACTAGTGGTGTGCCCCAGGGCTCGGTGCTTGGGCCGATCCTATTTAATATTTATATCAATGACCTGGAAGACGGAATATCCAGTGAGATCATTAAGTTTGCAGACGACACAAAGCTATGCCGGGCAATCAGATCGCAGGAGGATAGCGAGGAACTCCAGAGCGACTTGTATCAGTTAGAGAAATGGGCAGAGCAATGGCAGATGAAGTTCAACGTGGAGAAATGCAAAGTAATGCATTTAGGTAGTAAGAATAAGGAACACGAGTATAGAATGTCAGGCGCAACAAGAAAAGGACCTGGGTGTACTGATAGATAGGACCCTGAAGCCGTCGGCACAATGCGTGGCAGCGGCAAAGAAAGCAAACAGAATGTTAGGCATGATAAAGAAAGGAATCACGAGTAGATTGGAGAAAGTCATAATGCCGCTTTATAGAGCAATGGTCAGACCACACTTGGAATACTGTGTCCAACATTGGTCTCCCAACCTAAAGAAGGATATAAAACTGCTGGAGAGGGTGCAGAGACAAGCAACGAAGCTAATAAGAGGTATGGAGAACTTGGAATATGAGGAACGACTCAAGAAACTGGGACTGTTCTCCCTTGAGAAGAGGAGGCTGCGAGGGGACATGATCGAGACGTTCAAAATGCTGAAAGGCATCGATAAAATAGAGCAGGAAAATAAATTATTTACATTGTCCAACGCGACACGGACAAGAGGATATGGTTTGAAGCTAAGGGGGGACAAGTCCAGGACAAATGTCAGGAAGTTCTGCTTTACGCAGCGAGTGGTAGACGCCTGGAATGCTCTCCCAAAGGAGGTTATTAAGGAATCCACTGTGCTAGGATTCAAAGGCAAATTAGATGCACATCTCCTTACGAGAGGCATAGAGGGATATGGGTGACTAAAACTACATCAGGTTTTACTGATGTACATCCGCGTGTGCGGATCGCCGGACTCGATGGACCATGGGTCTGATCCGGAGATGGCAGTTCTTATGTTCTTATGTTCTTAAATTCATCAATTTTGACTATTTGTAGAAAAAAACGACTTGGCTATAACCATTCCTTCTTTGGTTGCATGTCTTTTATACCACTTCAACTCTTTATACCAAAGTCTTCTAACATTGTGTTTGTAGTACTTTCAACGTCATTAAAATAGAGTGGCCAGTTTTTTGACTGGTACCACAAATTATGACCGTGCAATGCCAATTCAGAGGGAGCTGCTTTAGCTGCCAGTGGAATTTACATTGAGGTTTAAAGGTCTTGTCATTTGTGTTTAAATGTTTAATGGCTATCCTAAGTGCTTGGCAGAATTACTACAACATTACAAGCATTAAAAACCCCTTACATCTTCAAGACATTCAGTTAACTACTTCTTCTCTCTTGCCTGCCAATCTCACCGTTATTAGACAATATGCATTCAGTAGCTTTGCTCCTCTGCTCTGGAACAGTGTTGAAGAATTTTGAGCTAATACAAATTACTATATATTCTGTAGAGAAATGAAAGCTTGAATGTATAGACAGTCATTTGATTAAAGAGGGTTGTGGTTCTTGTTTCCTGAGTTTTGTTAATGGTGGGGAGGGGTACAGATCTGATGGGATTTGTTAATAATGTTTTTTATGGCATGCATGATAACAGTTTATTTTGCAGTGGCGTACCAAGGGGGGAAGGTCCGCCCCAGGTGCATGGCTTGGGGGAGTGCACAGCCGGCCAGGCCCAGGTCCTCCTGCCCTTCCTTTCCGCCGTTCCGCGCCTGCAATCTTACCTCCCCGCTGCTGCTGCTAATCGCCGACAAGAATTCTTCTTTCCGACGTCAATTCTGACTTCGGAGAGGACGTTCCGGGCCAGCCAGAGAGTGATTGGTTGGCCCGGAATGTCCTCTCCGATGTCAGAATTGACATCGGAAAGAAGAATTCTTGTCGGCAATTAGCAGCAGCAGTGGGGAGGTAAGATTGCATGTGCGGAACGGGGGAAAGGAAGGAGAGAGGCGCTTTTTTTTTCCGCGGCAGGGAGGGAAGGATTTAAGCAGGCATGCTGGCTGGATTTAGCGTGGCAGGGAGGGAGGAAGTTAGGTAGGCAGGCAGGCAGGCTGGCTTTGGGGATGGACAAAATCTGGAAGGTAGTGGGTAGACATAAGAAGGAGGCACTGGGGGCACTAAGGGCACGGAAAGGGGGCACTGGAGGCATTATGGACACGGGAAGGAGGCACTGGGGGCATTATGGACACAGGAAGGAGGCACTGGGGGCACCATGGACACAGGGAGGCACTGGGGGCACTATGGACACGGGAAGAAGGCACTGAGGGCACTAAGGACATGGGAAGGAGGCACTGGGGGCACTATGGACATAGGACGGAGATACTGGGGGCACTAAGGACACAGGACAGGAGCACTGGGGGCACTATGGACACAGGACGGAGGCACTGGGGGCACTAAGGACACAGGACGGAGGCACTGGGGGCACTAGGGACACAGGATGGAGGCACTGAGGGCACTAAGGACATGGAAAGGAAGGAGGGAGGGAATAAAAAGGGACTATTGTTTGGCCTGAGTGCAGAAAGAAAGGATACACAGTCAATTAATAGATGTCCCCTTTTGATGAAAAAAAATAAATGGTCACGTTACCTCTGACTTACTTTCTCTGCAGCAGAGTCGGCAGCCGCACTGAGGTGCAGGAAGGTCCCAGCAGCTGCAGTCATTGCGGGACTTTGCCACAACTCCCTGCGTCTGCCGGGTCCACCCCCTCCGATGTAACTTACTTCTTCTGGAACAGAGCCAGCAGATGGGTCATCGCGTGACCTTCCAGCATGCGGCTGCTGAGTCCGCTCCAGAGCAAGTACATCGGAGTGGGGTGAACTGGCAGCCGGCAGCTACTGTCATCGTGGGACCTTGCTGCATGAAGGGAGAGAAAGGAGCAGGATTGCTGGAATGGAAGACTGGTGGAGGGAAAGAAAGAGGGCAGGGTGGTATGGAAGGGTGGTGCTGATGGAATTGATGTATAGAGAAAGGGGAGAGACATAAGGGAGAAGGATATTGGAGGGAAAGAAAGGGGACAGATGCTGATTGAAGAGGGGTGAACGGCGAGAGAAAGGGCAGATATTGGATGGTAGTGGGGAGCCTATGCTGGATGGAAGTGCAGATGGGAGAGATAAGGGAGCAAATGCAGGAAGGAAATGGGAGGAGAGAAAGAGGGGAGCAGACGCTGGATGGAAATGGACAGAGAGAGGAGAAGGTACTAGATGGAAGGGTTGGAGAAAGATGGAAGGAGGGCACATGATGGGGAGAAAAGGATTGAGTTAGGGAAATATTGGAGGGGTGAGGGAAAGAGGTGGCAAGCTTTAGGTAGACAGTAAATAAGGACATTGATGAGAGGGTAGTAAGAACGTAATCTAGACAGATGCAGAAAATAAATTGAAAAGGAAAATGAGGGGGAAAAAGGGAAAGGGATTGCAGAGGAGAGGTGTGGGAGAGGGAAGGAGAGGAGAGAGATGCCAGATCAATGGGGGGTGAAAGGAGAGATGGAAGGGGGAGGCATACAGTTTCTGGAAGGGGCATAGAAGGAGAGAAAATGCCATATAGGGGAAGAGAGTTTCCATATGGAAGGAAGAGAGTTACAAGAAGACGAGGAAAGCAGAAACCACAGAAGACAAAGGTAGAAAAAATTTTCTATTTATTTATTTCTTTAGGAGACATGTGTCACTGTTTCTGTGGTGCACTGTATGCAGAGTCCAGCTTCTTACTGGTTCAATTTAATCTTTGTCTATGTATTTCTATTGTATCCCCCCTTTTACAAAACTGTGGAGCATTTTTTAGTGCCAGCCATGGTGGTAGCAGCTCTGATGCTCAGAATTCTATGAGCGTCAGAGCTGTTACCACCGTGGTTGAAATCCACACTACAGTTTTGTAAAATACAGTTTTGTAAAATTCGTCCTGGTCGTGATACCCTTCTTAATGATACCCAACATTTTGTTTGCTTTCCTTGAGGCTGTGGCGCACTGTGCCGACGCCTTCAATGTTGTGTCTACAATCACTCCCAGGTCTCTTTCAAGGTTACCTACTCCTAGCAGTGACCCCCCATTTTGTAAGTGAACATCGGGTTCTTTTTCCCTACATGCATGACCTTGCATTTCCCTATGTTGAAGCTCATTTGCCACTTTTTGGCCCACTCTTCCAGTGTCGTCAGATCCTTTTGGAGATCTTCGCAGTCTGCCGTGGTTTTAACCCTGCTGTATAGTTTGGTGTCATCCACAAATTTATTGACCTCACATTTTGTTCCCGCCTCCAGGTCATTAATGAATATATTGAACAGGAGCGGTCCCAGCACCGACCCCTGCGGAACTCCGCTCGTGACCCATTGCCAGTCTGAGTAATGGCCCTTTACTCCAACCCTCTGTTTCCTGTCTGCCAGCCAGTTTTTGATCCATCGGTGGACCTCACCTTGCACCCCGTGGTTCCATAGCTTCTTAAGCAGTCTTTCGTGTGGTACCTTGTCGAAGGCTTTTTGGAAGTCAAGGTAAATGAAACATAGAAACATAGAAACATAGAAATAGACGGCAGATAAGGGCCCACGGCCCATCTAGTCTGCCCACCTTAATGTCCCTCCCCTACCTTTGCTCTGTGAATAGATCCCATGTGCCTATCCCATTTGGCCTTAAAATCAGGCACGCTGCTGGCCTCAATCACCTGTAGTGGAAGACTATTCCAGCGATCAACCACTCTTTCAGTGAAAAAGAATTTCCTGGTGTCACCTCGTAGTTTCCCGCCCCTGATTTTCAACGGATGCCCTCTTGTTGTCGTGGGACCCTTGAAAAAGAAGATATCTTCCTCCGCCTCGATGCGGCCCGTAAGATACTTGAACGTCTCGATCATGTCCCCCCTCTCTCTGCGCTCCTCGAGCGAGTATAGCTGTAATTTGTCAAGCCGTTTTTCGTATGGTAGATCCTTGAGTCCCGAGACCATCCGGGTGGCCATTCTTTGCACCGACTCCAGTCTCAGCATGTCTATGGATTCCCCTTTATCAACTTGGCTGTTTACCCCCTCAAAGAAGTACAATAAGTTTGTGAGGAATGACCTACCCTTGCAGAAGCCATGCTGACTCGACTTTAGCTGTCCATTGTTTTCAATGTGTTCACAGATGCTGTCCTTAATCAGCGCTTCCATCATCTTTCCCGGGACCGAGGTCAAGCTCACCGGCCTGTAGTTTCCTGGGTCACCCATCTTGAAGATGGGCATGACATTTGCTATTTTCCAGTCCTCCGGGATCTCTCCAGTTTTTAAGGATAGGTTGCATATTTGTCGAAGTGGCTTTGCTATTTCGTTCCTTAGTTCCTTGAGTACCCTTGGGTGAATGCCTTCCGGACCTGGCGATTTGTCGCTCTTTAGCCTGTCTATCTGCCTGAGGACATTCTCTTGGCTTACCTCTAGTTGGACCAGCTTATCATCCTGATCTCCATTTACGATCTCTTTGGGTTCCGGAATGTTGGTTGTGTCTTCCCTCATGAAGACTGACGTGAAGAACTCATTTAACTTGTCAGCTATCTCTTTTTCCTCTGTTACCACTCCCTTTCTGTCTCCATCATCCAAGGGTCCCACTTCCTCTCTTGCTGGTTGCTTCCCCTTAACGTACCTGAAGAATGATTTGAAGTTTGTTGCTTCCCCTGCCAGTCTCTCTTCATATTCTCTTTTTGATTTCCTAGCCACTCGGTGACACTCCCTTTGGTGTTCTTTGTGCTCCTTTTGGTTGTCCTTTGTTTGGTCCTTTTTCCATTTTTTGAATGATGCTTTTTTGTCACTTATCACCTTTTTCACTGAATTTGTTATCCACACTGGGTTTTTTGTTCTATTTTTTTTTTTGCACCCTTTCCTGAACTTGGGGACGCACAGATTCTGTGCTTCGTGCACAGTGCCCTTGAGTAGGGTCCAGGCTTTTTCTACGAACTCCATCTTCCTTGTGTTGCCGTTGAGTTTCTTTCCCACCATTTTCCTCATGGCATCATAATTTCCTTTTTTGAAGTTGAGTGCCGTCATTGTGGTTCTTTTCACCTTTGATGATCCAATTTCTAGCCTGCACTGGATCGTGTTGTGATCGCTGTTTCCTAGTGGGGCTAGTACCGCCACCTCCTTTGCGGGTCCTCCTAGTCCGTTGAAGATTAGGTCAAGAGTGGCATCTCCCCGTGTTGGTTCCGTGACCAGCTGTTCCATGAAACAGTCCCTCGTGACCTCCAGGAATTTGGTCTCCCTCGTGCAGTTTGAGTGCCCAATATTCCAGTCTATTCCAGGGTAGTTGAAGTCCCCCATCACCACCACACTTCCGCTTTTGCATACCTGCCTCAGTTCAGCCTCCAGGTCCTGGTCGATTTCTTCCGGTTGTCCAGGTGGGCGATAGTACAGACCCAATTTTATGTCTGCTCCAGTTCCTCCCGGTAGCTTAACCCATAGTGATTCCAAGCCATCCGCCCTTACTGTTGTTTCCATCCTGGTTGAGGGTATGGAGTCTTTTATATATAGCGCTATTCCTCCACCCTTTTTGTGTGTCCTGTCTCTCTTGTAGAGTTTGTACCCTGGTATTGTCATCAGTCCACCACGTTTCTGTGACTCCAATTATGTCTAGGTCCTTCTTGCTGGCTATGACTTCCAGCTCTCCCATTTTGGCCCTTAGGCTCCTAGCATTAGTGTATAGGCAATGTAAGTCCCGGTTGTTTGCCCTCTCTGCTGGTTTTCCTCGTAGTTTGGCACTCCTGCCGACCCCCTCATGGGTTGCCAGTCCCCGATCCTCGTCTCGGTCATCCTCCTCCTGCGGTGTGTCTGTTTCGTCCTCAGCCTGTTTCCCCATTTTTGGTTGCCCCTCTGGCTCCCGTTGTTCTCTGTTGATCCTGCTTGCTAGTTTCATTTGTGCCCTGGGCCCCTGCATTGCATCCTTAGGTCCTTTTTCCAAAAATTCCCACTCAGTCCCGCGCCCACTTTTACAATGTCCTTGCCCCTCTGGCTCTCGTTGTTCTCTGTTGATCCTGCTTGCTAGTTTCATTTGTGCCCTGGGCCCCTGCATTGCGTCCTTAGGTCCTTTTTCCAAAAATTCCCACTCAGTCCCGAGCCCTCTTTTACAATGTCCTTGCTCAGTATCCTTATTTGATACTATTGTCCGATGTGTCGAGGTCAGATCGACTATTGGCTTTCCCCTTCTCCTCAGTTTAAAGCCTAGTCTATGACGCTCTGGACGTTGTATGCCAGCATCCTCGTCCCAGCTGTGCTCAGGTGCAGTCCGTCTCTCCTGTAGAGCCTGTTCTTCCCCAAGAAAGTTGTCCAGTTCTGAACAAAGTGGAAACCCTCCTCTTCGCACCATCTCCTCAGCCAACCGTTTATTGCTTGTAGTTCACTCTGCCTCCTTGCGTCCGCTCTCGGTACTGGCAGGATCTCTGAGAAGGCTATCTTCCTTGTCCTCAGTTTCAGTTTCCTCCCCAGGATCCTGAACTGGTCAGTTAGTGTAGTCCTGTTGTAGCTCCTCCTGCTGACTTCGTTGGTTCCAATGTGCATTACTTCTGCTGTCTCCTCCGTCTCGGCTCCCTCCAGGATCCTCTCAATTCTGTCGATGACGTCCTTCGTTCTTGCCCCCGGGAGACATGTCACTGGTCGGTCCTCTCTCCCTCCGGCTATGTGACTGTCCACTTCTTTCAGGATTGAGTCTCCCACTACGATAGCAGATCTCCCCTTCCTCAACTGTCTCTCTGATCTCAGGTCTGTGTCAGTGGCGCAGTCCGCTAGTCCTTCCTCCGGGCTCTGTTGGGTCTTCACCTCATCTGCCTGTCCAGATCCTCTGTAAGGTCCTACTCCCATGGCGTCTGGTGGATTCTGTCGTCCAACTGTTGGTTCTCTCCTGGTGTGCTGGTGGTCCTGTGCCTGTCCTGTGCTGTGCTGGTGATCCTGCAGGCCTCCTCGATGAACTTCTCGAGCTCTCTAACTTGTTCCGTGATGTGGCTCTCCCTGGTGGTGTCTTCAGTTGCCCAGCACTGTTTCTCTATGGTGCAGAGTCCCTCCAGCTCCTGGACTCTAACCTGCAGTCTCCCGACCTCCTTCTTCAGGCTATCCAGTTCCTGGCATCAACCGCATATGTATGCCTGCCTCCCAGAGAGGAGGTAGTCATACATATGACACACGGTGCAGTATACTGGGAAGCTCCGCTGGGTTCCTGCTGCCTCCATTTCTCTTTTCTCGTTCCTATAGTCCCTCGGTGTGTGGGAGTGGTGCCCGGCATGCAGCTAGCTGAAAGAGTAGAGAGAGAAGAGAAGAATGAGAAGAGAAGAAAAATACCTGTGGTTTATTTTTCAGAAGTTAGAATTTGCTGCTGAGCTGCCTGGGCTCCTAGCTCCTTCTCAAAGGCACTCTCGCTAAGGCGCTGTTAGCCTCTCCCCTTTTAAGGGAGAGCTCCGGGTCTGCTGCCGGTGATGTCAGGGGGTGGGCGGAGCTAACTCTCGCCTCAGCCCCTCACCCTCTAGCTCTCTCCTGCTCCTTCCCTTCTGCCTCCACATGTCTCCTCTGTCCTGCCTTCTGCTTCTCTCCTCAGCCCTCTCCTCCTCTGCCTGCCCCGATCTCAGAACAAGCTGAAAGCAAGCTGATCTGCGATCCTTAGCCCCTCCCCTTTTAAGGGGGAGCTCCGGGTCTGCTGCCGGTGATGTCAGGGGGTGGGCAGAGCTAACTCTCGCCTCAGCCCCTCACCCTCTGGCTCTCTCCTGCTCCTTCCCTTCTGCCTCCACGTGTCTCCTTTGTCCTGCCTTCTGCTTCTCTCCTCAGCCCTCTCCTCCTCTGCCTGCCCCGATCTCAGAACAAGCTGAAAGCAAGCTGATCTGTGATCCTTAGCCCCTCCCCTTTTAAGGGGGAGCTCCGGGTCTGCTGCCGGTGATGTCAGGGGTGGGCGGAGCTAACTCTCGCCTCAGCCCCTCACCCTCTGGCTCTCTCCTGCTCCTTCCCTTCTGCCTCCATGTGTCTCCTCTGTCCTGCCTTCTGCTTCTCTCTTCAGCCCTCTCCTCCTCCATGAATTTATTGTGTATGTAATATTTAATAAACTATGAATATTTAAAAGATATGATAAAATTATATTTATGGTATAATTATTTAATATATATCTAGCTTTGAGGATTATACGTGTTGTACAGATTATTAGCTATTTAAAGATTTTGATAAGCTCCGTGGGAAGATTTGTTGATGAATATGCATAAGATAAATTTGCTTGCACTGTCTTGTCTGCATATTCATTGTGGGCATCCTGAAAACTTGGCTGGCTTGATATGTCTGTTTCATGTGATTTTTCTTGGGAGTAGCAGGCATACGCAACTCTCTAATATACAGTATATTCAAAACTTGCCCTGTTGGTAGCCCTTGTGGAATGGGAATGAATACCATTGGCCTAGGCTGTGAAGGAACATAGCAAGATCTTGCTATTTAACGTTTTTTCTGACTCTGGCTGATACATTGTCCCTGCTGTTGTGGAAACATGTGAAGGAACATAGGCACAAATGATGTACCAATTTTATTTCATATATCTTTTATTGATCAAACAGAACAAATCAAGCAGCATAAACAGAACAGTCAGGTAATCTGTTTGAACAAAGCAGTTTAACCGCCCACCCGAACACAAAAAAAAGAAGAGAGAAATATATATGTACATGCCAATTTTATAAAGACAATATACAGTATGTGTGTGCCTTTATAAAATTGCTTCCTCAAAGATCTTATAATAAGTTACACAAAATCTGTGGTAGGAATAACTTTGTTTTACTTATGTTTGCCCGATGCAAGCATATTCTATAACATAAATGAGCAGCTAAGTAACCTAGCAATCCCTTCTTCTCCCTTAGAGATCCTTTGTGCTTGTTCCATGCTTTCTTGAAGTTCTTCCATGCACCTACCACCCTTTCTGTAAAGCTGTATTTCCTTAGATTATTTCAAAGTCTTTCCCCTTTCATCTTCATCCTATATCCCCTCATTCTAGAACTTCCTTTCACCCGAAAGAGGTCTATCTCCTGGACATTTGTGCCATGGAGTTATTTGAATGTCTCTCTGACTTTTCTTACATTTGTCTCTGTATGCTTTATGATGAAGACCACTGACAATTTTAGTAGCTGCCCTCTGGACTGACTCCATTCTGTTTATAATCTTTAAAGGTATGATCTCCAGAACTGTACATAGTACTGTAAATGAGGTCTCATTAGAGACTAATACGGAGCCATTATCATCAAGATTCTCCTGCTGCCCATTCCTCTCCCTATGCAGCCAAGTATCCTTCTGGCTTTTGCCATCACTTTTCTACCAGATATGGTCACCCTCAGGGTAGGCCAAGTGGCCCCTCCCCATCGATGGAAAGTAAGACAAGCAAGCAATGTGGGTAAGAAAGGCAACGGGAACTGCAATTGTGCAAGCGGTGCTGCTTGCCCAAAGCTTCCCTCTGACGCAGCTTCCTGTTTCCGCCTGGGCGCATGATGCGGTGGAGCAGGGCAGGGGCCCAGTGTACTTGGGTGCTTAGGGACCCTCGACGAATTAATCCTGCCCTGCTTTTTTCATGTACAGAAGTACTTTACCCCTATATTGTACTACTGCCTTGGGATTTTGCAGCCCAAGTGCCAAATTTTAGACCATTATTTCATCTTCATTAGAGTCTTTTCATATTTTCCACCCCATCCAAGCTGTGTAACCTATTGGAGATGTTGGTATCATCTGCAAAGAAGAAGTTACTCAATATCACTTACAAAACTGTTAAAAAGAACCAGAGAGAAAAATTGATCCTACTACTGCTAATCATTTTTATAGCACTACTAGACATATGCAGTGCTGTACATCAAAACCTAGAAGAGACAGTCCCTGCTGAAAAGAGCTTACAATCTAGGCAAGACAAACAAACTGGACAAGAAGGCGCATTTATACACAGTGCTCAGGTGGGGGAATTACAGAGGGAATGATAAGACAGATATTGGTTCTTAGAAAGTGGGTTAGAGTTTGGAATCAAAAGCATTTTTAAAGAAGTGGATTTTGAATCTGGATTTGAATACTGCCAGAGACAGAGATTGACATATCAAGTCAGGCAGTTTGTTCCAGGCATACGGTGCAAAGGGACAGTTTGGAGTTGTCCGTAGAGGAGAAGGATACAGACAGTGGCGAACCAAGGGAGGGCGGTCTGCCCCGTGTGCACGCTTGAAGGGGGTGCACAGCCGGCCGGGTCCAGAAGCTCCCGCGATGACTACTTCTGCTGCCTCTGCTCTGGAAGAGGTAAGTGACATCAGGGGGCGGGGGGTGGACGGCAGCTGCAGTCATCGTGGGATTTTGCTGATTTGGATGGAAAGGAGCATAACAGGGTGGTGGAAGGAGAAAAAGGGAGTCAGGGTGGTATGGAAGGGTGTGGAGGGTGAGAAAGGGAGTCAGGGTGGTATGGAAGTGTGGTGAAGGGTGAGAAATGGGGTCAGGGTGGTAAAGAACGGTGTGGAGGGTGAGAAAGGGGTCAGGGTGGTATGCAGCGTGGTGAAGGGTGAGAAAGGGGGTCAGGGTGGTATGGAAGTATGGTGGAGGGAGAGAAAGGGGCAGATGCTGATTGAATTGCAGGGAAAGGGAAAGAGACATAAGGAGGAAAGATACTGGATGGTATTGGGTTGGAGGGAAAGAAAGGGAGCTGATGCTGATGGAATTGGTGTGCAGGGAAAGGGAGGAAACATAAGGGGGAAGGATACTGGATGGAATTGGGTTGGATGGAAAGAAAGGGTGCTGATGCTGATGGAAGTGGGAGGGGGAGGAAGGTAGAGGAGAGAGTGAAATGCCAGACCATGGGAGTGTGGGAGAGGGAAGGAGAGGAGAGAGATACCAGACCATTGGTGGAGGGAAGGGAAGAAGATGGATGCCAGACCAATGGGGGTGAAGGGAGAGATGGAAGGGGGAGGCATAAAGTTTCTGGAAGGGGAATAGAAGAAGAGAAGATGCCATATAGAAGTGGCAGAGAGAGGGTAGACAGTGGATGAAAGGAAGAGAGTGACAAGAAGATGAAGAAAGCAGAAACCAGAGTCTGTCTATTTTTTTTTTTTTTTGCTTTAGGGGAGATGCATCGCTGTTTCGGTGGTGTTGCATTGTACGCAGAGTCCAGTTTCTTGGTGCTTCAGTTTAACCTTTGTCTACGTATTTTTATTCTATCTCCCCATTTACAAAACTGTAGAGCATTTTGTAGCGTTGGCATCTGAGCTGTTACCACCATGGCTAAAATCCTCACTACAGTTTTGTAAAAGGGGGAGGGGTTAGTCTGTGATTACATACTAGGCGAAGGTGTTTTTCTGTGTTCTTTGTGTTCAAAAAGACATGGTTTTCTGTTAGGATTGACTGTGTAGGATTGATCTGTACTAGTCTGGCTTGTTTAGTTTTACAATGGGTATATTGATGTTGTACTGCTCACTGCAGTATGTAAGATGCTGCCTTTTCCTAGGTACACTCTTGTGTGACATGTGGATTGTTACTAAAAATCATATTTTTCATACAGATTGGGGGGGTGTCAAAAAATGATGGGCCTCGGGTGTCACATATGCTAGGTACACCACTGGTTACAAATAAGAGAGACTTATGCGATGAGCAGAGTGGCCGGGGGGGGGGGGGGGGGAGGGTGGAATGTGGAGAGAGATGTGGAGAGAGAATGTGGAGAGAGATACTGAGGAACTGTGGAGCTAATACACTTCTAGGTTGGTAAGAGGAGTTTGAACTGTATACGGAAATGGATAGAAAGTCAATGAAATGACTTGGAGAGAGTGGAGAGAGGGGTAATGTGAGCAAAGCAACATCGATGGAATATGAGGCATGCAGCAGAGTTTTGAACAGATTGAAAGGGAGAGAGATGATTTAGCGGAAGGCCAGTGAAAAGCAGTTTGTAGTAGTCTAGGCGAGAGGTGTTGAAGGTCTAGGCAGTGCACTCAGAAAAGAAGAGTCTGATTTGATTGTCATTGTAAAGAAAGAAACAACAGGTTTTAGCAGTCTTTTGGATATGTGAAGAGAAAGAGAGAGATGAGTCAAAGATTACCCAAAGGTTGCGAGCTGACAAGACAGGGAGGATGAGGGTATTGCTCACAGAAATAGAGAACGGGGAAAGAGGAGAGACAGGTGGAAAGATAAGGAACTCAGTCTTAGGCATATTTAATTTTAGATAGCAGCAAGATATCCAGGTAGTACAGGTTGAAACCTGGGATTGAATGTCAAGATTTCAGTGTAGAGAGATAGATCTGCGAGTCATTGGCTTAGAGGGAAGAAATGTAGATGGAAAAAAGAAATGGGCCCAGGACAGAGCCCTGAGGTACATCAACCGATAGCAAGATGGCAGCGGAAGAGGATCCACCATAGCATATGCTAAAAGTGTGATGGGAAAGATAGGAAGAAAACCATATAAGAACAGAGCCCTGAAATCCAAGCAAGGACAGTGTATCAATGAGTAGGTGGTGATTTACCGCGTCACAAGCTGTGGATAGATCAAGAAGGATGAGGATGAAGTACAGGCCTTTGGATTTGGCCAGAAGCAGGCCACTGGAGACTTTTGAAAGGGCAGTTTCTGTAGAATGAAGAGGGTGAAAGCCCGATTGAAGCGGGTCAAGGATAGCCTGCGATGAAAGAAAATCAAGACAATGGCGGTGAACAGCTGTTCAAGTAGCTTGGATAAGAAGGGGAGGAGGGAGACAGGATGATAGTTGGAAGGGCAGGTAGGGTCTAGCAAGGGTTTTTAAGTAGTGATGTAACAACGGCATATTTGAAGGTGTCAGGCATAGGTTAAGGATGTAGCAGATAGAGGGGATGACAATAGGAGAGATGGGTGAGAATTGGATCAGAGGAACAGGTGGTGAGTTTGGAGGAGGAATGAAAATGTGCAGTTTCCTCAGTAATTTCAGGAAAGGATGATAAGGTGATAAGGGTTGGGTTTGGTAGAGCAGGCTGGAGAAGGTAGTTCGGTTCAGAACTTAAGGTTAATTTTTTAAACCTTGTCATAGAAGTGCTTTGCCATAGTCTGTGGGAAGAGTGACGGAGAAATAAAACCTAGTATTACTCTTTTCCTTAGAGTGAACTCTGTTTACCACTACACTTTATCATCGTTTGCTCAACCAGTTTGTAACTCAGTCAGTCATTTTAAGGTGCTCAGTTTATTTATAAGTCTCCAATGCAAAACTGTGTCAAAGGCTTTGCTGAAATTTAAGTACACTACATCTAGTATTCTCACTTAATCCAACTCTTTGGTCATAATCAGATTCATCTGACAAGACTTAACTCTAAAACCATGCTGCTTTGTGTCAAGCAATTCATTGGATTCCAGAAACTGTACTATCCTCTCTCTTAAATTATTCAATATAGAAGCCAGTCTAACCAGCCTGTAGATCGCAACCTCCTCCTTACTTCAGCTTTTGTAGAGATTGATCTCATCCATCCTTCTCCAGGATCAGAATTGAATCTAAGAAAGCACTGAAGAGGTAGTATAGCAGATTCACAGAACTTCCCTAAGGTGCTTCAGTATCTTTGGATGTATCCCATCTAGCCCCATCTCTTTGTTTACCTTTAGTATAGTTAGCTCCTGATGAATGCAGTCTTCTGAAAATCATCCATGGTCTACCTCACTTTCATTTCTAATTGTATCTACCGTATTTTCTGCAGACCTAGCCTTTCATCTGTGAACAAAGAACAGAAATAATTAATTCTGTGTTAACATAGAAACATGATTGCAGGTAAAGGCCAAATGGCCCATCCAGTCTGCCCATCCGCAGTAACCATTATCTCTTTCTCTCTCTATGAAATCCCATGTGCCTATCCCAGGCTTTTTTGAAATCAGACACAGTCTCTGTCTCCACCACCTCTACCGGGAGACTGTTCCATGCATCTACTACCTCTTAACTTCATCCTATGCCCTCTAATTCCAGAGCTTCCTTTCAAATGAGAGACTTGACTCATGCATTTACGCCAAATAGGTATTTAAATGTCTCTGTCATATCTCCTTTCTCCCACCTTTCCTCCAAAATATACAGACTGAGATCTTTAAGTTAGTTCCCATATGCCTTATGATGAAGACCATGCACCATTTTAGTAACCTTCCTCTTGACAGACTCCATCCTTTTTAGATCCTTTTGAAGGTGCGACCTCCAGAATTGTACACAGTATTCTAAATGAGGTTTCACCAAAGAAGGTCTCACCAAAGAGGTCTCACCAAAGAAGTACGGAACAGTACTTCTTTGGCAATGCTGAGAAAATGCTTTGGATTAGTCTAAAGTTGCACAGTTGGACGGCCTTCACTGCAGCTGTAATCCAGACCACCAGCCAGTGTCATTAGCAGAGTGAGTAAAGCCTGAAAGTCAAAGCAGGCACTGAAGAAGAGTTGAGAGAGCCTTTTGCTGTATCTCATTAGCTGTTTGTCATAGCATTTTATGTACTGTAGATATAAAATCTAATTTCACAATTGCTTCAGGACAGAAAAATCTGTCCTGTTTATTTGACGCCTGTGCTGTACATTGAACCTAATCTCGATCTGTGTGGATATGTTGTCTTACTTATGGAGCTACAATTACTTTTCATTTCGTATATCATCTCACTTAGCTGGGGAACACTTTATTTGGACATGACATTAGGAAGTTTCTTTAATTAAAAATTGATCCCCTGATATTCAGCTCATGGCAGATATCATTTTTTCATTGCTGGCTATCCTTAAAATTTTTATGCACAGCAAAACATCAGGAAAATCCAAATAAACAATTGCAAAAAAAAATAAATAATAATAATAATTTTATGCACAGATATTCAGTGCTGAATACCCAGGTATAAAACAGCTGTTGGCACTTAACTGGGCACTGGTTGCCATACATGAAGAAGGACACGGTACTACTCAAGAGGGTCCAGAGAAGAGCGACTAAAATGGTTAAGGGACTGGAGGAGTTGCCATACAGTGAAAGATTAGAGAAACTGGGCCTCTTCTCCCTTGAAAGGAGGAGAATGAGAGGGAACATGATCGAAACATTCAAGATAATGAAGGGAATAGACTTAGTAGATAGAGACAGGTTGTTCACCCTCTCCAAGGTAGAGCAAACAAGAGGAAACTCTCTAACGTTGAAAGGGAATTGATTCTGTACAAATGTAAGGAAGTTCTTCTTCACCCAGAGAGTGGTAGAAAACTGGAACGCTCTTCCGGAGTCTGTTATAGGGGAAAACACCCTCCAGGGATTCAAGACAAAGTTAGACAAGTTCCTGCTGAACCAGAACATACGCAGGTAAGGCTAGACTCAAGGAGGGCACTGGTCTTTGACCTAAGGGCCGCTGAGTGAGCGGACTGCTGGTCACGATGGACCACTGGTCTGACCCAGCAGCGGCAATTCCTTTGTTCTAGTGATATTCAGACTGATACCTGGCTAACTACCCAGATAATTTTAGGACAGCTTTTTTGTTATCCTTTCTTTATCTGTATATTTAGCTAGTTAATAGACTGAATATCAGCACTGTCCAGTTAACTCCTAGCTCTGCTTTAGTTCCTTCTGCTTTAGGACCTTCTAGATATAAATAAGAAGAAATATATCTCAATTATACTTAATGCCGCCTACTTTCCCATCCTATTTTCAAGAGCAAAATTCACTGGAGTAGAACCTGGTAGGAAAGAGAGAAGAGGTATTAGACACTGGGTGTTAACCTATGGAGAAATCTAATCACTTTTAATCATCTGAAGGCCACTAGCAATGCAGCACTCAAATGCTCCAGAAGTTTTGATATTGCCAGAAATTTTCAGCAGCATTATCTGGAGCCACTAAAAATCCATGGCTGGCCTCAGAGAATACTAAGAAAATTGACCCTGGTCCCTCCACAGGAAATTGCTCAAGACACAGCTATTTGTAGATGCTTTCATCTAGTTAATAATTGCCTTTTGTGGCAAAGCTGATGAACTGTTTACGATCATTCTTATTATGGTTTTTAGTCTCTAATAATGTTTTAATATGATTTTTTAGGATTATTTGTCTGTTATGTTGATTCTGTTTGTAAATTATGTATGTAACTTTGTGAACTGTTTAGTTATAAACAGTATAGAAATTTTTAAAATAAGTAAAAATAAAATAATATTAAAGAAACAAAGAAATCATAGAGAGTTGATGTCTAAGATGTCAAACAAATAAATAATCCACATAAAAATGTCTAGGGCCTGAACCTCTGGTGAAACATATTGACCTAACACAGTCCGTGTTTCGACAGTATAGTCTTCTTCAGGGGTCCCTATTTGGTCCGTGTTGGGTCCATATGTTTCACCAGAGGTTTAGGCCCTAGAAATTTTTATGTAGATTATTTATTTGTTTGAATAAAGCCTTCATCTTGGACTCTCCAGAATTTCTTTGCTTCTTCGATATGGCCCCAGAGAATGGCATTTATTTGAGTAGGAGTCGTTCCTATCTGAATAAATGTCACTGATTTCTTAGTTATGAAATTCTATAGTGGTTTGTGGTAAGTCTGAATTATGCTTAACATTCTGCAAGAGGACAGACAAGATGAGATTTTAAGCTCTTAGCTATCTCACACTTGTAGCAGACTTCTGGGGAATGTTTTCTGTGACTTGGTCAATCCTTTTTCCAGGTCAATGGCCACAATTTACAATGTCCCATAGATCCGAGAAGCTTAGACAGCTGCGTGAACCTTTGGAAGACTTTTGATCTGTTTGTGGTTGGTATGTGAACAGGCTTATTCATCCACAATCTCTCTCTTGATTTATTCACAGATATTGTGAACAGAGATATCAAGACAACCTTACGAGTTTTGTACAGTCTGTTTTCCAAGTATAAAAATAAATGAACCACAAGCACAGTGAAGGTGGATACCAGGATCAAGATTTTCTTGTTCATATATGTTTTGAGAACATATATTTAAAATAGATTTTTATGGTCTTGTCAGACGCTGAGTGATGCCCTTTCATCACTGATACAGACTAAGAAAAATGCTCTCTCGTATATCCTATGCTGTGTATTGTCTCTGGTGTTTTCATTATCTAGTTATTCTGACACCAGAAGTAGACAGTGAACACTTATTGGGCTAGATTCACTAAGCAAACAGATCGTGTACAGATCGGTTTGCGACCCCGACCTGATTCACTAACCCTTTTCCTGCTGCTGTTCTACTTCCAGATCCGTAACATGATGTATGTATGCTTGGTATTGTACACTATCGATCAATAGTGTGTGCTATTTCTCAACGTTATAATGTGCGCTATTGATAAATAATGCGTGTATTAAGCATAGGTCAGATGAAGAGGCTTCTCAGATGAGTAAAGGCACATATATTATGATTTTGAACCTCATGGCCTAATTCTTTTTCTATTTTGAAGATTTACACCACATAGTATCCATTCCAAAAGAAATAAGGATAAAATAATAGTGAAAAAAATGTTGATCTCCCCAGAACACCTACAGTTGGTACATGCATAAATACACATGATCTTTTTGGCAGGACTACATCACAATTAAATTTTAGAAAAGTTATTTTCTGCTTGTAAAGCAGGCTATACGTGTGTGTGTGGGGATGGGGATGGGGGGGGTTAAGCTTTATAAAATTAAGTCCCCATAGGCACAGTGCCATTGAATATATGAACAAAGTTCTGGCACATAATCGGATACCAGTGCTGATGAAAAATGGGCCCAAGAGATTGAAACCATTATTCTTGCGTGTAGCCATGATTGGTTCAGTAACAAATGACATAACAGAGAATGGAATGATTCAATTTGTGATGTCAGCACTATCATATACTGATTAGATCTTCATGGATTTCAAGAGGTGCTTGGAAATATCGCCTCGCTACTCTTCTCATGCTTCCTCTTCCTTGCTTGTGCATAAAAGATTTTTAAAATCCATTAAAATGCATTAAGAATTTTAGAAAATTATTTTATTAAACCATTAATGTGCAGAATATGCTGATTTATACATGTAAAAGGGCTCTTCTAAAATTTGATCACACCTAAAAGTATGTGCATTGTAAGCTGGTTCATACTGTACTTGTGGGAAAATTCTGCAGAAAAAAATTTTTAAATTCTGTGCACAATATTTTAAAATTCTTCAAAACTTATTTCTAGTGTTTTTGACAGAATGCCCCATCATAAGACTTGAAACTCCTCTTGATTTTTCCAATTCTCAGGCTCCAGCCTTCCCAGTTCTCTCTCTCTCTCATTCCAACTGCAAGTATCTCTCCTCTAACTCCCAGCATGACCTTTAGTTCTGCTTCCCCCCCAGTCTTATTTCAAATGCATTACCTCCACTTCTTATCCCCCCCCCAGTTAAACACCCTGCCTCTCTTTCTACTCCCCTCCTCAACTATTATTGTGTCTCTCCTCCACCCTCGCTCATGGCAGACCCTCAGGCTTGATCCACCCACCAGTGATACATTCTCAGCTTTCTGCTTCTACCCCCCTCCCATAGCACAGCTTTCTCTCCCCGCCGCCTAATCCATGAAATATTCTCACCTTGTTCTGCACCACTCCAATCCCCATGGCACATTCACTTTGGTCTGCCTCCCCTCCAAGGCTCATTCACTTTGCTCTGTTCTCCCCCCACTTCCACACACTCACTTTGCTCTGCTGCCCCCCTTCACCCTAGGCATACTTACTTTGTTTTAGTTCCTTCTCAACCTCTACCATGAGTAGCAACACCTCTGTTCACTCTCTCTCTCTCTCACCTTCTCTTGCTGAGCTCATGCACCAACATGAGAAGGAAGTGAACTGCTGCATATCTGGTCACTTCCTCCTCTTGTGCCATCTAAGCCCTGCTTATATGAACTCTGTAGACCCTCACGTTTGAGTCTAAGATGGGTGCAAAAGATGAGGAAGTGACCCGATTTGCAGTGATTCATTTTCTCCTCTTCTTATCACACAAGCTCAGAGTGGGAGGGGGAGAGAGAGTGAATAAATATGCTGCTGCTTGTGGCTGCGCTGAATTTGACATGAGAAATGCAGAATTCTGCACATTCTGTGGATGTGGAGAATTATGCGCAAATTCTGTGCTGTGCAGTTGACATGTACGGAACTTCTCTTGAAGTAATACTTAACAGAGTAGCTGTGCTTAGAGTATGGGTGGAGTTGTGATTTACTCAAATATTTTATGCACATAAAATATGCATGACCAAATGAATTATACTTGTGACCGTTTATGCCTGTGGTTTCAGTGTAGGCACAATTTCTGCACAAGTGAAATCTGAACTTGAAATTGACTTGTGCTAACATTTTATAAAGACACATAGAGGGGCATATTCAAAAGAACGTCTGTGTCTGAGTTTGGATGTTTTGGAAAAGGCTTCCAGAAATCCAGTAGAGAATATGTTCATTTTCAAAACTGCAAGATGTCTATCTTTTATGTTTGAGAATAAATTATCTAGATGTTTGGGCCCTTAGTATGTCTATCTTTTTTGGCCATTCTCAAATACAGTCAAACCTCTGTTTGCGAGTAACGTGGTTTGCGAGTGTTTGCAAGATGAGCAAAACACTCCTGCAAACTTTGACTCGCAAACCGAGCATTGACTCAATATGCGAGCCCCCACCCCCATCCCCAAGAACCAGCTTTGCCCCCTCACCCCCTGAGAGATCAGCGGCAGGCTCTTTCGGCACCATCATGTCCTGTGGATTGGTGCTGTGTGCCGGTGTCCTGTCCACTCGAGGTAAGGGTTTGGGCTGCAGGGGGGGGGGGGGGAGAGTGAAGCCAGTTCCCAAGGGTGGGGAGGGGTGGAAGCGCGCCAGTGGCCTCAGGGGGGTGTGTTTTTGGGATATGGTGGGGTGGGGTGGGAGTTCGCCAGTGGCCTCAGGGGGGGAGGTCTTTTTGGGATGTGGAACGAATCATCCAAGTTTCCCTTACTTTGTATGGGGAAACTCACTTTGATATATGAACACTTTGGTGTACGAGCATGCTTCTGGAACAAATTAAGCTCGCAAACCAAGTTTCCACTGTATAAAGATATCCACATGAAAAATGCACAAAAGGGTCATTCCATGCCAAGTGGACCATACTGAAAATCGCCCACGCTCAACCCCCCTTGAAATCCAACCAAATTTTACAGGGATGTTATCTAGGGTCTCAAATAAAACTCTGTAAAATTGTTTGGATCTATCTCAATTTGGTCAGGAGCTAGGGGTGGTTGAACAAAAACAATCGATCCACTCCCATGCCTCGTGTGACCTAAAATGCTAACTTTGCTTAAGCACTGCAGCAGAAGGAAACTATCTAGGAGTCTGAAATTTTGTAGTTTGATACAACACTTGGGGCAAGTTTCTGTGCCAAGTTTGAAATCTTTTGCAAACGTGCTTCCATTTCTACAGGTCAGAAAAGTAGGCAAAAAAATTCACGAATGAAAATTTTTGGCACAGTTTGGCTCCATATTGCTACTGGTAGGTAAGTCAGCTGAGGGTACAACTTTACCAGCAGACATGTACCATGAAGCACTTCCAAGATGTGCAATATGAGCTGAAGATATGACCATCCCAAAAATATGGCTTTATGCTTTTATGCAAATTTTCACTGTTTTTCAGATTCATATGGTGTCATGATGAACCTTAAAGCCATACAGCCACTGTGCTGTGATAGTTACAAGTCAGAACATGTTCATTAAAGCTGCATGTATCAGATATACTACTACAGTTATGCGTACATTCTTGTGAATCACATGATTATGTGTTTGGGCTTGCACGCAGTAAGTAGTTTGTGCAAGCCAATGCATATTTTGACTGTCATCTTGCATAAGTGCACAGTAAGTTTGTCAAACGCTGAGCATAGTACGAGACAAGTACTTGTGGCTGGTAAAACTTGGTTATTAGTTTTCAGTAGCACATTCATAATGAAGTGCCAATGACCCTGAAACATAACATGTTTACGCAAACAAGATATGCTTATCTTTAAACCATCAATTCTCACCAAAGAAAGGTTGGGTCCAAGATGAAACAGGATAGCTTCTGTAGCAAAAAACATGTTCTTTCAATTGATATTTTAAAAAAAACAAAAACAACCAAAACCCTACACATTAGTGAAACTTTGCATAAATGCATACAGACATATTTTTTGGATGGTCATATCTTCAGCTTCACTTCACTGTAAAGGCTCGTATTGCAAATCTTGGAAGTACCTCATGGTTCATATCTGCTGGTAAAGCTGTACCCTCAGCTGACTTACCTACCATCAGCAGTATGGAGCCAAACTTTGCCGAAAATTTTAGTTTGTGAACTTTTTTGCCTACTTTTCTGACCTGCAAAAATGGAAGCACATTCACAAAAGATTTCAAATTTGGCATAGAAACTTACCTCAAGGTGTTGTACCAAACTGCAAAATTTCAGACTCCTAGGTAGTTTCCTTCTGCCACAGTGCTTAAGCAAAGTTGAAATTTTAGGTCACACGAGGCATGGGAGTGGATTGATTGTTTTTGTTCAACCACCCCTAAGCTCCTGACCAAATTGAGATAAATCCCAAAAATTTTGCAGAGTTTCATTTGAGACCATAAACAACACTCCTGTAAAATTTGGATGAATTTCAAGGGGGTTGAGCATTGGCTACTGGTCCACTTGACATGGAATGACCCAAAAGCAAGTTTTTCTGCCATCCAAGCAGCCAGCATTCTTAGCAAACTGTCACAGGCAGCTGAGCATTCCTGAGTATGGCAGAGGGACACTCTAAGGATTACTGCAGTAAATGTCAAATTAAAAGTCCCAAGTACAGATGTCACTATAACTTACTTATATTGTATGATAAGCCTCCAAAACCTACTGTACCTACCTGTACACCAGAGCAGGTGCCATCTTTATGTAGGTACAGTAGGTTCTGGAGGACTCACCATACAATGTAAGCAAGTTATAGTGACATCTATAACTTGCTTACATTGGGACTTTTAATATGATATTTACTGCAGTAATCCTTAGAGTGCCCCTCTGCTCTGCTGTGCTGATGTATGTGAGTCATGTGAATCTATGATAGAGGCTTGACAGTACTGGTTTTTTCACATCTTTGGGTGGTGGGAAGGGGTTGGTAACCACTGGAAGAGTAAGGGGAGGGGGGTCATTCCTTAATTCCTCCAGTGGTTATCTGGTCAGTTTGGGCACCTTTTTAGCATTTATTTGCTTTTTGCTTTTAAACAGGTCTAGCTTCAAATGTCTAAATAAAGCCTTGTACAAGTTTGATTATCCCTGCAGAGCATCCAAGTGCTAAGCCCGTCCAAAACACGCCTCTTTCACTTTCAGTTTTTCATTAAGCAGGATCTAAGGATAACCAATATGTATTAGACATCCCTTGCCTGGGAACATGAAAAAATACTAATATATAAATAAAAAGATGAAGCTGAAGGACAGAAATGCTTCAGAGTTACAGTAAAATATTATTACTTGGTTAGCAAATGTTAAAGTTTTAAACAGATGTATGTCACAGCTGCTATTTCCTATAAGATAGGAAAATGGATGAGTCCTAGGTCATTATGTCCTAAGTGAACATGTTGATATCCCCTCTTTTGCTGACAGAGGTGAAACCAATAGCATATGATGCCTGAGCCATTGTTGTTGCTAGGGAAAATTACAAATGAGGTATGATTAACCAGAAACCATGTGACTTGGATAGAACCAATAGAACATTGCTAAGTAGGCAAGTTATCATTAGATCTTAATGAAGCAATTGTAATCTAATTGGAAGATGTACCAACTACGTATGTTTAATAATGAATTAATTGATGATGTTATAATCCCAATAAAACGGCCAGTCACTTGTAATTTGGTGAGACTCTTGGCTGGTTTCCTACTATTTAGTAGGATGCTAAGAACTCCCAAGGTCTTGAATATTTAAACTACACTTTTGTGTCTGGTAGTTTTTTCCTTGATCTTCTCTAGAGATAGACTAAGAGCTGAAGGGGTATGAAGCCTGTTTATGTAGTTATATAGAGCAAACAGTTCAGACATATGTATATGTCTGTAACCTCCTATCTGCCTTTGAACTTTGCAGAGACTTTCTTCAGGTTGCGAAATGAGACAAAACCAACAGTTGAATCGCAAAAAACCTAATGAAATCCCATGTATGCAGCATGAACTTAGTGAAAAAGGCTCCTTGTAACTGTGTGCCAAAGGCCCTATTTACCTCTCTGTGTTGCTACAGAATACTCGATTGCCTCATTAGCATTCATTTTAATGCAATGTGAGGGCATTGCTTGGTGCATACAAACAATGTTTTAGCCTCGGTAACTAAACACATGGTAGCTTTCTGCATTGGCCCCAAAATGTTGTAACTGTGTGTTACCAATGCTTATACAATAAAGCTAAAACATTGTACACTTGCTAAATTATGAGACAGTTTTGGTGTTCTATATGGGGTAAAATTGAAAGTATTTTTTTCATTTTCAGATTCCTTTAACTTATAAGTTTGTTGTTTTATGGCGTTATCTCATATTTTGCAAAAAAAAATAAATAAATAAAAACCAAAAAACCTGCTAAATTGTTTGATATATTACTGGGTATAACAATATAGTAAATCTTAAACTGTAAAAATAGTTCAGTTTTGTCTGAATGTGCTTGGTGGAATGCTGTTTTAGTAAAGAAATATGATGAGGTAGCTGCTGTTAAAATGCACATTTTACCAAATTTAAAAAAGTTTTGGAGACCTATAGATGATTGTCAGACTTCTGTATAATTTTAATGGTACTGTAATTTTGCCATTGTGAGGAGTGTTATAATTGTTCACACATGTATAAGTACATAAGTACATAAGTAGTCGCCTCCGCCGGGGCAGACCAGAGGTCCATCCAGCCTAGCGGTCCGCTCACGCGGCGGCCCATCAGGCATATTGCCTGATCAGCGGTCCCTGACTATTTTTATGCCTACCTCTACACTTATCTCTAAACCTTCCACTGCTCTTATCTGTACCCCTCAATCCCTTTGTCTTCCAGGAACCTATCCAGGTCATTCTTGAAACCCTGTACTGTGCTATTTCTTATCACGGCCTCCGGAAGGGTGTTCCATGTGTCCACCACCCTCTGTGTGAAAAAGAACTTCCTTGCGTTTGTTTTAAACCTGTCCCCCTTCAATTTCATCGAGTGACCCCTTGTTCTTGTGGTTTCTTTCAAATTGAAAAATCTGTCTTTGTCAACCTTTTCGATGCCCCTCAGGATCTTGAAGGTCTCTATCATATCTCCTCTGAGTCTCCGCTTTTCCAGGGAGAACAGCCCCAGCTTCTTCAGTCTGTCAGTGTATGTAAGGTTTTCCATACCCTTAATCAGTTTAGTTGCTCTTCTCTGGACTCCCTCAAGCATTGCCATGTCCTTTTTGAGGTACGGTGACACAGTATTCCAGATGCGGGCGCACCATAGCCCGGTACAGTGGCAGGATGACTTCCTTCGTTCTGGTTGAGATACCTTTCTTAATGATACCTAACATTTGGTTTGCTTTCCTCGAGGCTGTGGCGCATTGTGCCGACGCCTTCAATGTCGTGTCTACCATCACTCCCAAGTCTCTTTCCAGATTACTGACCCCTAGCATTGATCCCCCCATTTTGTAAGTGAACATCGGGTTCCTTCTCCCTATATGCATGACCTTGCATTTCCCTACATTGAAGCTCATTTGCCACTTTTTCGCCCATTTTTCCAATGTCGTAAGATCCCTTTGGAGATTCTCGCAGTCAACCGTGGTTTCAACCTTGCTGAATAGTTTGGTGTCATCTGCGAATTTGATGACCTCGCATTTTGTTCCCGCCTCCAGGTCGTCAATGAATATGTTAAACAGGAGCGGTCCCAGCACCGATCCTTGAGGAACCCCGCTCGTGACCCCTTGCCAGTCCGAGTAATGGCCCTTTACACCAACCCTCTGCTTCCTGTCTGCCAGCCAGTTTTTGATCCATCGGTGGACCTCCCCGCGCACCCCATGATTCCATAGCTTCCTGAGCAACCGCTCATGTGGTACCTTATCGAAGGCTTTCTGGAAGTCTAGGTAAATTATGTCTATGGGTTCACCTTTGTCCACCTGGTTATTTACCCCCTCAAAGAAGTACAACAAGTTTGTGAGGCACGACCTACCCTTGCAGAACCCATGCTGGCTCGACCTTAGCTGTCCATTTTTTTCGATATGGTCACAGATGCTGTCCTTAATCAGTGCCTCCATCATCTTTCCCGGGACCGATGTGAGGCTTACCGGCCTATAGTTTCCCGGGTCGCCCCTCGAACCCTTCTTGAAGATGGGCGTGACATTAGCTATTTTCCAGTCCTCCGGGATCTCTCCAGTTTTTAGGGATAGGTTGCATATTTGCTGAAGTGTCTCTGCTATTTCATTCCTTAATTCCTTGAGCACCCTTGGGTGAATGCCGTCTGGACCTGGCGACTTGTCGCTCTTTAGCTTGTCTATCTGCCTGAGGACATCCTCCTGGCTCACCTCTAATTGGACCAGCTTGCTATCTTGATCTCCATTTTCTATTTCCTCTGGTTCTGGAATGTTGGATGTGTCCTCCCTCGTGAAGACCGACGTAAAGAAGTCATTTAACTTGTCAGCTATTTCTTTTTCCTCCCTCACTACTCCCTTTCTATCCCCATCATCCAAGGGCCCCACTTCCTCCCTCGCTGGTTGCTTTCCCTTTACGTACCTGAAGAATGATTTGAAATTTTTTGCCTCTCCCGCTAGTCTCTCTTCATATTCCCTCTTTGCTCTCCTAACCACTCGGTGGCACTCCTTCTGGCTTTCCTTGTGTTCCTTTTGGTTAGCCTGCGTTTGGTCCTGTTTCCATTTTTTGAACGATGCTTTCTTGTTACTGATCGCCTTTTTTACAGCTGCCGTTATCCATGCTGGGTTCTTTATTCGATTTTTCTTGCACTCTTTTCTGAACCTGGGGACGTACAGGTTCTGTGCTTCGTGCACCGTACGCTTGAGCAGGGTCCAGGCGCTTTCTACGGACTCTATCTTCCTTGTGCTGCCGTTGAGTTTCTTCCCCACCATTTTCCTCATTGCATCATAATTCCCTTTTCTGAAGTTGAGCGCTGTTGTTGTGGTTCTTTTCACCCTGGATGATCCCAGTTCTAGTCTGCACTGGATCATGTTGTGATCGCTGTTCCCCAGTGGGTCTAATACCGCTACTTCCTTTGCAGGTCCCCCCAGTCCACTGAAGATTAGATCAAGAGTAGCTTCTCCTCGTGTAGGTTCCGTGACCAGCTGTTCCAGGAAGCAGTCCCTCGTGGCTTCCAGGAATTTGGTCTCTCTCTCGCAACTTGAGTGCCCAATACTCCAGTCTATCCCAGGGTAGTTGAAGTCCCCCATCACCACCACACTTCCATTCTTGCATACCTGCTGCAGTTCCGTCTCCAGGTCCCGGTCGATTTCTTCCGATTGGCCAGGCAGACGATAGTATAGACCCAATTTGATGTCTGCTCCAGATCCTCCTGGTAGCTTAACCCATATTGATTCCAAGCCTTCCGACCTTACTGCTGTTTCCATTTTGGTTGAGGGTATGGAGTCTTTTATGTATAGCGCTATTCCTCCACCCTTCTTGTGTGTCCTGTCTCTCCTGTAAAGTTTGTACCCTGGTATGACCACATCCCATTTATTGTCATCAGCCCACCACGTTTCTGTGATTCCAATTATGTCCAGGGCTTTTTGACTGGCTATAATTTCCAGCTCTCCCATTTTGGCCCTGAGGCTCCTCGCATTTGTGTAGAGGCAATATAGGTCCTGATTTGTCGCCCGCCCTGCTGTTTTCTTTCCATGGCTCGGCGCTCCCACCTGGCTTGCCTTTACTCGGTCATCCACCTCCCGTGGCGTGTCCGTTTTGCCCCCATCCAGTATCCCCTTTTTTGGATGGTCCCCTGGCTCCCATTGTTCTCTTTCAACCATGCCTGTTAGATTCGTTTGGGCACTGGGCCCCTGCATTGCATCTGTGGGCCTTTTTTCTGAAGATTTCCACTCAGCCCTTTTGTCTAAAAGTTCCCTCCCAGTCCCTTTGTCCAAAAAGTCCCTCTCAGCCCCTTTGTCCAAGAGTTCCCACTCGGTCCCTTTGCCCAAAAGTGTCCCCTCAGTCCCTTTATCCAAGAAGCCTCTCATAGTCCCTTTGCCCAAGAATTTTCTCTCAGTCCCTTTGTCCAAAAGATCCCACTCGGTCCCAAGCTCTCTTTTGCAATGTCCTTGCTCAGTATCATTTTTTGATACCAATGTCCGGTGTGTCGAGGCCAGATCGACTTCCGGCTTTCCCCTTCTCCTCAGTTTAAAGCTAGGTCTATGGCGTTTTGGATGTTTCTTGCCAGCTGCCTCGTCCCAGCTGTGCTCAGGTGCAGTCCATCTCTCATGTAGAGCTTGTTCTTCCCCAAGAAGGTCGTCCAGTTTCGAACAAAGTGGAATCCCTCCTCCTCGCACCATCTCCTCAGCCATCCGTTCATTACTTGTAGTTCGCTCTGTCTTCTTGCGTCTGCTCTTGGTACTGGCAGGATCTCCGAGAAGGCTATCCTCTTTGATCTCAGCTTCAGTTTCCGCCCCAGGATCCTGAACTGCTCAGTCAGTGTAGTCTGGTTGAAATTTTTCCTGCTGACGTCGTTGGTTCCAATGTGGATTACAACTGCCGTCTCCTCTGTCTCGGCTCCCTCCAGGATTCTATCAATTCTGCTGATGACGTCCGTTGTTCTTGCCCCCGGGAGACATGTCACTAGTCGGTCCTCCCTCCCTCCGGCAATGTGACTGTCCACTTCTCGCAGGATTGAGTCTCCTATTACAACAGCAGATTTCCCCTTCCTCAGATGTCTCTCTGGTCTCAGGTCCGTGTCCTCCGGGCTCTGCTGGATCTCCGCTGGTCCTTCCGCCAGGTCCTGTTGGGTACCATCATCTGCATTTTCAGACCCTACGCTAGGTCCCACTCCCATGGTGTTTGTTGGTTCCTGACCTCCAGCTGCAGGTTCCCGTCTGATATGCTGGTGGTCCTGTGCCTCTGCCATCTGCCAGGCCTCCTCTATGAACTTCTCGAGCTCTCTGACTTGTTCTGTGATGTGGCTCTCTCTGGTAGTATCCTCCGTTTCCCCACACTGTTCCTCTATTGAGCAGAGTCCCTCCAGCTCCTGGACTCTAACCTGCAGCCTTCCGACCTCCCTCTTCAGGCTATCCAGTTCCTGGCATCGATTGCATATGTATGCCCGCCTCCCAAAGGGGAGGTAGTCATACATATGACATGCGATGCAGTATACTGGGTAGCCCTGCTGGATTCCTGCAGCCTCCATTTCTCTGTTCTCTTTCCTGTGTTCTGTAAGAGAAGAGAGAGAAAGAGAATGAGAATGAATCGCGAATAAATTAGAGAAAATGTACCTCAGGAATTTCTCTACTGGGCTGCCTGTGCTCCTGGCTCCTTCTTAAGGCTCCTCCGCAAAGGCGCAGCGCGCCGAACGGCTGCGCGCCATTGGCTCCCTGCCTTTTAAGGGGGAGCCCGGCTGAAGTCGCTGACGCGATGTGGGTGGGCGGAGCTAACTCTCGCCCGCCCCTGGCTCACCGCGTCCCCCTCGCCTTTCTCCTCTCCTGCTCGCTGCCGCTGGAATCGGCAGCGAGCCCTGTAGCTTCTGCCCTCGCCTGCCTGCCTCCTCTCCTGTTGTTGTTCTCCTGGCCGCGGCTCCCTGCCTTTTAAGGGGGAGCCCGGCTGAAGTCGCTGACGCGATGTGGGTGGGCGGAGCTAGCTCTCGCCCGCCCCTGGCTCACCGCGTCCCCCTCGCCTTTCTCCTCTCCTGCTCGCTGCCGCTGGAATCGGCAGCGAGCCCTGTAGCTTCTGCCCTCGCCTGCCTGCCTCCTCTCCTGTTGTTCACAATTATTCAATAAAAAAATGTTGAACTTGAAAATAAAATGTTTTTAAAAAATCACTAACTGGTAGTGATGCTGTCACAGTAAATGCAGCAAAACCCATTAAATTACTATGGGCTTCCATGTATTTACCATGGCAGCATTGTTACTGGGGCTTTCTAAAAGAGGCCCTATGTAGTTTTGTGCTCATCAATGATTTCATGTAGAATGAAGGGTTTTCAATTTAGAGAATGACACAGTGACAGAATTTGTCACTATCCCTATCCCTGCAGATAACCATGGGAAGTCATCTCGTGTCATTCTTTAGTGTCTATCTCAACCTCAGTCTAGAGAATGACATGGGGACAAATTTTTTCTCGTTCCCATGGAAACTCATTTTCCTGTCCCATCCTGGTGAGTTCTTTTCCTGTTCTTGCCCCATTCCTGCAAGCTCTGCCTCATCTGCACAAGCTTCAAACACTTTAAAATCTTAAGTGTTTGAGGTTTGTGCAGTTATGGCTAATCTTAAAGGAATTGTGCAGGGGCAGGGCCCTGCATCAAAACTTGTGGGGATGGGAGTTACTGCGGGGATGGGGAAAACTTTGTCCCTGTGTCATTCTCTACCTCGGTCCTTTTACATCAGCATTCTTCAATGCAAGGCTTAAGGGTCAGTGGCTGTGCTCATTCATACTCTGATTCTTCCCTCTCTCCTTAAAGAATGACATAGGGATGGTTTCCTGCAGTTATCCGTGGGGATGGAGACGGTGACAAATTCTGTCACTTTGTCATTCTTTAGTTTGCATACACAGTTACTTCCTGATACTGAGGCCACAGAGGTCAGCATATTTTTTTAAATGCTGCATGCTGAGAAATAATACAAAATCTAAAAAAACCCCAACCCTAACTCAAAATGCATGTAGCAAACCTAACATACAAGTGTAGCATTAATTCCTATGATTCACATAATACGAATCCTACCTATCTTCTACTATACATCTCTCTACTATGAGGTGTGCGTGTATGATCACTTCTATGGAGAAAATGTGCTAGTTATGATCATCATTTGTTGCTTGGGGGAGAGAGGGGTGAATGCAGGGTATGTTTACTTTTAATTTATAAGAACTGCCATACTGTATCAGACTAAAGGTCCATGAAATCATGTATGAAGCATGTCACGTATGCAAGCATTGCCTGTCAGGTATGTCCCAACTGAAAAAAGGTTGAGAACCACTGAGCTAGGCTAAGCTTACCCATAAGCAACCAGCCAGTGGTGGTCCGCAGTCCCTGGTTTTAGCAGGACATGACTTTGGTACTTGACCTTTTTCCTCCTCACTCTGGAAATTGCTGTTTGGGAGGTGGTAAGAAAGTAATGAGAAATCTTGCCGATAGGCCCCAAGGTAGGGTGCGGGTTGGACAGGTGGGAGGTGGGGCATGGTGGGGGAGTGATGCAGAAGCAAATGTTAGTCCTTGGTGCTACAGCAGGTTTTACCCAGGAATTTGAAAAGCAGATATCTTAAGTGAGAAATTTATAAGTTTTTGTGCTGATGATGGACTGAGGGGTACAAGGCTCCACGGTAAACACCAGTCAACTCCCTTCTTTGCACTTATGCACAGCTATAATAAATCTAGTCATTAATACAGTAATGAGGGTGTAGGGGCTGGGCCCCTGCCTATATATCTATAAACAGAGCTTGGTTAACAGCCTCCTGCAATTCATACTTCAGACAGTGCTTCAAATAGCATGGACTTTTGTCTCAAAGGTGCCTGTGACCCACTTTAGCCGATGCAATCACCTTGCAACCATTGGATCATGGATTTCTCATGCTTCTGGTGAAGTTATCTAAAGAAGAAAAGTATTCTGGAAACTCAAACAACTTCATAAAGGCCTAGATTCACTAAACTCACCGATCGTGTACCGACCAGTTTGCGATCATTCCCCGACCCTGACCCGATTCACTAACCTTCTGCTCGATCAATCTCCCACCCGATCTGATCCGCCCATGCAAATGAGGGGAAAAGGCATGCATAAGTAGGAAGGCATCGATTCACTAAGTAGAAGAAGAGACACCGATTGGGGTTGCCAATCCGAAATGAAGCGAATGCTGAGGGCCAGTCACTTACTGTCCTTGCTGACTCTCCTGTTCTCTGCCGCGGTTTCAAATAAAAATTGTACATATGCATACTCCTCCATTTTTATATATTGTGCAAACTGGTCGGGACACAATCGGGACAATTTACCTGTTATTTAAAAGTGCAGTGCGAATCTGTGGTTTTAACCCATGGGTTTAAAGCATGTTCTATTCCATTATTTGGCTGCACAAGGTGTGTTCTGTTCCATTCTGGCTGCACAAATTGAAATGATTCCTTAAAATGTCAACTCGTGAGTAAACCAGTGAGTAAACTGCGGCCTCCCCTCCCCCTTTGTTAAGGCTTTTAAATGGTTCTTTATCCACTTAGTTTGGACACCTAAGTCACGCTCAGTGTTAGGCGTTAGGTTCCCTTTATAGAATCTGGGCCTCAGTGCACTAGCATTGAATATCAGGGGTTAGTTCAGCCCGTGGCTGAAAGTGGCTTACTAGCCACTTACCTCCTGATTATCAATCCTGATTAAAGTTGTATTGAAAGGTCACTTGGACACACAAAGTCAGAGGCGTGAAGAAAGTACAAGAGATTTATTCACAGCATGCATGCTGGACCCCTGAGCTCCAAGCTGGCTCAGAAGTGCCGAAACCAGGAAGTTACAGAGATATTTATTCATTTTTCTGGTTATACAACTGAATTCTAGAAAAAGCTTTTCACGTGTTACTTTTCTTAACACTCATTGGTTCTAAGCTCACACTAGCAGGACACTTATCTAACTCTTACAGTTAAATGTACAGAAGGGCAGGGTACATCATGGCTCAAACTCTTATCTATTCAGCTTATAATGTGGTAAGGTAGGGACATACATTTTAGGCAGATGAAGTCAATAGATTATACACTGTTTTCAGCTATGTAGGCCAGAGCAATATTTTAAACAACAGTTAACTATTTCATGACCCTACATTCCCCCCTTTCAGGCTGGCGTACCTAAGGAGCCAAGCCTGACAAAATAAAGTTAGGGGTCAGGAAAGTCGGGGTCCCCAGTGGATAAGGGACTGGGAGAGGGCAAGGGCCAGGGCCAATGCAGCAGTGGAACAGTTGACAACAGAGTCCATAGTTCAGTGGAGCAGCTTTATGGCTATGGGGACCACACAGGGCAGGCAGCAAAGGAGCAGATAAGACAGGGCGGCAACCAGCAAGATGATCTTCAGTGCTGAACCAGAGGGCAACCAGGAGCTGAAAGTACCAGAGATCCAGTCTGCAGTAAGGTCACGCCAGGTCTGGTCAGGAACATGAGCCAGTTTGGTGATACGATCCACATCGTTCTCAATCACTTTACTCAAGTTCAAGGCAACAGTTGGAGAGGTTGAATTTACCACAGGCACAGCAGCTAGTAAATAGTCCAAAGCTAGACGATTCTGATAAATAGCAGTGCGCATTTTAGCATTCGCTCTGCCAATGGTACTCAAAGCTCGGGAGGTCTCATTGGTTATCAGTTCGAGTACAGCTTGTAGACAAATAATGCAGTTCAGCATATAGATTGGGGTCCGATAGCCCCAGGTGCCATCTTCGGCCCATGTGGCAGGTCCGTAAACAGCAATGATCCATTCTGCAGGCCAGTCATCACCCCATTCACCACCTTCACAAGGTCCATCGTGAAGGTTGTGGACCTGACGTAAAAGTGAGGGTCTGTGAAGTCAGGTTTAACATATCCAGCTGCATTGTCTCCCATAGCCACTGTTCTCCCATACCAGTCCCTCCTCATACAAAATAATTGCTAACATTAAGAGTCTGACCTATAGTTTCAGCAAACTATATAAACAGATTTCTAGTGATTACAGGATATCAGCATCTATTTTCATAAAACTGGGGAAACACCACAGAGTGATGGACAGAAGCACATGAGTGGGATACAATTCGGGTATCTGGGTCTCACCTTTTACCATCAATATACAATGCCATGCGATCTCTGGCCTTCTGGACTTGGACATTGGCATTCCAGTTATATGGGTCAGTGATAGTGAAAACCATGGGATTACAGTAGCCTGTAGTACACAAGGGGCCGGAGCTAGGACCTATAGTAAGGGAGGCAGACGGGGTATTAGGGGGATATTTGTGTGGGTTATTGTAGGTGGCCCACAAGACACTTTCTCATAAAGGACAGGCTCCTCATGAAGGTTTCCTCATAGAGGCATTTCTTAAAGGCATCAGGTTATACAGACACTTAGCACATTTGGCACACTTAGCACATTATACTTAGCACATTTGGTATAATAACTTAGCACATTTGTATAAATACTTAGCACATTTGGTATAATAACATATAATAATCTAGGGAGCCACACAAAACTGTATTAGGGGTAGTACCATGACCTTGAGAAACATCAAATAGCACACATGTATCAAAATACAAACACCGGGCGAGTGGGGTCTACAATAAGAGTCTAGTTGATAAGTGGACCCTCAACATTATCAATGCAGATTTCCGCCCACTTTTAAACTTAATCACCAGTAGGTTGGAAACAGAAAATACCCTCAAATGTTTGACACTTTCTGTACTTAACTCCTTCTTGCAAACAAACATCAGGCAAAAGGGGCTGCACTTGTTAAGTACAATAGGAAAGAAATACAGAAGAAAGAAGCATAAGTAAGGGCAACACAAATATCAGATATATATATACTAACATAGGAAACTCATTTTTCTTTCAGGCACAACTTAGAAAACTTCAAACACTCAAGACACTTGCTGTAGGCAGTGGTGAACCACAGGCAGTCAATTAAACTCAAACACTTATAAAGAATTATATTCAGAACACCTGCTAAGTACAGTGGTAAATATTCAGAACTTTTGAGGTTTTTAGAAAGCTTCAGCTGAAGATCCGTGTTGTAGTGGAACCAAGTTTCATGTCCGGACACCTTGACAACTGTAAGAGAAGAAATTATTACAGTAAAAGGACCTATCCACCTAGGTTTCAGGGGGTCTGACTTCCAAGTTTTAGCCATATTGTATTTCCAGCGACATACCCATGGACTTGTGTAGCTATCGATAGTGGGGCCCTTTCCAGGACCCATTTGTGGAGCTCTTAAAGGGCTTTAGCTAAAGACTGGACCTGACTCTGGAGGATATCTGATCCCAGAGTAGTAAAGGAACCAGGATCTGGGTTCACAATGGGTGGTTGCCGGCCGAACATGAGCTCAAATGGGGCTTAGATGGGATGCATCTAATCTGAAAAAGAACAGAAGGCAGCAGGACAGGCCAGGATAGATTAGTTTCTTCAATTCATTTTGTGAGAAGGGTCTTAAGAGTTCTGTTTATTCTTTCGACCTGACCAGAGCTCTCAGGATATTAAGCAGCATATAATTTCTATTCAATTTGAAGGGCCTGAGCAATTTGTTGGACAACATTGACAATGAAAGCAGGGCCGTTGTCACTGCCTATGGAAACAAGGAGATCAAAGCACGGAATTATTCAGGAGGTGTTTGGTTACGTCTCTGGCGCATTCAGTGCAAGTAAGGAAGGCTTTGACCCATCTAGTCAGGGTGTCTGTGAAGACTAGGAAGTGACTGAGGGAACGGGAAATGGGCATGTGGGTAAAATCTACAGACAGAACCTGCATCGGATATGTTCCAATAGGTTGGTATCCAAGAGGCAGTCATCTGATTGGGAATTTTATTCTAGAACCGACAACACACTGTCGGACCATATTCCGGACTAGCTGATCAAGGTGA
Organism: Geotrypetes seraphini; assembly: GCF_902459505.1. Classification (NCBI taxonomy): domain Eukaryota; kingdom Metazoa; phylum Chordata; class Amphibia; order Gymnophiona; family Dermophiidae; genus Geotrypetes; species Geotrypetes seraphini. The sequence continues at coordinate 61,374,189 of NC_047090.1, read as the reverse complement.
TTGATAAAGAAATGTCTCTTGAGAGTCAATTTTCATAGCGGGTTCTCCAGAGTGTGCCAAATCATGGCATCTTTTGACAATCGTGAGGGTTCCAATGGGTTGATTTGTTAAGTATAATCAAAGACAAATTCCTTTTGTCTTTGAAGGGATCCCCACAGGTAGACAGACATCCCCCCATTGTGCAATGGAGGACAAAAACACTTCCCTGAATTCCTGGCACCGCCCGTCTCCGGACTAGGGAAACGCAGTACTAACAGGTCCACACTCGCTTCGTCCTCAAGGACGTCTCAGACACTCTCAAACACACAAAACACAACAGATTTCAGTTCAGTTACTCAACCAGAAAATAACAGTTCCTAGAATCCCTTTCCCATGACTTCAGCGACAGATCACGTGGCTTACTACACGGCAAAGTTACAAGAGAAAATGGAGTAGATTCTGCGCCGTTCACGGAGGAGGGTGTTTATGAGCAACTTGAAAAACTGAAGGTGGACAAAGCGATGGGACCAGACGGGATCCATCCCAGGATACTAAGGGAACTCAGAGAGGTTCTGGCGAGTCCTATTGTTCCGCCACTAATTTCATACAGGTGGGATGATCAGTAACACTCAGAAAAACACACAGACAATATAAAGCATAAACAATAACACTTTATTATACACATATAAGAATTAAATATAAATTATCCTCACCTTGACCCCAGACCCCATCCTCACCATTGGGAACCCCTACAATAGATAGATGGAAAGGCCAAAGGACTGTCCCGTGAGACGTGGCCAACCGTCATGGATTCTGGATTCTAGGAGCAGAATTCCGTCCTTATAAGCTGCTGAGTTAAACAGCTGGTCCTGCAGTAACAGCGTCCTTTGATTCAGGCACACCCCAGGTCTGTCTCTTTGAAGTTGTTTGGGCAACATTCAGGTCAAAGAGGTCAAAATGTCAGATAAACAGACTTGTGGATTCATGTCGGTAGCATGCTGAATTTCAGTTACCCCCCTGGCCAGTTCCTTTGTTTGGATAACATTCAGGTCCCATCTGGCGTTAATGAGGTGTTGCAGGGACTGGTCTTGCTCTTTTGTTCTCTGTTTTGATAACACCCAGGTCTGTCCTTACTGATGTTATTTGAGCGGCAAGGAGGTCAAATAGGTCAGGATCTATTGTCTCTTTGATGCTATCAAGAAGGTGTTACAGAGGCCATCGGTCTTTACTATCCTTTTGGTGTTGTCAAGGTAACACTAAGGTCAGGAGTTCAGGTAAGCAGACTTTAGGATACATATCATTAATATTAATATGCTGAACATGTCAGTAATATGCTGAGGTCACGTATTATACTGAGTCCATTTACCCCCTGGGCATAAGGGCATAACATTCCACCCTTGGATCCTTAAGTCTGCTCTCATAAAAAGTCCTCCTAATAAAGGGAGAGGGTGTCTGTTTGTATACACAATCGTTTGTATAACATAAGGATATCTAAACAAAATTATAGAGTAAACACCTTTTATGCCATATCACTGCCTCTAGTAATAGCCTCCCACTCATGGAGTGCAGTGGTAGCTTCAATATGATCTGCCACAGAATGCAAGTTCTTATTTCAAAATTCAGTTGCTCACTGCAACACATTAACATTCGGTAAACATACTGAAAAGGGAGCTTGACTAGCAGGAATCACAAGTTCAACAGTACTAAAGACACATTGTTTCATTTCAAAATTTACACCATTTTCTATCTAAGGGTACAGAATGTGATGTGGTTTTTAAATCAATGCGATAAAGTTAATTCTTTGTGATATCATTAATGACATGTAACATTAACTGATCATATCGTAGTGTTAGTTCATAATTATGTACAGTATTTGTCACCCATTCACCTTCCCTTCTAAATACATCTGCTACTCTGGAGTCAAAATATGCTTCTTTGCCAGCCAGTATTTCAGAAACAATAGTATCTATTCTACTTTTAAGCAAAGGTAAAATGGGAAAATTAATTTTCCCTTCATAATTTATTTCCTTATGTGCTAAACCTGGTGTTCTTGCATTCCCTAATATTTCTTGCTAATTAGGCCTTTCACTTGAAAGTATCACGTATTGGGAATCATGAAAATTAATAATCTTATTAATATTATATTTGTGCTCTTACTCATGGCATACATTTAGGGTAGTTTCATATTCACCATCGATCACCGCAGTTATCTGGTATCCCGTTTTTCTTAGCATCTTTGGTTAGGGTCTGGCTATGCTCCGGTTTCAATAGGCTTGCTATGCCACTCACATGCCTTCACTCATGTAAGTTTCAGGCCCCACCTTCAGGCCCTAATGTGAAGTGGCAGGATATAGGCTCAGTTCTATTCCCAAGTCGGTGCCACATAATAGCCTCATGGCACGGCACTGTATGTCTGGTTGCGTCTTCATCTTCTCGGTCTGGTGAAATTTTCTCTTAACCCAGCATGTTAGCCAAATCATCAGAATGAGAGAGCAGAGCTGACCAATTTTATCACAAAAGGATGAAAGTCTATATGGAATAACATTTCCCAGTACGTGATTTTTCAAGGAAAATATTTCCTCATGATTGTTTATCTTCAATGCTTTAGTTACATTAAACCCCCCTAGTGGTAAAAGAGAGTATAAGAGAAAAAGGAGAAAAACCACTTTATGTACAGAAGGTGATAACATGTGACACAATACTTGTGTGTAAGGTAAGAGAAACAACACTAATGCACTTAAAGGTATTCTGTAGGACATTCAGAAAATACTCCTTTTTATGTTCTGGACATAATTATTATGTCATTTAAGAGAGACCATACACACGTACAGAATGTGATAACATTTGACACAATACTTGTGTGTAAGGTAGTATTTGTGTGAGATGAGAGAAACAACACTAATGCACTTAAAGGTATTCTGTAGGACATTCAGAAAATATACCTTTTTATGTTCTAGACATAATTATTATGTCATTTAAGAGAGACCATACACACGTACAAAATGTGATAACATTTGACACAATACTTGTGTGTAAGGTAGTATTTGTGTGAGATGAGAGAAACAACACTAATGCACTTAAAGGTATTCTGTAGGACATTCAGAAAATATACCTTTTTATGTTCTAGACATAATTATTATGTCATTTAAGAGAGACCATACACACGTACTGAATGTGATACTAAAATAACTTATGTCAGAGATGTGCACTGCACTGTTTATACCTGGTAAGTTAAATAAAGATAGACCATTTTTTTTTTTTATTTAGCAAATATCAAATACCAATGAACACCATTTTACCAGGTATAAAGCTTTCTAATTTTTTCTCTTCAGATATTCTTTTATAATATAACCCCTAACTAAATTATCATTGGGCTGTATAGAAACATAGAAAGATGACGGCAGAAAAAGGCCAAGGCCCATCAAGTCTGCCCACTCTATAGACCCTTTGCCCTGACCCACGTAGGGATCCCACATGGGCGTCCCCTTTATTCCTAAAAAACTGGCACGCTGCTGGCCTCGATTGCCTGTGAGTCCTAGCATAAAATCATTGTGAGCATGGTTTTCATAAGATACTTTCTGGTATGTGGGGGAATCTTTTTTGGAAAGGGATATGGTACCATTTGGACTAATAGAAGGGGTGGAATAAACTCTGGAAATGGCCAATGTGCAATGTTGGGGTACCCCATAAGCTAAAACAGACAACACATAACAGAAACAGACAAACACAGAGCTCCGGCATGCTTTCTTCCATCGGTAATGATTCAGGGTTGATTTTAATCTGTAAATAAGCACACTATTAATCAAAAGAGTCACAAACAAATGTGGTATCCATTGGATTCCCACTATCAGGTCACATTGCTGGAAGTATTTTAAATGTGGCACAGTGAAATTGGTTCTCCGGACCATGTCTAGATAATAAGCTTCTAAAAGAAAGAGAGATAGAAATTTAAGTTTTACTGGTCTTCTTTTCTATTTTCTTCCATTTCAAAGTTCTGTCACACAATCATAAAAATTCAAGCAGGGACGCTTTAATCTATAAAACATATAAGAGAGGTTTACGTGCAGGTACAGTGGTTCACAATGTTAGTGTTTGAGGTAAAAGACACATTTGCAAAATTACTTGGGGTGCAACTTCCTTATACTATCTAACAAAACTTTATTCATTATAAAGGTCTACTTTTTTATTGTCCAACTTCTACTTTTTTATTGTCCAACCTACCCCATATGTTACCCCAGATGTGAAATATGTTGCCTCCAAAATCCAAAAAGGCCCAAGTCTGTTTTTTATTTTGGGGAGAAGAGAAGTTTAGCTTTCTCTATCACCTCTCGGCATCCTTTTGCCCACTTTCTGCTTTAATCTTGTGATAGAAAGTGGGACTATGTAAGTATTTTTGTGGTAGTCTGGTATATGTATATTGCCTCCCTTGCCAAGTGAATGCAAATTGTTCTGGACATTGCTCCACTATAGGGATAGTAAAAAATGCATTGGTTCATGTTTCCATCGAAAAGCTGTCATGTTAACCCTTTTTGGATATCTGGCAAGGAATCCCATAAATTAATCCCAAATTGGTAATTGTCCAATTTTAAAATTTGTAAAATTTTTTCTTCCTGCTTGTATAATTTTCCCCCCAATCCTGATATTTATATTCCTACACCCCAGCGTCCACTACAGCTTGTACCTGTTGCTCCCCAGGTTTCTACTAAATATTTATCTCTACCTGCGGATACTGTTCTAATTTGGTCCAGGCACACACTGAGGCTCGGCATTCACATTATTGATCCTCCCAACACTTCCACCCTTTTAAATCAGGATAAAGAATGGAAGCAATTTCCTCAGGGGGGCCGTTGGCACCAAAATATCCTCCCTCTCTCCTTTGTTCTCTATTTTTGTACATTCCCCATAATGTCCCTGTATCTTCTCCGTCTATTTATTCCCTCTTTACACCATCTTTTATTAATGCCAAAAACATATTCCTCCGAGACACCCGCTTAGCCCTGTTTGAATTGGATGTCCTGTTCTCTTTTTATCAAAAGTGTTTTGAGGTCCCCAGTCCCCCCGATCTCCTAACTGTCGGACCGCTTCTAAGGCTTCCAAAATAGTCCTGTCTATTTGATTGATCAATAAAGTTATCTTTACCTGTTTGTATGCTGGTGCAGCATACTTAATCATTTTATTTCTCATGGACTCAGTAAAAGGTAATGACATATATGTGTCAGCGTGACCTTTTACTAAGGCTGCCTTCATAGACTCCTCCTTAATTCTCATTTGAGCATCTTTTAATGTATACCAAATCTTATCATTTGCGGGCCAGTCAGATTCAAGTGGATATCGCCTCGTGACACCCCTACTAATTATCTCTAATAAAGACCATTGGGCATTTTTTGCAGGATAAGGATCCTCCCGCAACGCATGTTGCACTGCTATTTCTTGACAAATTTGAACAAATTTAGGGGCATCTGTGGCATCTAACATAATCCCTGCTGCACCCAGCTCCTGCACCCGAACTACCCACTGTATTAGTGGTTCCCCAGGCTGCTGTGTAAAGCGTGCCATCATATCCATGATTTCATGTGGAGTAACATCCTCCCTAACTAGATTTTCTCCTGTTTGCAGATTTCCCTGTAATCTTTGTCTCTTCACAGGCTCTGCTTCTAAACTTTCTGCCTGTTCTCTTTTAACACAGATATCCTCCTCACTGTTATTAGAATTTGAATCCCAAATATTCCCATCCCGTTTGTTTGGATTCCAATCATTCGGCAGATGATAAATTAAGATTTTAACTTTTCTGTAACTCACTTTCCACCTCCGTTTCTTGTATTTATATCGTGCATATTGCATAGCTGACTGTTCTATTACATTTTGATAGGTTTCTACCTTATCCATTAACAACTTATTCTGACATTGTAGCATTGTAATGGCATGCTGTTGATTACACCTATTCTTTTCCAGCTCTCCTGATTTCAATTGTAATTCCTGTTTAGCTTCATGCAAATTCCTCCAGTCTGACAAAATCATCCTTCCTTGTCTAGAAATTACTTCTTGCTCTTCTCCTTTTGAGATTTTCACCTTTTGTAAGGAGGCACATAATTCATGTGGATCCCCACTTCCAAAAGTACAGGATTCACACAATCCTGCTTCTACAGACCACTCAGTGGTCATTAATTTTCCCATAATTTCATTCCCATTTGGAATGGAGGGATTGGGAGCCTGCTCCTCCACCCCTTGTTTTCTAGTTACCTTTTCTGACCACATGATTACCCCACTTCTGGTACCAATTTGTTCCGCCACTAATTTCATACAGGTGGGATGATCAGTAACACTCAGAAAAACACACAGACAATATAAAGCATAAACAATAACACTTTATTATACACATATAAGAATTAAATATAAATTATCCTCACCTTGACCCCAGACCCCATCCTCACCATTGGGAACCCCTACAATAGATAGATGGAAAGGCCAAAGGACTGTCCCGTGAGACGTGGCCAACCGTCATGGATTCTGGATTCTAGGAGCAGAATTCCGTCCTTATAAGCTGCTGAGTTAAACAGCTGGTCCTGCAGTAACAGCGTCCTTTGATTCAGGCACACCCCAGGTCTGTCTCTTTGAAGTTGTTTGGGCAACATTCAGGTCAAAGAGGTCAAAATGTCAGATAAACAGACTTGTGGATTCATGTCGGTAGCATGCTGAATTTCAGTTACCCCCCTGGCCAGTTCCTTTGTTTGGATAACATTCAGGTCCCATCTGGCGTTAATGAGGTGTTGCAGGGACTGGTCTTGCTCTTTTGTTCTCTGTTTTGATAACACCCAGGTCTGTCCTTACTGATGTTATTTGAGCGGCAAGGAGGTCAAATAGGTCAGGATCTATTGTCTCTTTGATGCTATCAAGAAGGTGTTACAGAGGCCATCGGTCTTTACTATCCTTTTGGTGTTGTCAAGGTAACACTAAGGTCAGGAGTTCAGGTAAGCAGACTTTAGGATACATATCATTAATATTAATATGCTGAACATGTCAGTAATATGCTGAGGTCACGTATTATACTGAGTCCATTTACCCCCTGGGCATAAGGGCATAACACCTATTAAAGACTTGTTCAACAAATCTCTGGAGACGGGAGTGATTCCTGGGGATTGGAGGAGAGCGGATGTGGTCCCTATTCATAAAAGTGGTCACAAGGATGAAGCAGGAAACTACAGGCCGGTGAGCCTCACTTCAGTTGTTGGAAAAATAATGGAAGTGTTGCTGAAAGAAAGGATAGTATATTTTCTTGAATCTAATGGGTTACAGGATCCGAGGCAACATGGCTTTACAAAAGGTAAATCGTGCCAAACGAACCTGATTGAATTTTTTGATTGGGTGACCAGAGAGCTGGATCGAGGACATATGCTAGATGTAATTTACTTGGATTTCAGCAAAGCCTTTGATACAGTTCCTCATAGGAGGCTGTTGAACAAACTTGAAGGGCTGAAGTTAGGACCCAAAGTGGTGAACTGGGTCAGAAACTGGCTGTCGGACAGACGCCAGAGGGTGGTGGTTAATGGAAGTCGCTCGAAGGAAGGAAAGGTGGAGTCCCTCAGGGTTCGGTGCTGGGGCCAATCCTGTTCAATATGTATGTAAGTGACATTGCTGAAGGGTTAGAAGGAAAAGTGTGCCTTTTTGCAGATGATACCAAGATTTGTAACAGAGTAGACACTGTAGAGGGAGTGGAAAATATGAAAAAGGATCTGCAAAAGTTAGAGGAATGGTCTAATGCCTGGCAACTAAAATTCAATGCAAAGAAATGCAGAGTAATGCATTTGGGGATTAATAATAGGAAGGAACCGTATATGCTGGGAGGAGAGAAGCTGATATGCACGGACGGGGAGAGGGACCTTGTGGTGATAGTGTCCGAAGATCTAAAGGCGAAAAAACAGTGTGACAAGGCAGTGGCTGCTGCCAGAAGGATTCTGGGCTGTATAAAGAGAGGCGTAGTCAGTAGAAGGAAGAAGGTGTTGATGCCCCTGTACAGGTCATTGGTGAGGCCCCACTTGGAGTATTGTGTTCAGTTTTGGAGACCGTATCTGGCGAAAGACGTAAGAAGACTTGAGGCGGTCCAGAGGAGGGCGACGAAAATGATAGGAGGCTTGCGCCAGAAGACGTATGAGGAGAGACTGGAAGCCCTGAATATGTATACCCTAGAGGAAAGGAGAGACAGGGGAGATATGATTCAGACGTTCAAATACTTAAAGGGTATTAACATAGAACAAAATATTTTCCAGAGAAAGGAAAATGGTAAAACCAGAGGACATAATTTGAGGTTGAGGGGTGGTAGATTCAGGGGCAATGTTAGGAAATTCTACTTTACGGAGAGGGTGGTGGATGCCTGGAATGCGCTCCCGAGAGAGGTGGTGGAGAGTAAAACTGTGACTGAGTTCAAAGAAGCGTGGGATGAACACAGAAGATTTAGAATCAGAAAATAATATTAAAGATTGAACTAGGCCAGTTACTGGGCAGACTTGTACGGTCTGTGTCTGTGCATGGCCGTTTGGAGGAGGATGGGCAGGGGAGGGCTTCAATGGCTGGGAGGGTGTAGATGGGCTGGAGTAAGTCTTAACAGAGATTTCGGCAGTTGGAACCCAAGCACAGTATCGGGAAAAGCTTTGGATTCTCGCCCAGAAATAGCTAAGAAGAAAAAAAAAAAAAATTTAAATTGAATCAGGTTGGGCAGACTGGATGAACCATTCGGGTCTTTATCTGCCGTCATCTACTATGTTACTATGTTACTATGTTACTAGGCAGGAGACGAGAGACAGGATAGGGATGATCAATCCCCACTTACCAGATGGTGGCCACTCCAGGACAGAATTAAACTGATACAGATTCTTGTACTTTAAACTGAGGTCTGCCAAACCCAAAAGAAGGGATGCCGGCTAAGCAGACTAGTCAGCTGTAGGACCAGAAACAAGTGACCAATCGAGTAACCAGTGGTCAAGAGACCTTCAAGTCCCTGTTCGGAAGCCAAATGAAAGGTCACTTGGACACACAAGAAAGTACAGAAGAAAGTACAGAAGAAAGTACAAGAGATTTATTCACAGCAAGCATGCTGGACCCCTGAGCTCCAAGCTGGCTCAGAAGTGCCGAAACCAGGAAGTTACAGAGATATTTATTCATTTTTCTGGCTATACAACTGAATTCTAGAAAAAGCTTTTCACGTGTTACTTTTCTTAACACTCATTGGTTCTAAGCTCACACTAGCAGGTCACTAGCAGGACACTTATCTAACTCTTACAGTTAAATGTACAGAAGGGCAGGGTACATCATGGCTCAAACTCTTATCTATTCAGCTTATAATGTGGGGACATACATTTTAGGCAGATGAAGTCAATAGATTATACACTGTTTTCAGCTATGTAGGCCAGAGCAATATTTTAAACAACAGTTAACTATTTCATGACCCTACAGTATAAGTGATCTCATCACAGTAGCAAGAGAAACAATCTGGGGAAGCCTAGACAAGTGAAACAACCACCCCAGATTCAGATAAGTTTGCAAATATTTTGGAAATACTGGAAAACATACTTCCTGCTTCTGAGTGAGGACAAGGGAGTATGCATATTTACCAGAGAACCATTAAAGAGCTACAATGGTGATAAGGGGAGTGGGGGGAGAGCAGATTCTATTTGGTGTATCAGAGTTCTAATTGTTTGACTGCCCACTGCAGCAGGGACTGATTATATTACATATACTACCTCACCCATAGCAAAAATAAACCCAGTAAGAAAACTATAGTAATATGCCCGGATAGGGAGGGAGTAGTGTAAGCAGAAGTGAATAATCTCCTGATATGGATAATTGTGATTTGCAGTTTATGACTTCTGTAGAGAGATGTTGCTTGAATTAGATAAAACTATTTTCCTGCGAACAGGGGACGGGTGGGGATGGGTGGGATTTCTGTCCCCGTGCAACTCTCTACTCTGAATCTGTTCTCCAATTTAATATATTGGAGGGATGACGTGCCACAAGTTATGTTTCATAAGGAATATTGATTATATTGTTTACCTGTGCCTACCTGTGACTGTGAGTGCCCTTGCCACAATACCACACCTTAGTTATTAGAAACTATTTTAATGGTAAACCCATTTTTATAATTACACCCCTCCCCCCCTTGGTTTGTATTGACTTCTGATCAACAATCACAGAAATAATAGTGTGGATGGTTAACTGATCACTTCATTAAATTGGCACATATGAGATTGCCCTGCATAAATTCAAACTGCTAAGCAGGTGTTAAAGAAATTGAGACAATTTCTTTTGCATTCACAATTGCCCCTTGATCTACAGAGTATCTTTTAGAAATCAGTGAACGATTGCAAATTTCAGGTACAGGTATGAAAAAAATCTCATATAATAATTTATTATCTTGCTGGCAATGCACAAGGTGAGAGATTTAAGTGATTTCTAAGAAACTTGATTAGAGCCTTGACACTAAGAGATAAAAGCAAGTGGCTACAGATTATTAACACTGACTTTCATGAACACTGTACATAATGATTTTGCATCTTTTTATCTTATGTTCAGATGTGGTCCATGACTGCCAGTTGATGTTCTTTTCTAGAATGTTCTGTGGGATGGTGATGTTATTTCCTAGGAAAAATGTGTGACATTTCTGCAGCAAGACTTATGGAAGCTTTCGAAATAGCTCAGAAAAATGCAAGTAAAATAGAAATAGCTCAAGCAAAAGAGTATGACATGAGGATAAATGGGAACTGCCTTTAGCTGTGAGCTAATAAAAATACTGTGAGCTAATAAAAATAAGAGGGGAAAATGGTACCTTGTACTTTATGAAGTATTGGAAGTAACCCCTTGAATCTATGTACTCAAAATTTGCAATATGCTCATTTTCTTCCATTAGAAGTTGTGGCTGAAGAAATGGTACCTGTCAGTTCCAGTGCAATCCAGTGCAATAAACGTCCTGAGCAAGGAAAGTGTTGCTTAAGAGGATGAACCGAATATGAGTCTTGAGTTGGATGAAGAAAGCAGCAGAAAGAAAAGAGTTGATTATCTCAGACCCAACTGAAATATAGAGTCTGAAAGAGGTCAACAATGTTGAGCCAGACACTGTAAAGGAAATACCGTTGATCTATCTGGCATGTTCAAGGAAGGTGAAGATAACGACTCTCAGCAGCCTCCAGATGCAGGAGAATGGACGGACCTTCAAGAGCCTAGAATAGTACTGCAAATAAAAAGGATAATGTTGATGCTAGTATTGATGGTTCACTAAATGATCAGATACCTAAGAGTAACACCCTTCCAGTAAAGAAAACCAGTAGTGGGATGAACCATAAAGCTAGATGACCAGGTTGATATGTCAAATGAGAATGCCAATCAGGGTTCTTTCAGTGTTTGCCTGTGAAATACTCTGTGGACTTTACATTCTTATCATTACCTATCCCGAAAGGGGTCTATAAATCTTGGAGGATGCTTGGATTACAACTGGGGTTCTAACGGGGAATAAATGGGAATCAAACAACCCCATCCACTGGTTCTACTCTCACCCTTTTAAAGCTCATATTTACTCCATCAGTAGACCCCAAGTCTTTGCCATTTGGTGGAACTTCTCCAACTCCTGCTACAGGGGTTCTTCAAAAAGTTTCCACGCTTTCACATTTTCGTAGGAAATAGCTGACAAGAAATACTCCACTTCCTTCCAAGGCTGCTATTGAATTTAATAATGTGCTCACTAGGCAGCTTTATTTAAAAGGAAGCAGAAGTACTATGAGGGATCTCAAAGTTTCCACACTTTTATTTTTTAAACACTATTAAATATCTCAAAAGCAAATTACATAACTTTTCCACATAATCACCCTGTTTGCTTGACATTTTGCTATGCCCTCTAACCTACAAGAGCAGGAGAGAGTGAAAAATGTATTGCTCAGCCAAATATTTTTGTTTAGAAGTAAGTGGAAAGAAAAGCTTGGAGGCTCAGAGATCGACTAGTAGAGATCGACTAGGTAGGCAATTCCGGTTCTCGAGAGCCACAGGCAGGTCAGGTTTTCAGGATATCCACAATAAATATGCACGAGATGGATTTGCGTCTCAAGGAGGCAGTGCATGCAAATCCATCTCATACATATTCATTGTGGATATCCTGAAAACCTTCCTGCCTGTGGCTCTTGAGGACAGGAATTGCCTACCCCTGGACTAGTATATTTTGAAGGACATAAAGGACATGAGGTTAGGATTTGTGGAAGGGAGAAGGAGCCAGAAGCGTAATTTGGAGCAGATACAAAGTCAATTTTGACCACGTGCCCTTGGTAACTTTAGCATTGTTTGGAAATAGAGTGATGCTACTACTACTATTTAACATGCTGATAGGCATATGCATGTACAACAGCATATTTAAGAGATGTACAACAGCATATTTACATATGTACAACAGCATATTTACATATGTACAACAGCATATTTAAGAGATGGTCCTTGCTCAGTAGAGCTTACAATCTAATTCCCCCCCTATTACTAAGCTATGGTAGAGATTTCTACCACAGCCCAGAGTGCTAAATGCTCTGACTCTGCTCCAACGCTCATAGAATTCCTATGAACATCGGAGCATTTAGTGCTCTGGGCCGTGGTAGAAACCTCTACTGCGGCTTAGTAAAAGAAGGCATAAATTAAAAGACAACAGGACAAGTAGGGGCTAGAAAGTTTCTCATGGTGCTAGCCAATGAGCTGATTACAACCCTATTTGCATATTCTCCATGTGCAAGCCTGCTAATTTTTGGTACACACACACAAATATGCCTGATTTACTGGAAATTCTCACTCATCCTACATTGGTATTAAATAAAAGCAGATATTTAGCTTTGTTGTAGTAAATGCCCCAAATATGAAGTCACTTTGCAGCACAGGTATTTTAATGAGTAGGTATAGCTTGCTTGGTAAAGCTAAATGTTGAAACATAAATTTATATACTGCATTGTAAGGATTTTGAAATTTGTTGAAACATCATGTAAAATCATTCAGTGAGGAATTCAACCTTTAATTATCATTTACCAACCTGCAAGTATAAAAACTCATATTATAGCCAAGCTATGAGAACACAGAGGATGTATTCATCCTCTAGGTCTAATTCTGTTTAGATTTATTTCACCATACAGTCTTGAATAAGTCAGGGATTTTTTTAAAGTCAGTTTTAATCTTACTTTGGCAAATTTAACCTTGAAAATCTGATTACATATGATGGCCTTTCCCATCAATAACAGTGTACGAATTCCCAGCAACTGCCTTTGGCTAAATGTATAGTATTTATGTGTTGATTGATTTGATATAAGTACAGTCCTTGACCTGAAATGGAAGCCACAAGTGATACAGGTGAAATCTGCTGCTAATGCAGAGTTGACCTTTCTTCTCTCATTTTTCCCCCTTTTGAGCCTGTTTTACAAAGCCACGCGGCAACAGCCCCGAAGCCCATAGAGATTTAAAGGGGCTTCGGGGCTGTTGCTGCTAGTGTGGCTTTGTAAAACAGGCCCTTTGTTTGCTTATCATCCCAGTAAGGAACACTCACCCTGAAGTACCTGAATGTGATTTTTAAGCGGTATTTGAATTGTGTGATGTATGAGTTTTTCACTTCAACATTGAGCCAACACTGATGAGCTCGTTTGCTCTCATCCATAGGTTGTTCATATATGTTATATCAGATGCCATTCCTTTTCTAATGTTGGCTTGTTATGTAAAAATTAGCTTATAGTTTTTCACTATTTAATGGTTTTTAACATGTGCTATTTATCTTTTGGTTGGTGCAGAGTTATAGTTCCTTTGTTTGATTAGGAAATTTTTAGGGCCAGTATAAGGTAAAAGTTTTCGTATATGATTTAAGATCCACTGTCAATTAAAGACTGTTCCCATAGTACTGTGGAGATAGTTTGATATGCATTATCATCCTCAATGAGTTAGAATACATGCTTGCTTCCGTCAATGATGAACTTCACCCTCACCCACTGGGCATCCTGCTCCTATACCGCCCGCCTACCTCTTGGAACAACTCCTCCGAACTCGTCCTTGAGACTATAACAAATGCCTTCCTCAAGTTCCAAAGATTATTGATCATCGGAGACATCAATCTCCACCTAGATGACATCACCAGCAAGGATACGATTGAACTTATTAGCTTCCTCACCTCCCTTGGCCTCAACCCCCCTGAACCATCCCCAACCCACGAAAAGGGGCACACACTAGACTCATTAGCTTCCTCGACCTTACCGCTCACAAGACGTCAATTGACGACACTCGCTGGGAACATGTCCCCTGGTCTGACCACTTCCTAGGGGCTTTCTGTCTCCCCATCTTTATGTCGCACCTTGGGGCTCCACCCCGCACTTCCAACCCCATTACCTTCTGCAAAAAAATCACAAGCGACCTGTTCTGGTCTAAATTTCTCAATCTATTTTCCTCTGCCCCTAAGCCTGCAGATTCAGGTACTAATTGGCATAACTGGGTCGCTCTCTCCAAATCCACCTATCTTTCCCTCGCCCCCCCTTTTCACTAAATCCATCTCCTATCCCCGCAAGGTCCCTTGGTTCCTCCCATATCACAGAGAGCTAAAACAGAAATGTTGAGCTCTGGAGCGCATATGGAAAAAATCAAAATGTCCTATAGACAGACAGTCCTGGAGAGTCAATATCAAGCTGTAATACATTTAATCGGCAAGTTAATTAGTTTTTTGTTCTGTTCTGCAGAAAGTAGCATCTTTTATATTAGTGTTTTATTCCTTTACCCTCTGTTCTATTTCTTTATATGACATTATTTATGTATGATTTTTTTAAAAACACATTTTAATCTCAATTAAAGTTTGATTCTGTTGTATCATTGTACATAATTTATCTATTTATTGTATATTTGTTTTATATATTCCACATTATTTATTTCTCTAATGTTTATACTGTAGATTTCACAATTGTTTATCCCTGATGAAAGCAATTATCATTGCCGAAACTTGGATCCTTGTTGGGTTTCATTTAATAAAGACCTAGGGCTCCTTTTACTAAGTCGCGTTAGGGCTTTAACGCGCAGAATAGCACGCGCTACATTGCCGCGCGTGCTAAACATTAACGCCAGCATTGAGCTGGCATTAGTTCTAGAAGCGTAGCACGCAGTAATATCCTGCGTGCGCTAAAACGCTAGCGCACCTTAGTAAAAGGAGCCCCTAATCTGAAGACAATAACTTGCCCTCTTTTTTGTGTATTTGTGACTCTACCAGGGCTCGTTTTTTCTCTTTTTTTCTAATACTTGAAGGTGATCCCAAACACAAGGTGATCCCAAACATGCAATGAAGATTCCAAGGCAACAAAAAAGGGGCAAAGTGGTTACCAAGGGACATCAAAGGTTACCAAGGCAGCAAGAAAAGTATAAAGCAGAAGGAGGGAAGCACATCCAAGGATATTGAAACAGAGAAACATGATGGCAGATAAAGGCCAAATGGTCCATCCAGTCTGCCCATCTGCAGCATCTACTATTTCCTCCTTGACCTAAGAGATCCCACATGTTTGTATCACACATTCCTGATTTCAGAGCCAATCCTTGTCTCCACCACCTCTAACGGGAGACTATTCCACGCATCTACCACTCTTTCTGTAATGCAGCAAGAAGAGTGGCTCAACCTAATATAGTAAAAGTGGTCACACTACCGAGGCACAAGAAGAGGGGCAAAGGCGCGACAACAATGGTGACCAGAAGAATCTAAATCACCAGGAATGGAGGGAAACAGGAGCACCTTAAAGAACTAAGGAAAAAAGACATATCTCTTCCTTAGGTTCTTTTAAAGGACCGAGGAATCTTATATTCTAACAGTGGGGTACGTAAAGTAGAATGGTGCTAGATTTGTGTTATGCATTTTGAAATAAATCACTGGCACAGAAATATTAAACTCTGAAGTTTTCTTTCTTAGAACTAAAGTTTATTGTTTATTCAGATTTGCTAAACCGCTTTTACTATCTAACTAGCCAAGGTGGTGTACATGTTAATATTATAGAAAGACAGGAACTCTATATAAAATTGTTTGTTTTTAATCCAGTACACCAGTATGGCAACTGCATAGATTTTCCTGTTTCAAAAATTATATTTTTATAAAATTTTCAAAATAATAAGCATGCGTCACTGCCCCTCCCCCCTTTCTCCAACAGGTAGGTTCTTGATAGGAATTGGGGGATTGCAATTATTTATTATTGACCTCTCTTATGATGCTGCCCAGCAAATGCACTGAAGCCCTTTAAATCCCTATGACCTTCAGTGCATTAGTCTTGCAGGCCAATGCACTGAAGGTCCCTATGAGTATGGAATTCAGGTGTCAGCAGACTTCCTTCAGCTGTTGGGTCCCTCTGCTATCCCCCAAGTATGGACTTGGGGGGAGGGCAAAATGGGGAGAGGGAGAAATGAACAGGGGATAGCAGAGGGACCCAACAGCTGAAGGTAGTGGCGAGAGGCACCTCTTCTTCTCTCCGGTTCTCTTCCCTGATGGCACCACTCCATGTTTCTTTTTTTTTTTATGTTCAATATCTTTATTAAAAAGTATTTGAAATAACAAGAACAAAAATAAAGAAGCACTGAGTAAGTAGAAAGTAAAAGAACATAAGAACTGCCATCTCTGGATCAAACCCATGGTCCATCGAGTCCGGTGATCTGCACACACGGAGGCCCAGTCAGGTGTACACCTGATGTAATTTTAGTCACCCATATCCCTCTATGCCTCTCGTAAGGAGATGTGCATCTAATTTGCTTTTGAATCCTAGAACGGTGGATTCCGTAATACACAGTAATAGTAATCCAGTGTCCAGAATAACAATGGTCAAGCAGTAGGAGTGCATGGTAATACAATGATCATAAGGTAAATGCAATCGCAGAGACAAACAGCAAGGCAAGCATCTAAGAAAAATCTAGTAGTCAACTTAAGGGGGTCCTACAAACAGTCAGTTAAGACATACTGTAAACAGGTCTGCCACCCCATGTTTCTAACTAATTTTAAAGCTATGTTATAAATTGGATGTTCCTATTTTTGATATGATATTGCCTTGGTTAAAAAAAAAATGTTTAAACTTACAAAGCTGTGTCAATGAAATCGAATCGAAAAATCAATTCAACTGAGCAAATCTAAATATTTTTCCCTGAATCAGGCAGCACAAGTCCCTAGATCAGGGGTAGGGAACTCCAGTCCTCGAAAGCCATATTCCAGTCGGGTTTTCAGGATTTCCCCAATGAATATGCATTGAAAGCACTGCATGCAAATAGATCTCATGCATATTAATTGAGGAAATCCTGAAAACCCGACTGGAATACGGCTCTCGAGGACTGGAGTTCCCTACCCCTGCCCTAGATGTTGGAGGTGAGGTTAAAGCTAATGAGGGAGTTGTCAGCTGGAATGTGAAGTCTGAGGCAAAGTAAGTGCACGTCTGAGGCAAAGGCTCTTGATTCTGTCCCTGTGACAGATGTGCTGAGAAATAACTACAATTTTTACAGGTAGATCAAGAAAGGAGCAAAGCAAAGGAAGAGGAAATGTTTTGGGGTACAGAGAAGGGTATGGCTATAAAACTGAAATTTATTTGAATTGACATAAAGGCACTAGAAGTGGAGTCTGTGGCTCAATTGAACTTAAAATAAGAAATCTTCTCGCTCCCCCTCAGCAATGTTTGACAGATGTCAATCTGGACTCAGACCTGGTTATGCAATAGAAACAGTCCTTGTATCCCTACTTAATAATCTCTACAGAAACTTGTCAGAGGTATGGAGAATTTGAGCTACAAAGAACGCCTCAGAAAACTGGGACTGTTCACCCTCGAAAAGAGAAGACTGCGAGGAGATTTGATAGAGACTTTTAAAATATTAAAAGGATTTGACAAAATAGACCAGGAAGCAGCATTACTGACATTTTCAGATGTGACACGGACAAGAGGTCATAGCCTGAAACTGAGTGGCAGCAGGTTCAGGATAAATGTCAGGAAGTTCTGTTTCACACAGCGAGTGGTGGGTGCTTGGAATACTCTCCCAGAGTATTCCAAGAGACTACTGGCAGAGACTACTGTTCTGGGTTTCAAGCGCAAGTTGGATGCACACCTTCTTGCAAATCATATCGGGGGATACGGGAAATCCGGGTCTCCAATAAGGAGCACCTAACTGGGCCTCCGCGTGTGCTGAGTTTATAAGTTAGGGCTGAGTTTATGTTAGGGCTGAGTATATGTTAGGGCTGAGTATATGTTAGGGCTGAGTTTATAAGTTCGGTGAGGGAAGCGATGGCCTGTGTAGAGGTGTTCTCGAATAGGTAGGAGGTGCACTTGCAAGTTTTTAGTTTGAGGCAAAGTTTGGAGACTTGCGATTCGGAAACAAGTTCGAAGACGGTCCAGGATCTGTCGGCTGGAATGGGGGTGGAGACAGGTAAGGTAGGGTTGGGGTCAGTGGAGACCAGGGAGTTGTAGGAGACTGTGGGTGGGAAGGAGCGTCTTAGGGTGGTAACCTTTTCATTAAAGAAGATTACACTCAGCCTGATAACTTACACATCCATTAGAAACGTTTAACTAGTTCCTATGTAAGAAACTGAGCAAATGCCCACATAACATGGGGGCAGAACACAGATGATTTATAGTTTATAACTTATTTTGAACTTGGTATACTGCCTCCAACCAGACAAGTCAAGGCAGTGCAAGACAACAATCAACATGTGGCCTGGTAAGATTCAGGCAGGGGGCCAGACCATCCAACATGAAATCAAGTCCAAAAAGCAGTTTTAAAAAAATGTCTTATGTAAGATCATGGTTACAGGGCAGGGGAGATAGAGTAGGATGGCAAATAAAGTTAGACATCCTGGCAATTTAGACATTTTGGCGGCCAAGACCAAATAGGCAATATATATTTGAAAATTGCCTATTTGAATGTCTTGGCCGCCCAAATGTCTAAATTGTCAGGAAGTCTAACTTTATTTGCCATTCTACTCTATCTCCCCTGCCCCGCAACCATAATAAAACAACTACAAACAGTCCAAAACACAGCGCTAAGACTTATCTATTCACTGAGGAAACACGACCACATCACGGCGGCATACCTCGACTCACACTGGCTCCCAATACAAGCAAGAATACTATTCAAATTCTACTGCCTACTATTTAAAACCATAAATGGAGACAGCTCAGCCTACCTAAACAACCGCCTAATCCAAACTACTTCAACCAGACATAGGAAAACCCACAAACCATTCACGCATCCCCCAATCAGAGACATCAAATGAAAAAAAACAAACCTGTACGATGGCCTTCTAGCCACACAAGCAGCAAAACTAGACTACTAATTGTCCAATTTACTGACTACAAATCGTTCAGAAAAGAAATAAAAACTATGCTATTCAAGAAATCCATGAAGACAAACTAACACTGCAAGACTCGTCCCAACTCTCTGAAGCAAACCACTTTACTCTTTAATTCCTCTGGAAATGGCCAGATAACTCCTTTTGTAATCTGCCTTGAACCGCAAGGTAATGGCAGAATAGAAATCACTAATGTAATGTAATTCTTGACCACAACAATATCCAAGTTAGAAACGTTCAAATCAGCACCATTTTAATGCACTGACCAAGTAGACATGCCAACAGAGCAGTGGGACACCTTAGAAGATACTGCTGTGAACTTCACATAAAGGTGCCAGATATATAGTACATCTTGCCATATACCTCTTATAATTTATGGTGATCCCTCCAAAACTCCTCCTAAAATCTACCATACCCACCAGCCTACTACCCCAATAGCCCTTATGGCTTAGGTGGCACCTATATAGCAGTATAGTAGGATTTTGTGGATTTTGGTGGACTCATACTTAACACCATAAATGTTGTGGTTTAAGTTGCCTTATGAGTTTGGCTCTTCCTCTCTATGATTCACTAGCCCACCCACCAGACTACTTAAGACACCTGTGTGATGTTCTACTAGGCTTTTCCATGCCAGATGCTGCTGTTCCAGAGACAGGTATGTACTGTTTCATTCAGAGCTGTGGGAGAGGGGTCAATGACCACTGGGGGAGTGTGTGTTTGTGTAGGTGTGTGGGGTCATTACTTAATCCCTCCAGTAGTCTTCTGGTCAGTTTAGGTACCTTTTTGGCACTTAGACACTTCCAAAAGAGGTCTAGCCCAAAACGTCTGGTCCATCTAGGACAGGGATAGGTAATTCCGGTCCTCGAGAGCCGGAGCCAGATCAGGTTTTCAGGATATCCACAATAAATATGCATGAAAAAGATTTGCATCTCAAGGAGGCAGTGCATGCAAATCCATCTCATACATATTCATTGCGGATATCCTGAAAATCTGATCTCTCTAGCTCTCGAGGACCAGAATTGCCTACCCCTGATCTAGAATGTCTTTGGAAAGGTTTATAAGTCCAGGGCTGTCCAAGTCCACTCATCAAGATCTACTGGCAGGCCAGGTTTTCTGGATATCCGCAATGAATATGCATGAGAGAGATTTGTCTGCACTGCCTTCTTGGTATGCAAATCTCTCTCATGCATATCCAGAAAACCTGGCCTGCCAGTAGATCTCGAGGACCAAACTTGGGCAGCCCTGGTATATACTATGCTATATAGGTGTAATATCCCACAATTTTTCTTCAAGGATTCAATGTGGCAGTTTGATTATCTCTGCAAGTCTAAGTCTAGCACGCATATCCAAGTCTAGCACACCCAAGGTACATCGAAAACATGCCCGTAACATGCCTCTTAACCCCCCCCCGAACTCTGTACACAAAGCAGGCAAAACATTTCTCTAGATGTCCACAAAAACAGTTTTGAAAATTGTCACTTGGATGTCCTAGCTATTAGGATGTCCAAGTGCCAACATAGGCAGTTTTGTGTTCATTTTAGGATTTTACTATGCTCCTAATAGTGGAATTAGAAAAGTTTCAAAGAGGAGCAACCACAATGATAAAGGGGATGGAACTCCTCTCATATGAGGTTAGGGCTCTTCAGCTTGAAAAGGAGATGAATGAGGGGAGATAGGACCTTAAGGTCTACAAAGTCCTGAATGATGTAGAATGGGTAACAATGAATTGATGTTTTACTCTTTCAAAAATGATAAAGACTAGAGGACACTCAGTGAAGGTACATGGAAATAACTTTAAAATCAATAGGAGGAAATATTTTTTCACTTAACGAATAGTTAAGCTCTGGAACTCATTGCCAGAGGATGTGGTAACAGTAGTCAGCATATCGGGTTTAAAAAAGGTTTGGACAAGTTCCTGAAGGAAATGTCCATAGTCCAATGTAAGAAACCATTGCTTGTCCTGGGATTGGTAGTATGGAATGTTACTATTATTTGGGTTTCTGTGACCTGGATTAGGGTGGAAACGAGGGCCAGCAGTGCCATGTGTGGACCCTTAGGGCTACTGTTCATGCAGTTCAGTGCCACCTGCTGGATGAGGGTTGAGCTCTGAGCTACAAAGCTCAATGCATCTTGGACCCTGTAGCTCAGCGTCACCTGCTGGGTAAGGATTGAACTCTGGGCTCAATGCATTCTGGACCCCGTAGTTTACCCACTAATTGGCCAGCACTCTCTACTGCCCACTGACATAACAACATCACTCTTGAGGAAGGATCCCTGACTCCCTCACATTTGCGAAAATATGTCATGATCTCTTCTACTTTTATGGTACTACAAGCTGCCATGAGAGATCACAGCAGCCATTTTCTAAGGGAGATCACAAGGGGCAGGAATAAGTGGCTTTCTTTCCTGCCCCTAGCAACCCCCATGGACCATCAGGAAATAAAGTAGGCCCGGAGGGGCCCTACCTTGATCTTGGTTTGGGGGTCATGGGGCTTGTTTGGAGGGGGGAAGGGGAAGGCCTTTCAATCTTGTAATCTTGGGGTAGGGTGGGCTATTTTGGTGGCTGGGAAGGGGATGGGGGTGCTTTAAAAGTAAAACATATTTATGCCAGTTCTGGCTGATATTCCACAAGGGCTCACCTAAGACCTGGTTGAATATGATCCTGGTTGAATATCGATTGGGACCCGCTTAGGCTCCAGCAGCTGTCCCTACCAATTTTGGCCCTCAATATTCAGTGCTGGGGCCTGAACATAGTCCGGCACTCAATATTGGGAGCTAATCTAGCCAGTGACATAAACACGCTTGAGAAATAGGCTGTGACATGGCAAATGAGGTTTGCATGTCGGTAACAAAAATCTTATACACGGTGCAGTACTCGGAGAGACCCTCCAGGAAAGAGACTTGGGAGTACTGGTCGAGAAGTCAATGAAGTCACCGCGCAATGTGCAGCGGTGGCGAAAAGGGAGAACAGAATTCTAGGAATGATTAAGAAGGGGGTCACAAACAGATCAGAGAAGGTTATCATGCCGCTGTCCCGGGCCATGGTACGTCCCCACCTGGAATACTACGTCCAGCACTGGTCGCCATAATTGAAGAAGGACACAGTACTACTCGAAAGGGTCCAGAGAAGACCGACTAAAATGGTTAAGGGGCTGGAGGAGTTGCCATACAGTGAGAGATTAGAGAAACTGAGCCTCTTCTCCCTTGAAAAGAGGGGACATGATAGAAACATTCAAGATAATGAAGGGAATAGACTTGGTAGATAAAGACAGGTTGTTCACCCTCTCCAAGGTAGAGAGAATGAGAGGGCACTCTCTAAAGTTAAAAGGGGATAGATTCTGTACAAATGTAAGGAAGTTCTTCTTCACTCAGAGAGTGGTAGAAATTTGGAATGCTCTTCCGGAGGCTGTTATAGGACAAAACACCCTCCAGGGATTCAAGACAAAGTTAGACAAGTTCCTGCTGAACCAGAACGTACGAAGTCTCAGTTAGGCCACTGGTCTTTGACTTGGGGGCTGCCGCGTGAGCGGAGTGTTGGGCACGATGGACCACTGGTCTGACCCAGCAGCGGCAATTCTTATGTTCTTAAGTACTATATTTAAAAGAAATGCAGTTAGGTGACATCGACTCGTGTTCGAGTCCTAGGGACTTGATGAATCACAGATCTAAAAAGAAATCAGTTTTGTGTTAGTCCAGCAAGGTTCTCCAGCATCATCCCCATGGTTGTTTTCAATGTGTCCAGGAATCTGATTGCAGGTCACCCTTTTCGTCTGGTTCCTTCCATCTTTCCAAACATGATGTCCTTCTCCAATGATCTTTCTCTTCTGACAGTATGGCCAAAATAAGACAATCATAACTTTATCATTTGGGCTTTGAGTGACATAGCTGGTTTGCCTGTAGTGCTGATTGTAATTGGCTGAATACTGGAGAAAGTTACTGGCAGTAACAGGGATTTCTGATACTTGTATGTACATAAGAATAGCCATACTGGTTCACATCAATGGTCCATCTAGCCCAGTTTCCTGTTTCCAATGGTGGCCAATCCAAGTCACACTCAAATAGTAGCAACATGTCATGTTACAGATCCCCAGGCAAGCAATGACTTCCCCCATGTCTTTTTCAATAGTAGACTATGGACTTTTCCTCTAGGAACTTGCCCACACTTTTTTTAAACCCATCTATGTTAACTGCTGTTAACACATTCTGTGGCAATAAGTTTCAGAGCTTCACTATTCTCTGAGTAAAAAAAAAAAGATTTCCTCCTATTGGTTTTAAAAAGGGAAAGGGATTGGGACTTGTATACATGTACTGCCTTTTTGTGGTTTATATACAGGTACTTCAAGCATTTTTCCTATTTGTCCCAGTAAGCTTATAATCTACCTGGGACAGTGGAGGATTAAGTGACTTGCCCAGGGTCACAAGGAGCAGCAAGGGGTTTGAACCCACAACCTCAGGATGCTAAGGCTATAGCTCTAACCACTATGCCACATTCTCCTCTCACCTCCTGCAACTTCATTGAGTGTCTCCTAGTTTTTGTAATTTTGATGGAGTAAAAAATTGATTCACTTATACCTGTTTTACACCACTCAGGATTTTGCAGATTTCAATCACATCTCCCCTCAGCCATCTCTTTTCCAAGCTGAAGAACCCTAAACTCTTTAGTCTTTCCTCCTATGAGAGGAGTTCCATCCCCTTTATCATCCTGATTGCGCATCTTTGAACCTTTTCTAATTCTGCTATATCTTTTTTGAGATATGGTGACCAGAATTGAACACAATACTCAAGGTGAGGTTGCAACATAGAACAATCTAGAAGCATTATAATATTCTTAGTTTTATTTACTCTCTCTTTTCTAATAATTCTTAGCATCCGGTTTGCATTTTTGGCCACCGCCCCACATTGGGTGGATTTCAGCATATTGTATGACACCTAGATCTGTTTCTTGGGTGCTGACCCTAAATTGGACCCTAGCACCGGTAACTTTGATTTGGATTATTCTTCCCAATGTGCTTCACTTTGCATTTGTCCACATTAAATTTTATCTGTCATTTGGATGCCCAGTCTTCCAATTTCCTAAGATCTTCCTGCAATTTTTTTCCTCTTGAAATGTAGGCTCCCTTTGGTTGCCACTAAGTTCCTAATTTGTCAGAAGCAATTGCCTTTATATGGCAGTTTGATCTCTAGTGGGAGTACCTTGGGACTACCGTTGGGAATCACAGTTTCCATTTTGAAACCTGGTGGCTTCCATGATGGTTCCATTAGACGATCAAGAAAAACCCAGGATGAGTCCTGAGGTGGTCAAAGGAAGTTGGGGAAAGTCAGTGATTGGATTGGGGAGGATTTCCCTTGGAGAGGTGGTTAGTGCTTATCCTATATAATAAAACGCTAGCCGCGCATTCGCACTCAGACCTGCGTGATCTGTGATCCCTGATCTGTGATCCATAGGTCCGTGGTCAGAGTGCGTATGCAGTGGCCAGATCGGGAAAGCACAGCACAGCCGGCGACTCCCCCCTCCCGCCCTCACTCACTGCCAAAACCACCACCTCCTCCTTCTCGCCGGCTCACCTGCCTTTAAATGAAGAGAAAAGCGCTGCACCGCGCTAACACTGGCTTTGCTGGCTTCTTTTTTTTTTTTTAATTCCTTGGGGCAGTGGCCATTCCATCTGACTAGCAGTATCACAATTGCACTTACCACTACTTTTGGGTAAGTTTTGCTAAAGTTAGCCGTGCTATGCATGTACCTGTGAAAGCAGACCATGCCTGGTATCTGCCCAGAACCCACCCCCATCCACAGTAAACACTTCCCACGGGATTTTTACCATATGGTAGCTGTTAGTATGTGCTTTCCTAACAGTTACTGCATGTTAAAACATGTGGTAAGTGCTTACTACAGTTTAGTAAACATGTCCCTTTGGGCCTTTTAAACAAAGTCATGGTAGCAAGTTACAGTACAAACAGTATGACGCAGCCCATAGTAATGGAATGGGCTGCATTGCGTTTGCTATCACAGCTTTGTAAAAGGGGCCCTTATTGGATTTTGGGTGCATGAAGCAAGATGCGTCAGTACCTCCTTTCTCCCTTTCCGGAATGGATTTATGTGGAAAGATGCAATGAAAACGCAGGATACACATTTCATGAATTAAAAACTGTACCAGTATCAACCAAAATTACAGCATTATTTTGGCCATAGTTATGCATTTTAACATATTTTTGGTCCTACTGTAAACAGTTCCAAGTCAATGTATATAGAAATACACTAATAAAACAAAAGACACTACACACCCTTTTGAAACAATAAAGCAGATTTTATTACAGGGGATTATATAACACAGAGTTATTAAACTCTCTAAAAGACCATCTTGATATAAAAACAACTGTATAAAGACAAAAGCAGTGCAATAGCAGTGTAAAATATGTTTTTGGTTTTCTCAGTGGTCACTTCAGAAAGACAACATGATTAATTACATAAAGTTCAAGGACAAGGTTCGATCTAGACTTTGATTAGCAAGTCACAGGACATCTGCACATACTGAAGTCAACAACAGGTAAATATTTATGACCCTGTTAAATGTTAAATATCGACTCACCAAATTTGTCTAACCAACCTTTTAAAAAATATAGTTTATCAAATAAGTACTTAGGCTGGAAGTTATCAATGTGGACTAACGTTATGACATGTTATTCTATTATTAATCCCAGTTATTAGATACTTGGTCTCATTTTGTAAAATGGGACCTGTGCTAAAATAGCCTGAGTTTAGAATAACCTGAGAAATAACCTCTCTTTAGTCCATGTTGATAACTTCTCCCCTTAATTTTTTAACTTATTCATCAAGTCTATTTTCAAGCGGTGCTAATGGGAAGTTTCTAGTGGCAAAGGCCCTAAAAAAAGGAATCATTTTCAAATTTCTAGACACAATATACTGTTCTTTTAAATATTTTTATTTACCACATTCCAAATCACAATATTGCTTTATTTAAATCTGACACATAAAGGCCCAAATTCACTAAAGCTTTTCTGCCTTTATGGCCTCTATTTACTAATGCTTAGCCACAATAACAAATACGGTAATCTGTACAAGTGATAAAGAACTTTTCTGTGTGGTAGCTGTGCACCCTCCTAACAGTTACTACACA
The DNA here is from genome assembly GCF_902459505.1 of Geotrypetes seraphini. Lineage (NCBI taxonomy): Eukaryota > Metazoa > Chordata > Amphibia > Gymnophiona > Dermophiidae > Geotrypetes > Geotrypetes seraphini. The sequence goes on along the minus strand of NC_047090.1, from coordinate 61,347,747 downwards.
GCCTTTGCATTTACTGAAGACTAGTTTTGCTGTTAAAGTGTGGTAAGAATAAAAACTTACCACACTTTAATGAAAGGACCCCCTATAAAGGCAATTCTGTTATGCGCTGGTTACATGTACATTCCTGGCATGGATTAGTGGTAAAAGAGCCCAAAGACTCCACTCTAACCAGTTTTGAGACAACAATTAGGTTTTGGAGTTGCAGGAAAATTTTGAATAAAAGATAGCTAAAATCCAAGATGGTCACCATCCGGATTTTGGCACCAAAAATTGCTTACAAAAGCCTCTAAATAAGTCAAAAAACAGAGGGTGCCAAATAGTCTATTCTATTAAGGAAAGTATACCAGTTATATATATGCATATATATAAAGAAATGTAACCAGCTATATATATATGTGCGTATACATATAGGCGTAAGAATTTATGCCAGCTGGTGTAAATGCACCTAGATTCTGAAAATAACATATGCAAATTATAATATTTTATAAGTTATGTTTGCTTGTCCGAGTTCGGCTTTTGTGACCACCCACATGTAAATTATGCACTATGGAAGATGTGTATATTGACAAACAGCATGTAGATATAATTTTTTGGCATTTAGAAACATGTTTTTATGTCAGTATTCTAGTCACTTATGTGCATATTTGCCACATAAATGATAGTACTGTACTTTCTTTACACAATTACCCCCTGTGTTTCTTATAAGGAGAAAGCTTTTGTGAATCAGGTCTGGTATATTGTCTTCTAAGACCCATGGTAATTTAAAAATATTTTACTGCAAGAAAAATTAAAAGGCACAATCTACTCTTCAAAATAAGTTGGATGTGAATAGCAATTGTTTCTGTGCAAAATTCTTTAAGATAGGTTTCCCGAACAGACCGATGAACAGACCGATGAAATGTTTAAAAGTTCGTCAGATTGGTTCATTGAACTGTAATAAAAAATACATTTTATGAATCTGCCCCATATTTCCTTGGATTGGAAGATCTGTTTGGTTTTTCTTTGTTGGGGTTTTTCTTTTGTTAAAAATCCAAATGAAACTTTCCAGGTTTCTTTTGAATATTTCATAAATTGGCTGAATTTTCCACAAATCGAAGCAATTGCAAAAATATGAAAGCTAATGGAGGATTTCTCAGCTCCTTAAAAAGTACAACAAATTATGGGGGTCTTTTACTAAGGGCTTCTTTTACTAAGTTGTGTTAGCATTTTTAGCGCGCGCTAAACCCATGCTACGCGGCTAGAACTAACGCCAGCTCACTGTGGCAATTTAGTGCATGCTATTCCACGCGTTAAAGCCCTAACGCGGCTTAGTAAAAGGAGTCCTAAGGCGCGCTAGCCAATTTAGCGCTCGCTAAATATTAACACGTGCTAAATGCTAATGTACCCATTACATTCTATGGAGGCGTTAAAATTTAGCATGCGCTACATCAGCTAGCGAACCTTAGCAAAAGACCTCCTAGATTCTGCATATCGAGGTAATAAATAGAGATAGAACAAAAAAACAGTAAAAAAGAAAATAAGCTGACACTATTTTTATTGGAGTAGTTTAATACATAAATGAGGCAATTCTATAACTAGACACCTCAATTTAGACATCCCATAGGACAGGGGTAGGCAATTCCGGTCCTTGAGAGCCACAGGCAGATCAGGTTTTCAGGATATCCACAATGAATATGTATGAGATGGATTTGCATGCACTGCCTCCTTGAGAAGCAAATCTATCTCATGCATATTTATTGTGGATATCCTGAAAACCTGACCTCTCGAGGACCAGAATTGCTTACCCCTGCCATAGGCAAATGATAGTAGCCTATTCTATAATTAAGTTCATCCTGTGTATATCAAACCTAATATTTTTTTATTTTTATATTTTATAGTTCAACTCGTAACTTGTCATGAAAATTTTCTTTAAACATATTAATTTTATAAATATTTATTCATCTTTTTTGCTTATAAAAACTTCATCTTATTATTAAAGCATTCCATTTTCAAAAATTCACTAATGGATAATGCACTTATCTTATATATATCAACTGTGTGGCCGCACTATTCCCCACCAACGCGTTTCGCCTTCTTCTTCAGGACGGGACTAGTGCTGCAATTGTTGGCTTACACCATTCCATTCTGCGGCCGTTCTAACATTCAAATTGGTGTAAGCCAACAGTTGCAGCACTAGCCCCGTCCTGAAGAAGAAGGCGAAACGCATTGGTGGGGAATAGTGCGGCCACACAGTTGGCTCATGCCTGAAATATACACACACATTTGTCCTAATACCATTAGAATTCTATAAAGAAAATTAGGCGCCTACTTATTTTTTATACAATAGGCTCCCAATAAGCATCACCTAGGTGCCTAAATATAAGTACTCCTTTATAGAACTGCTAGAAAAAACAGTGAAGGTGACCTTAGCTGCTCAATTTCTTTACTGTATTTATTTAGGCTTGACATGTATGTGTTTTGGCCCTGCGGCCTGGCTCAGGAATCTGAATGATATTCATTTAAAAGAAATTGGAAACTGTCAACTAAATACAGTAAAACCATGGATTGCAAGTAACTTGGTTTGTAAGTGTTTTACAAGACAAGCAAAATATTTTATTAAATTTTAACTTGATATACAAGTAATGTCTTGCAATACAAGTACATACAGTATACACACATCACAACCAAGCCGATGGTTCTTCTCTCTCCGATGCTGCAGGAGTGTAGTGACTGTTCTAAATGAGCAAAGTCTTGCAATACAAGTACGTATAGTATTTTGTATTAAAGCTTTTGGGTTGGAATGAATCGTCTGAGGTTCCATTATTTCCTATGGGGAAATTCGCTTTGATATATGAGCGCTTTGGATTACAAGCATGTTTCTGGAACGCAAACCAAGGTTTTACTGTGTAAATTCCTACGACATTTGGTTGATGATCTATAACTAGGGACAAAACAAATTACTGTCACTGTTTTCCACTGCTGATAGAACTTCTACTATTGAAAGTCTGATGTTAGATTTGATCTCCTCAATGAATATCAAGCTTTCTGTAACATATAAGGCATCACACAACCTGCCAGTGATTATATGCATAACTCCAGTGATTTTTTTTTTTTTTTTTAATTTTCACAAAATGGAGTAAAAGTGTGCTATAAAGGTATAATAGTTTAGTTAGTATCGCTCTTAAATGATGATTTTAATAAAAAGGTAAAGGGGTAGGAGTGAGAAGTATTGTGGCACAAATTACTTTCACTCAAGTCTGTGTCAAATAGGCTGATCAAATGAATGGCTTTGGAAGATACTGACAGTGGTAAATATTGAACCATATATTTCTTAATTATGCTATAGCACCACCGATATAAATATATTCAAGTGTAATTTGACAATTTTGAACAGTAAGGGCTGGAGTCAGTAAATGACACTTAAAATTCAGCATTGAAACCCTCCCTCCAGCACTGAATAGTATTCTATAATGGTTACTCCAGAATTGGTGTCCCTTAAAGAATGGGGCATAGCACCAGGATCCATGCTCAATTTTGAGCGCAAGCAGTTGCACTAACTGAAGCCTGATGTGCAGGTTTGGGTGAGGAATCACATTATTTTATAACACTGCATTTTAAGGGAATGTCCTTGACCCATCCATGCCCATGCCCCCTTTCAGATCCACATGGAAACACTTGGGCACATAAGTTATCACGCAGAACTGCCATTTCTGTTCTCTTATGACACTTTGCATCCATTAAAACGCTTTTCCACGCCAGGAAGTAGCATCTAACATTTGGCGCCATAAACAGAATTCCCCTGTGAGTCCCTAATATCACTCTATACTATATAAAGATTCAAAAACATGATGATTATAGCACAAACACAAAGGAAAGCATAAAACTGCTCCTTAATAACAAAATCCCCAAAGGGAAAAAAGCCTTTACAAAATACAGTAAATCACAGAAGTGAGTAATTCAGATTGCTTCATGAACTTTAAAAGTTCTCTGTGGTGCACCACCAGCTACAGAAAATTCCTGTCTACTTTGTAGAAGAAATAACTATCTAACTATAAGAGAGGACAGTACAGTAGTGACACTGGTTTTTGATTGACATGGTGAATCAAAATGCTCTTTGTACAGTGCTTATACAAGACACAGAGGCTCATTTTTAAAGCACTTAGACACACAGGCCCAGATTCTGCAAAGCGCCTCTAAAGTTAGGCGCAGTTTGGACATCCATGATAGGTGTACTTTGTAGAATTGCGCTCAGTGACGTTCAGCACTATATAGGGCTCCTTTTACTAAGCTGCGTTAGGGCTTTAACGCGCGGAATAGCGCGTGCTAAATTGCCATGCGCGCTAGATCTTAACGCCAGCATTGAGCTGGCATTAGTTCTAGCCGCGTAGCGTGGGTTTAGAGCACGCTACAATGCTGCGTGTGCTAAAAACGCTAACGCAGCTTGGTAAAAGGAGTCCTTAGACGTCATTTAGAGAATCGGGTTTTAGATATCCAATCAATGCTCTTAATGCTATAATATTTTATTATTATGATGTTATTAGAATGGTGATTTTCATTATAGTTGTGATACTGGGAGTTGGATTTGTTTAATGGTCTTATTTATTTCTCTTCCATCAGAGAGAGTGACTGGGATTCAAAACAGCAACATTAGGGTAGAAGGTAGGTTTAACCAGTGTGCTACACAATAAGCTAGCAAGTTGCACAGCAATTGTAAAACTAGGTCCTGAGCTGATTGGAGCACTGTTTGTTCAGAAAAAAGGGTAGCTTTTTAGCAAGAGACCAAAAGTTGCATTTTTCATGTGCTTTGCTTCAGTTAATGGATCTTTCCTCTAATCAGCAAATAGCATTGCTATTTGTCCATAAAAATAGAAGGTTTTGCATGCTGCCCTGTTTTGATGTGCATCTGTTTTGATGTGCCCTGTTTATATGGTGCCTTATTAAATGTATTTTAAAGTTTCAAGTTTTCTTTAAAATTTGATAAATTGCTTAATCGTACTTCTAAGTATATCAGACGAACAAAAGATGTACAGGACTTACTGTGCCAAACGGAGAGCAGGGGAAGAAATACAATTTGGATAGGGAAGAAGACATGAAAGGGGAGGACAACAGGATGGGTAAGAAGGAACCAAAGAAAACTGAGAGAAAAAAAAGCCACTAGAAATTAAGAAAGAAATGGGAATCAATTTAATAATAAAGCAAAATTAAAAACCCAGAGAGCTATTGAGTAGATCGCATTAAGGACGTCCAAACTGTGCCTAAGTTCCGTCATAGAACTCAGGTCGATCTGAAGCTCAAACTATGCTGAAAAGTAGACCTGGTTTTCATTCGCCTACAATGTCGGCATAAGATGGACGTCCTAGGTTGCTTAGTGTTATGCAAATGAATCGAAGGATGCCCATATTGAAGCCTCACCCAGACCATGCCCATGCCTATTCCGTTAGGCATGAGTTTTCCCAATTGGCATCCATGAAATTGTAGAGTCGCCTACAAAGTGACGTCCATATCCTTTGGTCGTCCATGTGCCAATTATCACTCGTTAAGACCCATAAAAGGCTCGTTAACCACTTAGTTTGGATGCCTAAGTCCTGCTCAGCGTTAGGCGGGACTTAGGCACCCTTTATAGAATCAGGGCCAAAGCTTTGAAAATGAGTCCCACAGTCAGTGGTGATAATATGAAATGTCAAGTGCTTATTCTCAAGAGCAAATGCTGTACTATGACTTTGTGGTTATAAATGTACATTTTTAAAAATCTAGAGTAAAAAAAAAACCATGGTGAATACCAAAGACAGAAATTAACATTAACATATTCTGTTGTTTCCCTTAAGTATTCTTAAATATTCCCTCCCTCCTTCACCCTTGCACACAAAAACAATTAAAAATAGTGTGATTGCAATCTTGTTTGGATCAGAATTCAGACTCAAGGCAATAGTGAATAGGGCAATAGTGAAAGGCATTTACAGCAGTGGTCCCCAACCAAGTCCTGGAGGACCACTAGCCAGTTGGGTTTTCGGGATAGCCCTAATGAATATGCATGGGGCAGATCTGCATTCATTATATGCAAACCTCTTTCAGATCTTCATTATATGCAAACCTCTTTCATGCATATTCATTATGGTTATCCTGAAAATCTGACTGACTGGTGGTCTTCCAGGACAGGTTTGGGAAACAATGATTTACATCACTTAGGTAAAATACTGTTTTACCAGTGGGAATGGATTCTTTGAATATTTTTTGCCGTGTTTGTGAATAAAAGTACATGTGTTATTGCACAGTGCATGTACTTTTATATGTGAATTGAAGAGATGTGGGAGGTTGAACTATGTGAGGAATTTGAAAACTATACATGTTGAGGCCCCTATAAAGGTAATTTGCTTTATACCAATGATCTTTACTCATTTTTAAGTTAGGGCCACTTGGGATTCAAATGAGTTGAACAAGAGCCACCAAATATTTTCTCATGTGAAGCCATAATATGCTGACTCTCATATCCATCACTTCCAGTCTCCATTAGAGCTCTTCATTTGGGATATAATAAAGAAGGGTGTTTCCAAATGTTTCTATTGGGTGTTTCTATTGAGAAATACCTTGTTCTTCAAAAGCATGCAGCTTTCTACCATCTACTTCCTTCTTTCTGAACAAAACTTTGACAGAAAAGCAGAGGGAAAACCCCAGAATGACAGTGGGGGCCACTCCATAGGTCTCTAGGGGCCACTATTAGTCCCAGGCCTTGCACTGAAGAACACTGCTTTATACTAGAGTAGTAGGTTAAATATGTTCATATAAGTTATATGTGAAAGGGAAAGGGGACTTGTATACTGCCTTTTTGTCACTCTGGCATTCAAAGTGGTGGGCACTGGAGGATTAGATGACTTGCCCAAGGTCACAAGGATATGATCTCACAAACTTTGGATGCAGAGGCAGCAGCTCAACCAGTGAGCCACAGCCCTAGATTGGAGCTGGGGGAAGTGTTTGTGCCAAAATGCCATACAGTGCCATAGGAGAGAGGTGGTGCCTGGGATGGTGACACCGTGCTCCTCCCAACTCTTCCTCACCGCTTGTGCACCCCTGCCCCCTCGCATACCTCTTGAAATGTTTGACGGGGCGAGCAGCATCTTACACTCTCTGCTCGCGCCAGACTTAGCATTAGTATCACAAAATTAACTGTACAAAAGACAGATACAATCTCCTTGGATAAAAATCAAAACAAGACTTCAGGCAATTATTTCCCTTTTTTAGAGGTTGGGGTTTTTTTTTCGTACTGGGAGAGATTTGGTTCACATCTTTTTTCAGTTGCAGGTCAAGACAAGTTACTTTTAGGTACAGTAGGTATTTAGCAGATTATCTTGAAATGAAAACCAATAACTGACACATTTTCTATTACTGATGGAACTTTTACTAGTTAAAATGTGATAAATTATTCTTATTTCCTCAATGTGTGTTACACTTCCTGCAATATGAAATGGGCCACATGAACTGCAAGCTTCTGTGTATCAGTTCACAAAATACCTGCATAGTTTTGTTTTGATTATTGGTGCAAACACCAAGGCCCTGATTCTTCAAAGCACGTCTAAAGTTAGGCGCAGTTTGGATGTCCAAGATAGGTGTCCTTTGTAAAATCACACTCAGTGACGCTCAGCACTGTGTAGATGTCCAAATTTTGAGACGCCTTTTAGAGAATCGGGTTGTAGGCGAGAGTTAGACGTCCAATGTCCTTAATGTTATAATATTTTATTATTATGATGTTATTAGAATGGTGATTATAATGAAAGAAAGGAAAGCACATGGAAAAAATATAGATTGCATATATAACTTCATTTGCAAAAGCTTAAAAACTGAAAAAACCCCAGATACAGACCTTAGCATGGCTTCTACTTCATTGCAAATGGAGGTGTTCAGCTGCACAATGCTGACCTCATTGTGAGATCATCAAGGTGCATCTGCAAGGTAGAATGCCACAATTAACATATGTGCTGGGATTTGAACCTATAACCACTATAAGATGAGCACAGGGATTTTACCTATTGATCCACAGCTACTTCTTTTCAGTTATGGGGGTTCCTACCATGAGAACTTAGTGATCCTAGCCATGTGAAGTTGAAATTACCTGACAAGATCATAGCTTAGCAGATCCCTAAGCTATTATATCAGATGTAAGGAAAAAAAGATATTACTGGAAACTGCTGTGGCTCAATGGGTAAAAGCTCTGTTCCAATCACCTAGTGGTCATAGGTTCAAATCCCCGCACACATTTTAATTGTGGCATTCTACCTTGCAGCTGCACCTTGATGATCTCACAATGAGGTTAGCATTGTGCAGCTGAACATTTGCAATGAAGTAGAAGCCATGCTAAGGTCTGTATCTGTTTTTTCTATTTTTAAGCTTTTGCAAATGAAGTTATGTATGCAATCTATATATTTTTTTCATGTGCTCTCTTTGCTTTCAAGAATGAGCTGATTGGAACATTATTTAGTCAGAGAAAAAGGGTAGCTTTTTAGCAAGAGACCAAAAGCTGCATTTTTCATGTGCTGTGCTTCAGTTAATGGATCTTTTCATTGCTGTTGCATTGCTGTTTGTCCACAAAAATAGAAGGTTTTGCATGAAAGATATATCTGTTTTGATGTGCCCTGTTTATATGGTGCCTTATTAAATGTATTTTGAGCTTAATAAAGCAAAAATAAAAACCCAGAGAGCTATTTAGCATGTCGCATTAAGGATGCCCAAACTGAAGCCCAAACTATTTTATTTGAAGCCCAAACTATGCTCAAAATAGACCTGGTTCTCATTCATCTACAATGTAGGCATGAGATGGACACCGTAGTTGCTCAGCGTTATGCAAATTAATCAAAGGACGCCCATATTGAAACCATTGCCATTCCATGCCCACGCCTCTTCCCTTAGGCATGAGTTTTCCCAAATGGGCGTCCATGAAATTGTGGAGACGCCTACAAAGTGACATCCACATCCTTTGGATGTTCATGTGCCAATTATCGCTTGTTAAGACCCTTAAATTGCTCATTAACTAGTTTGGATGCCTAAGTCCTGCTGAGCATTAGGTCGGACTTAGGCGCCTTTTATAGAATCAGGGCCCAAATGTTTGCAGAATTTATACCCAGTTGCCCCCGGATCATTTAAACACGTGAACTTGGTTATCACAGATAATTCCTTTCCAAGCCAATATATCACACTCTGGAAACAGCTGTTGCTCTCCTCTGGGCTTGTATTTCATTTCAACAATATTTATTTTATTTATAGCAATATTTTTATTCCACACTATCAAACAATCTGTCTTGTTTTTCAGCCTGTGAGTTCATGAATATGCTGATGTAAGTGACCCATGTCTTCTTTTTTGTTATACATGCATTCATAAACTAGGTTGTTTGGATTAAAGCAGCATTACTAGCTAAATTCTTCAAAATATAACTGTTCTAACTTTTTTCATAAATTCCCTTTGATTTTTTTTATCTTTAGATATATTTTTTAATTTTTCTTCCAGCTTTATTTAAAGGCCTATGGGCTCCTTTTACTAAGCTGCGTTAGGGCATTAACGCGCGGAATACAATGCCGCATGCGCTAGACGCTAACACCAGCATTGAGCTGGCGTTAGTTCTAGCTGCGTAGCGCGGGGTTAGCGCGCTAATCTGCTGCGTGCGCTAAAATCGCTAGCGTACCTTAGTAAAAGGAGCCCTATGTGTCCTTAAAATAGAATCATTGACTTTTGAAAATTTCCTCCCCTTATCTTACTCTATCTATGGAATTATGATGAAAAGAATCAAAGCAATGCCATAATTTCCTGAAGATTCATAGCAGTTGGAATGGTCATCTGTGACCTCTTGCCTATTTCTGCAATAGAAACTGTGCCTACAGAAAAGCAAATGTCTTTTTAAACTACGGCGGCGTTTCTATCTCCCAATTAATTTTTTGTTTCAATTATTGAAATTAAGGGGATTTTGCCAATTAAGTTAGGCGCCCTATAGAGAATCTGGACCTAAATACTGATGTTTAGAAGCATATAGTATATTTGTCCTGTTTGTCAGTTTTGATTAGATTTTAAGCTCTATTGAGCAGGGATTGTCTCATATATGCTTAATGTACAGTGCTGTGTGCATCTAGCACCACTATAGAAATGATTAGTAGGGGTAGAAGCAGCAGAGGAGCAAGAGATCCACAGGCTGGAAAAGAACTTACAGCAATGGAATAAGAGTTCTTTGCTGCAGTTCTTCACCTGGGACAGACAAATGATGGGGTGTATCCGCAGAGGTTTCGTCAGCAGGAGACCTGAAGTTATGATGCCGTTGTACAGAGCCATGGTGAGGCCTCACTTGGAGTACTGTGTTCAGTTTTGGAGACCACACTACCGAAAGGACGTGCTGAGGATCGAGTCGGTTCAGCGAACGGCCACCAGGATGGTCTTGGGGCTCAAGAATCTCACGTATGAAGAAAGATTAAAAAAAATTGCGGCTGTACTCACTTGAGGAAAGAAGAGAACGGGGAGATATGATTGAAACATATAAGTACATCACGGGACGCATCGAGTCAGAAGATGATATCTTCTGGCTCATGGGACCCTCGACCACCAGAGGGCATCCGCTGAAAATCAGGGGAGGGAAGTTTCATGGCGACTCCAGGAAGTACTTCTTCACCGAAAGAGTGGTGGATCATTGGAACAGACTCCCACTCCAGGTGATAAAGGCCAGCAGCATGACGGATTTTAAGAGAAAATGGGATACTCACGTGGGATCTTTAAGGGAGTAAATTCAGGGGAGGGGATACTTGGAATGGGCAGACTTGGTGGGCTATAGCCCTTTTCTGCTGCTTTTTTCTATGTTTCTATGATTATATTCTGGGGGCACTGGAGCCCGGAGCTGTGGGTTTATTTGGGCGGTATCACATGCAAATCAGCACACAATCTGCCCTTCTGGCAACACTAATTGGCTAATGAAAGTGCAAGTGGCCTAGTGGTTAGAGCAACTCCCTCAGCACCCTGAGGTGGTCAGCTCAATTCCCACTGCTGCTCCTTCTGATTCTGGACAAATCACTTAACACTTCATTGCCCCCCGGTACAAAACTTCATAAGGCTTGTCTAAAATATGTAAACTGCTTTGATTGAGGAGAGTATGGCGCAGTGGTTAAATCAACAGCCTCAGCACCCTGAGACTGTGGGTTCAAAACCCCACGCTGCCCCCCAGGCAAGTCACTTAATTCTCCACTGCCCCAGTTACATTAGATAGATTGTGAGCCCACCAGGGCAGACAGGGAAAATGCTTGAAATACCTGTAAAAGATACATAAACCACTGAGAACTCTAAGATTTAGCAGTATATCAAATTTGAATAAACATTAAAAAAACCAACATAAAAAACATTGTGTAAACCACACAGAAAAAGTAGTATACAAGTCCCATTCCCTTTCTTCAAGCTATTGGCTATGACATTTTGACATAGAATAAATGGAATGGAATAAATGCTTAACCAACTTCATTTCAAATGTACTCTCTTATCAAACTTTTAGGAAGTAAATCAAAACTTCTCTTTGATAAATTTCCCTGACCCCACCTCTGCCTTGATGTATTTCTAAAACACTCCCAGACAAATCTGATTAACCTTAACATGCTATTGCACTTTCGAAAATCTTCTGTAATATTGCTGTCTGTATATAGTCTCTTCCTCTGTAAACTGCTTTGAACTGTTTGTGGTATAGCGGAATATAAAAAAATAAAGTTATTATTATTAATATACAAGTGGTTTATGCATGATTTCATGAATTATTTGTGTTTGTATTTGACATATATCCTTTAAAATTATCTTACCTATTAATCGCAATTAATCGCTACTGCACAATGTAATTAATCACAATTAAAAATTTTAATCTTCCTGCAGCCATTAATCTTTACCACCACCATCCAAAGCATTTTTACTAAAAGGTAGTAGAACTCAAAATATCTGTTCTGGGTAGAGAGGGATGATGGATAAGACAGCTTCAGCAGGAAAGATATTACTTTTATTTCAGTAATTCTAATTTTATCTAGTCTTAGAAAATAAAGGCTCTGATAGAATATCTTACTGTTAAGTAATACATTTTACAGAGAAGAGGGAATAGGTCCCAAATAACCTGTAAAAGCTTCTAAATCTCCTACAGTTTTTGTGCAACCTTTCTGTTCCCTGTAACGATAAGAACTAAAACCTGCTATAGGTTATATTTTTTGACTATAGGTTTCAAGGTTTATTAAAATTTGATATCCCGCCTTATCCAAATTCAAAACGGTTTTATCAGAATTCAGAAGACATCATTTTATCCTCAGTATAGCTTTTTTGTGTATAATCTTTAAAGCAGTGATGCCTTACTTACATACCAGCTTTAATTGTAGACCCAGGCTTGGCCAAGTTGGGAATTTGGTGGTGGTAGCATTCACAGCTGCTGAGAAAATAAAGTGAGTCATTGCTCAAAGGTGATACCAGTGACCAAAGGCTCCTTTTACTAAGCTGTAATAGCGTTTTTAACGCACGCAGGATTTTAGCGCACGCTATACCCACTCAATGCTGGCGTTAAGGTCTAGCGCGCGGGGCAATTCAGCGCGCACTAAAACCGCTATCACAGCTTAGTAAAAGTAGCCCCAAATGTAGGGGGCCTATGATTGCAGGGTCCTGGAAGGATCCCTAGTGTGTGATCCCTGGTTGAGGATCAGCATTGTAATGATTGCACCAAATGGGTTGGAAGAGGGATATGAAATAGGGGAAAAACCTTGCCTAGTTGTGGATAAAGATTCAGTACGACATAGTCGGATGGAAACCAGTTTTGATTACGGTGAAAATCAAAGGAATGGGGGAAAAAAATGCCGACTCACTATTCCTCATTCCTCACACAAACAAAACTTGTTTAATGCTAAGTTCCATTTGTTGGAGGGCACTGTCTCACAGCTAGGCATATGTGCCATCTCAGACAAATAAAAGAATGATCCTTGAGATCCCACTTTCTCCTAGCCCTATTAAATTTAATCCCTTTGAATAAGTGGTTAGGGGTCCATTGTCCTTGTTGCCCAGGGGCAAAGATCACTCTAAGTGCGCCCCTGCTTTTGAGATCCTGCCAGGTTTCTTGTGATCTGGATTGGGCAATGTTGAAAACAGGATACTGGGCTTAACGGACCTTTGATCCGTTCCAGTATGGTCCATGCTTAAGTACTTATAAATTTGGGTGGGCTGGGGGAATCGACATTCAGGACTTTGTCATTTTTTTGTTTTTTTGCGGTTTGAGTTGGCAATCTTAATCCAGCATTAATATCTAATGAGGTCATCTGTATAATTTCTGGTAGTCATTTGCACACACATTACCATTACCATGCGGTAATGTTGACATACATGCAAATAACATTGTTAATAGGTATTGGGTAGCGTTCCATTTGTTAACATCCATTAGCCATCAGAATACAGCAGGGTACTTGAGATCCTCGAGGCAACAGTTTTTGCTAAAGCATTGCTGATGAGCAGAACAGTGCTTGAGCGACATTTCAACCCAACTAGAATACCTGCATTTATGCCTAAGTCAAGGCAGTTCCTTATAGAATTAACCCATTAGTACTCAAAGATAACTAAGTTTTTATTCTGTTTTTCATTTTGGAGTAAATATGAATTTGCGGCCCCGTGAAAAGCTGCATGCCAAACATACCAAGGAGGTCCACGAATGAAACCAAAGATATACTGAAGATAGGAAAGAGACAGGTGACCTCATTTTTAATAAAGTTATCTATATATAGGGTTACTATATGGCTCCAGAAAAAGGAGGGTGGATTAAGACATCCGGGTTTTACTTCTATTGCTTTCAATGAAAGTAAAATCCGGATGTCTCAATCCATCCTCCTTTTTCTGGAGCCATATGGTAACCCTATCTAGATAGCACTGCTGCTTTTACCTTGGACAGTTGCACTGCTGGATATAGTTTCATAAGCCTTAGAAAAATATATGAAGCCTGAACAACTTATTTGGAAACACAGGGAAAGTAACTTTCAAAGTTGTTTTGCAGGCAATGCAGTGTTTTACTTGCAGAGAAGGGCTATTTGAAAATTGCCCAGCCCATGAGCACTTGCTCAACAACATGAGCTCTTTAACCCATTTCAGCTGAAGTTTTTATGGGGGTGGGTTTAGGCTGAGAATTACAACAATGTATAGAGTTTTGTTTCTTGAAAACTGTCCCCCTCCTTTACTAATGCGTAGCGTGGGTTTTAGAGCCGGCAGCGGCAGTAACTAATCCGACTCTCATTGGCATTCATAAGAATATAAGAATTGCCGCTGCTGGGTCAGACCAGTGGTCCATCATGCCCAGCAGTCCACTCACGCGGCGGCCCTTTGGTCAAAGACCAACACTCTAACTGAGACTAGCCCTAACAGCATACATCCTAGTTCAGTAGGAACTTGCCCAACTTTGTCTTGAATCCCTGGAGGGTGTTTTCCCCTATAACAGCCTCCGGAAGAGCGTTCCAGTTTTCTACCACTCTCTGGGTGAAGAAGAACTTCCTTACGTTTGTACGGAATCTACTCTTTTCAAGTTTAGAAAGTGCCCTCTTGTTCTCTCTACCTTGGAGAGGGTGAACAACCTGTCCTTATTTACTAAGTTTATTTCCTTGAATATTTCGATCATGTCTCCTCTATGAGCGTTGGAGCAGTTTCTGCTGCTGCGGGCGCTTAAACCCGCACTATGCATTAGTATTGAAGGGGTTGTGTTTTTAGTTAGCAAAAGTATCCAAAGAAAATATAGGAGTGTATTTATGTAAGTCCTATGTGCATAACAGTTTTCAGAGTGAATGGGTGTGGCTACTTTCACTTTGAAAAGTAGCACAAAGCCCATTGGTAAAAAGTCTCCACAGACCTTATAGTGCAGGTAGTGTGAACATTGCCCTTATAAGGCATTTTTTTGTATCCAGATTTCATACACTTTGTGACTGATTGTCACAGAAATGATATATACTTAATTAATGGATTTACGAGGGGCTGCTGAAAAGCTCTCAGCCCACCCAAGAAAAGAATGATAAGGAGCCATGAAACCTACAAATTATTCCACAATTTTCTTGACACTTTTCATTTCAATGATATGAAATGAAACGAAAAGTGTCAAGAGAAATGTGGAATAACTTGCAGGTTTCATGAATCATTTTCTTCTTGGTTAGGCTGAGGACTTTTCAGCGGCCCCTCTAATCTCCATTTTCTTGTTCTTCAAATTTGCCTCAATAGATGCATTGGCTATAAATAGTAGAGGAAGCTTCTTGTGGGAGCACGTCCTTTACGACTGCTTTTGTTACAACAGAACTCATGCTAGTGCATCTCTCCCATGACATGCTTGTGCCCTACTGGCTAGGAAAGAGGAATCTCAATTTCATCAAGTGCAGAGCTGTGGCTCAATCTGCTTTCAAGATTGAGTTTAAAAGTCTTAAGCTGTGTCAAGGATATAATATATTTACCATCAGTATATACATGTGGCTTAAGACATTATATCACTTGTGTTACCACTCTCTTATATTACACACATCTGACAAGGCTGTTTCATTTATAAGATTCTTTTTACTTTCTTTGCTATTACTTTGTTAGTTATTGACCACATATACTTGCATTATGTTGTATATTTGTACCTGTAACTGGTCAATGACTTTTTGTATGTTCAAAAACTTTAATAAAGAAGATTGAACTTAAAAAAAAAATTGAGCTTAAATGTAGAATTTCTGTTTTTGTTATTCATATTGTTAGAAGTAAATGTTTAAATATCTGATTGTCTTATTTCTATTTGGATTTCGGCAATTATTATTGGGTTGAGAACAACAAAATTGCTACATCTACTTGCCTTGGATACAGAACGGTGCACAATATGCCTATTCTTCTTTATCCCTTGGAGAGCTTGCATGGACAGAAAGAAGAAATGAGGCTTTATGCAATGAATACATGACGTGATCCTGACATTCTCACACGAGAACTTTGAAAACTTCACATTCATTATTTTGACACACAGTAGGCTCCAATGGTGACTAATGGATGGGAAGGCAAAGAAAGGTTGTCCACCACTGCTTCAGAGTAATGTCCACGTCATCTTGACTTGTTTCAGTCTCTCATTCATTTTGCCAAATGTGACTGTCCTTTCCGAAAGAAGATTCTAGATCTGAAAAAAAAATATTGCTTACAGCGAGACTTGGAAATCATTGCATTCTGTGTAATTTTCTTGGGTTGTAGAATGGAGGATCTGTTCAGAGATAACTCTTGATTTCCTTTCTTTCTTTCAAATCAGATCACTTGGAGTTAGTCTCATTTTAATACACACTTTTTTTTCTAGAAAAAAATAAAACAACGAATTAGTGAAGTGTCTATGTAAACTGGGAAATATTTATCAATTATGGTGCCATAATTGTTAATAGAAGTTTGTTGAAAACTACCCCCTACTTCTATAAAGTTACATTCCAAATTTGTAATTATTGTACAAGTTCACACACACACAACTTATAGAATAGGGAAACTTCATTAATAATTAGATGTTAATTGAAATTAACAACCAATTATTGGATATAATTAGTGTTAATAGGCACTACCTGGCATAACTGTCCTTAGCCAGCATTCTAGAAGTTATTTTCTCAAATTGCAGTGGACATAATGTCAAAGGGGGGGAGAGGAGTAGTCCTGAGAAGGGCAAGGGGGGGTTAGGGGCATGTCACACAGTTATGTGCGTGGTTTATAGAATACTAGCATTTATGTCCCTAACTGCTTACAATTAGCTACAAGCATTTATGCTAGTCACTGAGCTAGCGTAAGTCTTCACACCTAAAGTTAGGCATGTCGAAATGCTCCAAATTTAACATCCCCCAGTCTGATTGACTTAAAAAGACTTAACAAACATGAATTTAAAAGGTTCCCCTTCTGACATGATCCCACCTTCAATACTAAATCGTCTTTTCCCTGTTTTTGGCCCTATCATTCATAATTTGATCACATGCAGTTTATCCATGGGCACCCTCACTCAATCCTGGAAGGAAGTGACAACAAGACCCATTGTTAAGGATCATAGAAACATAGAAATAGACAGCAGATAAGGGCCACAGCCCATCAAGTCTGCCCACTCCAATGACCCTCCCTATCTATCTTTGCGGATAGATCCCACATGTCTGTCCCATCTGGCCTTAAAATCTGGCACGCTGCTGGCCTCAATAACCTGAAGTGGAAGACTATTCCAGCGATCAACCACCCTTTCGGTGAAGAAGAACTTCCTAGTGTCACCGTGCAGTTTCCTGCCCCTGATTTTCCACCGATGCCCCCTTGTTGCTGCGGGACCCTTGAAAAAGAAGATATCCTCTTCCACCTCGATGCGACCTGTGAGGTACTTGAATGTCTCGATCATATCTCCCCTCTCTCTACGTTCCTCGAGTGAGTAGAGCTGCAACTTCCCTAACCACTCCTCGTATGGGAGCTCCTTGAATCCCTAGACCATCCTGGTGGCCATTCTCTGGACCGATTACAGTCTCAGCACATCCTTGCGGTAATGTGGCTTCCAAAATTGCACACAGTACTCCAGGTGCGGTCTCACCATGGATCTATACAGTGGCATAATGACTTCAGGTTTACGGCTGACGAAACTCCTGCGTATGCAACCCATGAGTTGCCTTGCTTTGGATGAAGCTTGCTCAACTTGATTTGCAGACTTCATGTCTTCCCTGACAATCACCCCTAAGTCTCTTTCTGCTTCAGTTTTTGTCAAGATCTCGCCATTTAGGGTGTAAATCCTGCATGGATTTCGGCTTCCCAAGTGCATGACTTTGCATTTTTTGGCATTGAAACTGAGTTGCCAGGACCTAGACCAGTGCTCCAGTAGAAGTAGGTCATGCATCATATCGTCTGCCCTTGAATTATTGTCTGTTGTGCTCTTGTTTACTACATTGCTTAGCTTGGCATCATCGGCGAATAATGTTATTCTTCCTCGGAGTCCTTCTGTCAAGTCTCTTATGTAGATGTGGAACAAGATCGGGCCCAGGACAGAGCCCTGTGGCACTCCACTTATCACCTCTGACATTTCGGAGGGGGTGCCATTCACCACTATCCTCTGAAGCCTACCTCCAAGCCAGTTCCCAACCCAATTTGTCAATGTGTCGCCCAAACCTAAAGAACTCATCTTGCTTAGCAACCTGCGGTGTGGTACACTATCAAATGCTTTGCTGAAATCCAGGTAGACGATGTCCAGGGACGCACCAGCATCCAGCTTCCTCGTCACCCAGTCAAAGAAGCTGATCAGGTTGGATTGGCAGGATCTCCCCTTAGTAAATCCATGTTGGCGGGGATCCCGTAGATTCTCCTCGTCCATGATTCTATCCAATTGGTGTTTGATTAGGGTTTCCATTAGTTTGCTCACTATTGATGTGAGACTCACTGGTCTGTAATTTGCCATCTCCATCTTGGAGCCTTTCTTGTGGAGTGGAATGACGTTAGCTGTCTTCCAGTCCATCGGTTCAGCTGATGACACAACAAACTATAGACCGATCGCCAACCTTCCTTTCCTCGCCAAATTAACAGAAAAAGTAGTATTCAAAGAAATCTTGGATTTCACTGAAAAACCCCACATCCTCCATTCAAACCACACAGGCTTCAGAACACATTATTCAACAGAACATTCACTTATTGGTATCACAACATCAATTCTGTATTTCCTAGACCCCCACAAAGCTGTTATATTAACATCTCTTGACCTTTCTGCAGCTTTCGACAGTATAGACCATTCTCTACTCCTCAAAAGACTATCATCGATAGGAATCAGCGAACAGGTATTACGTTGGTTCCAATCTTATTTTTCATAGTGCTCCGCTAGAGTTAATTTCAATCTTTCTACTTCCGAATCCGTTACCACTGATTTTGGAATACCTCAGGGATTAATTCTTTCTCCGTTCCTCTTCAACATTTTTCTCGTACCACTAATCACCCTTGGCCAATCCATAGGATATACCACCTATGCCTATGCTGGTATACGGCTTCTTCACCCTCTCAATACAGAGAATCCAAATGAATTAACAGGTGTAAATGAGAAATTGGAAAAAATTAACCAATGGCTTAGGAATAATATGTTATCCCTGAACAACAATAAATCACAAACAATCTTATTTCCTTGGAAAGAGGGTCTCCAATTCAGTTAAACAACATCCCCTTACAACAGGTCTCGAGCATAAAAATCCTTGGAGTTATCCTAGACCAAAAATTATCATATCGGGATCAGATAAGTCATGTAGTAAAAAAACTCTTTTACTAAGGCTGACGTGTCCATTATATTATATGGACGAACCCTGCTTCCTAAGCCTTCCATCCCCGTGGGAGTCCCGTTGGCTAGAGGGGGGGTCCCTGTGGGTTAGGGGGGGATTCCCGCGGGACCCGTGGGATTTCCGCAATCCTCGTTCCCGTGCAGACCTCTAACTCAAATATCACTTCAAGATTTTAGTCAAGCTATTCATCATTTGCCTAAAATTATTAAGGGTTTTGCATAGGGCATATTTCTCACAGGTACAAGCATTTCATGCAGGATTAGTTAATTCTCCTATTTGTATTAAATGTGAGAAAGAACTGAATACTTTATCTCATACATTGTTGCAATGTCCTCTTATTAAATCATTCTGGTCTGCCATCCTATTATTTTTAGGTTCATTATGGAATAGTCAATTAGTGGAATCTCCAAGGGGGGTGTTATTTGGTAAAGCTACTGCTTGTGGGGTTTTTGGACAAGGAAGAAGCATTTTATTTCAAAAGGCTTGTATGATTGGCCATAAATGCATTTTGCAATATTGGTTACAGAAAGATCCTCCTAGTTTTTGGCATTGGAGGAACCAATTCCATCGTTTAATTCAAAATGATGAGATAGATAAATTGGGGATGATCCTGTTATGGTTTTGAAGCACAGGCAAGCAAACTTAAAAATGACCCTTGCTTCCACTGGGAGCCAGTGTAGTTTTTTGTAATAAGAGCTTACATGATCCGATTTCTTGAGACCATAAATGAGATGGACTGCAACATTAGAAATTAAATTACAATATCTTGGGGGGTGGGGAGGAGGGGTAAGAAGACAGGTAAGGAGGGGTAAGGAGAGGTAAGAAGACAGAAAATCAATAAGACAGGGTGCAAAAAATCATTTCGCTAATGGATGACGGCACAGAGGTATAAATCTAACCACATTTTCATGTTCATTTTAGACAAATAGAAGCAAGTGTGTTATAGTTTAGACCAGGGGTGCCCACACTTTTTTGACTCGCGAGCTACTTTTAAAATAACCAAGTCAAAATGATCTACCAACAATAAAAGTTAAAAAAAACAGCGCACACTGTACGCATAGAATTGTTAATTATCATTCCTATTCCGGGGTTTTTTCAAAGAGGTCAAAGCAGATGACTCTATGCACTGTCATCTCAGTAACAACCATACAAAAATAGACAAATACCCACCCCCCTCCTTTTTTACTAAACCACAATAGCAGTTTTTAGTGCAGGGAGCTGCGCTGAATGCCCAGCGCTGCTCTCGACGCTCATAGGCTCCCTGCGCTAAAAAACACTATTGCGGTTTAGTAAAAGGGGACCATATTGTAAAATATAAACAGCAGATATAAATTCAGACACATTTTGATCACTAAATTTAAAATAAAATCATTTTTCCTACCTTGTCTGGTGATTTCATGAGTCTCTGGTTGCACTTTCTTCTTCTGACTGTGCATCCAATCTTTCTTTCAGCCTGTATGCTTCCTCTCCTCCACACCTCATTCTCTCCCCCAACTTTTTTTCCCTCTCTCCCTGACCTTTCTTTCTTTCTCTCTTCATGCCCCCTTTCTTTTTTTCTGTTTCTCTTCTTTCCTTCTGTCTCCCTGCCTGCCCCCTTTCTTTCTTTCTCCCTGCCCTTCCCCAAGCCACTGCCACTGCCGCTGCCATCAGGGAACAGGAGCCAAAACGCCACCAATGGATATCAGGCCCAAAAGCCGACGCTGTCCCATGCTCTCCCTGCTTCGGGCCGACCAGCATTTCTCTCCCCGACGTCAATTCTGCCGTCGGAGAGGAAGTTCCGCCCAGCCAGGCAGCGATTGCCTGGCCCGAACTTCCTCTCCGACGGCAGAATTGACGTCGGGGAGAGGAAGACTGATCGGCCCGATAGATCGCCAAGGCAAAGTGAGTCCTGGGTGATCGACTCACTTTACCTTGGCGAGCTACCCATCGATCACGATCGACCTATTGGGCACCCCTGGTTTAGACAGTAGGGTATGCATCTTTGAACAGTAGTGTTTTTAGGGAGAATTTGAATGACTTGAGGTCAAATATCTGTCAGATTTGCTCAGGGAGTTGGTTCCCCCATTGGAGCCCCACAATGTAGAAGATAGGATTCTGTATAGGACGCCCGGTCTCAGAAGCCGCCTAAGCGGTTTTTGAGAATCGAACACGGGTATCCTATATAGAATCACATCGGTCCTCAAGGACAGGCATCTTAGCCCATCTAATACCACAATTCTCTAACTGGCATCCATGTTACAGGTGCTGGTTAAAGAATCGGGTTGCGCTGAGCTGATCGTGGCAAGGGAATCTCTCTGCTGCGATCATTTTAGTGGCAAGGAACCCATCCCCCCTCCCAAGAAGACTACAGGCAGGAGGGATGCCCAGTCCCTCCTGATGGGAACCCCCCACCCCCAAGACATCGAAACCCCCTGAGACATACCCCGGCAGGAGGGATGCCCAGTCCCTCCTACCACCCCCACCCCCCCAAGACATCCCCTGATACCCCTGTTGTGTACTTCATCTACCAGGGGGAAAATATTCAGTATTCAGGGTCCTGCATTGTGGAATTTGCTTTTATTAGACATATATATGGAATGTTCCCTTTCAACCTTCAAGACTAAGTTCAAAACATATTTCTTCGGTAAGGCATATGGTTTATAAGGGCACATTGTCATCTGAGTGAGTTCAGATTTCTCTCGAGGAACTTTTGTCGGCTTTTCATGTTCTCTGTATTATTTTTTCTTTCTTTCTCTTTCCTATGCAATTGTTTTGTTATACAATATGTCAGATTTGAAATGTGTATCTTGCCAGAGCTGATGTTAGACAACAAGCATGAACTAGAACCTAAAAGAGAGAGGAAAAGTCTTTTTTATTTATTTTGTTTACATCACAGAGCCAGCGTTGGAGCAGTTGTAACCCTATACTTCTACTAAAACTAAGGGGTCCTTTTATTAAGGTGCGCATTTAGCGTGTGCTAAATCAGTTAACGTACCTTAATAAAAGGACCCCTAAGTATCTTAATTTAAAATTCAGCCCGCGACTTAGCCTATATTTTAGATTTCGGCCCCTTATGTGATTGAGCTTGACACCCCTGCCTTAGTCTCAAAGCAGAGCAGCCCTTGATGTATTTCTACCTTCAAGATATGTATTGTATTCATAGAGCATTTGTAGGTAAATTGAATGTAATTTTTGCTTGTATTAATTCAATTCACAAATGTTACAAATTGTGATTGCTCCCCTCTCCTCAGCATAAAGATGTCATCAAAATACCAACTGACAACAGAAGAGTCAGCCCCATGAGATAAAATAACACAGAAAAACATTGGCGATGTCCGACAAAACAATATCGCCGGCAGGAAGATGCCCAACCCCTCCTGCCGGACACCCCCCGCAACGAACCCCCCACCCTGGAACCTCCCTGAAGCTTACCGCCAAGTTGGCCCGTCCCTCCCCTTCCCAACCCACAGGATCCTAGGGCCTGATTGGCCCAAGCGCCTAAGGCCCCTCCCGCTTTAGGCCTGCTGACAGGACGTTGCAAAGACCCGTCCGGCCAACTTGGCGGTAAGCTTCAGTGGGGTTCCGGGGTGGGGGTTCGTTGGGGGGGGTCCGACAGGAGGGGTTGGGCACCCTCCTGCCGGCGATCTTCGGTGGGGCGTTGAGGGGTCCAGCAGGAGGGGTTGGGCACCTCCTGCCAGCGTTCTACGGTGAGGCCATTGGGGGGGTCCAGGGAGGGTAGTTAGGGTATTTTGTTTGGGGGGGGTTGTTGGGGGGTCCGGCAGGAGGGTTTGGGTACCCTCCTGCCGGCGATCTTTGGGGGGGTGGGTTCTTTCGGCAGAATGGGTTGGGCACCCTCCTGCCGTGAACGTCGGAGGGGGGGGGGTTGGGGAGACTGGCGGCCATAGTTGTGGCCTCTATACTAATCGCGGCAGGGAAATCACTTGCCGCAATAAAGTATAGCGGCCGCGTCCTATACAGAATCCGGGCCAAAAACCCAATTCTGTAACCGGCGTCTGCGACATGTACATCTGTTATACTTTGGGCGTCCCGGGCGTCCTATACAGAATCCGACCCAAAGGTTTAGGTTCTAAAATAGATCCTTTATGCAAGATGATAGGATGCCCAGGTGTTTTTTCCAGGTGCTTATGAATTTTTTGAAGGGTATAAAGAACAGGTATAACTATGGATGATGGATTTAAAAAATGCTGCTCTTGTGGTGTCAAAACTCCCTCATCTAAACCCTATTGAATCACTGCCAGATGGTATCTCGAAGCCTTTGAGTTAGATCATTTTCCAGTTTTTTATAAGAGGAGACATCTCATAATTGGGAAAGCACTTTACAGCTCCTCCCTTATCTGCTCTTTTAACGAGCACTTCCTTTGTGGTCTTCAATCATCTCAAAGAAAAGTATTCATCATGAGTTAAATTGTGAACGAATCTTGCTTCCTTTCTCTTCAACATATTCTTGATGTCCCATAAAACTACAGCTTTAAATGCTACCACAGGAATAAGGGGAATGCAAAATATGTGAGACTTATCTAGTTATGACTTGTCCATGAACATAAATTTGTAACTGTAATGATCTTATAAACCATTCTAGATCAATTTGGAACAGAAAAAAGTCAAACTGTTGTGCTAAAACAAACGACAAACCTCTGGAGAATAAGGTCATATCTGAGGATGTCAAGGGAAGTGCTGATAAATCACTACCACTAATTCTGATGGTGCTGTGATTGTGACCGTGGTCTGAATGTGAACTGGCCACTTCCTGCTTGTTGCCGAACTCCTCTTCCCTGAGGACCTTTGGGACCCTGGAGGTCACAAAATATCATTAATTGAATTACTACTACTGGAGAAACCATTTCTAGATTATTCATGTTGTGTACCCACGTGATCATGCAGGCCTCAATTTTTTATCTCCATGATCTTATGTCATCCAAGGATATACCAAGAATACAGTTCCCTAAAATGTAAAGCTCCTGGAAATGTCCAGCTTTCTTAGTTGTTATTCTATTTGTAATATTGCCTAGAAATGTCCAATACTTATTTGTTATCTAATTCGCAATATCTCCTAGAAATATCCAGCATTCTTATCTCACTTGTAACCAAAAAATTGTAACTATTCTGGAAATGTCCAGTTAGCTCTTTTGTAATCTGCCTTGAACTGCAAGGTACAGGCGGAATAGAAGTCACTAATGTAATGTAATGTGATGTAATATACGGTACCTTATTCTACAGATAATCACATTCATCACAGGCTAATATTTTTTCCCCCCATATGATGCTGTGAGAACAGTCTCCTTAATGCGTTTCAGCTCAACATCCAACATCTATTTTTCCTTCTCTAACACAGTTCTAGTGTTCTCTATTACCAGCAACATTAGGTCTAGAAAATATTTATTGAGGATCATAGGCCATTTGTTGACAAACTGATCATTATCTTAAAAAGTCTGTGGGGCCTTACATATTTGCAGCCCCTTGTGGGAATATGTTCCACGTTGTAATACGGGGCAGCACTATTCAGTTCCATTTTAATAGATGATTTAAACCTGGCTGATAATTCATCCCATGCAGCTATCCCCGTACCAGGGATCGATAGCCAGCCTATATGAGCATCAAAAGGGAACAAGTATCATTGCTACAATCTGCCCAGGCTACTGAGGTCTTTTCATCCACTACACTGTTATAAAATGATTTAGGAATAACAGTGAATCGGTTTATTTTTGTTCTTAATGAGCTTTCACATTGGTGTGTAACTTTTTTGTCATTTTGTGTTGTCTTTTATTAAATTGGGCGTGCTCTAGGACACTGCAGGAAAGTTAACTCCCTAGACTCCACCAAAAATATATAAACCTCAAATCTAAATTTTTAAGATAAAGAGCCCCCTCAGCGTGAGTTTGAAAGCTTTAAAGAGTGACTCAAAGAGCAGCTCTAGTGCTTAGAACAGCAAAGCCAGCAAACACTGAACAGAGATTATCACTCACTGCCAGCCGCACACCATCATCTGGGTGCTCCTGTGTGCTTTAAATTACAAGTCAAGTGCAAACAAGGTGTAATAAATAAATATATATAAAAGTGGAAGACAAAAAGTTCACTGTTCTGCCCTGAATGCCTAACCCACTGACCTGAACAGAGAATGAAAAAATTAGTCATTTGTCCCTCCAGTTACTTAGCTGAATAAAGGTGCTGTAGTCAAATAGTAGCAAGGAGAATCCAGCTTCCACTTTTATATATATTTATTTATTGCATATTGTTTGCACTTGATTTGCACTTTAAAGCACACAGGAGCAACCAGATGATGGTGTGCGGCTGGCAGTAAGTGGTAATATCTGCTCAGTGTTTGCTTGCTTTGCTATTCTAAGTACTAGAGCTGCTCTTTGAGTCGCTCTTTAAAGCTTTCAAACTCACGCTGAGGGGGCTCCTTATCTTAAAAATTTAGATTTGAGGTTTATATATTTTTGGTGGAGTCTAGGGAGTTAAATTTCCTGCAATGTCCTAGGGCACGCCCAACTTATATTTTGGTGTCTTTTAAGGATATTTTGTCTTGGGGTTTTTGCTATAGTAGCCTTTTATTAAATGACATTGAATGCTTGTCTCTTGTGATACAGCAGAAACTTGGCATAATACCTTGTCTGATTGTTTGGACAAATTAGTGCCTAGAAAGCATAGTATTATGAAAACAGCTAAGAATGTTCCTTGGTTTTCTGATGATTTAAGACAAACAAAGCAGACTAAGAAAGAAGGAATATGCTCAACGTGAAGCAAGCTTAAGCGAATGTCATGCATAAGAGATTATTTTAATAGATCAATCTCTACTGCTCCATCTATTCCTAAAGAATTATTGGATAATGCGGGGAAATTAACATCCACTGTAGTGCAAAAGGCTGTTATAGATATTTCCTGTCAGATATTTGCAGACTCTTTTTGTAAAAATGCTCAAGATATCATAGATTGTTTTGACAATATTGACCTTCCTTTGGTAGAAGATCAGAATACTGATGTTATGTTCAGCTGGAATGAATTTACTCTGGTATGTGCTCAACAAATTGTAAATATAGGGCTCCTTTTACAAAGCCACAGTGGAACTTTCTACTGCAGGCCAGTGAGGTAAATGCTCCGATGCTCAAGGGAATTCTATTAGCGTCAGAGCATTTATTTATCCGGCCTATGGTAGAAACGTCTACTGCGACTTTGTAAAAGCCAGTGATAGTTAATAGCTTGAATTCAGCTCTGTGCCTGTAGATGATTGCTCCCTGGTGATTACATTTCTGAGACATTATCCCCCTCTGCTATTAAACTGCGCTAGCAGTTTTTAGCGCAGAGAGCCGCGCTGAATGGCCCGTGCTGCTCCCAACGCTCATAGGAACTCTATGAGCGTCGGGAGCAGCGCAGTTTAATAGAAGAGGCCCTATGTTTATTTTTTTTATTGTATTTGGTATACTGCTTTACTTACACAGATCAAAGCAATTTACAATCTGATAAAATTACACAAACATGAAATCAATATCACAAAACAAAATAAGCAACTAAAACCAAAACCAAAATAAAATCAAAATAAGTTTTCCTTTAAAGAATGGAGTTTCTATTTTAGACACTCAAGATTAAACATATTACCTATTCCTCTAATGCAGTGGTCTCAAACTCGCGGCCTGGGGGCCACATGCGGCCCGCCAGGTACTATTTTGAGGCCCTCGGTATGTTTATCATAATCACAAAATTACAATAAAACAGTTTCTTGATCATATGTCTCTTTAGCTATAAATTACAATATTATTATTAAGACTTGGCCAAAAGGAAAGATTTATAAACTTTACAGAGGGGTTGGGCTCCCTCTTGCCCTAGCCAATCGCGGGGCTGCATTAGGACAAGAGGGGTTAGACTCCTCCCTGCCCCGATCGTGTCGGAGGGGGTTTCTTGGGTTACCAAGGCAGGAGGGGTTGAGCTCCCTCTTGCCCAGATCCGATTGGGAGGGGGAGGGGTAGGGGTGGATCACGGCAGGAGAGATTGGCTATCTCTTCTGCCGTGATAGCGATCCGATGTGCCGCAGTTGGCGGCAGTTTGTGGTATCACTATCGCAGCAAGGGAGATGAGCCATCTCTCTTGCCGTGATCGTTGCTGGTGTGTGTGTATGTGAATTCTGTAACCGGTGTTGTTTTTGACAGACACCGGTTACAGAATCCAGCTTTTAGGCGAAGGACTGGCTCCTCCTTCGCCTAAAAGGCCTGGCTTTGGGCGTTTGGGACTTAGGCTTATTTTTGGTTTATTATATGTCTTAAGTGTAGACGTAGTGGTGGTCTGGGTGTTTAAATTGCTGAACGTAGAGGCAGGCCATTATAAAAAAAACCCTCCATTTGGACATTGTTTTTGAGAATGGACATTTTCTCTGCTTCTACTTTCAGTGTTTAAGGCCTAGGCCAAAAGGGGACTTAGATTTTTTTTATTATGCCCCTCCACGCTATATTTTCTTATTTACCGAGAAAAACCAAAACCAAACCAAGAGATAATGAACGGCCATACTATAAAAACGTGTTGCTCAGAAGAGCATGGACTGTAAGCCAAACATAAAGGCATTCTCTTCTTACTTGTCTTCCTCCTTACACACCACCACCAGCAAGTATCGTACGTTTGGTTCAGCGTAAAACCGGAGCGCGAGATCCCAGCCAGGTGGTCAGCATCCGATTCCACATGCTGTTTGACGATGCCAGGGCATTCTTCATGTTAGAAAGCCGCGTGGAGCCTCGCCTGCCTAAGACTTTTCATGCATCTATTCCTCCACGGACACAAAGTCGGCCACCGTAAAGGAAGAAAAAGCACGCACAAGCGTCCATGAGGCGACTGAAACGTAGGTGGACTAAAGTGGGGCTTGCTGTAATTCGGGGGGGGGGGGGGGGGGGGCGGCGGGGCAGGGAAAGAGCTGTTACATGAATCCAGGGCTTCAACTAGGGCTTATTTTAGGGGTAGGACTTATATTAAGACCTTCCCCCGAAAATCATGCTAGGGCTTATTTTCGGGGAAACACGGTATTAAAGATCTGTAGAGAGCAATGTTCCCTATAAGGACCAAATTGATGTGAACAAAAACTTCTCTTTGTGAGCAATGGACTGAATTGATGTGAGCAATTTTATTACGTTACCCTGTGAAGTTTAGTTTAGTTTATTTAAAATTTGTTATACTGCTTTTCATACTTCTAAGTGGTGTACAGAATATAAAATAGTAAAAAAACAAAACAAGAGGTTTTACAAACTGATAATACAAGTCTATACAAGACATTACAGACAGAAGGATAAGGGGGGAAAATCCATAAAATATATAGAAAAGTAGAACATTTAAGGGAAGTACATAAGGGAGGGAGGATCTTGTCTGAGCAGTATTCAAAAGATTTAGTTTTTAGTTTTTTCTGAGGAATCCCATGCTCCTTATGCTTTCCCTAAAGTTTACCCTTGGGCATTTAGCACAGCTTAGAGGGAACACTGCAGTCCTCCTGTAAAAGCAGAAAAAAAAAGAAAGAGAGGAAGACAGTAGGGGCACTTCTGAACACAATAGGGAAGGACCCCTTTTATCCACTTGCTACCTCCCCCAGTAGCCTTTACTGATGCCTGAGAACTATGTACCAAAATAATCAAAGTAATGCATGCCAAAATGCAGCATATTAAAGCAATATTCCAGAAATATATGCTCACCAGTCCAGCATCTTCCCCACAGCCATGTGAACAGTGATATTCTGCAGCAATATAACAGAGATATTGGCAACCATAATGTGTATTACCTGTACCAAATAGTTAGAGCAGTAGGCTGAGAACCAAGAAAGCCAGGATTCAAATGTCATTGGGTACTGGCATTTATGTCAGGTTTTAGCCCAAAAGTTAGGCATGAGATCCATGATAAATGCTATTTTATATAAAGCACGCACCCTTTATAGAATGATGCCTAAGTGTCGGTGCCATTTACTGTATTCCTGCCATATTGTTTCACCAAATGCATACTATTACTGTATAATTTTAAAATACTTCATGAGAATGAACATGTCTGCCTCAGAACAACACATTTGAAAGTACAGTCTACAGATGGTTTGTTGGCTCTTGTTTCTACTTGAAGCGGTAGAGTGTACATTGAAGAACAAGTCTATAACATCATTTAATTAATTCTACTTAAACATTTGCACATTTCCAAGACAATTTACATCTTCTGGAATAGCATTTCAGAAGAGTTTCATTAAATGAGATGATTATGTTTTGAAGCTCTAGCAGAACAGCATCAAATTAATACGAGCTTATATGAAAAAGTTAATCTAATCCATCTTTGATTTGCAAGGCGCAACTCTGAATTTCAAATTATACCAGAAGACTGCAGCATTTTATGAGTGATTACTGTGTCATTTTTGAGTACCTTATCCCTCTGGTTTTAAGGCACATCTTTGATGTCTATGCCAAACCAACATGTTTGTTGTTATGAATGTCAATGAAGATACAGGGAAATACTTTTAAAACCAATAGAAGGAAATATTTTTTTCACTCAAAGAATAGTTAAGCTCTGGAATGTGTTGCCAGAGGTTGTGGTATGAGCAGTTAATGTAGCTGGTTTTAAGAAAGGTTTGGACAATTTCCTGGAGGAAAAGTCCATTTGCCCTGGATTGGTAGCATGGAATGTTGCTACTACAGAAAACTCAGTTATCCAGTACCCATGAATGGTGGATGCCAGATAACTGTAGTTTCTAGTTGCTTGAGAGTTACTGTAAAAATAATTTTGTCTTCTTCCCACCTCACTCTATCACCCCCCCACTTGTAGGTCCAGCATATGTTTTTCCCTTCTTTCTGGATAACTTTCTCTGCATCCTCTTCTCCCTTCTTCCCCACTTATGGGTCCAGCATCCATCTAGCACCCCACTCTTGCACCCTGCTGGACCCTCCCTCCTCCCCCCACATTTTTGGTCCACCTCCCCCATCTGTCCTCCCTCCCTCTGTGCGGATCTGGCATCCTGGACCCCCACACTTACTGAAGTAGCAGTGGCAGCCGGTCAGCAGAGGCAGCGCTGAAAACACACTGCTCGTGGCCAGCCCAGAGGTGTCTTTCCTCTGCTGCATTGGAAGTGATGAGTCAGAGGAAAGACCCTGCTGGGATTGGCCATGAGCAACCTGTTTTCAGCGCTGACCGGCTACTGCTTCGGGTATGAGGGGGACCACTGCAGGAGCCCAAGAGAGCCTCAGATAGAACAGTGCAGGCACACAGAGAGCAGGGTGTGGTTCACATACTGAAAAGCAAGCAGTGTTTGTTCCAGAGTTACAGAGGACAAGGAGGAGGAATAGTTCTCTCTCCACTGCTCAGCAGCCAGCCAGACCAGAGCAACCTAATAATCTGGAACTTATGGAGGTGAATGAGATAGCTTCAAGCCGGGAAGCTAAAGCCCTACCTGAAAAGGAACAAATGGAGATTTTTGAACAGGTATTTCCAGAACCTGAAGCTATGGAAATAGGTATTGCCTGTAAGGCCCACTGACTTTAAAATTGTGTTTGTTTTTTTGTTGGAATCTTCCAAAGCAAGCCACTGCTCTGAACTGTTTTGTTTGTGAATGCGGTTTTGGGTTTTTGTATGGACAATTACCAGAGCTTGTGTTACAGCCTGTGGCTTAGTTTGATAGAGGTTTTTTTTTCTTTCTCCTTTTCCTGCATTGGGGGGGGGGGGGGGGCAGGGCACTTTCTTGTGTTCCATAAGGGCTGTTGCTGGTGCTCTCAGTTTGTTTTGCATTGGAAATGTTTTTGCTTTGTGGAATTATATTTTTGTTTTAAATGAAGGAATTCAGAAGGAACTGAGAATTGTTTATGGGGAGAAATTTGTAAAGACCTTGGGTGGGATTATATGAATGCTTTGTAAAGCTTGGAAGACAAACTTGACAATTCTCCTGCCTCAGCTCAGGAGCAGAGCTAAGGGCTTCCTGAACATTTTCTTTTATATTGGTATTTTGGAAAGCAATGTAGTGAATGCTAATGTGCTGAGATAGCTGGACTTGAACTCCATTTTGAGTAAGGCCTGATTTGAAGGCCAGAGTAAGGCCTAGGCCCAGGTGAGGCCTAGCTTCTGAAGGCTGTGCTGAAACTGCTAAGGCACAGGGACTTTTGAATAGCCTGAATTGCTGTCCAGGGTTTGGCCATGAGTTTTTTCTAATTTCTTTTTTCTTGTTTGCCATTCTGTTTTACACTGTTATGGAATAAAATTCTGAACAATAATCCTGATAGGATTCAATTCCATCCTTCTGAAGGATGAAAAGTTCATACAATATCTATGAATAAAAATTTTGGATTAATTCTCTTTTAATAATGAACCAGACTATAAGCCAGAGATCTGGTGGGATGCTTTTAAAGCAACCATAAGAGGTCACATTATTAGTTATTCAAAAGGCAAAAATAGAGAACATAGAAAAATACAATCCGCCTTGGAGTCGGAAATTAAAACCTTAGAAAATGAGTACATTATAACTTCTTCTCCACAAACATATAATAAACTTCAGAATGTAAAATACTCGTTTAATTCTGCTCTGACTTCTGAAGTTATTCATCTTATGAACTTACGTAATTCTAGGTTCTATGTAGAAGGTAACAAAGTGCCCAATATTTAAAATAAAAAATAAACAGAAATAAAGTTCCCTTGATAGCAGATTCTTATAATAATATTTACAAATCAGACTTGGATATTGAGTCTCAATTTCAAACTTTTTATTCACAGATCTATACATCAGAAATCCATTTCTTTAAGTCCTTGTTTCATACCTTCATTGGAAATTCTGATTATCCTGTTTTATCTAGAGAACAAAACAGCTCCTTAGAAAAATATTTTCAATATAATGAAGTCCTTCAAATTATTAGGAATATGCCTAAAGGTAAAGCTCCAGGAAAGATGGTTTAAATGCAGAATTCTACCAAGCTTTCTCAGATCTGCTAATCCCTAAATAAATACACTTATATAATGCCATGATTTTGGATGAAATCACTAACTAGAATGGCTTGAATATTATTATTTGTGAGTGAAGACAATATTAATAGCCTAAACTTCAATTAATGCCACACTCTATTATTCTTCATTATTCTTAATATCATTTAATTGTTTCACAGAAATTTCATATTGTATTTCAAAAGTCTTATCTCATATTAGACTTCTATTTGTCTTCATTCATTCATTCAATTCAGTTCAATTTCATTAATGGCCTCAGCGACTGCACTCAAGTCTCTTATTTCATGTAAAACTCGAGCATACAAGCAGCCAGCCTCCTCTTCGGCCTTTAGATATTTTTTAATTACTTTCCTAATAATTTAGATAAATAATTTGATTTAAGAGAAACTTATCTTATTCTTATATGGATATACTGAATGGGGTTCCGATGTGAAGTCAGCGTTTCGTATTCTGAGCTGTTTCAAGGAGTATTCCCCTAAATTGTTAAAACACACACATCAGCATATCAGAATATTCCATCTCTGTGCAACCACCCAATTTTTAGGATTCATAAAAATCATAAACTCACCATTTAAGAACACCATTATCTCCGTGTGTCTCAAAATGGCCGTGGCGTTTCTAGTTCCCATCTTATTTCTAATTCGCTAATCAAACATCCAATCACAGAGCCCCTTAGCAAACACTCCCCCATTCATACTAACGCCATCCACTCTAACTCTGCATTCAAACCCTCTGGAGAGACTGTATTTAATTCAAAGATCCATTTCTGTTCCCTATAGTTTAGCAACTTAGTAAGGTCACCACCCTCCCACCCGACCTCAATCTGATCAATCACCCGCCACTTTAAATCAGTCACCTCATGCTGTTTCTCAAACCAATGTTCTACAATGGGAGCTTGTTCATTTTTAGTTATACTGTGGGATTTGTGCTCGTGTAAACAAGTACGTATAGATCTACTAGTTCTCCCTATGTAAATCATATTGCATGGACATTGTAACACATACACCACATAACAACTATTGCAATCCATTCATTTTTTGGCTGAAATTCTACATCCTGATTCCGGATCTATCCAAAAGGACCCCTGCATATTCGAATCACACCATTGGCAGCTATTACAACTAACATGTGTACCGATAGTGGGCATATCACCAGGCTGTCTTGCTCCTTTAACATTACAAATCAATTCCCCTATATTTTTAGATATTTTATAGGCAAAAATTGGCAGGTCTTTTAATATTGAGTGAAGCTGAACAACATGCCAATGTTTCTTAATAGATGCCACAAATTTTTTTGACAGAGTAGAAAACAGGAGTGCACACACTAATAGATCTGATTCATCACTTTTGCTGGATTGAAGCAATAAATGCCTTTGAGCATATCTAGTTCGTAGGTAAGCTTTCTTCACTGAGCCTCCAGGGTATCCTCGGGATAGGAATCTTTCTTTCAAAATTTCTGATTCCGACTTAAAATCTTGCAAAGAGGTCCAGATTCTCCGGAGGCAGAGGAATTGACTAATAGGAAGATTGTATTTCAAATGATAAGGATAAGAACTATGGTAGGTCAAGAGGGTATTTCTCTCAATCGATTTGCGATAATCTATTTTGATTTTTCATAATCATTAAATCTAAAAAATTCAGTAGATCCTTGATCAAATTTTAAGTTTTCTTTTTTTTTTGAAAATCATTTTTATTAAGGAGTCAACAAGGGAGACAAGCAAATACAATTGGAATACAGGCAGACAACGGCAGCCATAGTGATAACAAAAAACAGCAAAGGGCAACAAGCAAATAGTATACAGCCCAGAACCACAAAGCTGTGCTAGAGAAGAAAACCAGAGACAGCCTCTCTCCCATAGCGGCTCCCCACATTTTCAATGTTGTAGCATATCACCAGAGCAAGCCCTCCCATTCTGCACATTAATCCATCTTGAAAATTCTAATAATTCATCTATAGAGCCAGACCATAGAAAAAATATATTGTCCAAAAAACGTTTCCAACAATGAATTTTACAAAAAAAATGGGAAGTATAGATGACCTGCTTTTCAAATTCCGCCATATATAGGGAAGCCACAAATGGAGCTAAGATAGCCTCCATAGCAACACTGTGGATTTACTCAAAATATGAGCCTTTAAACCAGAAATGGTTTCTCTTGATGACTAATTCTGCCAATTGCAGCAGAAAATTGATCGATATTCATTGGTAACCATCATCCATCTCATGTAATGTCTCCGCAATCACTGTTAGAGCTGTCTCCTGAAATGGCACTTTAAAGCACTAGTACACTTTTTGCACTAGTGCACTTTCTGTCGGTCCAGAGTCTCTGAAATGAACTGTGAGGTTTAAATAGTTTTTAGTATTAATGAACTACATAGTCCCTTTAGTATTAAATAGTAGTTTTAATGTAAATCATTGAAGAAATAAAAATTATATTTAATGTTAAAAAGAAGGTAAGGAGGATGGGTTCAAGCCAGTGATGTAAATGTAAGTAAGAGAAAAGAAGTGTCTTTCTCTTTGAAAGAACCCTGAATGGGTGAGAACTTAATACTCAATATTCTGAGGCTTGTTCCCATGTATAAACAGATAAAAATAAAGAAAAAAATAGAAAAGAATTACCTCCAGTGTCATTTTGGTATATTTTGGTGGTTCTATATATTGTATTTAATTCTATATAAGGAAGAAAGATGATGTTAATTCAACTTGACCTCTCTGCAGCATTTGACCTAGTTGACCACTTACTACAGATACTTGACGCCATAGGGATCTCAGGCAAGGTCTACAATTGGTTTCAAGGATTCCTCAAATCAAGAACCTATAGGGTAAAGTCCAATGATATCAAATCAGAACCATGGTCCAATCCCTGCGGAGTTCCACAAGGATCACCTTTCTCACCTACGCTCTTCAACCTCTTTATTTCCTCCCTAGGAGCCACTTTAGACAACCTAAATGTCACATCCTTCAGCTACGCAGACGATATCACCATACTCCTCCCCTTCGACCCATCAGAGACCACCACCACAGCAAAACTGGAAACAACCCTAGATACAGTGGAAAAATGGATGATGGACCACAAACTGAAACTAAACTCAGAAAAAACAAAATTCCTTTTGCTCGAAAAGGCCAAAACTCCTACCATCACAGAACTGAAAATCAAAAATACCAAATACCCAATACAACCCGAACTCAAACTCCTAGGAGTAATGATAGACAGATGTTGCACAATGCAGTCCCAAATCAACAGAAAGCTTTTCTAACCATGAGAAATCTACGTAAAATCAGAAAATTTTTCAATCCAACACAATTCAGACTAATTGCCCAATCCCTAGTCTTAGGTTTGCTGGACTATTGCAACTCCCTCTATCTACCTTGTCCTTCCATGATGATAAAACAACTTCAGACCATACAAAACACCGCCCTCAGACTGATCTACTCCCTGAGAAAATATGATCACATTACAACTGCCTTCTTAGACTCTCACTGGCTACCCATAAAAGCACGAATTCAATTCAAATTCTACTGCCTATTATTCAAAGCGTTAAACGGCTCTTCCCCCTCCTACCTAAACAACCGCTTAAACCAGATCTTCACCTCAAGACACAGAAGAACCCCGAACCCTTTTGCCTTCCCCCCACTCAAAGGCACACAGCGCAAGAAAATGTTTGACAACCTTCTAGCAACACAAGCAGCAAAACTCAACCATTCCATCTCCAACCTGCTGACGACAACGGGCGACCTCAAAACATTCCAAAAAGAAATCAAAACCCTGCTTTTCAAAAAATTCATCCAAATATCTTAACCCCTCTTCACCTACCTTCAGATAATTCTCCCCTATAAAATCCTCCCCAAAACACCTACCAAGTAAACAGATCCCTGAAATGTATTGTAATCTTATCTACTCTAAATGTAATCTATTTGTTAATATCACACAGTTCTGCACTGTCAATTTGCTATCCAACTTG
Organism: Geotrypetes seraphini; assembly: GCF_902459505.1. NCBI lineage: Eukaryota > Metazoa > Chordata > Amphibia > Gymnophiona > Dermophiidae > Geotrypetes > Geotrypetes seraphini. Next base: position 61,311,624 of record NC_047090.1, on the reverse strand, counting down.
TAAATCCCCTCGGAATCTTTCCAGCTATATCTCCTCTGTTGTAAAAAAAAAATTGTATCTTCACTGGAAAATGTCCAGTCAAATCTTTTGCCTTAAACTGCAAGGTATAGGCGGAATAGAAATCCGTAATGTAATGTAATGTATATGCATATTTACAGAATAATGCTTATGCAGATTTTGTGAATTTAGCTGTATGCTACATGCGTAGCTGGCATTATTTTAATCATTTGTATGTTTACTTGGCACATAAATGTTGCTGCCCCTTTATAGAATTTCCCCCCCCTGGTGGTCCTCCCCGCAACTACAAGTACAAATTGCTGAATTTTGAGCAAAATCACCACCCAAAAAAAGATCCAAATTTCCAAGTATATTCATGTCTTGATATCCCACAATATGGTAAAACCTCCTAAGCGGTTAACAATCTAATATAGGGAGAGGGGTATGAGAGTGCAAGTCATAGACATGAGAGTGAGGTTTAGGGGTAGAACTACAAATTATGATGGAGGGAAACACATTGGGGTGGCTACGTTTCATCGTACATCTCCCCAGTCGGGTGGGATCATGAATGAAAGAGGGACCAGATTATGTGTAAGTGTTTGCAAATAGGAAAGTCTTTAGTTCAGTTTTGAACCAGTCTAAAGTACGCAGTAATCTTATTGAGGACGGTAGAGCGGTCCAGAGTTGTGGACCATGAACAGAAAAAGTGGACTGCCAAATGTGCTCATGTACTGTCATGCGATATGACGGTAGAACAAGTTGATTAAAATTGGCAGATCTGAATACCCTAGCAGGAGAGTAGGGAATTTATATATAGTAAGATATAGTGATTTGACTGAGTAAAAAATTTTGAAAATTAGAGTATCTTACAGGTGATACGGTGAGGCAAGTGGAGCCAATGAGCTTATTTCAGAAGGGGTCTGACAATTAAGTTTGTGAATTCATCCTAGAAAAAGTGCAACATACCTCACTGCTAAATATCACTACGGTCACCTTTGAAGTACTCCCCTTGGGAAGCTATGCGCTGACACCAGCATCTAGTCTACCCTTTAAAACAATTTTGGAACTTTTTTCTGGAATGCCCATTAGAGCTGTTGTCATATTATCCTTGATGTCCTGAATTTAATCAAAATGTCTTTCTTTCAATATTTCCTTTATCTTTGAGTAAAGAAAAAAGTCATCAGAGACTAGGTCAGGGGAGTAGGGAGGGTGTTCCAAATCAGTTATTTGTTTTCAGGCTAAAAACTCCCTCACAGTACCGTGTGAGCTGGCGCATTGTTGTGATGTAAGAGCCATGAGTTGTTGTCAAAAAGTTCAAGATATTTTTGTCTAACTTTTTCACGTGTCCTTTTCAGCACTTCCAAATAGTAAACTTGGTTAACTGTTTGTCTAATCCAGGTATCTCAAAGTCCCTCCTTGAAGGCCGCAATGCAGTCGGGTTTTCAGGATTTCCCCAATGAATATGCATTGAAAGCAGTGCATGCACATAGATCTCATGCATATTCATCGGGGAAATCCTGAAAACCTGACTGGATTGCGGCCCTCAAGGAGGGACTTTGAGACCCCTGGTCTAATTAGTACAAATTCATAATGAACAATTTTTCTGATATCAAAGAAGATTAGCAACATTGTTTTGACACTTGATTTGGACTGGCGGAACTTTTTTGGTCGTGGAGAATTGGCTGAGTTTCATTGTGCTCTTGTAAAGTATTGCATGTTGGAAACAGAAACCCGAGGTACAACTATACGATGGGAGGGATATTATTGAATGAGAGCAACCAAGAAAGGGACTTGGGGGTAATGGTGGACATGACAATGAAGCCGACGGCACAGTGCGCAACAGCCGCTAAGAAAGCAAATAGAATGCTAGGCATAATCAAGAAGGGTATTACAACAAGGACAAAAGAAGTTATCCTGCCATTGTATCGGGCGATGGTGCGCCCGCATCTGGAATACTGCGTCCAATATTGGTCTCCGTACCTTAGGAAGGATATGGCGTTACTCGAGAGGGTTCAGAGGAGAGCGACACGCTTGATAAAAGGGATGGAAAACCTCTCATACGCTGAGAGATTGGAGAAACTGGGTCTCTTTTCCCTGGAGAAGAGGAGACTTAGAGGGGATATGATAGAGACTTATAAGATCATGAAGGGCATAGAGAGAGTAGAGAAGGACAGATTCTTCAAACTTTCGAAAAATAAAAGAACAAGAGGACACTTGGAAAAGTTGAAAGGGGACAGATTTAAAACGAATGCTAGGAAGTTCTTCTTTACCCAACGAGTGGTGGACACCTGGAATGCGCTTCCAGAGGGAGTAATAGGGCAGAGTACAGTACAGGGGTTTAAGAAAGGATTGGACAATTTCCTGCTGGAAAAGGGGATAGAGGGGTATAAATAGAGGATTACTGCACAGGTCCTGGACCTGTTGGGCCGCCGCGTGAGCGGACTGCTGGGCATGATGGACCTCAGGTCTGACCCAGCAGAGGCATTGCTTATCTTATGTCTTATGTTATGCTTATGAAGCTTTGTTTCAGGGTCGTTTTGGTACTCCTATGTTTCATCACCAGTGATAACATGGCCCAAAACATCATCTTGCCTCTCCAAAAGTTCTTGGCAAACTTTGACACTCCTTTGCTTTTGTTCCTTGGTGAGCTCCTTCAGAACAATTTTTGCACACGCCTTTCTCATGCCAAGATTTTCCTAACTGTTTCTCTATCGAGGTCTACTATGCTTCTTACAGTCAGCTGATGATTTTGATGCACAATTCAACAAATTTTTGTAATGTTTTTGGCAGTTCTACTTGTTACTGGCTACCCTGACCTTTCTTCATCAGTGACATTTAATCCCTTTCCCAGAGGTTTCTCAGTTCCTAAGAAATCTAAATCCCGCCTCCCTGTACCATCGGAACTCTGCCTCTTGGGTCCTGCACATGGAATTGGGAACATTTCTGAAAATGCTACCCTGGAGGATCTGGATTTCAGCTTTCTATCTAAGAGCCTAAATTTGGCTTCCAGAACCTCTCTCCCACATTTTCCTATGTTATTGAAACCTACATGCAACAAGACAGCTGGCTGCTCCCCAGCACAATCTTAAATCCTGTCTAAGTGATGCATGATGTCCGCCACCTTCGCACCAGGCAGGTAAGTGACCAGGCGATCCTTACACCCTCCAACCACCCAGCTATCTATATGCCTAATGATCGAATCACCAACTACAGCAGATGTCCTAACCCTTCCCTCCTGAGCAGAATCCTCTGAAGACACATCCCCTGGTGGGCAGGTCCTGGTTACAGGATGATTTCCTACTTCACCAGGGTGATGCTCTCCTTTTTAGGAGACCTCGGTCCTCCAAGGCAGTACAGGGGCTGCCAGGCTGGAGGTGGAACTTCTCTACATTCCTGTAGATCTCCTCTATGCTTGTATGTACTTCTATCTCTCTCAGTTCCTCCGCTACTCTAGCCTCAAATGAACATACTCGTTCTCTGAAAGCTAGGCGCTCTTTGTAGCAAGCACACACATATAACTTCTTGCCATCTGGAAGATAATCATATATTGTGGCGTAGCCGTTGCCTGTGGATATGTTGGCTCCGGTCAGCGCACAAGATAGCCCACCTCCGACGTGCTTCCAGTAACGCTGGAAGTCCTGCTGGTCACACAGTTCAATATAAAAGGACAAAAGATTCAAACGAGTCAATTTCAAAGGTCCTTCAAGTCCCACTTTATTGTGGAGCTGAACCTAGCATAGGTTTAAGTTCAGTCTTTCCTCAAACAATAAGCAAAAAGGTACAAAGTAAAATTGGAGCTGAAAAATAATATCCCACAGCTCTCACCTTCATACAGGTATTTAAGGTAAGTGGAAGGAAGCAGTCCTGAATGCTGCTGCCCTTTTGAAGGGGGCAGTTACCAACCTATTCTATAGCTTCCTTACAGTGCGGTGTCCAAGCCCAGATTTAAGATAGGCTTGGCCCCAGCCAACTTAATAGTCGTTGGTGGGGGAGGGGAGTAGCTGAATCCACAACTTAACTCTGATAAACAGAATGCCACAAATGGCCCCGCAATCCCAACCAAGAATGGAAAGTGGATTCTCCCCAATTACACTACTTCCTCACACACACACCCTTCAAGAACCAAAACATAACCTTAAATGGTTCAGAACATTTAAGCTCTTGACAAAAAAAAAACAATTCTTTTTTTTTTTTCTTCAGGCAACAAGCCAATAGTTCAGCACTGCTCTCATTCTTCTCTCAGGTGAAAACAGTAACTGAGAAACAAAACATCAATGGTGGCTAACTTGAGCATACAAACACACTACCCAACCTGGAAACTTAACTTTCCTCCATAGTAATATCTTCAGGCATGCTGACAGTTTCCAGGCAGTCCATAGGTTCTGGTAATGCTGGCTGGTTGGCAACAGGGTCAGTTGCTGGATCCACCATCTCAATGTCTTGATATGGTTGAGACTCAGGAGAGCAATCCTGGAAGTCTCCTTCCTGGGCTAGCCCAGGGTAAACTAACTGTCTCCTCCTCAGAGCAGCCTCTAATGCGTTGAGGCGGCCACGCCCAGTTCTCTGAGGGGGAGGGGAAGCCTGTAACTTCTGCCTAGTTTTTTTAGGACTTATAATTAGCTCCTGCAGCTGGGAGTTAACAGGGGGAGTAGCATGCCTCAGTGGCTGTTCCAGGCTATTACCTCCATAGTCTTCTACTCCCCAGAGATCAGCCATCTGAGATTTAAAGGGGAACACAGATTTTTCCTTATTCTTTGTCACAACCCTATCACCATGAACAGCTCTTCGGATGGCTGGGCTAGGTTTAGTCAAAGGCATGCCTGGCACCAGCCGAGCTTTAGAGCTAGGATTGTGACATACCCTCACCTGTAGCCCTTTCAGGACCAAGGGACATATTTGTCCCATAACTTTAAAATCCTATAAATTTTGATTGGGATAGTCTACAGTTCTAAATTTGATATGTACGGATTCCATATGATACTGCCTTTATGTAAACAAACTGGTTCCGACATTCATTCATTAGCGTCGTTGCCAGATTGACGAGAAGATTCACTTGCCACACTGTCCATAAGCCAGAAGTTTGATTTTTTAAATAAAAATAATGATATTTCACCAAAAAAATCAATTTTTTTGGCATCTGCAAGCCCTTTTTACCATAAAAATGTCGTCAAAACCACAAAAATTGGCCTACGATCCTTATGGTCCTGAAAGGGTTAAGGGTTGATCGTCCCTGCCTTCCCGGGATGTGGGCACTCGTCCTGCATCCTAGATAGTGTATCAACGTTTTCGAGGTTTATTAAATTTTCTTCCCGAAGCTAGGGCCGGTGTGTCCGGATCCTGAAAATCTTCGTGCCACCTTAGAACAGGATTGTCGTGATGACTTCCTAAGGCCCCGCTGTCCTGAGCATTTGGAGTTTCCAACCCCTCTACCCGTTGAGCTAAAGCAGCTATGACTTGCATCATGCCCCCTAACTCATCCTTTTCATTTGCATGAGTTGTTCCTTTAGCTCTCCCAAGTCCTGCTCCATCTCTTTGAACGTGTCTAAGACCTTCTCGAAGTGTTGGGCATGTTGCTCTAATTGTTCTGCCTGAGCCCGCTGTTTGACTGCCCAACTCTCCGCTTTCCCAGTTTTATTAGTTAGTTCCCCACAAGTAGTCTTTATCTCTCTCATACTATGCTGGACTGCTTGTTGTTGGGCTTGATTTTCTTTCATCTGCCCTTGAACTAATTTTAACTGGGCGGTCATCTGCTCTACCAGGTGGGTAAGTTTTTTAGACTCCTGTTGACACTGAGCAAGGACCTCTTCCCTGGACCTTTTATTCTCCTGGTCTAGAGGATCTTTCCAGGATTGGAAACTAGCCTCTGCTTGTGACCTAAAGCTAGCTTCCCAATCCTGACGTGCTGCCGCCAACTCTCCCTTTAACTTTAATAACTCTGCATCAAGTGTGGCAAGTTTAGCAGCCCCTGTATCTTCCAGCGGGACGGGTAACAATGCTGGGAGAGGGATACCTCCGGATGTTCCTCCCCCCGTGGAACCAAACCCCCTTCTTGTGTCAGGGAGCCGGGGCCACTGCACTAAGACAGGGTGCCAAATCCTCTCGCATATTACTTGGGCTACCCGATCCCCGACCCGTATTTGATAATCCGTATTCCCTTGGTTTACTAGGAGTACGGCCACGTTACCTCTATAATCTGGGTCAATAACTCCTGCCGAGACATCTATTGCATGGTCCAAAGCTAACCCAGATCGGGGGGCTATCCTAAGATAGGCCCCTGGTGGGGGTGATACTTGAATATCTGTCCTCACCAGGGCCCTCCCTTTAGTAGAGATAGTCTGCTCTTGGGCAGCATACAGATCATAACCCGCTGACTTAGGATATGCCCTAGTGGGTGCTAAGGCCTTATCCGAGAGCGGGGCCCAGCGAATAGTCGGCCTCCAGCTCTTAGACTTTGGTGTTGTAAATCGCCGTCTCCCCTCCGGAGAGGACTAAACTAAACTAAACTAAACCTTAGGTTTGTATACCGTACCATCTCCGCATGCGCAGAGCTCGGTACGGTTTACAGAGGTTAAGAGGAAAGGAATTGCAAAGAAGGGATATGGGAGAGGGACTGAGAGGATAGAGAGGGGCAGGGTACTAGAGAACGGGAGGAGATTAGATTTCTCCTTACCACCCGACTTCCCAACACCCATTTCTCTACACTACTTTTTCCTTTTGGCCTCGTTATCTGCGCTAGGGCCAGCCAATCCCTTCCCAAAATTAATGGATAAGGCGCAGTTTCTAACACTGCGACAGGTATAGGGATTTTCTTCCTGTCATATTCTATTGTCATGGTTCTCAGAGGGTATTCCCTGGATTCTCCATGAATGCAGGTGATAGGCACTTCCTTATTTCCTAAGCTCAGGTCCTCTCCCAAGTCATCCCAGAGTTGGGTAGATGTAACCGATTGCTCAGCTCCCGTGTCAATAAGAGCTGAGACCTCCCTACCTTCCACTGAAACGACTAATTGATATGCCTCGGGGATCCGGGATCCTTTTCCTTGGGTTGCTATAAGGTCTTTACGTACCCTACAAGCTCTTTGAGTATGCCCAGCCTTCCCACACCGATAACAGGTGAGAGTCTTTCCTGAAACAGGCTCCTTAGGCTTGACATACCCTGATGTTTTCCTTGCTTGCCCTTGTCCTACAGTTCCCTTTAGTTTCTCCAGACTCTGCACAGAGGTTGCTCGCTCCTCTTCGGACGCGTCTTGGGCATCTAAAAACGCCTTTAGCCACCTCTAGAGTCTGAGCCAGGGTTTTACATCCTTGTCTCCTTACACAACCCCTCAAATTTTTAGGGGCTGATTCCAGGAACTGTTCTCTAATAATTTCAAGAACTAAGGCCCTGGGGTCTCCTAGCCAAGGATATAGCCACCTTTCAGCCAGTTTGGACAGTTTCTGTACTAGGGCCTTGGGTCTCTCCTTCTCTTGCATTATGGTAGATCTAAATCTTTGCCGATAATGCTCAGAAGTATAGCCCAGGTACTCCAAAATATGACCTTTAACGGCCTGGTAGTCATTGGCTAACTCAGGGCTTAAGGTTTGGAAAGCTGATAGCGTTTCTCCTGCAAGGCAGGGAAGAAGCCTAACAGCCCACTGACCCTGAGGCCAACCAGCAGCAGTAGCTACCCTCTCAAAGGCAGATAAAAACTCGTCCAGCGCATCTGCCGGGGTTATCTTGCACAGATTTAACATCCCATGGGGGTTAGCTGCTCCTGCCGTTTGCTGAACCACACTCAGTCCTGGCTCACTGCCTGACACTGGCGAGGGTCTCTGTAAAAGTTGCGACAGTACCTTAGTTTGCTCACCCATCGCCAATACCATCTCGTCATGCTGTCTCCTCGACAGCTCCTGCGACCGGTACCACAAGTCCTGATTAGTCTTTAGTACAGCCTGCAGGTCTTCGCTCTGCTTCTGTCTTTCAGCGGATAGGAAAGCCATCAGCTGCTGCTGATCCATCCTGCCTTTGTGCCTGGAACAGAAGCAAAAAGAAAAATACTCCAAGTGCGGTACTTTACATCAGTACCCCTATCTCCCTCACCAACCCCCTTTGCAGAGGTACTCTTACCAGAGCGATTGGTGAGTCTGTGCCTTGGTTTGTAGGCCTCCTTGGCCTCCAGTCGCTTGTCCGCGTTTTTGTCCTCACAATCCCGGTTGTATTCCTTCCTGTGGCCTTCTAACACCGGCTCCTCTCAGGTAAGGGCAGACTCTTCCGGTAACGTCTCCACGTTGCCTCCGCTCAGCTGCAAGGATATTCTCCTCCACCAGAAGACTTCATCTCCCCAGCTCACATGGACCGACAAGTCTGGAACCAAGCTGCACTCGCACAGGAACTAAATAAACAAACTAAAATAACAAACCAAAAAAAAAAAATCCAAAAAACCAAGATTTTTTTTTTTTTTTTTCAAAAGTTCACTAAATGTCCAGCAGGAGGCGCTATATCCCACTCCTGATACCAATTGTGGCGTAGCCGTTGCCTGTGGATATGTTGGCTCCGGTCAGTGCACAAGATAGCCCACCTCCGACGTGCTTCCAGTAACGCTGGAAGTCCTGCTGGTCACACAGTTCAATATAAAAGGACAAAAGATTCAAACGAGTCAATTTCAAAGGTCCTTCAAGTCCCACTTTATTGTGGAGCTGAACCTAGCATAGGCTTCAGTTCAGTCTTTCCTCAAACAATAAGCAAAAAGGTACAAAGTAAAATTGGAGCTGAAAAATAATATCCCACAGCTCTCACCTTCATACAGGTATTTAAGGTAAGTGGAAGGAAGCAGTCCTGAATGCTGCTGCCCTTTTGAAGGGGACAGTTACCACCTATTATACTGCTTCTATAGCTTCCTTACAGTGCGGTGTCCAAGCCCAGATTTAAGATAGGCTTGGCCCCAGCCAACTTAATAGTCGTTGGTGGGGGAGGGGAGTAGCTGAATCCACAAAACATTGAAGATATTGAAATCTTCTGTTCAATGTACAGCAGCAGTAAAAATAAAAAAGCAAACGAATGTTGGGATTTTAGGAGAAAGTAATTGAGAATAAAATGGGATCTCTCATCAAGAAAAACGAAACAAGGTCAGGGCTCTTCAGCTTTGGTCACTGGAAAGCAATTAGTTTATCCTCACTCTACAATCGGGGATATAGCTACCATTGAGCGAGTCCAGCAAAATCACAGGGCTGCTCAGTGGTAGGGGCTGCTTGCTGTTGCACCTCCACCTCCCTGCAGTGCCAGCATTTCTCCTCCTCTTGCAGGTCACAGGTCTCAGTCACTGAAGGGTAATTCTACAATCTAGGCACCCACATTTACAATTGGGTTATGCACAAAAATGTCACGCATGCCTTAGTAAATGCCAGGAGGGTGCCTAAAGAAAGAGATCAATATCCAAGCGACCGAAATGCAAGGGACCTGGGGAGAGGAAGAAGTGATATGGATTGCTCTGAAAAGAGAAGATGGAACTTCTATCTACGTGGGTGTAGTCTACAGACCTCCGACTCAATCGCAGCAAATTGATAAGGATCTGATTGTGGATATCCAAAAGTTTGGAAGGAAAGAGGAGGTTCTGCTGTTGGGAGATTTCAACCTGCCAGATGCGGACTGGAATGTTCCATCTGCGGAATCGGAAAGAAGTAGGGAGATTGTGGATGCCTTTCAAGAGGCTCTGCTCAGACAAATGGTGACGGAACCCACAAGGGAAAAAGCGATATTGGATCTGGTCCTCACAAATGGAGAGAGTATCTCTAATGTTCGAGTGGGTGCTCACCTGGGTAGTAGCGATCATCAAACGGTTTGGTTTGATATAACGGCTAAAGTGGAGAGCGGCCGCACGATACTTAAAGTTCTAGATTTCAAACGTACGGACTTTAATGCAATGGGAAAGTACCTGAAGAAAGAGCTGTTAGGATGGGAGGACATAAGAGAAGTGGAAAGACAGTGGTCTAAGCTGAAAGGAGCGATAAAAATGGCTACGGACCTTTATGTGAAGAAAATCAATAAAAACAAGAGAAAAAGGAAGCCGATATGGTTCTCCAACCTAGTGGCTGAGAAAATAAAGGCGAAAGAGTTGGCGTTCATGAAATATAAAAAAACCCAAGAAGAGGAGAGCAGAAAGGACTACAGGGTGAAACTGAAAGAAGCCAAGAGAGAGATATGTTTGGCGAAGGCACAGGCGGAAGAACAAATGGCTAAAAATGTAAAAAAGGGAGATAAAAATTTTTTCAGATATATTAGTGAAAGGAGGAAGATAAAAAATGGAATTGCTAGGCTAAAAGATGCTGGGAACAAATATGTGGAGAGTGATGAGGAGAAAGCAAATGTGCTAAACAAATACTTCTGTTCTGTGTTCACAGAAGAAAATCCTGGAGAAGGACCGAGATTGTCTGGCAAAGTTACACGAGAAAATGGAGTAGATTCTGCGCCGTTCACGGAGGAGGGTGTTTATGAGCAACTTGAAAAACTGAAGGTGGACAAAGCGATGGGACCAGACGGGATCCATCCCAGGATACTAAGGGAGCTCAGAGAGGTTCTGGCGAGTCCTATTAAAGACTTGTTCAACAAATCTCTGGAGACGGGAGTGATTCCTGGGGATTGGAGAGCGGATGTGGTCCCTATTCATAAAAGTGGTCACAGGGATGAAGCAGGAAACTACAGGCCGGTGAGCCTCACTTCAGTTGTTGGAAAAATAATGGAAGTGTTGCTGAAAGAAAGGATAGTGTATTTCCTTGAATCTAATGGGTTACAGGATCCGAGGCAACATGGCTTTACAAAAGGTAAATCGTGCCAAACGAACCTGATTGAATTTTTTGATTGGGTGACCAGAGAGCTGGATCGAGGACATATGCTAGATGTAATTTACTTGGATTTCAGCAAAGCCTTTGATACAGTTCCTCATAGGAGGCTGTTGAACAAACTTGAAGGGCTGAAGTCAGGACCCAAAGTGGTGAACTGGGTCAGAAACTGGCTGTCGGACAGACGCCAGAGGGTGGTGGTTAATGGAAGTCGCTCGAAGGAAGGAAAGGTGGAGTCCCTCAGGGTTCGGTGCTGGGGCCAATCCTGTTCAATATGTATGTAAGTGACATTGCTGAAGGGTTAGAAGGAAAAGTGTGCCTTTTTGCAGATGATACCAAGATTTGTAACAGAGTAGACACCGAAGAGGGAGTGGAGAATATGAAAAAGGATCTGCAAAAGTTAGAGGAATGGTCTAATGCCTGGCAACTAAAATTCAATGCAAAGAAATGCAGAGTAATGCATTTGGGGATTAATAATAGGAAGGAACCGTATATGCTGGGAGGAGAGAAGCTGATATGCACGGACGGGGAGAGGGACCTTGGGGTGATAGTGTCCGAAGATCTAAAGGCGAAAAAAACAGTGTGACAAGGCAGTGGCTGCTGCCAGAAGGATTCTGGGCTGTATAAAGAGAGGCGTAGTCAGTAGAAGGAAGAAGGTGTTGATGCCCCTGTACAGGTCATTGGTGAGGCCTCACTTGGAGTATTGTGTTCAGTTTTGGAGACCGTATCTGGCGAAAGACGTAAGAAGACTTGAGGCGGTCCAGAGGAGGGCGACGAAAATGATAGGAGGCTTGCGCCAGAAGACGTATGAGGAGAGACTGGAAGCCCTGAATATGTATACCCTAGAGGAAAGGAGAGACAGGGGAGATATGATTCAGACGTTCAAATACTTAAAGGGTATTAACGTAGAACAAAATCTTTTCCAGAGAAAGGAAAATGGTAAAACCAGAGGATATAATTTGAGGTTGAGGGGTGGTAGATTCAGGGGCAATGTTAGGAAATTCTACTTTACGGAGAGGGTGGTGGATGCCTGGAATGCGCTCCCGAGAGAGGTGGTGGAGAGTAAAACTGTGACTGAGTTCAAAGAAGCGTGGGATGAACACAGAAGATTTAGAATCAGAAAATAATATTAAAGATTGAACTAGGCCAGTTACTGGGCAGACTTGTACGGTCTGCGTCTGTGTATGGCCGTTTGGAGGAGGATGGGCAGGGGAGCTTCAATGGCTGGGAGGGTGTAGATGGGCTGGAGTAAGTCTTAACAGAGATTTCGGCAGTTGGAACCCAAGCACAGTACCGGGTAAAGCTTTGGATTCTCGACCAGAAATAGCTAAGAAGAAAAAAAAAAAAAATTTAAATTGAATCAGGTTGGGCAGACTGGATGGACCATTCGGGTCTTTATCTGCCGTCATCTACTATGTTACTATGTTACCTCAATAATCTTCTGTCTTATAGATGTGTCTAGTGGTCCTGAACTGTAGGGTTTTGCATCTGAACCTTCAAATTGCTTGCAGAAAACTGTCAATCATCTTTTCAACTCCACCACCTTCCCAGAGAGCTGCTCCTACCCTATCAGTTTGTACAAAAGCAATCAAGTAGCACTGTAATGAAAGATATAACCGGAAGGAAGGAAATAGGGAAGAATCCCCAATAGTACAATTCTGCTCTGCAACAAACACTACTAATAAACATTACAATATTCAAGCTACTTTTATAAAACAGATACAAAAACATGTGCAACCAGAACTAATCTTATATAGAGCTCGCAGCTACTCACATGTCCCACTATCCAGCAGAGACTTGAAGCAGACTATACACTCTCGAGAGTGTTCCTTTTTTACTTTCCTCAGCTCACCTGAAAGACAGAGATTTCTCCAGCTCCAGACAGATTCCAAGGCAGAAGACAGGTGAAGCCCACGTAAAGGGCGGGGCTTCAAGACCACTAGGCACATCTACAAGAAAGATGATTATCGAGGTAAGAACATAATCTTTCTTTCTATTGCAATGAGTCTAGTAGTCCTGAACCACAGGGATGTATCAAAACAGTCCCTGAGTCTAGGACAGGCCCATTGAACCTACCTTCAGAATGGAGGAACTGAAAGCGGCATCTATCCTGGCTGCTACATTCACCCTATAGAACTTGGTAAAGGTAGATCATGCAACTGCTCTACAGATTTCCTCGGTCAAGACTGTCCTAGTCTCTGCCCATGAGGTAGAAACTCCTCTGGTGGAGTGAGCTTTCAATGCAATCAGTGGCTGCTTACCACATCCCACATGGTCAGAACAAAGAGGTGATCCGATAGGTGAAACTCATTGGTAACTTCGAGGTACCGTAGAAACACACGTGTCACATCCTGCAAATGCAATGCTTTATCCTTTTTCTTAGACCCTATAGGGTGAAAAGCGGACAAATGGACTTCCTGATTAACATGGAAGTCTGAGACAATTTTTGTGAAGACAGACAGAACCGTGCATAAGGAGAGCCCTGCTTCTGTAATTTTGAGGAACAGCTCTCTTAGGATAGAGCTTGCAACTCAGAGACTCACCTTGCCAACGCAATCGCCACCATGAACACTGTCTTGACCATAAGATCCAGAAGGGAAACTTCCCGTAAGGGTTCATATGGAGGTCTACTGAGACCCTGCAATATGGTGTTAGGATTCTAGGAAGGGAAAGGGGGACGCACCGGAGGGCGCAACCAAACAGCCCCTTTAATGAACTGTACAACATCTGGGTGAGAGGCCAGGGAGCCTATGTGCCTCACACTTGGAAACAGGACAGGCCTGCTATCTGCTATCCAACCAACAGACCGTTCCGAAGTTCCTTCTGCAAAAAGTCCAACACTACTGAAATTGGTGCTCGGCATCACCACAGTGCACCAGTGCTGAAAGAATTTCCAGGCCTTAGCATAGGTTGCCACTGCCAATGGCTTCTTAGCTGTGAGCAAAGTGGTGATGACCACATCTTAATAACCCTTGTATTTCAGGGCCACCCACTCAAGAGCCATGCCGTAAGCCCAAAGTATTCCAGATTCTTAATAGAGACCAAACCCTGAGTGAGAAGGTCAACTTGGACTGGGAGTCTGAGGCCTTTGTCTTTCTAGAGATAAACTAGGTCCACATACCATGGCCTGCACTTCCAATAGGGCACCACAAAGAATACCAACCCTGGATGATTTGCAATCCTGCAAATGACTCAACCAAGCATGTGTCATGGAAGAAATGTGTAATAGAGTACCTTCTCTGGCCACAGTTGGCCTAATGCATCAAATCCCTTGCTTCCAAGGTACTATCTTCAACTGTAAAAGTGAGTCATCTTTGTGTTTATTGTTGAGGCCATCAGATCCATCTGTGGAGGCACCCATCACCGAACTATGGTGTTGAACATCCAGGGGAAGAGACCGTTCCATTGGGGCGAGGGTGTGATCAGCTCCCTGGAAAGGAGGTGGAGTTAAAAAGATGCTTGATAGTTTTCTGCAAGCAATTTGCATGTTCAGATGCAAAACCCAATGGTTCAGGACCACTAGACACATTGCACTAGAAGTGTTATTCCGCAAATTCTTGCTTAACTTGCATAGCATGTATTTGCAAGGTGGCGTACACTTGGGTAGAGTACGGATGGGACATATGCAAGGCTCCACTTATGTATGTAGATTACAGAATACCGTAAATTACATGTATTTCTGCTGCATTTAAGTATCCCTGCTTACACCTGTTCTAAATATTAGGCATGCTGACACCAGGTTACAATTGTATTCTACAATGGAATCTGGGCATCTAGGGTATGCTATAGAATAGGCTCCTATTGCATTGCCTGGGGGCAGCTACAGTATATGGCTCCAGTTATAGGATTGCCTCCTAAATGCTTTTTTTTTCTTTTTGAAAACTTTATTACCTTTTGATGGTTTCTGTTACTGTATCTTTCAAATGTGTGATTGAATGAATATGACTTAAAATGTCATTAAACATATAAAAACAGCTGAGAGAGAACACATTTCCTCTGCATCTGGATGGGAGGACAGCTTTCTCATAAAATACTTCATTTACAAGACAAGTGTGGCTATAAAAAATTTTTTCACTCATTTTAATATGGGCATAACTGCTGAATAAAAGCAATTTGTTGAGCATCATTTTCTCTTATGCAGTTTGAAGAAAAGCATTTGTTTTCAATTCTAAATCTACTGGTGTTTATTTAGTACTGTGTAATGATCACAAAATCCTCTCTGTAATTGTTAAAATGTTAGTAATGTTATTCCATCACCAAATACTAATATCATTCTTGAGAAAACAGGGCATATTTTATGATATTAAAAAAACACTGTTTTATAGCACAAGGAATAGAGAAAATCTCAGAAATGTTTAGTCTTTCTGCCCAACAACATATACCATTAAGATTTCATCATGTAGGGATGCAGGAATGTCAGCCTAAGAATACTTTTGATGTCTTAGCCATAATGTGGTCATATCAACTTGACTGCCCAACAGCTACAACAGATGTTAAAGGGAGCGAGAACCTTAACCTCCAATATACTACATTGGGAACTACAACTTAAGCTTCTTCTTCGACTCTATGGGGTCCTTATACAAAGGCGCGGTAGCGGTTTAACACGCGGAATACCGTGCGTTAAACCGCCTGCCGCGCTAGTACCTAACGCCTCCATTGACAAGGCGTTAGGATTTTAGGCTGCCGCGGGGGTTAGAGCGTGATGAAATGTCCGACGCGCTAACCCCCATAGCGCGCCTTGATAAAAGGAGCCCTATATTTCCCCCAATGCGAACCTTTTGTATGGGAATAACTCCATCTCATGGTTGTCTCGAGTGTAGCCAGCTGCATGTGTCATTGGGACATCGTATTTCACTGTTTTGGACATACCTAGGACATTACATTTTTTCACTGTGGAAGCGACGTTGGACTCCTTTGCCGCGTGCACTCTTTGGCTATTACACTATTATATCGCCTAAATCTAGAGGTATGTCAGAATTTGTGGCCAGAGCAGTTTTGCTTGGTAAAAATGCAATTTTGATGAATTGGCTGTCTCCAGATTCACTGATTATATATATATATATATAATATATATATATGCAGTGGAGATCCTTAATGATTGTGCAAGCATCTCTGGAACGTTGACAATTTGCGGATATTGAGTCTTCCTCCGGACAGCGCTTCCGCCAGATTTGGGAGGTGTTTTGGATGGACCTTACACCTCATGCCCCTAGTCATATTTTGAACACGTGATCTGTTTTGGATGTAACTTAGTGTACTGTATGATTACTGTTGTTGTGGGGGAGGGGGAAGATGGGTAAAGTACTTGCATTCATGTACTATTGCACTAATTGTTACGATTGCTTAGTTTTTCACCTGAAGCTTAATAAAAATATTTAAACATATAGTACAAGGAATAATGAATTATGCATCTGTGTATTTCCAATAGAAGGAGCTTTACCTCTAATGAAGGATTACGTAATTTTGAATAAATTGAGACGTGTTCAAACTCTCATATCCTTTTAAAAATAATCCTTTAATTAAGCTTTCTTCTATTTACTTTGTTTCTTATTAACATTCCTTTTACTTAACTTTTTATGCAGACATACAGAAGTTCATACATATTGTGGCCACCAGCTTAACCCTGAACAGGGCTTTGTTGCAATTCTGATGGCTACACTAAACAGCACCTAAGCGTGTGACCCGGCCTGGAGTCACCCTGCAGGATCGGGTTTTCAAAAGTGAAAAAAACACCACAAATAAAGTTCCAACACATGGACAGTTTATACAAATAGTTCTCTTTACTTAATCCTTCCAATCAGGTAAGTAATACTTTCATTGATTCAGAATTTCAGACAGAAGTCCAAGAAAGAAAATATAAAAAAAAACATGCAATACTGTCAAAATGGCAGAGTAATTGAAGCAGGGCTAATTAACTCCAACTTTCCTTTTTCTTCCTGCTTCTTAAGTCTCCCCTATTGCTGAGACCTGGGCTCAGTAGAGAGCTCACTCTGACTGCTACCAAGCAGTCCTCTTCTTTACTCAAAAACAGATACAGTCCAGCTTTCAAGTTTTACTTAGATTGCAGTCCATAACAAAAAAATAAGAAAGCTTCTGGCAATTAATAATTAAGGTTGCCAGGAAGAGGAGAGAGTAGTAGGTTTTGCAAAAATTACAGTCTTTCAAACAGACTTTCACATTCCCTCCCAGGTGGAAGCAAAACCTCTCCCCCAAATACTCTCTCTAAACTTTCACAGCAAAAATCAGCATTCAAAAACAAAAGAACAGCACACAAACAGTTTCAAACCACACTCACTGTTTGTGGCTCAAAGTCAGGTTCAGCTGCATAGGTTCAGGCAAATTACTCTCACAGCCAGCACAAGACTCTTGGAAGTCCATAGGTTCTTCAAACAGGTAAGACAAATCCTCTGGCTGTTCAACCTCCATTGGTTCCATAGATTGGGGTTTGTTGTCCCTGTTTGGCTCGGCAGGGTTCCTAGGGAGGCAAGGCCCAAACTTCCTCCCTAACCGGCTTCTTTCCCTGTTGTCAGGGGCAGGCTTATATACTCTGGGGAAACGCCCTGCTGTATCAACCCTGGCAGTATTCCAAGGGCCTCTTGGGCTCCCCCGGTGGTCTATGAAGTTATTTAATTCAGATCCAACCTGTTCTTTACCAATTCCTACCCGGGATTTTGGTTTCACCTCTTTTCCCTTTATCTTGACTGGGACCTGCGCTGGAAGAATTCCTGGCTGGTCACATACCCCCACCCTTAAATGGTGCTTATCCCTATAAGCCTGGGGCTGTGTCGTATTTTCCGGAATGCGAGATAGGGTATCAACATTAGTGTTTAAATGCCCGGGCCGATGGACTACCACGAATCTAAAGGTCTGTAACGCTAAGTACCACCTTGTAAGACGGGCGTTATTATTTCTCATGGTCCCTAGCCACTTCAATGCGGCATGATCGGTGACCAAGGTAAATTGTCGCTCCCCTAGATAATGGTCTAAAGTTTGCATGGCCCACTTCGCTGCTAAACACTCCAATTCAACTACCGCATAATTCTTCTCATTTGGGTGTAACTTCCTACTCAAGTACAGAATTGGGTGCTCTATTCCTTGGTTTTCCTGGCTGAGTATGGCTCCTAAACCGCAGCCAGAGGCATCCGTCTGAAGGATTAAAGGCTTGTTGTAGTCAATGGCCGCAAGGACCGGTCGACTACACAAGCTATCCTTCAGATCATGGAAAGCCTCCACACTGTCGACCCCCCATTGCAGAGTATCGGGGACATCTTTTTTCAACATATTTGTAAGCGGAGTAGCTCTAGTGGCAAAATTGGGAATGAACCTTCTATAATATCCCATTAAACCTAGAAACCCCCGCATTTGTTTCTTAGTGTTAGGTTGGGGATATTCTTGGATGCACTTCACCTTATCGACTAGGGGTTTGATCTGGCCTCTACCCACTGTGTACCCTAAATATTTTACCTCCCTCTGACCCAGGAAACACTTTTTGGGGTTTACAGTAAACCCTGCCTTCCTTAGTGACTCCAATACCGCAGCAACATGTTCAAGATGCTGTGGCCATGCGGAGGAATATATTACAATATCATCAAGATACGCCTCCGCGTAGGCGTGATGCCCCCGCAGGACCTCGTTCACTGCCCTCTGGCAAGTAGCAGCTGCCCCATGCAGTCCAAACGGCATACGGGTAAACTGATACAATCCATAGGGAGTGCTAAAGGCCGTTTTAGGTTTAGCCCTATCGGTCAAGGGGATTTGCCAATATCCCTTGGTCAAGTCAATGGTAGTCAGATATTGAGCCTGGCCTAAACGATCCAACAACTCATCCACACGAGGCATTGGGAAGGCGTCAAATTGTGATACTTCGTTTACTTGACGAAAATCTATACAGAAACGAGGGGTCCCATCAGCCTTTGGCACGATAACTATGGGGCTACTCCAGGGGCTCTGCGAGGGCTCAATGACCCCTAGCTCTAACATTTCTTGTACTAACTCGTTAACCAGCCTCTTTTTTTCCTCCGACAGGCGATAGGGGTGGACTCTGACGACCTTGCCCGGAATGGTTATAATGTCATGAGTTATTCCCCGGGTGCGCCCTGGAATAGAAGAGAAGACATCAGGGAATCGGTTAATGAGGGTCTGTACCTGTTGAGTTTGTGCAGTAGACAATTCCACCCCTATGTTTACCTTTTCTGGCTGTCCCAAGTCCGCTATTTGGGGACCTAACTCATCCTCTTGGTACCTCTGGGCCACTAGAGCTAAGGTCTCTCTATCTCTCCAAGGTTTTAACAAATTCACATGATAGGTTTGTATGTGTTCTTTCTCGTCCTTAACTCTATAATTTACAGGGCCTAATTTTTCCACAATCGTGGACGGTCCTTTCCAATGTGCCAAAAATTTATGAGGATCCGAGGGCACTAAAATCAAGACCCTGTCTCCCACATAAAACTGACGCTCCTTGGCTTTCCTATCATAATATACTTTTTGTTTCCTTTGAGCCCACTCAAGATTTTCTTTCCCCACTTTAGCAGCATTAGCCAGATTCTGCTTCAGTCGGGACAGATAAGAGATCACATTCATGTCTGTTTCCTCCGGGGGGTCCCAACCCTCTTTTACCACATCAAGTAGACCCCTGGGAGCTCGCCCATATAGCATCTCAAAAGGACTAACTCCCAAGGAGTCCTGCACTTTTTCCCGGGCAGCGAACAAAGCAAATGGGATAAAGAGGTCCCAATCCCTGATGTTGTTTTCTAATCCTTTTTTGAGCAAATGTTTCAGAGACTGGTTGAACCGTTCGACCATTCCATTGGCCTGGGGGTGATAAGCCGACGTCCTAATATGCCTAACCCCAAGGTCTTTCCAAAACCCTTCCATCTCCTTAGATAGGAAGTTACTTCCCCGGTCAGATAATACCTCCCTCGGGAAGCCTATGGTGCAAAATAACCCCATTAGTTCTCGCATCAACACCTTAGATGATGTTTTCCGTAGGGGAAAAGCCCATGGAAACCGGGTGGCAACGTCCATTACAACAAAGATGAAATTGTATCCCCTAGGAGTCCTCTCTAGTGGCCCTATAATATCCATAGCGAGCCTCATGAGAGGTTCCTCCACTACCGGGATAGGAATAAGAGGGGCACGCTCTGGTTTACTTAAGGTCAACCTCTGACAGGTGGGGCAGGACCTACAAAACTCTTCTATCTCCTTCCCCCAACCTGGCCAGAAGAACCTGCGTTGTACCTGTATCTGGGTAGCCTGAACCCCTTTATGACCGGCTAATGAGGAATCATGGGCGGTTTGTAGGATGGCTCTCCTGAACCCCTTTGGGACCACCAACTGTTGCCTCTTCTCCCCTGAGCCCTTGGCACCCTCATCTTCCCTATAGAGGAGTCCTCTTATAACATGCAAACCGGTACGACCGGATTGTCGTCCGGTAGCCTGATGCCATAATTCCTGTAAGGAAGGGTCGGTTTTTTGTTCACTTCCAAACGTGGGAAAGGTATTAATAATTTCTTGCGGGAGGCTAGGGAACTCCTTCCTCTGTTCAGTCTGCCTAAGCCCTTGTGCTCTCTGCTGCTGTAGTCTCCTTTTCTGTGCCCTGGAGGCTCTTGCCTGCTTCTGAGTAGGCCTTTCCACCACTCCTTCCTGGAAAGGGAATATATATCCCACCACTGCCACCACTTATGTGGCCACCAGCTTAACCCTGAACAGGGCTTTGTTGCAATTCTGATGGCTACACTAAACAGCACCTAAGCGTGTGACCCGGCCTGGAGTCACCCTGCAGGATCGGGTTTTCAAAAGTGAAAAAAACACCACAAATAAAGTTCCAACACATGGACAGTTTATACAAATAGTTCTCTTTACTTAATCCTTCCAATCAGGTAAGTAATACTTTCATTGATTCAGAATTTCAGACAGAAGTCCAAGAAAGAAAATATAAAAAAAAACATGCAATACTGTCAAAATGGCAGAGTAATTGAAGCAGGGCTAATTAACTCCAACTTTCCTTTTTCTTCCTGCTTCTTAAGTCTCCCCTATTGCTGAGACCTGGGCTCAGTAGAGAGCTCACTCTGACTGCTACCAAGCAGTCCTCTTCTTTACTCAAAAACAGATACAGTCCAGCTTTCAAGTTTTACTTAGATTGCAGTCCATAACAAAAAAATAAGAAAGCTTCTGGCAATTAATAATTAAGGTTGCCAGGAAGAGGAGAGAGTAGTAGGTTTTGCAAAAATTACAGTCTTTCAAACAGACTTTCACATTCCCTCCCAGGTGGAAGCAAAACCTCTCCCCCAAATACTCTCTCTAAACTTTCACAGCAAAAATCAGCATTCAAAAACAAAAGAACAGCACACAAACAGTTTCAAACCACACTCACTGTTTGTGGCTCAAAGTCAGGTTCAGCTGCATAGGTTCAGGCAAATTACTCTCACAGCCAGCACAAGACTCTTGGAAGTCCATAGGTTCTTCAAACAGGTAAGACAAATCCTCTGGCTGTTCAACCTCCATTGGTTCCATAGATTGGGGTTTGTTGTCCCTGTTTGGCTCGGCAGGGTTCCTAGGGAGGCAAGGCCCAAACTTCCTCCCTAACCGGCTTCTTTCCCTGTTGTCAGGGGCAGGCTTATATACTCTGGGGAAACGCCCTGCTGTATCAACCCTGGCAGTATTCCAAGGGCCTCTTGGGCTCCCCCGGTGGTCTATGAAGTTATTTAATTCAGATCCAACCTGTTCTTTACCAATTCCTACCCGGGATTTTGGTTTCACCTCTTTTCCCTTTATCTTGACTGGGACCTGCGCTGGAAGAATTCCTGGCTGGTCACAATATGCAGACATACAGAAGTTCAGGGTTACACTTTAGTTGATCATCTAGATCAGTGGTCTCAAACACGCGGCCCCCCAGGGACTATTTTGCGGCCCGCAATCTGTCCTTGCCTAAAGCAGGGGTCCCCAATCTGCTTCCCTTCCCACTGCCCTCCCCCAAGCCACCACAATCAGGGAACAGGCCAGCGCCCGAGTTCTTAGCTCTCCCTCCATATCTTCCCCAGCTTGGAGCCGACCAATTCTCGCCACTCGATGTTCAATTCTAATGTCGGGGAGGAAGTTCCGGGCCAGCCAATCGCTGCCTGGCTGGCTCGGAAGTTCCTCCCCCGACGTTAGAATTGGCGTCGGGTGGCATGAATTGGTTGGCCCCACGCTGGGGAAGATATGCAGGGAGAGTTAAGACCTCGGCACTGGCTTGTTCCCCGATTGCGGCAGCCTGTTCCCTGATTGTGGCGGCAGCAGCTTGTTCCCCGATTGCGGCGGTGGCGGCCTGTTTCCCAATTGTGGCGGCGGCAGCTTGTTCCCTGATTGAGGCGGTGGCGGCCTGTTCCCCAATTGTAGGGGCGGCAGCTTGTTCCCCGATTACGGTGGTGGCGGCCTGTTCCCCGATTGCGGCGGTGGCGGCCTATTCCCCAATGGTGGTGGCTTGGGGGAGGGCAGGGAGAAGTAAAGAAAAAAATGGGGGGACAGAGAGACAGAAAGAAAGAAGGGAAACGGGACACAGACAGAAAGGGGCATGGAGAGAGAAAGGGCGGGCATGGAGAAAGAAAGGGGGCACGGAGAGAGAGAGAAAGACAGACATATAGAAAGAATGGGGGCATGGATAGAGAGAGAAAGAAAGAAGGGGGCAGGGTGAAAGAAATAAAAAGTTGGGGGAGGGAAGGAGACAGATGCCAGACCAGGGGAAAGGAAGGAAGGAGGGATGGAGAGAAAGGAAAGAAAGATGTCAGACCATGGAAATAGGGACAGAAGAAGAGAGAGATAGAAGGGAAGGTAAGACATGGAAATATAGATTATGAAAAGAAAGCAGAAAAAATGAATTTTAAGTTAATGCCAAAGATGGATGCAAGGCAGAAAGTGAAGACGGAGAGAAAAACAGTCAAAGGACAAGAAGACCCTGGAAACATAGTTAAATGCACAGAAAAATAAAGTCACCAGACAACAAAGGTAGGGAAAATGATTTTATTTTCAATATAGTGATTGAAATGTGTCAGTTTTGAGAAAGGAAAGATATTAAACTTTAAATGTGAGGGCTGCAGAAAAAATAGGGTACTTGGAGGGTCGTAGAAAAAATAGTTAATGACAATTTTGCATAAGGTAAAACTCTTTATAGTTTATATATCTTTCCTTTAACTGTTAAAGGAAAGATTTATAAACTATAAAGAGTTTTACCTCATGCAAAGTTATCAGTTCTTTAATAAGACATTAACTATTTTTTCTGCGGCCCTCCAAGTACCTACAAATCCAAAATGTGACCCCACTAAGGGTTTGAGTTTGAGACCATTGATCTAGATCAAACACCATCAGTATACTGAATGAGCAAGTGGATAGAGGTCCGGATGCACTAAAAAATTGTCGTTAAGAGGTCACTGTGGGACGATTTTTTTGTCTGATTTTAAAATGCCAATCGATGTTCAGCCAACTGTGCATGCAAATTAGTTTTGCAGAGGTCAGCCATAATCTCACACCCACCAGTTGATATTAAAGTGACTTTCACATATGCAAAGAACTGGAAGAGGAAGCCCGAACAGCTGACCAGCAAGGGAAATCCCAAAGCAGTCTCCCACCACTCAGCTGTTCGGGGAAGGAAGACTTTTCAAAATTTTATTTAATGGCACAGATATGCATGTGTTACACATTAAAAAAAAAAGTTATGCTGGCCCCCCCAATGATGGCCAGCCCTTCCCCCTGATGATGGCTAACCCCCTGACAACAGCCACCCCCCCCAACTATGGCCCCTGAAAAAAAGAGATGCAGGAGGGATGCCCACTCCCTCCTGCCTTGGCCACCCGGACCCCCCCATACACCTGGACTCCGACGATGGCCCCCGTTCCCAGCAACTTAAGAAAAAAAAAAAAAAAAAACCACAGCAGGAAGGATGTCCACTCACTCCTGGACCATCCCCACACACCTAAATGCCCAAAACCTGGACCCCCCCGACCCTCCCCAACTCCACCCAACAATAAGGTCCCCCTTCCAACCCCTCTACCACCCCACCAAGTTCCCAAGAGAAGGCCCTGATGGATTAGTGGGCTGGGGGGGAGTCTGGTCAGAGCCTCATTAGCTCAAGCACACACACCCAACTCCCCCTTACTTTGTTGTAGAAATCAGGGAAGAGAGATACCTACTCCCTCCTGCCAGCAGGCCTGCCTCTTCAAAATGGCGGGACCTTCCCCTTCTTGGTGCATCCTGGGATATACCAGGAGGGGCCTAAAACTCTGATTGGCCCAAATATCATCTCAGGACCTTCCCACTGTGTGTTAGAACTTGGGGTGAGTTTACTCCCAAGGGTCCAGATCCTGAGCTCTGAGAACTACACAGGAATCATAAGGCATGTACTGTACCTGTAGGCTACAGACCTCAGCCCTGAGAGTCTGTATCTTCTCGCAGCCAGAGATACTCCATAGTGACTGGGATCCTCTGCAGCACTGAAAGCCTCAAACCAGATAATATACCCGAAAATAATAAAAATTAAACTCGAGCACAACAATCAGGCTCCCTGCTCCTTGATTGTAGAGAGTACAACTTAGGGTTGGAGCTCATCCCAGAGTGATGTGAGGAGGAGCATGAAAACAAATTAGTGGTATCTCTATAACTGTCGTGGCTAATGTGGGTTTTATCCGTTGGTCAAGACTACCAGTCCCGTTGCACAAGAAAATATTTCTGCAGTTCCAATTCAAAGTACCCAGGACTCAAGGGATATATCTGGGTCATACAATTAGGGGCTGTTAGTCCTGTTGTAGTCAGCAGCCAGCTCTTCTGGAAAGGTGACCAGGACTCAGCAAGGAGTCTTTGGACCTTCCAACGAGGGGGTGGTAGTCTTTGCATGACTTTCACTGGTGAGAAGGAATCCAGCAACAATAATGCTTCTACCACAAGGTAGAGAGGAGAGAAGAGAATGTTAGGAATCAAATTAGTTTATGTCCCACAAGTTACAGAAGGAAAACTACTAGAGGAGCCAAATATAAGAATTCCAGAGTAATCAGGAGAGATAAAAAGGAGCCGAGTAAACACTGAACATCAAGAGAAAACAGAAAAGTGGAGAGAACCTTACAGTGTTTTGCCAGATTTTGTTTTGAAGTCTGTCTCTGTGCACTGGTATTTTTACTTTGAACAAACCATGCTGATAAATTGGTTTCATTCATAGAGTAGCCTGACAGTGGCATCGGCAGGTCACCTAAGTTTAGGCGCTGGTTATAGAATTTCCCTGAATAGGCCATCCATACATAGGGCAATCTGGCAGAATTTTATTGCTGGACCCAAAAAGGGCCATGTTTCAAGTTCAATTTTATTTGATATATTGCACTACACGTGGCATCAATGTGGGTTACATAGTAATTAATAATAACAGTAAGGGATTTAAATAGATAAGGAATGCCGAAAATATTTGAGAGATTGAACTACAGTGATTGAAAGGAAAGAGAAGAGGTAGAACCATGTCATGGTCTGCATAAACATAATATACAGTACAAAAAAGATAAACACATTAATTAACAATCATGTTAAAATGATGATGTGCCATTCAATACATGAAAATAAAATTAATATGCAAGACAATAGATTAATAAAGGCATATGCATACAGAAAATAATCATGAAAAAATGACATGTGCATGAACATGTGAATTGTCATACATGCAAGCAACATACTGGCCAGGCTACAGGTTGACAAGTTGAATAAATAAAGGAGGATTATTAGATTTAGTGATATCAGCAATGAAAAATGTTTCATCTCCTGATACTCTGCTAACACAAATTTTGATTTCATCAATTGGTTTAAACTGGTGATTTTCCCGAGTACCAGTTGCTGTATGGCCATTCTCAAACCTGGATTCCTGAATAGGTCTTAATTTCTCAATGTCTTCCTTAGAAATGAATACGAATTTGGCCCCAGTAATATTTTCTTCACAAAAGTTAAATCGTTTGAAGGCAAGATCTGATTTTCTAGAAGTTGCTGCAAGCTGTCACGTGCAGCAAGTCATTTTACTCTTCCTCCAATACCATCACATGGTGATTTTCAATGGCTAGTATAAAAAAATCCCATTCAGCAGAAATTCCAAAGTCTTTGTAATAGCAGCAAAGAATAACAATTTTTTTTTTGTAATTTTTGTATTGTGCTGCAGATCCATTGCTAAAGTAGAATACATTTCTGATTTCAAGAACAAGTTGGTTCACAAAGGCAATTAAATCTTTCAAAAAGGCATGAACAGCAACAATGTCATGCTGCAAGCAGTCACTAATTATGCAGAGACTCAAATTCTGAAGTCCTAAGCTAAAACTGAAGTAAAGCACAAAGGGGAAACACACATGGACTATGAAAGGGAGAACAGTGTTCAAGTGAATGTATTGAACTTGCAATAAATCAACAACTACCCCCCTTTACAAAACCGTGCAAGAGATTTTTTAACGCCGGCTGGTGCGCTGAATGCTCTGCTCCGACGCTCACAGGAACTCTTTCACTGTTGGAGCAGCGCAGAACATTCAGTGTGCTGGCCGGCACTAAAAATCTCTTGTGCAGTTTTTGAAAAAGAAAAAAAAAAAAAAAAAAGGGGGGGGGGGTAGATATCCATTTTGATAAGCGATTTACAAAAGCAATGGATGTTGGAGCCTGAGTTAGTATGGCAAACCTAACAAGCTTAGCTGCACCATGCAATTTCACACCTCTAGCTAATTTGCATATTATATAATAGGATGCCAAAGAAGCCCTCTTTTACCACTGCATATATACACACGTGAATAATACATGTATTTGAGACCTAACTTCTGGTCAAAGCAAGGTTTGGTCAAATATGAAACAATGGCTTTTGCAGCAAAAAAAAGGCGTTCTTTCATGTGATACAAAAATTTTAAAAAATTGACGATGTACAGTTGAGATATTTTCACCCCAAAAATGGGCAAAATTTGAATAAAGCAGTAATATAATTTCTTTGTGTAATTATATCTTTGATTCCAATTGGCTGCAAAGCTTTATAATGCAAATCCTATGTGCATGTCATGTGCCATGACTGCTGAAACCGAAATACAGGTGTGAGAACGAGCAAGCAACTTAAAATGTATTGGAGAGTGGAAGTGGACAAGCCCTGAAGAAACGGTTTTTACTGTGACATAAGAACATAAGAAGTTGCCTCCGCTGAGGCAGACCAGAGGTCCATCTCGCCCAGCAGTCCGCTCCCGCGGCGGCCCATCAGGCCCATTGCCTGAGCAATGGTCCCAGACTATCCCTATAACCTACTGCTACTCCTATCTGTACCCCTCAATTCCTTTATCCTCTAGGAACCTATCCAAACCTTCTTTGAAGCCTTGTAACGTGCTCCGGCCTATCACAGCCTCCAGAAGTGCGTTCCATGTGTCCACCACCCTCTGGGTGAAAAAGAACTTACTGGCATTTGTTTTAAACCTGTCCCCTTTTAATTTCTCCGAGTGCCCCCTATGGCTATCACTTAAACATCTGACTCAGTCCTACACAAACAATTGAATGTGGTATTAGCACATTCTCCTCGGACGTTTTTTGGCCGATGATATGGGTGGAGGAGGTTTGAGCATTTATGCCCTACCTAAACAAAAACCTGAGGCTTTTTCTGCCGTTGAGAGAGTGCTCTCAAACCAGTTAGTGGAGTATATATATAATTTATTTATTTATTACCCACTTTCACCAGATTAAGTATAGTTTTATTTATTACCAAAGTTTGCTGTACAGTACTCCCCCGATATTTGCGGTGGTTCCATTGCAGGAACCCCCGCAAATGTTGAAAAACCGCAAATACGTTTTTTAGTAGGGGAGACAAGAGAGGGCAGCTGGAGAGTCAGGAGAGGGCAGCCAGAACGTAGGTAAGTGACAAAGCAGCTCCTGATTGGTGAGGCCCAACTTTAGTACAGGAAGAGGCGGTCAGAGCATACCGCGAGTGATTTCCTTCATTCGCCGGCGCCCGGTCATTCGTGGTCGGAAAATACCGCGAATGACCAGGACCGCGAATTTGCGGGGGAGCACTGTACTGCCTTTCAAAGTAAAACCTATCAAAGTGCTTTCAGACATAAGCATAGAAAGAAATATAACAATAGAAAAATAAAGTCATTTTTAGTAGCCAGTTGATGAGAAGTGCAGAATTGCAATTGTGTGTGCAAGACAAAACCTCTGACTACTGCGCGCTAGTGCTGCCTGATTCAGAGAAAAATATTTTGATTTGATTCGATTCACCCTGTTGAATCGATTTTTCAATTCGATTCGATTCACTGCTAATGACACAGCTTTTTAAGTTTAAATAAAGTACAACAATAAATTCACAACAACAATAAATTTCACAAAGCACTTAAAAAAAAAAATCACATGTTTCCATTAAAGCAGTTTTGGAGACATTTGCTTGAACAGTCGTTTTTCCCAGTCCATAAGCAAGCAATATGAAAAAGATTTCCTTAATTATCTACTCAAACATTTTTGCTATTTACTTTCATTGTACCTAGACTATTATTCAGTAGAAAAAATTTAATTTGTTCAATCAAGCAGAACATTCACTCAAAAGTCCAATGTCCAGACAGGATTTGATTGAACAAACTAAAATTTTTCTACTGAATAATAGTTTAGGTATAATGAATAGCAAAAATGTTAAAGCCACACAGAAAAGCAGTCAATAGGTTCTCCGAGTGGGAACAACCTGATGTCTCAGCACTTGAGGAAAAGACAACTTAATAATGTTTATAAGATAAATCATATAAATGATTATACTGAAGCAGGGTGTCCTCAGCGTGAGAGGTAAGCGAGGGGAGAGAATTCTCCAGTGCTTTACACAATAAGGCACAGATTAATCACCCTCTGCCTGCACACCATCATAGGACACCTCATATGTGCTCAAATTAATCAATGTGATAAATTAAACAGTGACATAAAATTGGTCAATCACACAGTGCAAGATCAAACAGGTTGTTCCCACTCAGAGAACCTATTGACTTTCACTGCTTTTCTGTGTGAGTAGATAATTAAGCAAATTTTTGATAGCCTACAGAATGATTCTCAGCTTCCATCCCCAGCCCCCCAGACTCACCAGCCCCCCTGCCGATTTTGGCTTCCATCCCCAGCCCCAAAGACTCACCAGCCCCCCGCCGATTTCAGCCCCCAAGACTCACCAGCCCTCCTGCCAATGTATTTACTTACTGCCTGAACTGGATATTAAATCGCGGGGAAAGAGCCAGCCAAAACTAGTATTTGTTGCTGCCGAGTGCCGAGGTCTGCTGCACGAGGTCCGCTCGCTCGCCGCTTATCTCTCCCACTTCTTTTGTTTCTTACGATGTAACTTCCGGTTTTGCAAAACCGGAAGTTACATTAGATGGGAAGAGTCTGGCGGCCGGCGGCATGAAATAGCCTGAACTCGTCTTGCGGCTGAATCGGTGAGTCCGGTTTTTAATAAAAACAAACTGATTCAAATCGATTCACCTGATTTGAATCGTGAATCGGGCAGCACTACTGCGCGCCCCACATAAAATCAAGAAAGGCTTGTTTTAAAAAAAATACATCTTAAGATCCTTTTTAAACATGGGCAAAAAGAATTCTTGTCAAAGATAAATGGCGAGAGACTTCCATACGATGGGAGTTAGGAAACATAAGGTACAGAGAGTATAGTCATAATACACACAAACTGCCTAGTTCTATATTTGTAATCTTAATACCTAACTGTAAGTGCCATCTGTGCTTATAATTATAGAATACTAGCACTTATGTTCATGAATGTAACATTCACATGCATAAGACGCTGGTTGAGTGCTAAGCAGTACATATTGTACAAACGTACCGTGCAATCCAGACAACGCACAACTTCAAGGGGGTGTACATGTGGGTGGCGTATGGGTGGGGAATAGCATAAGTTGCATGCTAAAGTGCAACATTTACCCCTGCCTATTTACATGGCATAGGTCATAGAAACATAGAAACATAGAAATAGACGGCAGATAAGGGCCACGGCCCATCAAGTCTGCCCACTCCAGTGATCCTCGCTATCTATCTTTGCGGATAGATCCCACATGTCTATCCCATCTGGCCTTAAAATCCGCCACACTGGTGGCCTCAATAACCCGAAGTGGAAGACTATTCCAGCGATCAACCACCCTTTCAGTGAAGAAGAACTTCCTAGTGTCACTGTGCAGTTTCCCGCCCCTGATTTTCCACGAATGCCCCCTTGTTGCCGCGGGACCCTTGAAGAAGAAGATGTCTTCTTCCACCTTGATGCGGCCCGTGAGATATTTGAATGTCTCGATCATATCTCCCCTCTCTCGACGCTCCTCGAGTGAGTAGAGCTGCAATTTCCCCAACCGCTCCTCGTACGGGAGCTCCCTGAGTCCCGAGACCATCCTGGTGGCCATCCTCTGGACCGACTCCAGTCTCAGCACATCCTTGCGGTAATGCGGCCTCCAGAATTGCACACAGTACTCCAGGTGCGGTCTCACCATGGATCTATACAGTGGCATAATGACTTCAGGTTTACGGCTGATGAAACTCCTGCGTATGCAACCTATGATTTGCCTTGCTTTGGATGAAGCTTGCTCCACTTGGTTTGCCGACTTCATGTCTTCCCTGACAATCACTCCCAAGTCTCTTTCTGCTACAGTTCTTGTCAGGATCTCGCCATTTAGGGTGTAGATCTTGCATGGATTGTGGCTTCCCAGGTGCATGACTTTGCATTTTTTGGCATTGAAACTGAGTTGCCAGGACCTAGACCAGTGCTCCAGCAGAAGTAAGTCATGCACCATATCGTCTGCCATTGCTTTTTTGTCTGTTGTGCTTTTGCTCACTACATTGCACAGTTTGGCATCATCGGCAAACAATGTTATTTTACCTCGAAGCCCTTCTGTCAGGTCTCTTATATAGATGTTGAACAAGATCGGGCCCAGGACGGAGCCCTGTGGCACTCCACTTATCACCTCCGACATCTCGGAGGGAGTGCCATTCACCATCACCCTCTGAAGCCTACCTCCAAGCCAGTTCCCAACCCATTTGGTTAAAGTGTCGCCCAAACCTAAAGAACTCATCTTGTTCAGCAACCTGCGGTGTGGCACGCTATCAAATGCTTTGCTGAAATCCAGGTAGACGATGTCCAGGGACTCACCAACATCCAGCTTCCTCGTCACCCAGTCAAAGAAGCCGATCAGGTTGGATTGGCACGATCTCCCCTTAGTAAATCCATGTTGGCGGGGATCCCGCAGATTCTCCTCGTCCATGATCCTATCCATTTGGTGTTTGATTAGGGTTTCCATTAGTTTGCTCACTATTGAAGTGAGACTCACTGGTCTGTAGTTTGCCATCTCCACCCTGGAGCCTTTCTTGTGTAGTGGAATGACGTTAGCCGTCTTCCAGTCCATCGGGACGTTACCTGTACTAAGGGAGAGATTAAAGAGCGCGGATAGTGGTTCTGCCAAGACATCTCCCAACTCCCTGAGTACCCTAGGGTGTAGGTTGTCAGGCCCCATTGCCTTGTTGACCTTGATTTTTGACAGCTCGCAGTAGACGCTGCTGGGTGTAAATTTGAAATTACTAAACAGGTCTACTGATTTAATCCTTGTATGTGGTTGAGGGCCGATTCCCGGCACCTCGCGGGTGAAGACTGAACAGAAGTATTCATTTAACAGTTGGGCCTTTTCCGAGTCCGTCTCCACATGGTCTCCGTCTGGTTTTCTGAGTCGTACTATCCCACCCGAGTTCTTTTTCCTGTCACTAATATACCTGAAGAAGGATTTATCTCCCTTCTGGATATTCTTTGCTAGAGACTCCTCCATGCGGAATTTGGCCTCTCTAACTGCCGCTTTGACGGCTCTTGATTTGGTCAGATAATCTACTCTGGAGTCCTGTGTCCCTGATTGTTTGTAAGAGATGAATGCTTTTTTCTTCTCTTTGATGAGGTCCGAAATCTCCATAGAGAACCACTGTGGCTTGTTGTTCCTACTCCGTTTGCTTACTGATTTAACATAGCGGTTTGTTGCTTCCTGTATGGTGGTTTTCAAAGTTGACCACATTTCTTCCACGCTGTCGGTATCTGCTTGGGTTTGTAGCGCCTGGTGAACGAAGTCTCCCATGTCCTGGAAGTTTGTGTCCTTGATCTTGAGAACCTTGGTCAATGTGGTAGATTTCGTGAAACCTTTTCTGAGATTGAACCATATCATATTGTGGTCACTGGAGGCCAAAGTTTCACCCACCGAGACCTCTGTGATACTTTCTCCGTTGGTAAGTACCAGGTCCAAAATTGCCTGATCCCTTGTTGGCTCAAATACCAGTTGCCTGAGTCCTGCTCCATTCAAGGAGTTTAATAGCTTCCTGCTGCTGCCGGAAGCAGAGGAAAGCGTGACCCAATCCACATCGGGCATGTTGAAGTCACCTACCAATACTGTGTCCCCCCGCAAGGTGATATTCTCTATATCTCCGATTAATTCCAAATCTAGGTCAGTGGTCGGCAAACTCATTAGTCAAAAGAGCCAAAGATCAGCAGTACAACGATTAAGATTTCTTTTGAGAGCCAAATTTCTTTTCAAGAACCATGTTTTTAGGAGTCGGTTTAAATTAGCTACTAACATTAAATGAAACCAGATATGGGAAATGCCATTTAAAAGCAGCCAATCAGTATGATGGGTGGGAAATATTGTCCAATATGAAAGGAGGGGTTCGCAGTTTTCTCTGCATGTTTGGCGGTGAGACCGATGTTGCTCCTCCTTTCCTCTTTCCACTCCCTCCCTTGCCCTACAAGCATACCAGGGCTGCAGTGTTTCCTGAACACTAAGTAAAAATACAAAAGAAGTATGGGAATAGGAGGGACAGTCGGGTGCTATAGAAAAGTGGTGAAATATGCACATCAAGCCTGCAAGGATTACTAGATGTCTTTCAGCAGCTCCCCTCCTTCCCCCTTACCTTCGTGGCAATTTTCTTTTTTATGTCTGCCAGGTGCCCGAGCCGGCTTTCATCAAGTCGCGTGTGGCTGCCGAAACTTCTCCTCTGATGCAACTTCCTGTTTCCGGTTGCATCAGCAGCCTCACGCGACTTGATGAAAGCCGGCTCGGGCAGCTGGGAGACCAAAAAAAAGAAAATCACCATGGTAAGGTGCATTCCCTCCCTTAATTGCGGGAGACAGGGTCAGTCACCATGTCATTCTCTAGCAGAGCCGCACTCAAGTGGCTAAAGAGCCGCATGCGGCTCGCGAGCCACGGTTTGCCGACCACTGGAATAGGTGATAGTGCCTAAAGTTGGACAAGTTCATGGTTCAAGGTTCTATTTATTTGATTGACCGCCTAGGGCAAAGCCATTGAAACAGTTTACATTACAATAATGTACTAAGAAAGAAAGGAAATAGTGTAAAAGACAGAGATTCAGTAAGCAACCCAACATGACAACAGCAAGTAAATTGTGTATTAAAAGATAATCTAAACAAATGCATTTGAATGAAGAAAGAGAGGGCTCCGTGTGTAATAACATGGGAAGGGCAGCGCAACTTGCCCTTTATTATATAATGTAATGTAGGTGCCTAGATGCAGCTATAGTATTTGGGCTCAGCACTTGAATTTTAACATCAAAATTTGGGTGACTTTATAGAGTTGACCCCAGAAGCTTGCAAGGATTGCATGGTTTGAGATGACAAATAAGGTATCAAATGATTAGATAAGTAACTAGGAAAACATGTGCACCAGGCTTTATAGGTGAAGAAAAGAATTTTAAATAGGTAACTGGAAACCAGTGCTGAATGGTTAAAAGAGGGGAACATGATTGAATCTATCAGTACCTGCAAGCAGTTTGACATTGGTGTTCTGAATTAGCGGAAATTGGGTGAGCAGAGACTAAAGCAAACATTCTCCAACATATGGTGTTATCAGGTTTAGATAAAACAAAAACATGCAAGAGAATATTCAAATTGGATGAGGTCTTAAAACCTTTAACAGAACAAATTATTTGGAGAGCTAAACGATGGCCTGAGGTTGGTGAAAATGTGAGTTTTGCAGGTTGGAGCTAAATGATGCCCAGGCACCAGGAAGGTGGAGCTCTGGAAGGTAGGCAAGCAAAGAACTCTGCAAGGAGGGAGAGAGTACAGAAGAAAGAAGAAACCTATCAAACCACATATGGGGGAATTCTATAAATGGCGCTCAAACATGGACACTAAAAAGATCGGTATTAAGTGCTATTCTACAAAGGGCGTGCAACCTTTATTAACACTTAGGCCCGGATTCTTTAAACGGTGCCTAAATTAAGTTGAACACGCTGTTTAAAAAAAAAAAAAAAACATTTAAAAGAAAAAATGTAAGCTCCTACTGGTGTCTATAAAAACGGCACTGGAATCGGGCCTACAGAGGCGCTTTACGACGTCTAACATCACTGTAGGCATGGCTAACGTCGGAAGTGTTGTTAGGCGTTGTAAAGTGCCTATGTAGGTGCGATTCAAGTTAAAAAAACAGTAGGCTTCAGAATTGTAGGCCTTGAAAACCCTGGCCTACATTTCCGGGGCCTACCTTTTCCAAAGCTGCTGTTCTATAAACAGTGCCATCGCAATCAGTGGCCATTTTTAGAATCCGTGCCTTAGTGTTGATTCCTTAGGTGTCAGACTTACACCTGCTGAAACCTGGTGTGAATTCTGGTGCCCAAGCTGAGCCTGCTGACCCATTATTCTATAGCAATACACACAACATTTTGAAATGCCCTGACCCACCTTCAGCCACTCCCCCTTTTGTGCTGCACAGTATGGGATTTAGGCACCCAGTATTATAAAATGGCATGCATCCAGAGGTGACCTGTCAAAAGCGTGCAGGACTTTGGCACGCCGACAATCCCGCAGCAACATTTGCGTTAGCGCCCTGAGGGGTGTGGGGGGAATCCCCCTGCTATACTTAGAAGTGTTCGTGCTGCTGTGGGGGCGACCTCCCAACTACACTGAAAACTCAAGTTCTCTTTCCCGTTTTCGCTCTTTGGCAGTTTTCAGTATAGTGGGGGTGGGGGGTTCCACCCACACACACACCCCACCCCCCACGGCAGCACAAACACTTCTAAGTGTAGTGGGTGGCCCCCTCAGAGCACTAATGGGAACGGCAGAAACGGTGGCATGCATTAGTCCTGCGCGCAAATGTCACTGCGGGATTGTCGGCGTGCCAATGTCCTGTATGCTTTAGTTATAGTACTGCAGCCAGATGCACATGCAAATCCTTATCGCTAACCATTAACATCAATAATTATTTATTAGCATTAACCAATTAAATTGCATCTGCATCTGACAGCACGCTTACATTGGGTGCCATTAATAGAATCTGGGGGACAGGGTCAGATTTTGAAATGTAGGGTCATGAAATGGTTAACTGTTGTTTAAAATATTGCTCTGGTCTACATAGCTGAAAACAGTGTATAATCTATTGACTGCATCTGCCTAAAATGTATGTCCCTACCTTACCACATTGTAAGCTGAATAGATAAGAGTTTGAGCCATGATGTACCCTGCCCTTCTGTACATTTAACTGTTAGAGTTAGATAGGTGTCCTGCTAGTGACCTGCTAGTGTGAACTTAGAACCAATGAGTGTTAAGAAAAGTAACACGTGAAAAGCTTTTTCTAGAATTCAGTTGTATAGCCAGAAAAATGAATAAATATCTCTGTAACTTCCTGGTTTCGGCACTTCTGAGCCAGCTTGAAGCTCAGGGGTCCAACATGCATGCTGTGAATAAATTTCTTTTACTTTCTTCACGCCTCTGACTTTGTGTGTCCAAGTGACCTTTCATTTGGCGCCCGAACAGGGACTTGAAGGTCTCTTGACCACTGGTTACTCGATTGGTCACTTGTTTCTGGTCCTACGGCTGATATGTCTGCTTAGCCGGCTGCCTTCCTTTTGGGGGGTTGGCAGACCTCAGGACGTTGGACCGCTTCAACTGACTTATCTAGTCTCAGTTTAAAGTACAAGAATCTGTATCTGTATCTGTATCTGTACCTGGAGTGGCCACTATCTGGTAAGTGGGGATTGATCATCCCTATCCTGTCTCTCGTCTCCTGCCTAGTAAGCCACGTGATCTGTCGCTGAAAAGTTGTGGGAAAGGGATTCTAGGAACTGTTATTTTCTGGTTGAGTAACTGAACTGAAATCTGTTGTGTTTTGTGTGTTTGAGAGTGTCTGAGACGTCCTTGAGGACGAAGCGAGTGTGGACCTGTTAGTACTGCGTTTCCCTAGCCCGGAGACGGGCGGGGCCAGGAATACAGGGAAGTGTTTTTGTCCTCCATTGCACAATGGGGGGATGTCTGTCTACCTGTGGGGATCCCTTGATATGTTAGCTAATTTTAAAAAAGGAATTTGTCTTTGATTATACTTAACAAATCAACCTTTATTTGTCTGTGCCAGTTAGAATGGCCGATATTTGGTGTGGGCTGGCCCCCTCTGGCTCCCTGGAAGAGGACATAACTCGTCAGGTTTTTATGCATTCGTTTGCTGTCAGTTCCTCTTCCAGTCAGCCAATTTTTGCATTCCAATGGGAAAACCCTTCCACTGGACAAACCTCCTAAGTAACCTGGACCCGTCTACCCCAGGGCTTTAAAATTAGCCCCTCTCTATTCAGCACTGCCCTTGCTTCAGACCTTGCCAAATTCTTCCCTTCATCTGATTCCCAAGTCCTGCAGTATCCCGGGTTCTTTATGACTTCTGTCTGTTCAAATGTTTCAGTGAAGTTTAAACTGTCAGTTGTTCATAGCATGAGAGGAGAGTACTTTTCCTTTTGTGCTGATAAGGGCCATGAAGTGTGTAGCACTTCCAATGTGGTTTCTCCTGAAACAGATAAGTGGTTTTGCATTTGAAGTTTTTGGCTATGTTATAAAATGTATATGCATATTCAGAAATGCATATAAACGAAAAATATGATTTCTGGAACTTATATTCCATGCTAAAAAGAAGTTCTTTGTCCAAATTTAGTAGTTATTTGTCTAAATTTAAAAGTTCTGAAAAGGACTACATCTGTAATTTGATCTCTTTGATCTTTAAGCAACTCTCTCTCCTTTGTGAAATTCTGTAGGAAGGGGGAGTAAGTCTCTACTGAGACCCATGTTGATTGTAAAAAAAAATAAAAATGAACAATGTTTAAACTTGTGAGTACAGTAAAACTTTGGTTTGGGAGCATAATTTGTTCCAGAAGTATGCTTGTATTCCAGGGCACTAGTGTACAAAAATATACATACTTGTATTGCAAGCCCTTGCTCGTTTGGAACAGTTACTGCATTCCTGCAGCGTCATATAGAGAGGAACCATTGGCTCAGTTGTGAAAATGTGATGCTTCTATACTGTATGTACGTGTATTGCAAGACGTTGCTGGTATAGCAAGTTAAAATTTAATCATTGCTTGTCTTATAGAACACTTGCAAACCAAGTTATTTGCAATCCAAAGTTTTACTGTATATTCCAATCTTTGTTTTGTATTTCTGTATATAAAAAATGTAAGTTTAGGTATAACAATGTAATTTTTAGGAATGCTTTTGTATTGAAGTAAATATTTTTGCCAGTCAGCTGATAGTGAAGGGACTGCTGCTTTAGAGAGCGCTTGTGTCAGACTACCTTGCTTAGTGGGTGGATCCAGAACTGCATTTAGCTTAATTTTATAAGTCAGCTCTTTGGGGTAGGAACCTGATATAGAATAGGGATTGAGAACAATTCTTATGTGTTAGTACACATCTTAAGTTCAATTATTTTGTACCTTCTCTAATCTTTTGTAAACCACATAGCTCTTCACGGTATTGCGGTATATAAACTGTTATTATTATTATTTATCTGAGTCTTTCAGATAGTGGGTCTGCCTTTTAAATTTTCCTGTGGCCATATTTACATTGATTTCAAGTATGCCTTCCTCGTGTCACCTACCTTGGATTTCAAATCTCCAAGGGTACCAGGTCCCTACACCGAGGTCCAGGCTGTCTGTAGTCTCCCTGTCCCTGATAACTGCAAGGCTCTGAGCACCTTTCTCAGTATTGCAGGATACTGTCCCATCTGGATCCCTGATTTCTCTACTATTGCTCGTCCTCTGTATGATTCCACCAAAGGCGCTGACTCAGCCCCTTTTGTCTGGACCCAACTTCAGGAGCGGTCTTTTCGCTGCCTCCAAAAACTTCTGACTCAGGCCCCTGCCTTCTGGCCCTTCTGCCCAAGAAGCTGAGCTTTATGCTCTCACTTTTGCCCTGCGCCACTCTGCCTCTCAGTCTTGCAATATATATACTGACTCCAAATATGCTTTCCTTAACTTGCATTCCCATAGGGCCATCTGGAAATATCGAGGTTTCATTACAGCTTCCGGCCGCCTGATCCATCATGCTTCCCTCATTCTTGACCTTCTTGAGGCCGTACAACTACCCTCATGTGTTTCTGTTATGCACTGCCATGCTTACAGATGCGTGACGGACCTTGTCTCTCGTGGCAATGCCCTTGCCGACCGCACAGCCCGAGCTGCCAGTCTCTGCCCCCTCTTTCGGCTCCTCTGTATACAATCATTCCTTTTCTGGATTCCCTTACACCCCAGTACGCTTCTCAGGAACAGACTTGGGCATGCATTATTTTGGGCCAGTCTGTCCTGAAAGGGGGGTGGATACAAAATGCACCAATTCAAGTGCCAATCCAGACCCACACACTGATACTTCAAACGCAAGCACAGCGGGTACCCTCATATTCATTCCTCAACACCTGGCCCTCATGATTGTCAAAAGATGCCATGATCTGGCACACTCTGGAGAACCCGCTATGAAAATTGACTCTCAAGAGACATTTCTTTATCAATCACTTTGATCAGCTAGTCCGGAATATGGTCCGACAGTGTGTTGTCGGTTCTAGAATAAAATTCCCAATCAGATGACTGCCACCTCTTGGATACCAACCTATTGGAACATATCCGATGCAGGTTCTGTCTGTAGATTTTACCCACATGCCCATTTCCCGTTCCCTCAGTCACTTCCTAGTCTTCACAGACACCCTGACTAGATGGGTCAAAGCCTTCCTTACTTGCACTGAACGCGCCAGAGACGTAACCAAACACCTCCTGAATAATTCCGTGCCTTGATCTCCTTGTTTTTATAGGCAGTGACAATGGCCCTGCTTTCATTGCCGATGTTGTCCAACAAATTGCTCAGGCCCTCCAAATTGAATAGAAATTATATGCTGCTTACCATCCTGAGAGCTCTGGTCAGGTCGAAAGAATAAACAGAACTCTTAAGACCCTTCTCACAAAATGAATTGAATAAACTAATCTGTCCTGGCCTGTCCTGCTGCCTTCTGTTCTTTTTCAGATTAGATGCATCCCATCTAAGCCCCATTTGAGCTCATGTCTGGCCGGCCACCACCCATTGTGAACCCAGATCCTGGTTCCTTTGCTACTCTGGAATCAGATATCCTCCAGAGTCAGGTCCAGTCTTTAGCTAAAGCCCTTTAAGAGCTCCACAAATGGGTCCTGGAAAGGGCCCCACTATCGATAGCTACACAAGTCCATGGGTATGTCCCTGTAAATACAGTATGGCTAAAACTTGGAAGTCAGACCCCCTGAAACCTAGTTGGATAGGTCCTTTTACTGTAATAATTTCTTCTCTTACAGTTGTCAAGGTGTCCGGACATGAAACTTGGTTCCACTACAACACGGATCGTCAGCTGAAGCTTTCTAAGACCTCAAAAGTTCTGAATATTTACCACTGTACTTAGCAGGTGTTCTGAATATAATTCTTTATAAGTGTTTGAGTTTAATTGACTGCCTGTGGTTCACACTGCTTTTAGCAAGTGTCTTGAGTATAACTGTTTGAAGTTTTCTAAGTTGTGCCTGAAAGAAAAATGAGCTTCCTATGTTAGTATATATAGATATGATATTTGTGTTGCCCTCACTTATGTTTCTTTCTTCTGTATTTTGTACTTAACAAGTGCAGCCCCTTTGCCTGATGTTTGTTTGCATGAAGGAGTTAAGTACAGAAAGTGTCAAACATTTGAGGGTATTTTCTGTTTCCAACCTACTGGTGATGAAGTTTAAAAGTGGGCGGAAATCTGCATTGATGATGTTGAGGGTCCACTTATCAACTAGACTCTTATTGTAGACCCCACTCGCCTGGTGTCTTTGTATTGTGATACATGTGTGCTATTTGATGTTTCTCAAGGTCATGGTACTACCCCTAATTCAGTTTTGTGTGGCTCCCTAGATTGACAGCGTTATTATACCAAATGTGCTAAGTATTTAGGTCTGTATAACCTGATGCCTTTAAGAACTGCCCCTATGAGGAAACCTTCACTAATGGTGGAGCCTGTCCTTTATGAGAAAGTGTCTTGTGGGCCACCTACAATAACCCACACAAATATCCCCCTAATACCCCGTCTGCCTCCCTTACTATAGGTCCTAGCTCCAGCCCCTTGTGTACTACAGGCTACTGTAATCCCATGGTTTTCACTATCACTGACCCATATAACTGGAATGCCAATGTCCAAGTCCAGAAGGCCAGAGACTGCATGGCATTGTATATTGATGGTAAAAGGTGAGACTCAGGTACTGATGTATATGTCCGAATTGTATCCCACTCATGTGCTCCTGTCTATCACTCTGTGGTGTTTCCCCAGTTTTATGAAAGTAGATACTGATATCCTGTAATCACTAGAAATCTGTTTATATAGTTTGCTGAAACTATAGGTCAGACTCTTAATGTTAGCAATTATTTTGTATGAGGAGGGACTGGTATGGGAGAACAGTGGCTATGGGAGGCAATGCAGCTGGACATGTTAAACCTGACTTCACAGACCCTCACTTTTACGTCAGGTCCACGACCTTCACGATGGGCCTTGTGAACCTCCATTGTTGCTTCCCACTGTCTTCAGCCCTTCAGACACTGCTTAATGGAACTTCCTATGAATTATGGTCAGCTCCTGATAGTTGATATTGGCTCTGTGATCTGTTTGCCTACTCTTGATTGCCTGCTAACTAGACTGGTACATGTGTGCTTTGCATGATCCGTCCCAGCTTCTTCCCGATGGTGAACACCTGGGAGCCCCTGTATTCAACACCAGAGGTTGCCAAAAGCGGTCTACTTCCACCAATACCCTTAAAATAGGTGAATGGGGTGATGACTGTCCTGCAGAACGGATCATTGCTGCTTATGGACCTGCCACGTGGACCGAGGATGACACCTGGGGCTATCAGACCCCAATCTACATGCTGAACTGCATTATTTGTCTATAAGCTGTACTTGAACTGATAACCAATGAGACCTCCCGAGCTTTGAGTACCATTGGCAGAGCGGAAGCTAAAATGCGCACTGCTATTTATCAGAATCGTCTAGCTTTGGACTATTTACTAGCTGCTGTGCCTGTGATAAATTCAACCTCTCCAACTGCTGCCTTGAACTTGAGTAAAGTGATTGAGAACGATGTGGATCGTATCACCAAACTGGCTCATGTTCCTGACCAGACCTGGCGTGACCTTACTGCAGACTGGATCTCTGGTACCTTCAGCTCCTGGTTGCCCTCTGGTTCAGCATTGAAGATCATCTTGCTGGTTGCTGCCCTGTCTTCTCTGCTCCTTTGCTGCCTGCCCTGTATGGTCCCCATAGCCATAAAGCTGCTCCACTGAACTATGGACTCTGTTGTCAAACGTTCCACTGCTGCATTGGCCCTCTCCCAGTATCGTCCCTTACCCACTGGGAACCCCGACTTTTCTGACCCCTAACTTTATTTTGTCAGGCTTGGCTCCTTAGGTACGCCAGCCTGAAAGGGGGGAATGTAGGGTCATGAAATGGTTAACTGTTGTTTAAAATATTGCTCTGGTCTACATAGCTGAAAACAGTGTATAATCTATTGACTGCATCTGCCTAAAATGTATGTCCCTACCTTACCACATTGTAAGCTGAATAGATAAGAGTTTGAGCCATGATGTACCCTGCCCTTCTGTACATTTAACTGTTAGAGTTAGATAGGTGTCCTGCTAGTGACCTGCTAGTGTGAACTTAGAACCAATGAGTGTTAAGAAAAGTAACACGTGAAAAGCTTTTTCTAGAATTCAGTTGTATAGCCAGAAAAATGAATAAATATCTCTGTAACTTCCTGGTTTCGGCACTTCTGAGCCAGCTTGAAGCTCAGGGGTCCAACATGCATGCTGTGAATAAATTTCTTTTACTTTCTTCACGCCTCTGACTTTGTGTGTCCAAGTGACCTTTCAGAAATAGTAAGTATAATCTGTGGAAACAAGTCAGTTTGCAACCTTGTTCAGACTGTAAGAACCTGAGCTCCGGGATCAAAGGAGCATAACATCTGAATGTACATATCAGTATATGAATATGGACTACAGTGCAGAGTCTGAGGCCCAGACAGTGATTGTCGATAAACCTGTTTTGACAGCTTTAACGACGATTACATTTGCTGACCTGATGCAGAAAACGTCTCACCGCATGTTTTTCAGAACGATCGCTCATTCCCCGATCCGACCAAATAAATATGCTCATTAATATTAAAATGCCATGTAAGCTATTAGAGCAATTAATGCTCTAACATGGCTTCCCAATGCACTAAAAAAAGTGATCACTTTTAGTGATCCAAAAAAAGCACAACTGGTTTAGCCCTTTTATTTTTTTAATGGGCACAATATCTGCCCCATTAGAAAAAAAAGAAAAAAAAGCAGCCCCCCCTTGCCGATTATGGCCCTCCCACGACAAACTGGCACTGGCACCACAAGCAAACTGATTCCCCCTCTCCCCCCAATAGCAAAAATGGCAGCAGGAACGCCCACTTCCTCCTGCCATGTGGACCCCACCTCCTCTGCGAAATAAAATTGGCAGGAGGAATGCCCACTCCCTCCTGCCACCGTATGCCCCCTGAACCCCCCATACCTTTGTCCATTGGAAAGAGGAGGGCTGCACAGTCCCTCCTTATTCAAGGCCCGCCAATCCTAAATGATGGGCCTTCCTTTCTCGGTGCATCATATGATATGTGGGGAGGGAGCTTAAGACCCAGATTGACTCAGTCGCCTAAGGCCTTGAGATCC
Source organism: Geotrypetes seraphini (assembly GCF_902459505.1). NCBI lineage: Eukaryota > Metazoa > Chordata > Amphibia > Gymnophiona > Dermophiidae > Geotrypetes > Geotrypetes seraphini. The sequence goes on along the minus strand of NC_047090.1, from coordinate 61,268,818 downwards.
TCCCTCCGTATCCCATGTGATGCATGGGGAATGGCCTAAGATGCAGATTGGCTCAGATGCCTAAGGCCTCTCCACTTGTGAGGGGCCTTAGGCGTTTGAGCCAATCAGGGCTTTGGGCCTCTCCCCGTGCATCACATGATGCACTGAGGCAGGAAGGCCCACCATTTAGGAGCAGTGGGCCTTGAAGGGACCATGTTTCTTTCTCCTTCCAATGGAGAAAGGTACAGGGGGAGGTTCGGGGAAGCATCCAGTGGCAGGAGGGAATGGGCATCCCTCCTGCCTTTTTTTTTTTGGGGGGGGGGATGTGGAGGGTAAGGGATGGTTGGCAAGAGGGAGTGGGCTTCCCTCCTGCCAATTTTCTTTCATGGGGAGGGAGGGTGAGGTCGGCATGGCAGGAGGAAGTGGGCATTCCTCCTCCCATTTTTGCTGCTGCAGGGGGGCAGTCAGTTTGCAGTGCGTCGGGGAAGGCCATCATCGGTAGGGATGTATGCTTTTTTCCTTTTTAATCGGGCAGATATTGTGAGTGTGTAACATACGTGGAGGGGCATAATAAAAAATAACGTCTTAAGTCCCCTTTTGGTCTAAGGCCTTAAACGTTGAAAGTAGAAGCAGGGAAAATGTCCATTATCAAAAAAAACGTTCAAAAGAAGATTTTTTAAATAATGGCCTGCCTCTACGTTCAGCTGTTTAAACGCCCAGACCACCACTACTTCTACACTAACACCATATAATCAACCTAAAAAAAGCCTAACTTCCAAACACCCAAAATAAGAGCTTTTAGGCGAAGGAGGAGCCAGTCCTTTGCCTAAAAGCTGGATTCTGTAACCAGTGTCTGTCAAAAACAACACCGGTTACAGAATCCCTCCTTACAATGATCCGGGCAGAAGGGAGCACAAGCCCTCCTGCCCCGCGACATCCCTGAACCCCCTGACACTATCAGGGCAGGAGGGAGCCCAAGTCCTCCTGCCCCGTCACCTCCGAACCCCCCGACATGATCAGGGAGGAGGGAGCCCAAGCCCTCCTGCCCTCAATGCAAGGGCCCCCTGAACCCCCGATTGCTTCCCCACCGACCCACAACCCCCTCGCCGACCCCAAGATCCCCCCACACCCATCCCCTCCCCGTACCTTCAAAATCATTGGTCAGATGGACGGGTGCCAAGCCCGTCCGTCCGACAGGCAAGCCATCATTGAATGGCTGGCCTTAGGGCTTGATTGGTCAAGGTGGCTCAAATCCCGCCCACAGGTGGGGCCTGAGATGCCTGGGCCAACCGGAATAGGATAACTCCAAACAAAGCAAAAACCTTCACTCATAGGGTTCAATCTTCGGTCTGTATAATTCTAATCAGTCTGTTGAAAAATCTTCAGGAAATAAAAACAGACTGATATTGATACACTTTAATCACTTGTCCTTTATTGTAGTCAAAATTGCTTGCCCCAATATTTTTTGTGCCTGACGGGACCCATTTCGCCACACTCTGCTTTTTCAAGGGTTCCTTCAGGGAGCACTTACTTTGGCGTCCTCATGGTTCCGGGGCTGATTAGAATTATACAGACCGAAGATTGAACCCTATGAGTGAAGTTTTTGCTTTGTTTGGAGTTATCCTATTTCCTCACTCTCCGTCTTCTATTCTGGACATTTTGGCCCTGATTCTCCAAAGTGCGTCCCGATTTTAGGCAGCTGTAGGCGTCCTACAGCTGTCTAATCAGCCAATCGGGATGCACGTTTTAAAAAAAAAAATGCTCTCCAGGCAAGCTTGAAGGCACCTCCGGGAGCCTAGGGAGATCCGCAAGATGCCTAAGCTCGTCTAAGGGCCTTAGGCAAACCTAGGCGGCCCTACGCGTCTCCCTAGTAGAGGAGAAGCTTAAAATGTAGGCCAGCAAAATGCTGGTCTACATTGTAAATAGACGCGGCCGCTATACTTATCGCGGCAAGGGATCTCTCTGCCGCTATAAGTATAGCGGGCCGCGTCCTGTCCGATCGCTGGCAGGAGGGCGCCCAATCCCTCCTGCCCGAAGACGCACCCCCCCGACACTACCGACCGCCCCCCCCCCGACAATATCGATCGCTGGCAGGAGGGTGCCCAATCCCTCCTGCCTGAAGACGCACCCCCCCGGCGCTAACAACCCCCAAACCTCCACTCCACCAAACCTGTTCTTACGGTCAGATGGGTCCTGCACGTCCAGCCGGCAGGCACGCCTCGTCGAAATGAGGCGGGCCCGCTCCTTCCCGGCCCATTCCGCCGAAGCCTAAGGCCTGATTGGCCCAGGCTCTAGAAGCCTTAGATTAAGTGGGGATGGGTGGTCCCGCTATGCCTAAAGCCTGATTGGTCCAGGCTTCTAGAGCCTGGGCCAATCAGGCCTTAGGCTTCGGCGATATGGGCCGGGAAGGGGCGGGCCCGCCTCATTTCGACGAGACGTGCCTGCCAGCTGGACGTGTAAGACCCATCTGGCCGTAAGAACAGGTTTGGTGGAGTGGAGGTTTGTGGGTTGCTAGCGCTGGGGGGGGTGCGTCTTCGGGCAGGAGGGATTGGGCACCCTCCTGCCAGCGATCGATATTGTCGGGGGGGAGATCGGTAATGTCGGGGGGGGGGGCGGTCGGTAGTGTCGGGGGGGGGGGGCATCTTCTGGCAGGAGGGTTTGGGCACCCTCCTGCCAGCGATCGGTCAGGGGGCCGCGGCCCGCTATACTTATATCGGCAGAGAGATCCCTTGCCGCGATAAGTGTAGCGGGCCGTGTGTAATCTAACCCGATTCTCTAACCAGCGTCTGTAACATGGACGCCGGTTACAGAATCGGGGTTTAGTTTAGGCCGATTCTGAATAGGACGCCTCTCCCGGGCGTCTATACAGAATCAGGGCCTAGGTGTCTTGCGGGCCTCGCCTTCAATATAGACGGCCTGCCTGGGGAGCATTTTTTTTAAAAAACGTGCATCCTGATTGGCTGATTAGACAGCTGTAGGACGCCTACAGCTGCCTAAAATCGGGACGCACTTTTGGAGAATCAGAGCCTTTTAGTATTTACCAACTGGAATAGGCCCAGTAGGCTTAGGCCCCTCCTGTGGGCGGTACCTTAGGCATATGGGAGAGCCGAGGATTACGACGAACCTCCGTGTGAATCATTTGCATACAAACCTTTTAGTGCATCAATAGCTCTGTTTGAATCTGCCAAGAAATCGGATCGGAGCAGACCCACATGATCTTAGTGCATCTAGGCCTGAATCAGGAATAAAATGGAGACTATAAAAACACTGAAAATAGTTGGAGTCGGCAGGGAACCTTGTGAAACACTATAAATGTAATAAACACCCTCTCAAGGAACATCATCAGAACAGACTAAAACTACGATCCTTCACATAAGATGAGAACTATTTTAAAACAGATTCTCTTATGCCAATCTCATGCACATGATGAATGAACAGAATATAAATATCCAGATCAAATGCTGCAGAAAGATCACGTGAGAAACATATACCCCCAATGTTCAGCTGGCAGCAGTCAGCATTTGTTTAAATACTGATCGTCGCCTGCTAAATTATGACCCAATTAGTTTTTTAGCCCATTACATTAACGGGTGCTAGAATAGATGTGTGGACTTAGGCATTTCTTTCTTTCTGTCTCTCTCCCTGCCCGCTGTCTGTCTGTCTTTCTTTCTTTCTGTCTCTCCCCCCTGTCCAGCAGCACCCCTTCCCTGCTCCCCCTGTCCATCAGTAGCCCTTCCTTTTACCTCCCCCCTATCCAGCAGCACCCCTTCCCTGCTCCCCCTGACCAGCAGTAGCCCTTCTCCCTTACTTTTACCTCCCCCCTGTCCAGCAGCACCCCTTCCCTGCTCTCCCTGTCCAGTAGTAGCCCTTCTCCCTTACTTTTACCTCCCCCCTGTCTCTCTCAGACAAGCTCTCCTCCCTTTTACCTCCGGCTCCTTCACAACACCGAAGAGCCGCAGTCATGTTCCCACATGCTGTCTGTGCGCCTGGCAGCAGTGCCTTGACCCCTAGAGGCCTGGACATTTGCCGTTCATCGAGGCGCAGGCTGGCTGGGGTGTGGGAGAGGGGAAGCCATTGCCGCGTATGCACATGAAAACGAAACCACTGCAGGCTCCTACTCTGCATGCGGCAGAACAGAGTCACAGATTTTTACTTTGCTTCTGTTTGTGTCCTGCAGCGCGGACCGGGAAGCTGAGGGGATACAGGCAGGCAGCCGGGCAAAGCGGAGGAGAGATAGAGAGGGGCGGAAGCCAGCAAGGAAGGGCAGAAGGCTGATTGGGTAGCGGCGAGAGCAAGCTCCGCCCACCCCCACAGCGTCGGAGGTAGTCTCGGAGCCCGGGCTCCCCCTTAAAAGCAAGGGAGCCTGAGCACGAGGCAGAACTCGGCGGCGGCTCGAGAGTACATTTTTTACTTTTACCTTGTTTATTTTTACTTTGCTTCTGTTTGTGTCCTGCAGCGCGGACCGGGAAGCTGAGGGGATACAGGCAGGCAGCCGGGCAAAGCGGAGGAGAGATAGAGAGGGGCGGAAGCCGGCAAGGAAGGGCAGAAGGCTGATTGGGTAGCGGCGAGAGCAAGCTCCGCCCACCCCCACAGCGTCGGAGGTAGTCTCGGAGCCCGGGCTCCCCCTTAAAAGCAAGGGAGCCCGAGCACGAGGCAGAACTCGGCGGCGGCTCGAGAGTACATTTTTTACTTTTACCTTGTTTATTTTTACTTTGCTTCTGTTTGTGTCCTGCAGCGCGGACCGGGAAGCTGAGGGGATACAGGCAGGCAGCCGGGCAAAGCGGAGGAGAGATAGAGAGGGGCGGAAGCCGGCAAGGAAGGGCAGAAGGCTGATTGGGTAGCGGCGAGAGCAAGCTCCGCCCACCCCCACAGCGTCGGAGGTAGTCTCGGAGCCCGGGCTCCCCCTTAAAAGCAAGGGAGCCCGAGCACGAGGCAGAACTCGGCGGCGGCTCGAGAGTACATTTTTTACTTTTACCTTGTTTATTTTTACTTTGCTTCTGTTTGTGTCCTGCAGCGCGGACCGGGAAGCTGAGGGGATACAGGCAGGCAGCCGGGCAAAGCGGAGGAGAGATAGAGAGGGGCGGAAGCCGGCAAGGAAGGGCAGAAGGCTGATTGGGTAGCGGCGAGAGCAAGCTCCGCCCACCCCCACAGCGTCGGAGGTAGTCTCGGAGCCCGGGCTCCCCCTTAAAAGCAAGGGAGCCAACGGCTCGCGGCCGTTCGGCACGCGGCGAAGGCGAGCGGCCAAGGCGCTCGCCTTAGCCAGAGCGCCTTCGCGAAGGAGCCTAGAGAAGGAGCCAGAAGCACAGGCAGCCCAGCAGCAAACTCTAACTCAAACTCTAACTCTAACCTAAAAAAAAAAAAAAACCTAAAAAAAAAATTATTTTTTCTGTTCTCACTCATCTCTTCTCTATCTATTTTTTCAGCTAGCTGCACACCGTGTACCACTCCTACACACCAAGGGACTTCAGATACACGTCGGGCACATTCCAGCGCACCAACTTTAGTCACAAGGAAGGAATAATGGAGGCAGCAGAAGGCCAGCGAAGCTTTCCAGTATACTGCATCGATTGTCACATGTATGTCTACCTCCCTTCCGGGAGGCAGGCCTACATATGCGGTCGATGTCAGGAACTGGCTAGCCTCAAGAAGGAGGTCGGGAGACTGCAGATCAAAGTACAGGAGCTAGAGGGACTCCGCTCCATAGAGGAACCAGGGGAATTTGAACCAACTGAGGACACCACCAGAGAAAACCACTTCAATGAACAGGTCAAAGAGCTCGAAAGATTCATCGAGGAGGCCTGCAGGATGGTAGAGACACAGGATCACCCGCTCTTCAGAAGGGAACAAACGGATGGAGGACAGGACCCGCCAGGAGCCATCAGGACCCACCAGGACCCACCAGGAGCCGAGGGAGAGGAACCTTGCGGAGGAACCAACCAGGAGAAGGAAGGATTGGAGGACCCAATCATCACCGACACAGACCTGAGACCCAGGAGGAAGCTGAGGAGAGGAAAATCTGCTATCGTGGTGGGAGACTCAATCCTGAGAGAGGTGGACAGTCACATAGCAGGAGGCAGAGCGGATCGCCTAGTGACATGTCTCCCAGGGGCGAGGACAAAGGACATCTCCGACAAAATCGAGAGAATCATGGAGGGAGCTGAGACAGAGGATACAGCAGTGATAATCCATGTTGGAACAAATGACGTCAGCAGAAGGAATTTCAACATGACTACACTGACCGAACAGTTTAAGATCCTGGGGAGGAAGCTGAAGCTGAGGACAGGGAAGATAGCCTTTTCTGAGATCCTGCCAGTACCAAGGGCAGATGCGAGGAGGCAGACCGAGCTGCAAGCAACAAATGGATGGCTGAGGCGATGGTGTGACGAGGAGGGCTTCCTCTTTGTACGGAACTGGTCAACCTTCCTGGGGAAAAACAAGCTCTACAGGAGAGATGGTCTGCATTTGAGCACGGCTGGGACAAGGATGCTGGCACGTAACATCCAGACCTGCATAGACATGACTTTAAACTGATAACAAGGGGAAAGCCGATAGTCGATCTGACTTCGACACATCGGACCACAGTATCGAGCAAAGATACTGAGACAGGAACTGGCAATAGAGGACTAGAGACAAAATGGACACTTTATGGACATAAACCCAAAGAAGCAGCACAGGGAACCGAGGGGCATTTAGAGCTAAAGAGCAAAACAAGGAGGAAACAGCCGGAACCAGAGGGCTATCAAAGAACAAAGAAGCGGGCAGAGGACGGAATAGACACACCGCAGGAGGCAACACGCGAGGAGACCAGCAGGAGCAACAAATCAAGAGTAGATCCGAAAGAAAAGGTAACAAACTGGGACTTAAATTGCCTATATACAAATGCTAGAAGCCTAAGAACTAAAATGGGGGAGCTAGAAGTTATAGCCAGAAAAAAGGACATAGACATAATAGGAATCACAGAAACATGGTGGTCAGAGGACAACAAATGGGATGTGGCCCTGCCAGGGTACAAACTCTACAGGAAGGACAGGGCACACAAGAAGGGGGGAGGAATAGCACTGTATATAAAGGACTCCATTGCCTCATCCAGAATCGAAACAACAATAAGGGCAGACAGTCTGGAGTCACTATGGGTTAAGCTGACAGGAGGGGAAGGAGCTGACATCAAATTGGGACTGTACTATCGCCCACCAGGACAGCCAGAAACAAACGACCTAGACCTGGAGGCCGAACTGAGACAGGTGTGCAAAACAGAAAAGGTGGTGGTTATGGGGGACTTCAACTATCCGGGAATAGACTGGGACATTGGGCACTCAAAGTGCACGCGAGAAACTAAATTCCTAGAGGCAATAAGGGACTGTTTCATGGAGCAGCTGGTCACAGAACCAACGAGAGGGGATGCCACTCTAGACCTAATCCTCAACGGGCTAGAGGGACCCGCAAAGGAAGTGGAGGTACTAGCACCGTTAGGGAACAGCGATCACAACATGATCCAATACAAATTAAACATGGGAACAACCAAGGTGAAAAGAACCACAACGACAGCACTCAACTTCAGAAAAGGAAACTACAAGGACATGAGGAAAATGGTAGGAAAAAAGCTCAGCAGCAGCTCAGGAAAGGTGAAGACCGTAAAGGAAGCCTGGACACTGCTTAAATGCACAGTGCTCGAGGCACAAGACCTGTACGTCCCAAGGTTTAGGAAAGGGTGCAAAAAAAATCGAACTAAAAACCCAGCATGGATAACATCTGCAGTTAAAAAGGCGATAAGCAACAAGAAATCATCCTTCAAGAAATGGAAAAAGGAACCAACAAAGGAAAACCAGGAAGAGCACAAAAGACACCAGAAAGAATGTCATCGAGAGGTCAGGAAAGCAAAGAGAGAATATGAGGAAAGACTGGCAGGAGAAGCAAGAAACTTCAAACCCTTCTTCAGGTATGTGAAAGGGAAACAACCAGCCAGAGAGGAAGTGGGACCACTGGATGACGGAGATAGGAAAGGAGCGATAAAGGAGGAAAAAGAGATAGCTGACAGGTTAAACAAATTCTTCTCGTCAGTCTTCACCAGAGAGGACACAACCAATATTCCGGAACCCGAGGAGATTATAAACGGAGAACAAGATGAAAGGCTGGTAAAACTAGAGGTGAGCAAAGAGGATGTCCTCAGGCAGATAGACAGACTAAAGAGCGACAAATCACCAGGCCCGGACGGCATCCACCCAAGGGTACTAAAAGAACTGAGAAATGAAATAGCAGAGACACTTCACCAAATATGTAACCTCTCCCTAAAAACAGGGGAGATCCCAGAGGACTGGAAAATAGCGAATGTCACGCCTATCTTTAAGAAGGGATCAAGGGGTAACCCGGGAAACTACAGGCCTGTGAGCTTGACCTCGGTTCCAGGGAAGATGATGGAAGCAATGGTAAAGGACACAATATGCGAATACATAGAAAACAATGGACAACTGAAGGCGAGCCAACATGGCTTCTGCAAGGGAAGGTCATGCCTCACGAACTTGCTGTACTTCTTTGAGGGAATAAACAGCCAGATGGATAAGGGGGAATCCATAGACATCATTTACCTTGACTTCCAAAAAGCCTTCGACAAGGTACCTCACGAACGGCTACTTAAAAAGCTGTGGTACCACGGGGTGCAAGGGGATATCTACCGATGGATCAAACACTGGTTGGCGGGCAGGAAGCAGAGGGTTGGAGTAAAAGGCCAATACTCAGACTGGCAATGGGTCACGAGCGGAGTTCCGCAGGGGTCAGTGCTGGGACCTCTACTGTTCAATATATTTATTAACGATCTGGAGGCAGGGACAAAATGTGAGGTTATCAAATTTGCTGATGACACCAAACTCTGCAGCAGGGTTAGAAACACGGAAGACTGTGAAGACCTGCAAAGGGACCTAACGAAACTGGAAGACTGGGCAAAAAAGTGGCAAATGAGTTTTAACGTAGAAAAATGCAAGGTCATGCATGTAGGGAAAAAGAACCCGATGTTCAGCTACAAAATGGGGGGAACACTGCTAGGGGTGAGTAACCTTGAAAGGGACCTGGGGGTGATGGTCGACACATCACTGAAACCATCGGCGCAATGTGCGACAGCCTCAAAGAAAGCAAACAGAATGCTGGGCATCATCAAAAACCAGGACGAAGGAAGTCATCATGCCGCTGTATCGCGCAATGGTGCGCCCGCACCTGGAGTACTGTGTTCAATACTGGTCACCGTACCTCAAGAAGGACATGGCGGTACTCGAGGGAGTGCAGAGGAGGGCAACTAAACTAATAAATGGTATGGAAAATTTTTCATACGCTGACAGGTTAAAAATGCTGGGGCTGTTCTCCCTGGAGAAGAGGAGACTTAGAGGGGACATGATAGAAACCTTCAAAATCCTTAAGGGCATAGAGAGAGTAAATAAGGACAGATTCTTCAAACTGAGGGGAGCCACAAGCACTAGGGGTCACTCGGAGAAATTGAAAGGGGACAGGTTTAGAACAAATGCTAGAAAATTCTTTTTTACGCAGAGGGTGGTGGACACATGGAACGCGCTTCCGGAGGAAGTGATAGGCCAGAACTCTGTACAGGGGTTCAAGAAGGGTTTGGATAGGTTCCTGGAGGATAAAGGGATAGAGGGGTACAGATAGAACTTGAGGTAGGTTATAAAAGTGGTCAGAAACCACTTCACAGGTCGCAGACCTGATGGGCCGCCGCGGGAGCGGACCGCTGGGCGAGATGGACCTCGGTCTGACCCAGTGGAGGCAACTTCTTATGTTCTTAGATCACAGAGACACGCAGATTGAAGTGTGCATGTGCGTTAAGGGTTTTACTATAGCAGATATTTGGAGCTGGAGCATGTTTGGGCCTGGCACTGAATACTGAGGCATAATTCCAGGCAACCTAGAGCTTATACGGGCCTGGCTGATATTCAGCTGGGCCCACATAAGTTATGTGGGCTCAGCTGAATATCGAGCCAGTAGCCGCATAAGTATTTTGCTGTTTAAAATAAAAAAAAAAAAACAAACCCCGAGCTCCCGATGCCCCTTCCAATCCCCTCCACAAGGATGCCATCTTCACTTTTCCCCCCTGCCACGCCAGTATCTACCTACCCACAATGCCTAGGTAGGCCCCACACACTTACCTAAGTACCTGGTGATCCAGTAGGATTTTGGGGGCAGGAACGCAGCCCCCTCATGGCAGCCTTTCAAAATGGTTGCTGCAAGGGAGCAGGGGTGAGGGGACTGTGCAGAGGCGGGAAGATGGCATCCTGGGGGGGGGGAGAGTTGGAATCGTGGCTCAGGTTTTTTTTTTTTTTACATGTTAAACAGCAAAATACTTATGTGGGTCCTGGCTTGATATTCAGCAGGGGTCTGCATAAGATGAGAAGTAGAATTTAGGACAGCTTTTGCCCCTGCATAAGCCCTACCTCCTCCTCAGCACTGTCCCTTTGCCCACCCCTAAGAGGGCCATTTTTTGGGGGGGTTGATCAGAGCTGATATTCTTAGTGCCCCAGAATACCAGCGATTAGCTGCTGATGGGTGGTTTTAGCGAGCCTCGCTAGCCCGCTTAAATCATTCTGAATATCAGGCCCATAATGATTAACCCTGAATTCACTGCAAGTCAAATTTCAAAAGACATTGATAATAGTTTTACTGCTGAATATTTTCTACTGTATGTAACTCTCTGAAGGTTATGGTGATGGGAACTAATACAGCTGCCTAAGATGGGCGGAGTTGGAAGACTGATACAATTGTGGATGTTATGATAATATGATTGACAGTGTTCATATGCATGGGGATGGGGTTTAGATGGGATAAAAGCATCTGCATTACTGAGAGCATGGTCTTTGGTTGCCCATACTCCCTGCCAGGTCCTGTAGAGTGAAAGGGATATCCCATGTGCTACTTAAAGTATAGAGAAGCACACCTCTGCAAAAGAGCAGGCTGCAGTGTAAAGACTCAGGGGACAGAGAAAGCCCTTTAAGTGCAGCAGGAAAGTTGCCTGTTGTAGGTGAAAGATGCCACATCTTGGGGGAAGGGCAGACAGGCAGATCAGTCCTGTGTTTAGGCTGGCAGTTGGGGAAAAGCCCAGTGGGCCTGGAAAAGATTAGGGCAGACTGCAGCCTCATTTTGAGTTACCAGTCGGAATGGGTTATGATGCTATTGAACCCAGGAGTCCAATTGTGGGAAACTAAGAGGAAGTCAAGAATTAGAAGTGGATTATAACGTTCAACTTGTTTGATTCTAAACCTGATGTCCAGTTTCACAGTTGAGATTGTATAACATTATTGGACCAATTTTTTCAGCCTGGTGGGTGGGTGGATTCTTTGGATTGTGAATGTTAAAAGGTGGTGGTAGACCTTACGGGGTTCTAAGATGGCCGTTGCCTGAATGACCAGGTTAATGTTCCGACCGAAGCACTCCTAAGTACCTGGTTTTCTTGCTGGTGACAGTTGTTTTTCAGCCGGGTTTCACCTCTTTTTCTGAAATGATGCAGAAGAGGAGAGGCAGGAACGTTGCTGGTGCCTCACGGCGCTCCGAGGGTCCCTCCCTCGGCAATATCGAGGAGCTGCTAAGAAGGATGCAGGGAGCTGCGTTGGAGAGTCCGGTAGCCAGCCCGCTGAGGATCCCGCGAGTGAGCGAGACCGACGGGATACCTCTTGGGCCAGATACTACTCTGAGCCCAGATGTCAGAGCACCGCCTCCTCCACCACAGTTGGCTAGCTTTCCCGGGGGTCAGGAAACCCCGGAAGAAGGGGTAATACTCTCCCCGGAGGCAGGAGATTTAACATCGGAGAGCTTGAAAATGGAGATCCCGATTCGGATTATCTCCAGAGAAGACACTGTGGGAATTTTAACAGCTGGAGGAGGATTGAAACAGAGGGAACAGAAACCAGAATACCCTAAGGAAGGTGAGAGACTCTGCACTTCCGTACAAGCTTCTTTTTGGGATAGGTCTCCTGAGGTGACCCTAGAAGCCCTTTGGGACATGGTGGCAAATTTTGGGAAAGTAATTAGTCCTAATTTCAAAAAGATTGAAAATAAACTTATTTGCCATTCAAAAGAATTGGAAAAATTAAAAGTGGACATGACTTCTTCAAAAAATTTACTTCAAAAGACTCAGCAGAATATGGTTTCAGTAAAAGAACTCCAGGAAACTATAATTAAAGACAATTCAAATCTTAGTAGAAAAGTGGAGCTATTAGAGAATCAGGCGCGTAATAATAACTTGCGACTAATAAACTTTCCAAGAATAACTACGATTACACCTAGAGATATACTTAGCAGATATCTAATAGAAATACTGGGAGTTCCGGAAGATAATCTTCCACCATTTTCTCAAGCTTATTATCTCCCCAGTAAAAAGTCGCATCAACAGCAACCTGTTCCTATTGAAGGACAAATATTGAATATTAGCGAGAGATTGGAGAAGTCAGACAAAGAAGTGGTAACACCTGCAACATTAGTAGCTACTTTAGCTCTTTCTATAGATAAATCTTGCTTGAGACTATTTTTTAAGAATAAACAGAAGGAATTTCTTGGTTGTAAAATTCAAATGTTCCCTGATGTTTCAAAGGAAACTCAAAAACGTACATGTGATTTTCTTCTTTTGAAACCGGGGGTCACCTTATTGGGGGCTACCTTTTATCTAAGACATCCTTGTAAGTGCATTGTCCATTATCATTCCATTAAATATGTATTCTTTGAGCCTCAACATTTGACTAATTTTCTGGCTATGTCCCCTCTGGACAAGGAGAAAATTCAATTTGAGCTCTAAAAGAATATAGTAACTCCCTACCCGATCTATAGGCATATTCTTACTCTTCTTGGTTGTTTTCTTGTTTTTTTCTTGCAAATTAATTCTTGGATCTAAAGAGGACTTGAGCTAATTTCACCATAATAGTTTTTCTTGTAAACTACTGTACTTAATTTGTTAAGTATGGATTTACATGATTGTAATATGTTTGGTTAAATTTGCTTTCTGTACAAGTTTTACTTGATATTATATTGAAATCAATAAAAATACTTAAATATAAAAAAAGAGGGCCTCCCGGGATTTAGCCTGGCCCCAGCCTGCACCCAGCTCAACAGATAATACTTTTTGTAAACCCTGTTTCAGGTGTCTTACTCAAAAAGCTTAGCTGGAATCCAGGGGCACATGTATATTAAAATATGCTTGACTATCTGCAAAAAAACAAAGTATATCTGGAAGGGCTGCAATAGAGACTCTACCAATTTTGTTTCTGAAAAAAGAGAATGCCACCTTAAGCAAATTAAGAGATAAACCTTGCTCTAGCTTCTGCAAAAAAGAGAACAAGAGATACCCACTTTTCAAGGAGAAATATTGCAAGTTGAACACCAGAAGTCAAGCATTATCCAAACCCTGACATAAGCTAAGGAACTAGACAATCTGTAGGCTTTCAGCAAAGCAGCAGTGACGAAGGCAAAAAATCCCATTCTTTTCAGGTGATGACTTTCAAGGGCCAAGCTGCAATCCAAAAGGGATCTTGATCATCTATAACAGCGATGGCGAACCTATGGCACGCGAAGGCCTTGCAGCTGGCACGCGGGAAGGTCCACAATAGAGAGCTACACGGGTCGCGGGGATCCCGTGGGGAAGCCTCTGAGGGTCGCGGGGTTCCTGCGGGGCTGGATGTACTAAGTCGCGCGGCTTTTCTCCCTACTTGCTCTGCTTGCAGCACAGAGCCGAACGGAAGTCTTCCCGACGTCAACGCTGACGTCGGTAAACAAAGCCCTCCCTCCCTCCGACGTCTGCGCTGACATTGGGAAGACTTCCGTTCGGCTCTGTACTGCAGGCAGGGTAGGTAAGGAGGAGTAGCCTCGTGGCTCGAGTGGCTTCCAAGGGAGGGGGGGCGGTCCGCCCCGCCCCGTGTGCAGCACAGCAGGCCAGGTCCCCTTACTTTTGTGGAGCTAACCCGACCGACAGACAACAGCCCTGGTCCGACAAACCTCCCTGCCCTTAACCGCGAATCTAAATTACCTTCTTACAGCAGCTGTAAGAAGGAAATTTAGATTCGCGATTAAGGGCAGGGAGGTTTGTCAGACCGGGGCTGTTGTCGGTCTGTCAGTCGCGGAAGCGCCACAAAAGTAAGGGGACCTGGCCGGCTGTGCTGCACCCGGGGCGGGAGAGAAGGAGGGGGGAGAAGGACGCTGAAAGCACTGGGGAAGACGGGGTGGGGGGGGAAGGACACTGAAAGCATTTGTGGAAGACAGAAGGGGGAGAAGGACGCTGACAGGACATGGGGAAGACGGGGGGGAGAAGAAACATAGAACATAGAAACATAGAAAGATGACGGCAGAAAAGGGCCACTGCCCATCAAGTCTGCCCACTCCATTTACCCACCCTATTAAGTCTGAGTGCTAATGACTTAGTTCCTTAACTCGACCGTCGCAGGGATCCCACGTGGATGTCCCATTTATTCTTAAAGTCGAGCACACTGGTGGCCTTGATCACCTGCACCGGAAGTTTGTTCCAGTGATCTATCACCCTTTCTGTGAAGAAATACTTCCTGATGTCACCACTAAATTTCCCTCCTCTGAGTTTGAGCGGGTGCCCCCTTGTGACCGAGGGTCCCTTGGGAAAGAATATATCGTTTTCTACCTCTACACGACCTGTGACATACTTGAATGTCTCGATCATGTCACCCCTTTCCCTGCGCTCCTCTAGGGTATAGAGTTGCAGCTTGCCCAGTCTTTCTTCGTATGAGAGACCCTTGAGTCCAGCGACCTTCCTAGTGGCCATCCGTTGGACCGACTCAGCTCGAAGCACATCTTTCCGGTAATGTGGCCTCCAGAATTGCACACAGTATTCCAGATGAGGTCTCACCATGGTTCTGTAGAGTGGCATTATGACTTCAGGTTTGCGGCTGACGAAGCTTCTATTGATACATCCCATCATTTGTCTTGCCTTGGATGAGGCCTTCTCTACTTGTTTGGCAGCCTTCATGTCTGCGCTGATGATCACTCCCAAGTCCCGTTCTTCTGAAGTCTTAGCTAGTATTTCTCCATTCAAGGTGTATGTTCTGCATGGATTTCTGCTACCGAGATGCATGACCTTACACTTCTTAGCGTTGAAGCCCAGCTGCCATGTTGAGGACCAGTTTTCCAATGTGATCAGATCCTGCATCATACTATCTTTGAGATTGCTTTCACCTACTATATTACACAGTTTGGCGTCGTCGGCAAACAGTGCTACTTTACCCTGTAGTCCTCGGGTCAAGTCCCTTATGAATATGTTGAAAAGGGATGGTCCCAGGACTGAGCCCTGCGGCACTCCGCTAGTCACTTCCGATGTCTCAGAGAGGGTGCCATTGACCACCACCCTCTGAAGTCTTCCACTCAGCCACTCCTTGACCCATGTAGTTAGTTTCTCACCTAACCCCATTGATTTCATCTTGTTTAATAGTCTACGGTGTGGGACACTGTCAAAGGCTTTACTGAAATCCAAGTACACTATGTCCAGAGACTCTCCCAAGTCCAGCTTTCCTGTCACCCAGTCAAAGAAGCTGATAAGATTGGACTGGCATGACCTGCCCCTAGTGAATCCATGTTGGCAGGGATCCCTCAGATTCCCCTCATCCAGTATTGTGTCCAGTTTGCCTTTAAGTAGGGTTTCCATGAGTTTACACACTATTGATGTGAGGCTCACTGGTCTGTAATTCGCAGCCTCTGCTCTGCAACCCTTCTTGTGTAGAGGAACAACGTTGGCAGTTTTCCAGTCCAGGGGGACTCTCCCCGTTCTCAGGGAGAGATTGAAGAGTACGGCTAACGGTTCCGCCAAAATATCGCATAGCTCTCTGAGCACTCTTGGATGCAAATTGTCCGGTCCCATGGCTTTGTTCACCTTGAGTCCTGACAATTCTCTGTAAACATCAGCTGGTGTGAACTCAAAATTCTGAAATGGGTCTTCCATGCTTTGCTTTGCTTCCAGCTGTGGCCCTTGTCCCGGCGCCTCGCATGTAAAGACTGAACAGAAGTAATCATTCAGTATTTTGGCTTTATCGGAATCTGTTTCCGCATAATTCCCGTTTGGCGTTCTAAGGCGTACTATCCCGTTTGCGTTCTTTTTCCTGTCGCTAATGTATCTGAAGAAAGATTTGCCCCCTTTCTTAATGTTCTTCGCTAGAGTTTCTTCCGTTCGAAGTTTGGCCTCCCTGACTGCTGTTTTGACCGCTGCAGACTTTGTCCTGTATTCAATGGTAGCTTCTTTTTCCCCTGTGCGTTTGTATGAGAGAAATGCTTTTTTTTTCTCCTTGACTAGGTACGAGACCTCATCTGTGAACCATTGGGGTTTCTTTTTCCTTTGTTGTTTGGTTACCGATTTTATGTAGCGGATAGTTGCCTCATGAAGGATCGATTTCAAGGTTGACCACATAGCTTCCACATTATCAGTCACTTTTTGAACCTGCAGTGTCTGATAGATGAAATCTCCCATGCGTGTGAAGTCGGTGCCCCGGAAATTGAGTACCCTTGTTTTTGTTTGTGATCTAGGGAAGCCTTTCTTAAGGTTAAACCATACCATGTTATGGTCACTGGTGGCTAGCGTTTCTCCCACCGAGACCTCCGAGACGCTTTCCCCGTTCGTAAGTACCAGGTCCAGGATGGCCTGGGCCCTTGTGGGCTCTAGTACCAGTTGTTTGAGCCATACTCCCTTCATGGACGTTAATATCCTTCTGCTATCACAAGTTGTTGCTGAGAGTGTGTTCCAGTCTACATCAGACATGTTGAAGTCTCCTAACAGAACTACGTCCCCCCGTAAGGTGATATTCTCCATGTCTTCAATTAATTCTGTGTCTTTGTCCTCCGATTGTCTTGGGGGTCTGTATACCACACCAAGGTATAGGCATTTTTCTCCGCCTCTGGCCAGGTTTACCCAGATGGATTCCCCAGTATACTTGACATCCGTGATCCTGGTTGTCTTGATGTTCTCTTTGATGTAAAGTGCTACCCCACCTCCTAACCTACCCTCTCTGTCTTGCCGAAGCAGGTTGTATCCTGGTATAGTTATATCCCACCCATGAGAGTCTGTGAACCATGTTTCGGATATTGCTACTACGTCTAGATCTGCATTAACTATTTCTGTTTCTAGTTCTAAAAATTTATTCCCTAGGCTGCGTGCGTTAACATACATAGCTCTCCACTCTTTCTGATTTTTAAGCTCCTGTAGTGAGCCACCCATTGGAGTTAAAGTGTCTCCTAGCGATTCTTTTGCATTAAGGGTACTTACCTCAGACTTGAAAGCGTAGTTTTGGTTTGCCACATCAGGATTGTTACTTACTGCTCCGGTGTAAAAATGGGTACCCTCCCCCGACTTACCTAGTTTAAAGCCCTTCGAAGTAGGGAAGACAAAGGGGTGGAAAAGGACGCTGAAAGGACATGGGGAAGACGGGGGGTGGAGAAGGATGCTGAAAGGCCATGGGGAAGACAGAGGGGGGAGAAGGACGCTGACAGGACATGGGGAAGATGGGGGGGGGGGAGAAGGACGCTGAAAGGAAATGGGGAAGAGAGAGTGAGGAGAAGACGCTAGCAGGGAAGAAGACAGAGATGCCAGACTATGGGGGGAGCGGAGGGAAGAAGATGGGTGCCAGACCAATTTGGAAGGGGGTGAAACGTACAGGATCCGTTTCTTGGTCCTGAAATCGTCCTGCAAAACATTCTGTCATCTATTACAGACGTCCGGAGGCAATTCCCCTTAGAAAGAAAGATACCAGACAGAGTTCTAAAGGGATAGCCTGTTTTTTTATTAGTCTGCATTCATTATATATCTTCAGTGGTATTAGCAGATGACGTAAGTACAGACCATATCTAGTGACAGGATACATAGGCTTCAAAGAAGTAATCAAAAAGGAGTAGGATATGTACTTCATTGTGTGTGGCGCAGTGGTTGGATCTACAGCCTCAGCACCCTGGGGTTGTGGGTTCAAATCCCACGCTGCTCCTTGTGACCCTGGGCAAGTCACTTAATCCTCCATAGCCCCAGGTACGTTAGATAGATTGTGAGCCCACCGGGACAGAGAGGGAAAATGCTTGAGTACCTGATTGTAAAAACCGCTTAGATAACCTTGATAGGCGGTATATAAAATCCTAATAAACTTGAAACTTGAAACTTAAAGCTAAAAGGTGTAAAAAGCTTCCTTTATCTATCTCAACCGGTACATAGTAGTGGGGGGTCGAGCCTTCATTGTCTGAGAGTTAACTTCGTTAACATAAATTAAATGACCTCTTCCCAAACCATTAAGAGAGTAAACACCCAACATTCTACATTTGATTACTTCCAGCATGGACAGAGACAGAAAACTTATCCATTAAAATGTGTCCTTTCATAGACAGAGACAGAAAACCTATCCTTTCCTTTCAATCCCCTCTTACGTCATGAAAATTACATCATAAATGCACAGCATGAGCGTGGAGGGAGAGATATTCTAGATATTACATTACATTACATTACATTAGTGATTTCTATTCTGCCTGTGCCTTGCGGTTCTAGGCGGATTACAAATTATAAGAGATCTGGACATTACCGAGAGAATTGCAAAACAAAGATTATCCAGAGAAATTACATAACAGATTATCTAGAGAAATTACTTAATAGATTATCTAGAGATATTGCATAACCGTGATTCATGTACTTTACATGGTGTGGTAGAGGATTCAATTATAAGAATTACATTCAATTATAAGAATTACATTCAATTATAAGAATTACATTTAAGAGAATCTGGTGATAACAGGATATAGTGGAGAATATCAGTATATGCAGGTTACAGACGAGAAGTTACCTAACAATGATGTAAGAAGTTTGTTGGATAGTGAGGTAAATGCTTATTTAGGAATCTAAGTATTTTTGGAGGGAAAGGTTCTAGGAGTTGACTAATGTGATATTCAGGAGAGGGAGAGCTTGTGCGAAAGGGGAGGAGACTAGTTAGTAAGGACGTGTTTTTTGAATAGAAATGTTTTGATTTCTTTTCGAAACACTTTGATGTCTGTTGTGTTGATCATTAGTTTGGTGATGGTGGGGTCAATTTTCGCTGCCTGTGTCGCTAGAAGGCTGTCGTATAGTTTCTTACGTCGGGTACCATTATGAGGGGGGAAGGTGAATAGGTTTTGAGTTCTCCTTGATCTGGATGAGTGGTAGCGGTATAGGCGGTTGTTTAGGTAACAGGGGGCAGTTCCATGGGTTACTTTAAATAGAAGACAATAGAACTTGAATTGAGTTCTTGCTTTTATCGGAAGCCAGTGAGAGTCTACATAGGCGGGGGTGATGTGGTCATATTTGCTGAGACAGTAGATGAGTCTGATGGCTGTGTTCTGAACGGTCTGTAGTTGTTTTATCATGTAGTTTGGACATGGTAGGTAGAGGCTGTTGCAGTAATCCAAGGTACTGAGTGTGAGGGATTGTACAATGATCTTGTAGTATTCTTTGGTAAAGAACTTTCTTATTTTTCTTAGGTTTCGCATGGTGAAGAATGCGTTCTGTATGACTTTGTGTATCTGTGTCTGCATAGTGCAGCGTCTGTCTAATTGTATTCCTAGAATTTTGAGAGTGCTCTGTATAGGATATTTGATTGCGTTTACTTCCAGTTCTGTTAGTGATGGTTTTTGTTCCTTCTCTAGTAGTAGGAATTTGGTTTTCTCCGCATTCAGTTTCAGCTTATGGTTCGTCATCCATTTTTCTACAGTTTCCAATGTTTTCAGGCGTCCCTTGGAGATGGGGTCTTGGATGTCAAATGGGAGAATGATGGTTATGTCATCTGCGTAACTGAAGGAAGTTATATTTAGGGCGTCTAGGGCAGTGCCTAAGGAAGCTATGAAGAGGTTGAATAGTATGGGCGATAGTGGGGATCCTTGTGGTACTCCGCAGGGGTTTGTCCAGGGGTCGGATAAAAGATCTTTTGACTTAACTCTATATGTTCTTGTTTGAAGGAATCCTTGGAACCAGTTGTGAACTTTACAGTTATACCTATGGCATCTAGTATCTGGAGAAGTATTGGATGATCTACTAAGTCGAATGCTGCTGAAAGGTCGAGTTGGATGATTAGTAACTTGTTTCCTTTGCTGAGGTGCTGTCTGGCTGTATCTAGTAAAGATACCAGTAATGTTTATGTGCTGTGATTAGCTCTGAAACCAGATTGAGTTGGATGCAGAATGTGGTGGTCTTCTAGGTAGTTGGATAGATATTGTGCTACTAGACCCTCTATGAGTTTGATGTATAGTGGGATAGAAGCGATTGGTCTATAGTTTGTTGGGTTGTCTATTGGGCCTTTGGGGTCTTTTAGTATGGGAGTGATTATGATTTCGCCAAGTTCCGGAGGGAACTGACCTTCCCTGAGAGTGGTTTGCAACCATAGCGTGAGACAAGCTATGAATTTGGTGGATGCTGTAGCTAGTAGGTAAGGAGGACAGTTGTTCAAATCACAGGAGGATTTGCTGTATTTTTTGTACAGCCGGTCTAGGTCTGACCATTGTGTCGTTGGGAAGTTGGTCCAGGTCTTATCTGCTGAATTGGCATCGTCATTTGTGGGTTTTATTAGTATCTCTTCTATGATATTTTGAGAATTGTTGAATGTGGCTCTGATTGTGATGATTTTATTTTTGAAGTGTTCTGATAGTTGTGAGGCTGTTGGAGTCTGGGTTCCTTGGGTGGCGAGGAAGGGTTTGGTATCCGTGAGGTTTTTTACAATGCTGAAAAGTTTTTTGGTGTCTGGTTTTTCAGTGCCAATGAGTTTGGAGTAGTAGTCTTTTCGTTTTTCCTTCAGTTTGATTTTGTATTGTTTTATTTGGGATCTCCATTCTGTTTTAATGTGGTCTTGTTTCTGTTTTTTCCATATCCTTTCTAGTTGTCTGCAATGCCTCTTTAGGTGTAGGAGTTCGGCGTCAAACCATTTGTCTGATGGTCTGCATATTTTGTTTTTTGTTTTTAGTGGTGCTAGTTTGTTTAAGGTGGTCTCACTAATGGTACGCCATGTGTTTATGAATTCCTTGTGGTTGTTTAAGTCTAATGTTGGGTCTACGGTGTCCCAGAAGGTGGTGGGTTCGATTTTCTGTCTGGTCTTGAAGCTGGTTGTGCTTGGAATAGGTTTGATGTTATTATGCACCCAGTTGATGGTGAAGGTGTACTTGTAGTGGTCGGACCATAAGGTTGGATTCCAAGAGCCATTGGTGATGTGGATGTTTTGTGTGTTGAGGTTGGGAGATGTGTAAGCGGCAATGTCAAGTTGATGGCCCTTTTCATGTGTGGGTTCAGGATTGAGTATCTGGTAAGATAGGGTGTTGAGGAATGAAAGAATGTCTGCTACTTGTTTGGAGGTGTGGTCTTCTAGGTGGAGATTGATGTCTCCTAGGATCAGGTTGTGTGGGGAAGATAGGGAGTTCTGGAAGATAAATTCTTCTAGTTCTTGTTTAGAGGTGTTCCATTTTCCTGGTGTGACATAGCATAGAAGGCAGTTCAGGGTTCCTGTGAGAGAATTGTCAGAGAGTTGGCAAGCAAGAAGGTCTAGGTGCGGGGTGGAGTGCTTGGTTAGGACTTTAATGTTGAGGTTGTTTTTTACAATGATTGCTTGACCTCCACCTCTTCTGTTTTCTCTGCAAACTAGCTCTAGTTTGTATCCGTTTGGGCAGAATTCAGTAATGCGAGGATCTGAGTCGGAAGTGAGCCAGGTTTTGGCTAGGAAGAGGCAGCCTAAATTATCTTTGATCAGCCAGTCTTTGATTAGTTCTGTCTTTGGGCTTATGGATCGTATATTCAAATATGCACATGCAATTGATGTGAGTTTAGTGGGAGTTTGCATAGTGTGAGTATTGATAAGTGTTCTGGATGGTGATTGAGGTTTTTGAGAGCTGGCCTTAGTTTTTGGTGGTGGTCTTTTTCTCCAGGTTGCTGGAATGTTTTCGTGATTGGATGTTGGACAAGGTATCAGGGTTCTGGGGGTCTCTTGAGGAGGAGTTTTAGGGGCTGTAATATGAGTCAAACAGCGCAGGAACAGTCTAAAAATTACATAAGCAACAAGAGTGCAGATAATAATAAAGATTATAACAATAAGAAGGTCTTTCACCCACCCCTGCATCCAAATAAAATACAGATCCCAAGGATTAGATAAACCAGAATTACGTTTAAGTTCAACATTCTTATTGATAGTAATAAGGGACTCAAACCTAGCCTTAACCTGGTCTCGGGCCTTGAATTCATCTGGGACCCCTATCTCATCTATGTATAGCTAAAGTGCACTGGCCTATCTACTGGCTGAGTAGTTTAACACGGAGCCGGAGGTCTCCACAGAGCCAGTAAATATCACCTAAAGCAAAATCTAATGCGGCAACAGTGAAGCATACCTATAATTTCCAAAAAAGAATACTAGGCTGTAGTTAAATTTCCAGTATGCCTTGGACAATAGTTTCTGATTAATACATTAACACATTTTAGCTAATCATGATTTAATCAGGACTACTTGAAACCGTCTTCCTGCCTTCAGGGTCTATCTGCATCCCCATGCCAGAGTCAGATTGATACAATTTCCCATAGGCCTTTGGTGACACCAGCTATGCCAACCGAAAATGCTGAACGCCTGCAACGGCTATGCTGACATCTTCCATATTCTTTGAAATGAAAGCAAACTTGTGGTACCCTTAGCCAGCTTGCCTCGCTTATGCCTTGCCAATCTCTAACAGTATATCATAGCTGTCCTCCAAGCTATGAAGATGAACAGTTCCCATTATGAGTTCAAACCTCTGTCTTAGGTTGCATAGGTCGTATCTATATCTTACCCGTCGTTGAGCGAATGAACGGTGCATAAGAGGTGCAGGAAACTTTCTCAGGAGGCCCAGGCAAAAAAGGTACAAGGATGTCATAAGAGAGTATGTAAGTATGGGATATGGGATAATATTATCTCTGACCCTGGTAATGGTAATGCAATAGGCCATGCCAAATTAAAACCAAATTAGAACCAAATTAGCAAGTTGTCAGAGAAGATACTGGAAATTCATGTATAACTGCCTTAAAAGCTAGAAGGAACTTTGTGAGAAAAGAAATGTACACGTGTTTCACTCTACAGCAAAGGAGAATCATAACAATACATAGCAAAATTTGTAGAATAGTTAAGATAGGATGAATTACAGCATATGAAATAAAGTCTGAAATGTCCATAGAATAGGTTAAATAGGAGGAATTGTACAGCAAAGCGTTCTTAGGAAGGTGGCTATCTCCGATGAACAGGAAACATTGTGTACAGCATGTGTGGAAAAGTCTTTGCAGTCAGGGTGCAGGAAGATGAATTAGTCCAGCAGGAACCGGCAGTCTCTTTAAACTGGTGAGATGGGATGAAATGATGTTTGCACAGGATCTGATGTTTGCACAGGATCTTTCAGTCACTGCAAATTAGTGGTATTCACCCTTGAGATGGAATGATGTTTGTGCATACAGGGAGGGATTTGAAAAGAGTCCCGATATCATTCAGCAGCTGTACTCCAGTGTGATCCAAATAAGAGATAGAAAATGGAGGAGAAACCATGTTGCCTGTACTGAATGTAGAGAGAGAGAGAGAGAGAGAGACCAGGTTGCCTGTACTGAATGTGGCAACATGTGACAATAT
This sequence comes from Geotrypetes seraphini, assembly GCF_902459505.1. Lineage (NCBI taxonomy): Eukaryota > Metazoa > Chordata > Amphibia > Gymnophiona > Dermophiidae > Geotrypetes > Geotrypetes seraphini. The sequence goes on along the minus strand of NC_047090.1, from coordinate 61,245,230 downwards.
TAATACATTTACTTGTTATAGTTATGGCAAAAGAGAGACAATATTCAAGTACTTAAGGTTCTTAATCAGACATTCCAAAAAGATATGTTTTTGTGTGCTGCATATAACTATTTTGGCAATTCAGAGAGACCATAATTCTGCACTGAGGCCTAAATTCTCTATTACTGCGTTTAACTTAGGCGTGCTTTGGACGTCGGATATAATTGAATAATCATGGAGTTAAGGGTGTTAATTAATGTTAATTGGGTAATGAACGACACATAGACGTCCCTAGGTAGTACATAACGAACTAACGTCTATCGAAAGCATAGTCCCGTCTGCAGCTCTGGACGTGGGCGTTCCGTGGGCGTTCCGTGGGCGTGCCACGTGGGGACGCTGGATAGGCGCTACCTGGGCGAACCTGTGCGTCTAAATCTCGTGAATTATGTAGACGTAAGAAACCCTGGTCTAACTTGGATTTCAATGCCGTTTCAACTATCGTAATTGCGGCTCTTTGTTACACGCGAGGCAGACGTCCACTGTGTTTTTTCATCAATAATTCCAATAGTGAATTTCAATAGGTAGTTTTCATATTTTCTCTGTCCTAATAAATATAATGACACCATAACAATGGAACACATTATATTGCATGGATAACAAACCACATTTCAGCCCAAACCATAATATAATTTTCACATGGCTTTTACATCCCCCTTTTTTGTCTCAACAAACAGCAGTGCAATCGGCTCTCTTTTGAAAGCAAAGAAAAACCAGCACACATTATCAGCACTTAAAAAGAGAATAAACAGATACACACCTTAACATTCCAGCTTCCCTCATTGCAAAATGGAGGTGTTCAGTTGCACAAAACTGACCTCATTGTGACCTCATCAATCTGCATCTTCCAAAGTAATATGCCACAATTAAAAGATGTGGTGGGTGTTGAACCCACAACCTCTGGATGTTAGCAGCAAAGGCTGGGCTCCTAACCGATAGAGCTACAGCTGCTTGACTGAGCTGTTTGTGCTTCATTAGGTATCATATCAGGATGAACTCAAATAAGTTTAAGCAAAGGAATGCCTAAAGATTTGGAACGTTTTCAAGTAGAAAACAAATATGAAATATGTATTAAAGAATTGCAGCACAAAGAACGCCTACACGGAACAGATTATTTACAGTCCTATATATGCATTAGTACAGTGCTTAAAATGAAGATTAGCGTGTGAGAAAAACGGAGCTCCACCTCACATGCATTCAAGCACACTTGGGAATATGGGTTTGGGGCTCAGTGAAAGCAGCGCTTTTAACCATTGAGCTACCACTCTTTTGTCTCAGCCTACTATGACATTATAGCTAAACTCCTTTTCCCTTAGCACTTCACTAAGATATGATATGACAAGGGAACCAGAGGAATTGTAGCTGTGGGTCAGTGAGGAAAGGCACTCTCTACCAATCTTCCGGGCTTTGAGGGTTCAAATCCCAGCCTGTATTTTACTTGTGGCGTATCTGCCTTCCAGGTGCACTTTGATGATGCTTTCCACTTCTTATAGGAGTTGAATATAACATTTCTCCTTTTAAACATGGCATACTTTGTTAGTTTTTATCGTGGTAAAGTATACATTTCTGAAATGGTGAAGAAACAATAAGCGGTATAAGCAAATCCAAACTGCTGTAAGCACAAGAAAGCATGTGTAGCTCAACATGCTAATGCTCCTCTTCTGAGCTCTGACCTCTGAAACTCCCCGGTTCGACTCCCACCTTTGCTCATTTTAATAAGGTCCTAGTTTTTTCCTGTTAGCTCTTATAACATTTCCCTTTGCAGGCAAACCTATTTTCAACTTACCATGGCTCGGACATCCTACGCAGTGATGAGAGCACATTAACCAGGCGATCCACAAATGTCATCTTGCTGTCAGAGGAAAGGTTTCTCTCATCACTGCGTAGGATGTCCGAGCCATGGTAAGTTGAAAATAGGTTTGCCTGCAAAGGGAAATGTTATAAGAGCTAACAGGAAAAAACTAGGACCTTATTAAAATGAGCAAAGGTGGGAGTCAAACCGGGGAGTTTCAGAGGTCAGAGCTCAGAAGAGGAGCATTAGCATGTTGAACTACACATGCTTTCTTGTGCTTACAGCAGTTTGGATTTGCTTATACCGCTTATTGTTTCTTCACCATTTCAGAAATGTATACTTTACCACGATAAAAACTAACAAAGTATGCCATGTTTAAAAGGAGAAATGTTATATTCAACTCCTATAAGAAGTGGAAAGCATCATCAAAGTGCACCTGGAAGGCAGATACGCCACAAGTAAAATACAGGCTGGGATTTGAACCCTCAAAGCCCGGAAGATTGGTAGAGAGTGCCTTTCCTCACTGACCCACAGCTACAATTCCTCTGGTTCCCTTGTCATATCATATCTTAGTGAAGTGCTAAGGGAAAAGGAGTTTAGCTATAATGTCATAGTAGGCTGAGACAAAAGAGTGGTAGCTCAATGGTTAAAAGCGCTGCTTTCACTGAGCCCCAAACCCATATTCCCAAGTGTGCTTGAATGCATGTGAGGTGGAGCTCCGTTTTTCTCACACGCTAATCTTCATTTTAAGCACTGTACTAATGCATATATAGGACTGTAAATAATCTGTTCCGTGTAGGCGTTCTTTGTGCTGCAATTCTTTAATACATATTTCATATTTGTTTTCTACTTGAAAACGTTCCAAATCTTTAGGCATTCCTTTGCTTAAACTTATTTGAGTTCATCCTGATATGATACCTAATGAAGCACAAACAGCTCAGTCAAGCAGCTGTAGCTCTATCGGTTAGGAGCCCAGCCTTTGCTGCTAACATCCAGAGGTTGTGGGTTCAACACCCACCACATCTTTTAATTGTGGCATATTACTTTGGAAGATGCAGATTGATGAGGTCACAATGAGGTCAGTTTTGTGCAACTGAACACCTCCATTTTGCAATGAGGGAAGCTGGAATGTTAAGGTGTGTATCTGTTTATTCTCTTTTTAAGTGCTGATAATGTGTGCTGGTTTTTCTTTGCTTTCAAAAGAGAGCCGATTGCACTGCTGTTTGTTGTTCACTTTTGTTTCCTGGCATCCTAACAGTTCTCAGAAGTGGTGGAATTTGCTGTTTCTCCTCAGCATTCTGCAGCCACAGGTGCATGAGATATTTTCATTTGCTCCTAACTGCAAGCCATTCTAGTAGGAATGTGTTTCTTTTGATGCAATATAGGCATTGGGCAACAGCTATGAGTTAAATCAAACTTCAGAGGGCTTGGACAGGTGTTGAAGAATGATCCAGTTAGGGGGGGGAGGGTGTTCAGCATGAGAGAGAACAGGTTGCATTAAATATTAGACAATGGGCTGCACATAATAAAAGCTGAAGCAAAATATTGATATGTAAAGGCAAGGCTAAAGAGTTACCAGGTGTCCTGGCTGAGAAATGAATATAAACTATTTGCTAACCTTACTCAAGACTTGAACCCCCTGATGTATGGAAGATGAAAAGCAATGCATTAAGGCATAGAGCTATAGAGGTAACATTGTTTAGAACATAGAGCTTAGAGATGTGAAGGAAATTACTACAATGTCACTACAGCTGTATATTGCAAAACCACATCCAATGCACATCCAATTAGATTTGAATCCTAACGGTTCCTATGACGTCAGTCGCTAATTAGGCGTCCTTAGTATATAGAAAGCTTTGGCACAGCCATTTTTCCTTTGTAAGACCCCCTCATGTGAGTTGGTGTTTGTGGTGTTCCGTTTCCTCAATGATGAAACTTTGTGCTATGACTTGCCTGTTCTCCTTTATACTCCCTTCTGCCTTTGACACTCCTCCCCACCCCCATTATCTGTATTTCTTTAGTTTATGGATTTTTCTGGGTGTTGGTGTGAGGGATTGTTGAGGACTTAGGTTTTGTGTTAAGTGTGGAGGGGAATCAATTGTTAGGGAAAAGAAGGGGCCAGGCCAGGTTACACACAGATGCCTACACCCACCACTCTCCCAGCTTTCATAATGTCTGCCCCACTTCCATTTTCCATATCTGCAACTCTCCATGCAAGAAATTCGATTTCCGTTTTGGAGCCATGTTGTAAGGTGAAGATATCTTTTCAGGCTACTTGTAGAACACGTTCAAACACCCCCCCATAGGATAGCCAATGAGGTGTGATGGGCGTGGTTAGGAAGCGGGCCAAGGAACCGCACCCGAACGGTGCCCAATAGGCATTGAGAAACTTTTCCCGTCCTACTGACGTCAGACGCTAAGTAGGCGTGCATGGGTATAAGAAGGTCTAGGTGAGCAGTGTTTCTTTTCTATTCTGTCCTATTCCTTATGCAGATGTTTGAGACTTTACTCTGTCTTAGTCTTTTACTTTTTTTTTCCTATCTCTGCCTCCCATTTCTCTCTATTCTACAGAGCCATTAACAAGCTACATGTCATTCTAATATGTTTTTTTATCTTTTCTAGAAGCAGCTCAGATAGTAAGTCCAGGTGAGAATGATAATTTGTAAGCTACTTAGGTGTCCTTATGATAGAACTAAAGAAACCAACCAGCAACAACTGACTTCTCTTTATGGGCTTTCGTTGTGTGCAATTGTTTATAATAGTTATTTTATTTCTGATATCTCTTACTCTCCATTCCACAGGGCTGACAAAAATGACTGAGAAGACTGATAAAGACCATGCTGGTAGATATTTTACTGGTAGAAATATGGATATGTAAGTAAAATGGATGTGTTCACACATCTGAGAGGGTTTACTCATAGAGCTAAAGTTAATTCTTTGTAAAATCAAATTACAGGCAAGTTAAAATCAGGTGAGGAATGGTTCTGTGTACTAACTCATTGATAAGAATAGGTTGGGTGTGTTGGGGGGGGGGAAACACTGCCATTCAGTGGACATCCAATCAGTGTACATGGTTCAGGTGGAAAATTCCTAATGAGTGGCTAATGGCTGCCATTTTTAATAAGGAGTCTAAAGGTATGTTAGCACCTCTGTTACTTCTAGGTGTGTGTTCTGCCACAACTTCAGTGTTTCATTTTGGAGACATAGGTCTTTGTTAACAGTTTCTCTATTCTTCATTTCAGGTTAACTATGCTCATCAGCTCAGCACACCAGCTTGCACCTAGCCAAACAGTTGTAGGTGAGAATGATACTCTACTATTCTTCACTTGAGTCACTCTTCTGATGAGTGAAATAAATGTTTCACACTTCTATTGTTCTCGTCACACAGGTATCCTTGATGACTTTCAGGAACAATAGTAAATTGATAATGTTGGCCTCATAGAACACCATGGCACGCATTCCTGCTGTTATATGCACACAAACTTTTTGTTTTCAGTTAGTCTATTCCCTCACATGAGTTCTAAACAGTAGCAGTGGAGGATTACAGGTGATATTAACCCACACCATCAGCGAGTTAAGGCTATTGCTTTAACAACTCTACCACGGTGACATCTAAGCAGCTCAACATAAATGAGGTTAACACATTGCTTCAGGGAAGGGAGGACAGATATGGACCTTGGGGGTTGAACCCCCTGTTTGTGAACCTTGTGTAAACCAGCTTCTCCTCTTTTCTGTTTTCAGGTGTCTTAGACAGGCAACTGCAGTATTGTCAGATGGAGTTTTGTATTACTGAGAGCATTGCAGCTGTGAGCATCTTTGTGGTTTCCACACCTGCTTAACCAAAATAGTGCAGCTCAAGAACCAGGAGGATAGATTGAGGTATCTGGCCTTTACTTCCATCACCTTCGGTGAAAGGAAGAAAAACCCACATGTCTCATTTGGATTCTCCTGGTGTGGAGCCAACTCTTAGTAGCAGTAACCCTATTCCTTAACAACAAATCTACCACAGTGACTTATATTCTCTTCCTTATGTAGCCATTTACTTTGGAACAGGGACTGCCTTACTTTGCACATCATAGCTGAGATGTCGTCATCTACCTACAGTTGCATATACCCTTGCATTCACTTACTTTTTTCCTAGATTCTGCAATGATTTGACATCAGAGTGGCTAGCAGGTAATAGAATGAATGACAGACCCCAATAAAGATTGTCAAACTTTCTATATGTCACCTTGTTGTTATATTGAAAAGGGCCCATTCAGCAGTCCCTCCTGAACCCCTATCTACCTTGGACTCTGTCCACTAAACTGCTCATGCTACAAGGTTAAAACCACACAGGAAAGTTTAAACTATAAAAAAAATGTTTATTCTAATAGAAAACTTTTTTTTAAATGTAAACTTTAGAAAAAAATAACTATTTACATAACACACAACGCAGGGAAAGAGGGTGGGTGCCCCCCAAGAGCAGCTTGAGCTACCTCAGGCGAGGGGGGCGGAAGAGGTGCAGTCATTGAGAGGGTGTATGGCTGCTGGCACCATGCCCTCTTTCGGCTACCAGCCGCAAGAGGGCATGTTCCATCCTCTCCACACACCCTCTCATTACCTGCACCTCCTCCAAGATGGCAGAGTAGGCCGCCATCTCACTGGCCGCCCCCTCCTGAGGCTGGTTGGGCTGCTCCTGGGGGGGAACAGCAAGGAAAGGGGGTGGGATGGGAACAGGAAGGGCAGGAGAGTGAGGGGAAGGGCTATGGGTGGGGGAAGGGGAAGGTCCAACAGGGGATGGTGGTGGTAGTCCTGGAGGTAGTGGTGGGGCAGGTGGTGGGGGTCCAGGGGGCAGTGGTGGGGCAGGCAGTCCAGGGGGCAGTGGTGGGGCAGGCGGTGGTGGTCCAGGGGGCAGTGGTGGGGCAGGCGGTGTGGGTGGCTCAGCAAGCTGCCACGGGGAATCTTCCTCTTCTTCCCCCTCCTCCTCCTCCTCCGCCGATGACCAGGGCGGAGCCCCCTCCCTCACCTCCGGGGCCCAGGGTGGGGTCATGGGTGCCACCTCCTGAGGGGGTGCCTGTGCTGCTGCTTGACAAGAGAGAAATAGGATACAGTCAGATATGTCCACAACACTTTTGAACATGACATTTACTACGTTATTTTCTTCAAATGCTAATAACAGGATGCAAAGCACCTACTCCACTGTAAACATCAAAATGTAGCGTAAGTAAGTGAGGCAAGTAGAACACCATAACGCCATTGTGACATGATATCACAATAGCAGCTTTACTGCAGATTTTATGATTAAGAATGGTTGACAGCTACTCAAGCATTTTCATCTATTTATTCTGGTAGGCTGATCACAAAGAAACACACGCTGGACTCATTACTCACCGGCTTCAGCGCGCAATTCCTCCCTCACCCCCTCAAGGAAGGCCCGCTCCTGGCGCCTCAGCAGCCGCCCCCTTTTCCTGAGATCCTCAACCTGGATAATAGAGAGAGAGAGAGAAAGAACAGAGAGGGAGGGATATGATGAGTGCCATCTAGCACTGTGGCATAACATGTTTATTTAAGTCTTGACCTCTATAAGCACATAAAAATGGAGTACGCTGCCCTCCAAGAGCCCCTATCCGCTTTGCTGTCTGCCTCCACCCCCTTCTGCCACATGTTTTACATGAATGTATTCACGTACTCCAGCATTTTCACCTTTCTGTGCTGGAGGCATCGCTATCTCTCTACTGTACCTGGGACAGTGGGGGGGGGGGGGTGAGGTGACATGGACAGCATCACAAGGAGGAGTGTGGGATTGAACTCACAACCCCAGGGTGCTGAGGCTGTAGCCTATCAGCACTGCCCCACATTACAGCATGTCCTGGTGAGCTTACAATCATGCAGCAGGGGCAATAAAATAGTTTGGTCAGAAGGAGCAGCGTGGCTTGAAACCCCTGATGTCAGGGTACTGATGCTGTCACTTTAAACGTCATGCCACTATCTCCCTAGACCACCAGATTGATACAGGAAAGGTGAAGGTATTTGTTTTCCTTTGGCAAAGTTGATTTCAAGATGTTTCTATTACAAATGCGAAGCTTGTGACCCAAAAATTAGTTGTGTGCATGTTGTGAATGGAATAGATGCCTTCTAGGAGCTGAATTTGTCATTTGAAATCCTACTACTGCTCCTTTGGGATGTGCTTTAATTTCAGTATTCAATGTAAAAGATTTATTATGCACAATTGTAGTTTTTAAAAGGAATCAAAATTTACACACAAAACATGAACAATTTGATTGAGACAGGTTTCCATCATTACATTTTACATGATTATTTGTGAGGGCCTGACTTGGAATACTTACTTCCCTGGGACAGGAGGCTCTGCGATTGTACCGCCGGGTCAGGCGGCTCCATGACTCCCTGAATTGCAGGTATGACCTGCGATGGCCAGGCACTACAAAATAGTGGTGCTCCCGGGAGAGAAACAGCCTGGCTAGCAGCCTGGTGTCCTGTGTGGTAAAATTTGGCTGTCTTCTGGCAGCCATTTTATGAGAAATAACTGCGTATGAAGAACGGACGATTCTATGACGTCACAACGCAAAAAAACGCGATGACGTATTTGTGCCGCTTGGGCGTGCTTGCAGCAGCCGCTCCGCGCTACAGAAATACTGTACAGTACGCCGATATCGCTGTTATATAAAAAAGTACAGCAGAACGCTTAAAAGCTTACGTCCACCAAACACAATGACAAATTAAAGAAATGAAGATTGGGTTCACATATTTGAGCTTACCTATGCATGTTTGGGTGGGTGGAAAAAAAAAGAATATTATGTCTTTGGTAACCTTAGTCAGGACTTGAACCCTTCAGCTTTGGAATATACATGCAAGTGCTTTTAAGCACTGAGCTATGTTGGGGACTTGGGAATGGGAGTCTCCAGAAATGGCTATATGTACAAGCTTAGAAGCTTACCATGTAAACCTAATGAAACTTCACCTCCCCCCCCAAACACAATGACGTTATAAATTAAATAAATGAAGAGGTTCACATGCTTAGCTATGCATGTTTGGGTGGGTGGAAAAAAAAAATATTATGCCTTTGGTAACCTTAGTCAGGACTTGAACCCCTGACCTTTGCAACATACATGCAGTGCTTTTAAGCACTGAGCTATGTTGGGGACTTGGGAATGGAAGTCTCCAGAAATGACTTTAGGTACAAGATTTGACAAGGGGTAATCATTGCAAGTATCTACAGGTGTATTTGATCTGAGAACACCCAATGAACGTCCAAAACGATTTTAAAATTCTAACGGCTTCTATAATGTCAGATGCTACTTTATGGTTAGGGTTAGGGCTACAGTTAAGTAGCTCGGTAGCTCAGTTAGTAAACATGCTGTACCAGTTATCCATAAGATGTGAGTTCAACTCCCAGCTTGTCTTTTACTTGATTATAACATGAGGGGTTTATGCTGCAGGAGTGTGTTGTTGGGGTGTTGCAGGGGTGTATAGGATGACAGAGAATAGTCACTTGCATTTTCTACAATGCATTTGAATTTCTTAAGATGAAACCTTAGTGAGCCGGGGAGGAAGGTCCCCGCAGCCTCGCACCTCAGATGAAAAGGTTAATTTTTGAGCGATCTGGGACAGTCTTCAGCGACTCAGAGCCCTCCTCCCGGCTGGCCAGAAGGAGGAAGCTTTGGCGGTGGTGATTTTGGTGGTGAGGGAGGGAGGGAGGGGGGGAGTCACCTGGCTGCTGCATCTGCACTCCTGCTGGCCACAGACCTACTGATCACAGAGCAGAGATCACAGAAGCACGCAGGTATGTGCGCATGCGTGGCTAGGGTTTATATATATACACGTATCGCATCTAAGTTTCATCACAAACACATTAGCAAGACTATACACAATACATTACAAAGTTGAGCTTGGGTTTGATAAAATAAACAGCATAATTTTGATTCTGTATTACATTTATTGAACCATACTTAAGAATATGGGTGTTGCATCCGTGACAACAGTGCTTTACACCATTGAGCTACCAGTCTTTTGCCTCAACTGACTGTGATATGATAGCTAAGTAGAGTATACTTTAGCACATTACTAAGGTATGCTATGACAGGGGAATTTGAGACACAGGTGTAGGTCAGTGAGTAAAAGCACTATATCGATCATCTGTAGGTTGTGAGTTCAAGTCCCGGCTTGTCTTTTACTTGTGGCATATCTACCTTCCAGGTGCACCTTGATGATGTCACAATGAGATCAGCATTGTGCTGCTTGCTATTTCCTCTTCCTGTGAACTGGAAGCCACATTCAGGTTTAATCTGTGTTTTGATTCTGTTTCTTGTTGTGAAGAATGAGGTGATTGTTGCAATGTTTTAAGAGCAGGAGAGTGTTCTTTCGAGCAAGATATCACTTCTAAACTATCCTCTCTGAAATAATGTCTCTGGAAAATCGAGAGAAAGCTTATTGGATGACTTAGGGTGCCTTTCCTGCCAGTCTTTGTGGAAGTTAAACGATGTTTATAAAAAGTCTATATGGTGTTCAAAGTCCTATCCTTTCCACTTCTAATAGGAGGTGAGTATGACATTCCTGTACAGCTTTCTGTGTAGCACACATCTACCGGTTCCCACCTTCCATACTGATAATGTAAGTTCAACACCCACTCGGTACGTTTCATTTTCTAGTTTTCCTTTGAAACATAACATATTTTTTTTCCTTGTATTAACTGTACAATTCTGATATTGTGTTTTAGTTATGTTTTTCATCATCCTATACTTATCAATGCTTGAATGTGTGATAATAAAGAGTATATATAAAGTATAATAAAAAAAAAACGAATAAGAAAAAAAAAACCCGTATTCACGTCTATCACGGGTCCATTGGAGACGTTTCAGAAACCTGCGTCTATTTTGAGCACGTCTATTTTGGGCGACGAGGGACGTCTATTTTGAGCACGTCTATTTTGGGCGACGAGGGACGTCTATTGTGCGGGACGTCTATCTCACGCCTAAATATAGTTAATTGGTATTTACGTTTACCGGACGTCCAAAGCACGCCTAAGTTAAACGCAGTAATAGAGAATTTAGGCCTATGTGTTTATACTCATTTGAAAGTACATGTACATGAATTTTTTTACACAATACCATTATAGGGGCCTTGTTTAGACCTCAGCAATAAGCAGCTTTCAAACCACTTTCAGCCATAGGCTGACCTAACCCTGGATATTTAATTCCAGTGCATGGTTGGCGTTTCCTGGCACTGACTCTCCAAAATGCCCTCTGACCCAGAAGTTAACCGGGCACCAGTTGATATTCAGACAGTTACCCGGTAGCTCAAAGTTAGGTCAGCTGTATTGCTGTGCTAACTTTATGCACTTACTTAGCCAGCTAGTGGACTGAATATTGCTGCCAACTGACTAAATTGCCATTCCACCCCCAACTCCATCCTCAGCCTGCCCTTAACCTAGAAGGGGAAGGGATTGCTGGATAGTGGACGATATTCAATGGCACTTATCTCAAGAAAGATATAGTGGTGCTAGAAAAGGTTCAAAGAAGAGCGACCAAGATGGTACTTCTCTCATATGAGGAAAGTCTAAAAAGATTAGGGCTCTTCAGCTTGGAAAAGAGACCACTGAGAGGAGATATGATTGAAGTCTACAAAATCCTGAGTGGAGTAGAACGGGTACAAATGGATCGATTTTTCACCCCGTCATAAATTACAAAGGCTAGGGGACACTCGATGAAATTACAGGGAAATACTTTTAAAACCAATAACAGGAAAAAAAAATTTTCACTCAGAGAATAGTTAAGCTCTGGAACGCGTTGCCAGAGGATGTGGTAAGAGCAGATAGCGTAGCTGGTTTTAAGAAAGTTTGGACACATTCCTGGAGGAAAAGTCCATAGTCTGTTATTGAGAAAGACTTGGGGGAAGCCACTGCTTGCCCTGTATCGGTAGCATGGAATATTGCTACTTCCTGGCCAAATGGATGTGTTTAATTTTTAAAATTACATTTTATTAAATTTGATCAAATTTTATTAAATTTGGCCATTTGGCCAGGTACTAGTGACCTGGATTGGCCACCGTGAGAACAGGCTTGATGGACCATTGGTCTGACCCAATAAAGCTATTCTTATGTTCTTATGGGCCTCACCTGCCCAGTTAACCCTTTTTTGAATATCAACCTCATAGTTCTTAACTGCAGCTGTGCTCCATCCAAACAATATTCCTGAACATATCTACATATGCATCATGTAAAAGTACTGACTTCTTGTCACTGGTCATACTTATACATGCCTATACCATGGGATAATTTTATAAAAGCCCTTTTCTGCAGGTGAAACAGGGTTTATCATGGAAAATTGCCCCTCTAAATGCGTTTCGGTGTCATGATGTCTGATCTGCAGCATTGAATCTTCATCTGGCTTGTCACATTTCCTTTGTACTAAAAATAATTTGCAATTTGGTCCAAATAACTAACAAACTCTTTATATAAATATAGCTACAATTGGGGCTATTAGAAGTACGACCCAAAAAAAAAAGCCCAAATATCCAAAAACTGCAATCAACTTCCAAAGTAACAGATCATGAGTTTTCCTCGCAACACATGCTATGCAGTCCTTTCCCCTTCTCCCAGTGGAAGCCAGTGCTATGAAATATGTGTTGTCCTATTCATTTTAGCAGAGATTTCCTTCATAAACCACCGTGCTTTATCATGTTTTGCAATAAGGAGCACTGAAAAGCTAACAGGCATTAAATGTGAACGCTGCCTCAATCCAGAATGAATTAGTCCAGGTCCACAAATGCAGCCAATCTGCTCACAGATCAAATCAACCAAATGTTTCCATTTTTTAAGGCAGCAGCCCAAACGTGCTTATGCCGAAAGATACAAAGTGATTTTGCAACAGATGTCACTTCAGCATGAGGCCAACAGCATGTGCAGAGGAAATTAGGTTGCAGCCTTAACAACATAAAAACAAAGTTCAAGGAAATTTTTTTTCTTACTTCTGGCACTCACAGAATTTGCTGGGACCTGGCTTTTTCGGCTCACTGTGCAGAAGCAGTCTCCTGCAAAGAATACACTTTGTTGTCTACATTTCCCTTCTGGGACCCAGCTATTTCTTTCTGTATTTAAAATCAGCACAGTGGTTGAGGAGGGATGGTACATACAGAGGGGCATTTTCAATATGACGTCTAAATCTGAGTCTAGATGTTTTACAGAACGTGCACAAAAATCCAGCACCAAACACGCCCATTTTCAAAATTGCAAAACATTCAAATTATGAATGCTCAGTGCAGCTATCTTTTTGAACCATTAAAAAAAACACAATGGAAAAACTTTTGGACTATTCGACCTTCTTTATCCGCAGTTATTTTACAATCTTCATATTTTATTTTATATAAAGCTTAATGGACTCCTTCAAAATTTGCAAAACTTTCACGTAAACCACCTGATCTTTGTTGATCCTGCAATATTTCACCTAGATCATTATCACATATGATCTTTTCTTGTAACAATTTATCACAATATTGGTCCAAATTTGGGAAACCATTTCTAATGTGTTTACTATAACTAGTCCTTTAACTTATAGAACACTTATACTTCGATCGTCCAACTCCAATCTTGATTTAAAACCAGCTTGTCTAGATTATTTGACCGTATGATTGCTTTATCCTTGCATATTATTGTCACTTATTGGAAAAATAACTTAAGAGCTTCCTACCATGAATTGTGGAATACATTATGGCCCTGATTCTGCAAAGTGCTCTCGATTGTAGGCAGCTGTAGGCATCCTACAGCTGTCTAATCAGAAAATCGGGATGCTCTTTTACTAAAAAAAAAAAAAAAAAGGCTCCCCAGGCAGGCCCTCTATATTGAAGGCACCTCCAGGGAGCCTAGAGAAACCCGCAAGCCCGCCTAAGCTCGCCAAAGGCTAGGCGGTAGCCTTAAGCAAACCTAGGCGGCCCTACGCGTCTCCCTACCAGAATGAGAGACGCTTACCATGTAGGCTAGCAAAATGCTGGCCAACATGGTAAGTAGACGCGGCCATTGTCCCTAATCATGGCAAGGATCTCCCTGCCGTGATTAGTATAGCGGCCGCGGCTATGGCCACAAGTCTCCCCTCCCACCAGTGATCACGGCAAGAGGGTGCCAAACCCCTCCTGCTGACCCCCCCAATGGCCCTCCCGACAATCGCGGCAGGAGGGTGCCCAACCCCTCTTGCTGGACCCCCCAACGAACCCCCCTAACCCCAGAACCCCCCTTTGGTCTTACTTTCAAGTTGGACCAGATGGCTCCTTGCACGTCCAGCCAGCAGGCCCACCTCCATCCAAATGAGGCGGGCCTGCCCACCCCTGCCCAACCCAAACGATCCTAGGGCTTGATTGGTCCAGGCACCTAAGGCCCCTCCCGCTATGTCGGGAGGGCCTTTGGGGGGCTGGCAGGAGGGGTTGGGTACCCTCCTGCTGCAATTGTCGGGAGGGCCATTTGGGGGGTCGGCAGGAGGGGTTGGGTACCCTCCTGCTGCAATTCTCGGGAGGGCCTTTGGGGGGTCGGCAGGAGGGGTTGGGTACCCTCCTGCCGCGATCATCGTGGGGCGGGTTCTGTCAGCAGGAAGGGTTGAGCACCTTCCTGCCGGCGATCTTAGGGGGGGCATTGGGGGGTCTGGCAGGAGGAGTTGGGCACCCTCCTGCCAGCAATCTTCGGGGGTACGTTGGGGGGATCTGGGGAGGGGGATTGGGCATGTTAAACCGATTCTGTAACTGCCGTCTGCAACATGGATGTAAGTTACAGAATCGGGTTAACTTTGGGCAGGTGTAGGCCCAATTCTGTATAGGACACCCAGGACCGGCGTCCTATACAGAATCTGGGACCATGTGCCTATAGAAAATATGAATAAATCATTGTGTTAAAGCACAATCACATATCGGCATTTCTTAGACGTATTCTAGATACATATTGGGCTCTTTTTACTAAGGTGCGCTAGCATTTTTAGTGCACACACAAAATTACCGCACGTTAAACCATACGGTACGCTTCTAGAATAATGCCAGCTCAATGCTGGCGTTAAGGTCTAGCACGTGGGGCTATTTAGCACGCGCTATTCTGCGCGTTAAGTCCCTAACACACCTTTGTAAAAGGAGCCCATTGTTCCCAATCTAGATCAGCCCATTAGACAATGCTACCCCCTTTTATAACCTTTGTGAACTTACTTCATATTCTATAGAATTTACTTTGATATTAATTTCTAACATAATTTGAGCTATGTAACAACCAAGAATGCAGCCACTTGTTCTTATTACTGTTGTTTATTTTTTATTGGTTAAGGTTCCTTTTGTATTTCTGTTGTAAATTTAATAAAATTTAATTTAAAAAAAAAAAACAAACACATCCATTTCTAGATTGCAAATACCTTTCAGTTCATTGCGGTGAACAAAGAAACGAAGAAACTGTAAAACTACAGTGACTTACAAAATTTGCAGAAAACAATTTGTATAAAATAGCAAAAATTTTCAGTTTTAAAATAAATGACCAGATTTTCAATTACCAATAAATTTAGTAAACAATGATAATTTCAACAATTTTCTAAATTGTAAATATGAAGATGCTAATGATAGCAGCTTACGAAATTCAACATCCCAACTAGCAGCCTGAAAAGAGATCAATCGATGCACAAACTTCTTATAAATGCATCCTATTACCAATGGAAAAGTAAAAATAGAAGTAATCCGTAAAGGGCGATTTGTATTAAAGAATTAAATTGGGCCATTAAGTATCACGGAATTTGTCCCTGAAGAGCTTAAACATAACCCTTGCCTCAAGAGAAAACCAGTGAAGAACTCTATAATATTGTGAAATGTGGTCAGATTTCTAAAAGAAAAACGCACAGAACAAGTCATTGGGATGTAGGAGCTTCAGACGGCCACATAGACAACTAAACCCAGCAGAGAAAAGCAGAGGGGCACTCTTAGGAGGTACTGCAGAGAATGTCACATTTAAAAGTCCCAGGTATACATGTCACTATAACCCACCCAAAACCTACAAAGATGACACGTGCAGGTATAAGGACTATTGTTGTGGTGTACAGGTGGGCACAGTAAGTTTGGGTGAGTTTTGGAGAGCTCACCAAACAATATAAGTAGATTATAGTAACATATGTACCTAGGACTTTTAAATGTGACATTCACTGCAGTATCCTCTGGAGTGCCCCACTGCTCTGCTCAGATGTCTGTGTGACCAGTTTGCTAAGAATGTTGGGTGCTAGGACGTCCGAAATGCTGGATTTTGTGCGTTTTTCATGTTAATGTATTTATATTAGAGAATGGCCAAAAAAGATAGATATACTAAGGACCATATATATATATATATGGACGTCTTGCTATTTTGAGAATGAACATTTTCTCTATTGGATTTCTGGACATTTTTCCCAAGACGTACAAACTCATACTTAGACGTCCTATCGAAACATCCCCTCTAAGTGTCAATATCCCCCTAATTCTATAAAATTGCATGTCCAGCTTCACATTTAGCAAGCAATATTGGGAACTCAATTTATAGAATAAGGTCAGTTGCACACACACAATTTAAATTGGTGTTAACTGACATCAATTGGTACAAATTAGCAGTTGGCACATGCAACTGAACTTAGTTTTTATTCTAGAAGTGCACTTACAATTTCTCTCGTGTGCAATTTCAAGGGGATGTGGCATGGGAGAGGCATGGGTAAAAAATCAGCCAATCCATCATGGAGGAACTGAGGCCAATGTCGGACAGACTTCTATGGTCTGTGACTCACAAATAGGAAAAGACAGGTGAAGCTTTTGCAACCATTTTATTGTAATATACAGTGCTCCCCCGCGAATTCGCGGTCTGCGGTTCACGGTCCCGGTCATTTGTGATATTTTCTGACCACGAAGGGGAGGCAGGACAGGGCAGCCGGAGCGCCGGCGAGTGAAGGAAATCACTCATGGTATGCTCTGACCGCCTCTTCCTGTACTAAAGTCGGGCCTCACCAATCAGGAGCTGCATGTCAAAGCGGTTTTTTGACATTTGCGGGGGTTCCTCTACCCAATCTCTCATCCTTTTGACCCATCTTCTTATCTCTCCTATCTCACTTGTAGTGTATGCTGAGAGGAGGGACTCCTTCACCACGATCCTTCTATTAATCAGTAGGGATGGGTTACCTTTTGCATCAACATGGGAAATGTCAATGTTAAAATAAAACAAAAAAGACATTTTGGGTTTTTTCATTTGTTGATAATAGTGCACACTCCCCTTATAATGTGAATATGAGCGAACAGATCATGCATGCATGCAGTATCAGGAAAGAGTACATTCTTTTTAAAAGAGTCCTTTGCAAAGAGGACACACTCTTACTGAAATTGCTTCGGTATGTGTAATCGCCAAGAAAACCCAAATTAAATGAAAATTCCAGGAAGCCACTCAGGAAACAAAACAAAAATTTTATAGCTGCCCATACAAACTTTAGGGCCCTCTTTTATTCACTCTTTATACTTACTCCTTTGCAGTGGCGTACCAAGGGGGGGGCGGGAGGGGCGGTCCGCCCCGGGTGCCAGCCCTGAAGGGGTGTTCCCGGCCTTGCCGTTCAGTCCCCCCACCCCCGAAGGACCGCTCGCCCCACTGACCTTCCTGCACCACCTGTGAAGCAGCAGGATCGCGAGGTCAGCTATCCCTAAGCTGCTTGAGCGCTGCTTCCTGCGCCACGGTCCCGCCCCTCCTCTGACGTCAGAGGAGGGGCGGGAACGCGGCGCAGGAAGCAGCGCAGGGATAGCTGACGTCGCGATCCTGCTGCGGCTGCTTCATAGGTGGTGCAGGAAGGTCAGTGGGGCGAGCGGTCCTTCGGGGGTGGTGGTGGTGGTGGTGGTGGTGGGGACTGAACGGCAAGACCGGGAGCATAGGTAGTGCTGCTTCATAGGTGGTGCGGGGAGGCCAGGGGGGCAAGCGGTCCTTCGGGGTGGGGCGGGTGGGCAGGCAGGCAGGCATTCAAGGGGGAGGGGGGTGACAGGCAGGCAGGCTTCAAGGGGGGGGACAGGCCTTCGGGGGGGGGTGCAGACCTTCAAGGGGGAGGGACAGGCCTTCAAGGGGGGGCAGGCAGGCCTTCAAGGGGGGACAGGTCTACAAGGGGGGACAGGCCTACAAGGGGGTGGGCAGGCCTACAAGGGGGTGGGACAGGCCTTCAGGGGGGGGTGCAGGACTTCGGGGGGGTGCAGGCCTTCAAGGGGGGGACAGGCCTTCAAGGGGGGGACAGGCAGGCAGGCCTTCAAGGGGGGGACAGGCCTACAAGGGGGGGGACAGGCCTACAAGGGGGTGGGACAGGCCTTCAAGTGGGGGACAGGCCTTCAGGGGGGTGCAGGCCTTCGGGGGGGTGCAGACCTTCAAGGGGGGGACAGGCCTTCAAGGGGGGGACAGGCAGGCAGGTCTTCAAGGTGGGGGGACAGGCCTACAAGGGGGAGGGACAGGCCTTCAAGGGGGTGGGCAGGCCTACAAGGGGGTGGGACAGGCCTTCAGGGGGGTGCAGGCCTTCAGGGGGGGTGCAGGACTTCGGGGGGGTGCAGGCCTTCAAGGGGGGGGACAGGCCTTCAAGGGGGGGACAGGCCTTCAAGGGGGGGACAGGCCTACAAGGGGGAGGACAGGCCTACAAGGGAGTGGGACAGGCCTTCAAGGGGGGGACAGGCCTTCAGGGGGGTGCAGGCCTTCGGGGGGGGTGCAGACCTTCAAGGGGAGGACAGGCCTTCAAGGGGGGGATAGGCAGGCAGGTCTTCAAGGTGGGGGGACAGGCCTACAAGGGGGAGGGACAAGCCTTCAAGGGGGGGACAGGCCTACAAGGGGGTGGGACATGCCTTCAAGGGGGGTGCAGGCCTTCAAGGGGGGACAGGCAGACCTTTAAGGGGGGACAGGCCTTTGGGGGGACCCTGGTTTAGAAGTACACAGAGGGAAGGGGGTGTTCAAAGAGACGTGCATATGCCAAACTTTGGGGGGGGGGGATGAAGAAATAATGGGTCTGAAAATAGAGGAGAGGGAGAGAAATGATGGACCATGGGATTTAGGGAGGGAAGGAACTGAAAGGGAGAGAAATTGGACACAAGGGATGGTGTGGAGGAGGGATAGAGATACTGGATAGGAGGGTAATTGGGAAAAGAAAGGGAGAGATGGTGGACTCTGGGGTGGTGGGGAAGGAGGGAGAGATGCCGGATGAAAGGGAAGTTAAGAAAAGGTGGATCTGTGGAGGGAGATGAAAAAAAGGAAAGATACCAGTCTTCCTGGGGAGGGAAGGGAAATGGAAAGGGAGGACAGAGTTGGCAGATGGATGGTTAGCACGCAGAAAGAAGAAAGAAGGAGACCCTGGCAAGCAAGTTATCAGAAGAAAACCAGAGCCTTGGACCAACAAGATTTGAAATATAACCAGACAACAAAAGGTAGAAAAATTAATTTTATTTTCTGTTTTGTGATTATAATATGTCAGATTTGAAATGTATATCCTGACAGAGCTGGTGTTGGACTGCAAACGTGAGCTAGGATTTAACAGAGAGAGGAAAAGTCCTTTTTGTTTCTTTATTTTATTTACACCACAGCGCCAGTGTGGTTAGGAGAAGCCAAAGGGGGTGAAAAAGCTATAAAACCCACCAGGAGTTTTGAAAAAAATCACCCAACTGGGCAGGAAAATCGAATTGAAAAACCAATTCAATAGGCTGAATCGAATCAAAATTTTTTTTCCTGAATCTGGCAGCATTAGTTTGCGCTACTGTCTTAGACTTTAGGACCTGGGATTGGGGAGAGATGGCATCCTCAGTACTTTATAATGCAAGTGAAACGAGGATTTGGTCAGACTTTTGAAGGGTCTGCAGAAAAAAAATATTGTATAGGCCGGGGACATGAAACAGCAGAAAATGGGAACTTTTCTTCTTTCTATTTTTGTGAATGGAAAGGCTGAGGATGTCAGAAAGTTCAGTTAAAATATGTGCTTTATAAGAAAATATAATAATGTGTTTTATAAAGTTTATAGCATAGCTGGCCTACCCAGTGAGGTGTTTCTAGTGGTGGTGGTGGCAGCGTGTCAATGTGTTGAGAGGAAGAGGTGGTCTGGGAAATTCTGCTGAGCAAACTCCGGGCCCATTTCCACCCCCCAGTTAGTCCACTCCACTCAACTGGTTCACACACTGAGTGGGTCATTGGGTGTTGTGTTGGGATCTCTTCCAGTGGTTTATCAGTATCTCCTTCTGGTCCAAGGAAGGAAACTTTGTTATCCTTAGCATTGACCTACAGAATATGTTTGTAACAGCGCTGCTTGTGTGGCATTAGGCTATGTAGTGATCGAAAGAAAAAAACAGACCTTTGCACATTTTTGCACTATATGGTGGGTGTATGAGGAGATTCACATTTCCTGCACAGCTAAGTCCATGTGAAGTTACCTTGTGCTGTATTTGACATCTAGCAAGGTCTCTGTTGGCCAGAAGTTATGGTAAAAGCAGATAGTGTAGCTGGTTTTAAGAAAGATTTGGACAAATTCCTGGAGGAAAAGTCCATAATCTGTTATTAAGACATGAGGGAAGTGTCTGCTTGCCCTGGATCGGTAGCATGGAATGTTGCTACTCTTTGGGTTTTGACCAGGTATTAGTATCCTGGATTGGCTACCATGAGAATGGGCTACTGGGCATGATGGACCATTGGTCTGACCCAGTTAGGCTATTCTTATGTTATGTTCTCATCTGTAGGGGCCTTTGTTTTCACTTCTTATTTTAATGTATTTTTTTTCTGGGAACTTATCAGTGTTTTTTATAATGGGAACAAAAATGGAAGAGAATTAATGTGTGTGGGATGAGGGGGTAACTAATTTCTTCAGCTAAATAATTCAATCCACTTCAAACAGACATAGGAGAACTCACGCACCATTCACACACCCTCCAACCAAAAACGTCAAAAGGAAAAAAACTGTTCGACAACCTCCTAGCCATTCGAGCTGCAACACTCGACCCCCAACCCTACAACCAATTGACATCGACCACATACTGCAAAACCTTCAAAAAGAAATAAAAACCCTTCTATTCAAAAAACACATAAAACCGAACTAACACAATCAGAACTGTCCCAAGCATCACCTGCAACTACTCCATATGTACTTCTGATGTCATGACAATTCAGACATAATTTATGTTATGTTATGTTATGTTTGGAATATAAGAAAATTTTCACTGCCTGTTTCTATTCTGACCATTTATTCCGTTTCATGGTCATTACAAAAAATATTTTTTTACATGGGGGGGGGTGTCAAAAAATGATGGGCCCCGGGTGCCACATACCCTAGGTACGCCACTGCTCCTTTGTGCTCTAATCTCTTCTGTTGGCGTTTAGTACCACTGATGACCCACAGGTCTACATTAATACACTAGAAATTTCACAAAGAATCCAGGCCCAACTCATAGTCTGCGTCTGGTATTGCTGCCTAGATATCCCCCTGCCATCTGAAAATTAACAAGGCCAAAACAGATCTTATCTTTACCCCTAAAGACATTCTCCCCTTTCCCCCTTTCTCTCTATCTGTGGATAATATTGTCATGCTCCCTATCTCCCCATCTTGAAATCTTAAGGTCATCTTTGACTTCTCTCTCTCTTTGTCTATACATATCCAATGGATGGATCAATTCTGTTTTCTATAATCTATCCCTTCCTTTATGAGCACATTACCAAAACCCATATCTACATTCCTGTCATCTCTGCTTAAACTACTGCAATCTGCTTCTCACAAGTCTCCTACTGAACCATCTCTCTCCCCTTCAATTCATTCAAAATTCTGCTGCATGACATCTTCTGCCAATGTCATTCTACTTAGATAATCCTCCTTTCCAAGTCATTTCGTTGACTCCCTATCAAATTTCCCTATACTGTTCAAACGTTTCTTACCAACCTAAAATGCATTTATTTTATTACCTCTCCACTCTTATCTCTCCATACCCCTCTTTGGGAAACATGCTCAGCAGATAAGGCACTCTTATCTGTGCCTTTCTCCTCTACCACCATCTCCAGACTCTGGGGAGATGCAGAGAACTTCAGCAGCATTGCGTCAGAAAACACCAGCTGGAACAGCGATTCTGAATAACCGACTGATGCTCAATACTAACAGTATGCAAATTATATGCACACTGTTAGTATTGAACATTGGAGGTAAAAGGGGGAGGAGCATGTCTGGCACATGACTACAAAAGCTGTTCTTGGGGCACATGCCTAGTAGAGGGTACAGCTGGAGTCTCTGGAACTCCAGACAACAAGGCAGAATCAGTACACAAGGCAAAAAAAAAAAAAAATCCTGGTTATACCTCTTGCTATGGTAATAGTTTGAAAGGGGATTTTTTTTTTTGTTCCACGGCAGTTTTTTGGCACTACTGTTACACACATAGCACATATCCTACACACAGGCTAATTTAAAAATTGCAAGCAGATTGCTGGAAATTTTTGAACATTAAAAAAGTATAGGTGCTCCTCTCTGTGCATTACATGGCATGGAATGCTGCTACTATTTGGGGTTTTGCTAGGTACTTGTGATTTGGATCAGCCTCTATCAAGACAGGATACTGGACTAGATGGACCATTGGTCTGATCCAGGAAGGCTATCCGTATGTTCTTAGATTGTCTGCTTTGTTGAGCAGGAACTGTATCTTGTCTATATGTATACAGTACTCCCCCGAAATTTGCAGGGGTTCCGTTCCTGTGAATTTAAAAAAAACACGAATATGGTTTTTAGGCAGGGGAGAGAGGAGAGGGCAGCCGGAGCACCGGCAAGTGAAGGAAATCACTCGCTGTATGCTCTGACCGCCTCTTCCTGTACTAAAGTCGGGCCTCACCAATCAAGAGCTGCTTTGACACAAAGCTCCTGATTGGTAAGGCCCAACTTTAGTACAGGAAGAGGCGGTCAGAGTATACAGCGAATGATTTCCTTCACAAACCGGCGCTCCGGCTGCCATCTCCTGCCTCTCCAGCTGCCCTCTCCTGCCTCCCCTGCCTGGTCATTCGTGATCGGAAAATACCGCGAATGACCGTGACCGCGAATTTGCGGGGGAGCACTGTATAGTACTGCATATGTCTAGTAGCACTATAGAAGTAAGTGCATAGGGTTGACCATTCAGGACAATTGTTTCCCAAATGCACTGTGTTGCCATCCTCAATGCTTCCTGTCACTTGCCCCAGGACAGTGATGCCAAACACTACCCTATCTCCTCCACGATGTCTGGCGGCAGAGAATGACACGGTGAGAAAATTCATCACCATGCCCATCCCCGTGGATAACCACGGAAAACCATCTCCATGTCATTCTTTATGGAGAGAGGGAAGAATCAGAGTATGAATGGGCACAACCACTAACCCTCAAGCCTTGCATTGAAAAATGCTGGTGTAGAAGGACTGAGGTTGAGACAAACACTAAAGAATGACATGAGATGGTTTCCTGTGGTTATCTGCGGGGACAGGAACGGTGATGAATTTTGTCACCTTGTCATTCTCTAACTGATAGTTTAGAACTTCAAACTCTTGATAATGATTAAATATCAGCTTGAATGAGATCCAGCTTGTCGGTATTTTATTTTCTATACTGTTCTCCCCAGGGAGCTCAGAATGGTTTACATGAATTTACTGAGGCACTCAAGCATTTTTCCCTATCTGTTCTGGGGGGCTCACAGTCTATCTAAGGAACCTGGGGCAATGGGGGGATTAAGTGACTTCCCAGGGTCACAAGGAGCAGTGTGGGTTTGAACCCACAACCTCAGGCTGCTAAGGCTGTAGCTTTAACTACTGTGCCACACATTCACCAGTATGTTGTCTCTGCTGCTGATATTCTTATATTACATACAGATTGATGTAGTTTTAAAGTTTTACCAATGAATCTAAAATATGTATAATGAGAGCCGATTATAACGTTACATTAACAAGTCCAGTGAACAGGGAGCAAGCAGGCCTACGTAAAGGAGAACAGGGTAATAATGAGCTGGGGCTGAACACTAAAGACTGAAATTAATGTGGGTAAAGTTTTGCATTTGGCTAAAAACAGGGACCACAGATAGAGCTTCACTGGCAATTGCCTAATGCAAGATGGGGATGGCAGGTCAATCGACAGATGCAACCCATCCCTGGAACCAGGAGTTAATTACACTCCCATCTAAAATGCTGTGCTCACATCTGTTCCCTACAATACAGGAAAGATATTGAGGTGTTCAAAAGGTGTAGCATAAACCCCTAAAACTGATAACAGGTAATAGCTTTGAGGAAAGGCTGGCTACACTTAGTGCACTGAATATTCTGTCAGAAGCTATAGAGACTAAAATTAGTCTTGAAGATTCTCAAAGAAAATGACAGTATTATTTAATCTTATGAAGTCTTGTTGAATCCAGAAGAATTTCAAATGCATTAACTTTAGAGGGAGTATCAAGTGATTTTCACAGTGAGTGGGAAGTCTGTGGAATATTTCTTTTTCACAATACATTGCCTACATTTAAATTGGACCTATAGAAATTTCTTCAGGATAACAATATAAATGGTAATGCAGCCTAGCATGGGTCACTGTGGCATGCATGGGAAGAACAGCTTTTGGACCTTGGGCTCTTGAAGATTTCTTCATATATAATTTTCTAAACTGTGCATATATTTTAAAATGTAAGATAGCACAACTCTGAAAACCTTCTAGAACTGGTCATGCACTACCATGTATGGGGAAGAATGAGCAAAAATATTCAGTTAACAGTCCTCTAATAGATGTTATCTTGACCAGTATTGTCAAAATGCCTTTTCAAAATTGATCCCCCCAATCCCCCATCAATATCAACCCCTGGACCCTGGACCATTTAAAACACTATCATCAAAAGGACCACAATTTATAAATAAACTGCTCATTCCTTACATCCTGTCACGTGCACTTCAGTCAATGGATCAGCTTCTATTAACTGTCCCGTCATTAAAGATAGGTACACGTCGTCAAGATATTTTTTCTGTTACCGCTCCAAAAATTTGGAACGCCCTTCCACTATACCTAAGGGAAGAAAAGAACATGGACCGCTTCAAAAGCAACCTGAAATGCTTCCTATTTAAGGATGCTTATACTCTATAATTCCTTGCTGTTCTTACCTTAAATGTTACTTTTTTCTACAAAAGATTATATTTCCTCCCCTTCTTCCTCTTGTGCCAGTCAGTCTATGTCTCTGTGCTCTCGTAATGACTATATTTTATATTAAAACGTACCCATTTTAATTTTAAATTGTACATCGCTTAGTAAACCAAGATAAACGATCAAATCAAATTTTAATAAAACTTGAAACTTGACCTCCAATCCTCTTTCAAAAAATAGCACCCCTGCACACTCTCCAAGAACCTACCAAGGGATCTTTATGGTGGATGGTGGAGAAATAAAGTCAATCCTCAGGGGAATTTTGCCTGGCAGCTATTTGAGTCGTATTAGCTACCTCAGCCCTCTTATTTGGCATCCCGGCTATTGCTAGGGGGATGAGATGAGTCCTTACTATCAGATGTGATTCCATAGAGCTGGATATCTGCGGTAACACTGCACAACAATTTTTTGGTTAAGTCTTGATTCCTGAAAAGTTTTTGGTGATTATGACAGGTACCAACTTGGTATGCTCAAATATGGTTTTGGTTTTACTGCATCACGTAAGAACTATGAGAAATAGACATTTTTATGTTTACTGACAATAAAATATATAGTCAAGTTTACGTTTCGCACAAGCGACTAAATGAAACAGAATTAAAAGTGTTTTGCTCCCGAGTTTCTTTTATATTCAGTGTCTGGTGCATCACGTTGTAGCATCCAACAATAGTCGGCAAGCATTGACGGATTCCAATTGCCCTGGTATCGTGTCTCCATCGTAGCTATGTCTTGATGAAACCTTTCACCGTGCTCGTCACTCACAGCACCGAGATTTGCGGGGAAGAAGTCCAAGTGTGAATGGAGGAAATGAATCTTGAGTGACATATTGCACTTCATTCTCTTGTATGCTTTGAGAAGTTTGTCTACCAGCTGAATGTAGTTTGGGGCTCTGTAATTGCCCAGAAAATTGTCAACAACGTCTTTCAAGGCTTTCCAGCCAATTTTTTCCGGCCCAACTAACAGATCTTCAAATCGCTTGTCACTCATAACATGTCTGATCTGGGGGCCAACAAAAATACCCTCTTTGATCTTGGCATCAGTTATTCTTGGGAACATCTGTCTTAAATAACGAAAACCTTCCCCTTCCTTGTTCATTGCTTTCACAAAATTCTTCATGAGTCCCAGTTTAATGTGAAGAGGAGGCAAAAATATCTTTGTCGGGTCAACAAGCGATTCATGTGCTACATTTTTCTGTCCTGGAACTAACTTTTTACGGAGTGGCCAGTTCTTTCTAGAATAGTGCGACTCTCTGTCTCGGCTGTCCCATTCGCAGATGAAACAGCAGTACTTTGTATAGCCAAGCTGCAGTCCTAGTAACAGAGCAACGACTTTGAGGTCTCCACAGATATTCCAGTTATACCTGGTATACTGGACATACTTTAGTAACATTTCCATATTCTCATATGTTTCTTTCATATGTGCTGCATAGCCAACAGGTACTGAAGGATAAACGTTGCCATTGTGCAACAGAACAGCTTTCAGGCTTAACATTGACGAATCAATGAAAAGACGCCACTCTTCCGGGTTGTGATCACAACCAAAGACCGAGAACAATCCTTCAATGTCACAACAGAAACAGAGACTGTCGACTTGTGCAAAAAATTTGGTTATATCATGATGCCGGTCTCGAAACACAGAAATTTTCGTACCTGGTGATAGCAAACACCATTCCTGCAGTCTCGAACCTAGCAGCTCAGCTTTTGCTTTTGACAGACCCAAATCTCTGACCAAATCGTTCAATTCGGACTGTGTTATCAGATGTGGATCGCCTGATGAGGATGGTTCAAAATCCGGGTCAATGTCACTGTTAGAACCCTGCACTGCAGTTTCTTCATCTGGTTCGTCTAAGGTCCAATCCTCTGGTGGTTTCGGAACTGGAAGACTGTCATCATGTGGCATGGGTCTCATTGCTGAAGGCAGATTAGGATTCAATTGACTTCTTGTTTTTGGCAGAGAAACCAGACACATTAGTCAAACAGAAATAACAGTCCGTCACATGGTCTTTCTGTTCTCGCCATATCATCGGAACAGCAAATGGCATCGTCTTTCGAGTACCTCTGAGCCAGGCTCTCAGACTAACAGCACATGTCGCACAGCAAATGTGAGGCG
This sequence comes from Geotrypetes seraphini, assembly GCF_902459505.1. NCBI lineage: Eukaryota > Metazoa > Chordata > Amphibia > Gymnophiona > Dermophiidae > Geotrypetes > Geotrypetes seraphini. The sequence continues at coordinate 61,218,170 of NC_047090.1, read as the reverse complement.
CCCATTGCTTGTCTTGATCACCTATTTTGCAGCCAAAATACAGATGATAGGCTTTCTTTACAAGGGCAGTCATCGAACGTCTCTGAGGCGTAAGTGTATATTCCCCACAGATGTAGCAGAATGTGTCGCGGCTGTTACGACACCGACGAGACATATTGCCCGACACCAAAACGTCTATAGCATCAAGCTTACTTACTGTTATATTGCTACAGCTACTATACTACTATACTTTACTATACTGATACTATATACACACACGGACTATCTATATTAACCAAATGAGCAGGATCGGTGTATGGAAGCCACCATTATAGCATGGTGAGACAGCGCAAGCTCGTTCAGACCTGCCCAGACATGCCCAGGATGTCATCTTCCATAAAACAGCTTCCAACCTGGCTAGATTTTATGCATGGACATACCCAGGCGGCACAAACCGTTGTTGATAAGACACTTATGGGAGAAAAAATTGTTTGCATCTAAATATAAGAAAAAATCACGACAAAATTGAAGATTTCTCTGAAATGGTACGTGATGGGTAATTTTTGATGTAATATTCATGATCAGCACCCAAAATTCTATAAGAAACACCCAGCAGTGTTCAGGAAGCAAAAACTTTGTTGTGCAGTGTAATTAGACCACTCCTAAAGAAACCTACCAAGTAGCTACAGACCTGTCTCAAATCTCCCGTTCATGTCCAAAATCCTGGAAAAGGTACTTGCACAACTATGGGATTACAACTACGGGATTTCTCAACCTACCAATCAGGTTTTAGGAAATATCACAGCACATAAACAGTCATAATAGACATTGTAGATGACTGCTATGATTCTTTTGGACCTAAGTGCTGTGTTTGACACCATAGTAGACCATTCCCTTTTTCTTGTCCAGACTGGAGCACATTGGAATCCGTGATTTTGCACTAGGGTTGTTCTCCTCCTTCATAAGTGAAAGATCTCAGAGAGTGCTACTAGGCCAGACCACATCTGAACCAAAACCACTTAACTATGGAGTACCACAGGGTGCCTTACTATCTCCACTACTTTTCAACATATATGTCAGACCAGTAATTGACATTGCAGAAAAACACCACATACAAATCCATTAATTTGCCGATGATATCCAACTCTACCTCCCCCTGGGCCCAAATCGAACCAAACAAATAAAAAAACTTTAGTGCTGTTTATCCAAAATAAAGGATTGGATGACCATAAACAAACTACAGCTAAATGCATCAAAACAGAGCTCCTCTGGGTTCACAAAGAAAACTGCAAAATACCCTCATCCCCGCTGCTCTTGGGAAAAAAATACCCTCACAGCCAAAGAAAGCATCTGCAGCCTGGGAGTACTACTGGACTCAAATCTATCACTCACAGACCACTTCTCCCAAATAGTGTCAACCTCCTTTTACTACCTCGGCCTGCTGAAGAGCATCGTACATACTTCTCTGAACCTGAATATGCCCAGTTACTATATGCTTTCATGCTTTCTCGCGTGGACAACTGTAATGGTTTACTAGTAGGCCTATCTGCTAAAAACCTATTTCACCTCCAAAGCGTCCAAAACGCTACAGTCTGCCTATTAAAAAACTTGCACAAAAAACTCCTCAATGTTTGCCAAAAGGTGCTTATAAAGATACAAAAAAGGCAAAAAGTGTCAAAAAGGACTCTCATAGAGTGTTTTCAGTTTTTCACTCTTTCATTAGTTCACAGTTTGTGATTCATTTATTGATATTGATTCAGCACAGTTGATTTTGCACACAAGGGGCACCCGATGATGGTGTGCGGGCGGGGGTGATTCACCTTCGTCTTTGTATGTGGAAGCGCTGGAGTTTGTTCTCCTGTCGCTAAAAACCTCACACTGAGAGCGCCCCTATCTCTAAATTGATATTTATTGTTAGTGTTGCATGGTTTGGTAGTGGTGATTGGCTGACGTACACACTCATAGAGTCCTTTTTGACACTTTTTGCCTTTTTTGTATCTTTATTAAAAAACTTGAGCATCCATGACAATGTCACCCCAGTGCTAGCATCTGTTCATTGGAGCGCTGCTCAAGGAGCACTGTATCTTCAAAGCCCTGGTCCTGGCATTCAAAACCTTCAAAATATTGGTACCAGGCTATATGATTCCCAAGCTACAGATCAATAACCAAAGCTGGCCGTTAAAATCCCAGAAAGAAAGACGACTGTCCCTACCCCCTGGATATGCCCTCAGAAACAGTCCGCAGGCACGCCTACTCGCACATCATACCCAAACTGTGGAACCACATCCCCCCATCTAAGAGAGCTGGACGATCTATGGAACTTTAGGAAGGCCATCTCCATGAAAAGTCAAAGCCTAACTGATCTCAGATAAATTCATAAACCAGGCCATGTATCGTAAATTAGATTATATCAGATATTTATAGCTACTATAGCATATAAAGCTAATTAATGTACCTCAGCTGTTTATTTCTACTATAGCATGTACGTATAGGCCAAATTCTGTAAGACGCACCCAAAGGTATGCGCCAAAATAGGCACTGTTCAGCGCGATTCAAGTAAATTTGGGTGCTGTTTAATGAATCACACTTAGCGGCACCTATTTTGGAGGCACCCAATAAATAGGCCAGCTCTAGGCACAACTAAAAGTTAGGTGCCTAGCTGAGCGCTTAAGCACGCTTAAGAGCAGCGATTCTTCAACAAGGTGCCTAACATGTAGCCACGCCCAAGCCTAATGTGCATAGCGCCAATTTTTTTGAAGGCCACCTAAATTTTTAGAGGCACCTTATTGCAGACTCACTTTTAATTATTGCTGATTAAAAAGTTAATTGAGCTTGTTAATCAATTTAGATAGGCGCCTATCTAGTTGGGCGCCTCCAAAATAGGAGCTTAACATTAGGCACTGATTACAGAATGTGGGCCTTAATGTATCTCAGATGTTCTCTATTTACCATAATTCATTCATTGTATCACTAGCTTTCCATATAAGTGGTATATAAATATTTCTGAGCCATTCCCCCTGCAATTTAAATTCATGTCCTGTAGTTCTATCACCTTCCCTCCTCTTGAAAAGGTTTGTATGTATATTAATACCTCTCAAATATTAATGTCTGAATCATATCACTTCTGTTTCTCCTTTCCCCCCAGGATGTACATCTTCAGGTCATCAATTCTCTCCTCATATGTCTTGTGGTACAAACCCCATACCATTATCATCACCCTTCTCTGAAGCGCCTCAAGTCTTTTTATATCCTTAGCAAGATATGGCCTCCAAAACTAAACACAATACTCCAAATGAGGCTTCACCAATGACTTGTACAGGGGTATCAACACCTCCTTTCTTCTGCTGGTTATACTCCTTATGCAGCCAAGCATCTTTTTAGCTGCAGCCACTGACTTTTCACATTGTTTCGTCACCTTGGGATCCTCAGATACCATCACCCCAAGGTCTCTCTCCTGAGCTGTGCTTATTAATTTCTTACATCTTGTCTCATAGATCTACTTTGGATTTTTGTACTCTAAGTGCATCACTCTGCATTTCTTTGCATTAAATTTTAACAGCCAGATCTTTGACCATTTTTTTTATTTTTTGGAGATCTCTTCTCATGGGTTCTACTTCCTCTTGGGTATCCACTCTATTGGTTATTTTAATTTCATCCGCAAAAAGGCAGACTTTTACTTCTAACCCTTCAGCAATGTCTCTCACAAATATCTTAAACAGAACTGTCTCCAGTACTGACCCCTGACTACTCACCTTTCTTTCCTCTGAGCGAATTCAATGTACCACCACCCTCTGTCACCTCTCTGTCATAAGAACATAAGAATAGCCTTACTGGGTCAGACCAATGGTCCATCAAGCCTTGTAGCCTGTTCTCACGGTTGCCAATCCAGGTCCCTAGTACCTGGCCAAAACCCAAAGAGTAGCAACAATCCAGAATCCCAAAGAGTAACAAAAGATTCTAGAACCCCAAAGAGTATCAACATTCCTTGCTACCAATCCAGGGCAAGAAGAGGCTTCCCCCATGTCTTACTAACAGACTATGGACTTTTCCTCCAGGAATTTGCCCAAAGGGGACTGGTGTTTGAGAAAGACTGGGGAAAAGCCTAACTGTTTTATTTGAAGAGCACAAACTTATAGGAGTCTGTGAAGAAAAAGGCTCTGCACTACTGTTGAATAAGAGTTTTTTTTCTTGAATGCCCAGAGTGTGGTCTGTCTGTCCGGCTATGCAACCCTTTTCCCGAGCAAGCTACCCCAGTCTAACACATTGCGATATTGACAAGTAATGGTAGTGGTTACAGCTACAGCCTCAGCACTCTGAGGTTATAGGTTCAAACACCATGCTGCTCCCTGAGACCTTGGGCAAGAAACTTAATCCTCCACTGTCCCAAGTACATTAGATAGATTGTGAGCCCACTGGAACAGATAGGGAAAAATGCTTGAAGTACCTGTATGTAAACCACTTTTGAGTGTGGTTGTATAGCTACAAAAAGGCGGTATACAAGTCCCAATCTCTTTCCCTAATGCATGTCATTGACATCAACATACACTAATTGGTTAGTAATATACATCATTGTCATAAAGCAGTTAAGTAGGTAGCATCCTTAGATTGTAAACCTTCTGGAGTAGGAAAATGCCTACTTTCCCAAAATATAGTTTACCTGGAGCTTGAATATGGAATTGATGGAGGAATAGCCTATGGTAGTGTTTAGAGCAATGGGCTAAAAACAAGGAAGTCAGGCTCAAATCCCACTGGGGCTCCTTGTGATCTTGGGCAAGTCACTTTAACCCTTCATTGGCTCAAGTACAAACTTAACCATTTTACTAAAGCATAATGCACACTAACAGACAAATGCCATGTGACCCATATGTATAAACTAGAATACACAGTATTTAATGTGCACTAATTCCATTAGCATGTACTAAGCTTTAGTAAAAAAGGCCCCTTAGATTGTAAGCCATCCAAGACAGAAAAATACCTACTACGCAGGATCTCTGTCTCTCCCCCTCTTCAATTCATGTTCTCGTCCCTAGTCCAGTGGCTCTTTCCTCCTTGATTTTGATAATTAACATCTAAAATTATCCACCACCAACAATTCTATAAAAACACATAGATTGGCATCATGCTTTCAGATATTGAAGTTTGTGTTGCAGCAAAGGTAGATGTTGAAGGTTACCGTTTTGCTTTGACTGCATCTGCTTTTTGCTGCCACCCTCCCCTTCAAAAGCTGTTGCCCTAGGCCAGGGGTAGACAATTCCGGTCCTCGAGACCGGAGCCAGGTCAGGTTTTCAGGATATCCACAATGAATATGTATGAGATGGATTTGCATGCACTGCCTCCTTGAGATGCAAATCTATCTCATGCATATGTATTGTGGATAGCCTGAAAACCTGACCTGGCTCCGGCTCTCGAGTACCGGAATTGCCTACCCCTGCCCTAGGCAACCACCTAGTTTTGCCTAAAGGTTAGCCTGGCCCTGTTTTGTACCTGTATGTAACTCACCTTGAGCTACTATTGAAAAAGACATGTGCTAAATTGAAAATCTCTTCCCTTCATGAGGAACAGTAATTCTGAGCATTAATAATAGCTATCAACATGATTCACATGGTCTATTTTTAAACCATTCATTCTGAGTTTATAAGTTTATTGGAAGTTCTAATAAACAAGTAGTAAAGATAGTGCCAGGTGGAAGAAATTTATACATGTTTTGGCACTACCCTCCAATTCAAAAGTTTTGGCGAAAGCATTAGATTATATTTCATCAAGTCACAGAAAAGTAGAATGCCTTGAACACTGGCTTTAGGCCATTTCAGCATGTATTTCAAAACAGGGATCAAACAGAAACAGTTGAGAAAGCCACGTTACATTGCCCCAAAGCATACTCATAAGACATTAGAAAACCACTAGTGCAGATCACCAGAGAATGGTGCATCCAAGTTTTGTCTTAGACTTTCTATGAACTTGTGTTGTCAAAATACATGATAATGAATAGTCTTCCAAACAAGAAATATTTGATATCAACTTTCAACATTTCATAGCTATTATCATTCTAAGACCTTCATTACCATCTTTAGATATAAATGATTTACAATATCCTCTGTTCAAAATGCTAATATCAATTGCCATTTAACCACCCCACCACCCCCGCATACAAAAAAATGAAAGCGGTTTTTAGCGCAGGCCAGCGCTCCCGACACTCATAGAGTTCCTATGAGCATCGGGAGCAGGGCACAGCATTCAGCGAGCCAGCCTGCGCTAAAAAACACTTTTGCGGTTTTGTTAAAAGGGAGGGGGGGGTTAAATGATCCTATGTAATTAGAAAGAATCTTCCAGTCTAAGGAGAAAAGTTATCAAAGTAGGCTACCATTAAGATGGTTTATTTTACTGTTAAACCAGGTTATAAAGTAACTAGGGGGTCCTTTTATCAAGCCGCGCTAGTGGGGTTAGTGCGTCAGACATTTCATCATGCGCTAACTCCCGCAGCCGGCTAAAAAATGAATGCCTGCTCAATGCAGACTTTAGCGGCTAGCACGGCAGGCAGTTTAACACGCAGTATTACGCGCGTTAAACCCCTACCGCAGCTTGATAAAAGGGAGATAAAATTTTTTTCTGATATATTAGTGAAAGGAGGAAGATAAAAAATGGAATTGCTAGGCTAAAAGATGCTGGGAACAAATATGTGGAGAGTGATGAGGAGAAAGCAAATGTGCTAAACAAATACTTCTGTTCTGTGTTCACAGAAGAAAATCCTGGAGAAGGACCGAGATTGTCTGGCAAAGTTACACGAGAAAATGGAGTAGATTCTGCGCCGTTCACGGAGGAGGGTGTTTATGAGCAACTTGAAAAACTGAAGGTGGACAAAGCGATGGGACCAGACGGGATCCATCCCAGGATACTAAGGGAGCTCAGAGAGGTTCTGGCGAGTCCTATTAAAGACTTGTTCAACAAATCTCTGGAGACGGGAGTGATTCCTGGGGATTGGAGGAGAGCGGATGTGGTCCCTATTCATAAAAGTGGTCACAGGGATGAAGCTGAATGCTGGCGTTAAGGTCTAGCACGCGCGGCAATGTAGCGTGCACTATTCAACACGTTAAAGCCCTAACGCGGCTTAGTAAAAGGAGCCCTAAGAGTACAATTAGTTCAAGACAGAACAGATTACTTCTCATTATGACAGGAATTGTGATGCAATTAATTACAAAAAATTGGAAAAACTGGAATAGGCTTAATTTTAATTTCTGGTGGGAAACCCTGTGCCAAGTTTATAGATTTGAGCGAATGAATTCGGAACAGATGGGACACTATAAAAATTTTATGAGACTTGAGGGCCATTGGTAACATTTGTAAAAAAATGATCACTAGTATAAGCCTTTAATTTCTAAAAGGAAGTTCACACACATCCTGGGAGGGCGGGAGGAGGGAAGGGGGGGGGGGGTGTAAAATATACTTATATCAGCTTTGTGAGATAAAGTGCTGTACTATGTAATTTGTTTATATATTATATTGCACTTTGTATTTATTTCAGAATTAATAAAGAATTTAAAAATAAAAGAAAATATAATAATTTGAGTGAAGTCCTCATTACAGAGAAAACAAGCCAAGGGAAAAAGAGGAAATTAAAAATTCTCCAATACTATAACCAGGAACTATCTATATAGCCAGTAATATCCCTACCAAACCTATAAGTTAACTAATTCTTATCAAAATTAATTTCTCAAGATGAGCCGGGTCCATAGTTCATAACATTTTGATAAATAATTAAACATTTTCAGGGAAATCTAAAAAAGTTGCCCCCTTTGCCAAACCGTTGACTTTAAGGAGAGACAAGGTTTCTTCCTTAATTGTGTCACCCTAGCTACATCTCTTAAAATACAATTCAGAGATCTATTGCTTCAATATTTCAGAAGGAAAAGAGGCTACTAGCATTGTCCAAGTGGAAACTTCCTCCTAGGTTGGCAAAAAAAAAAAATTAACCTCCTCAGGAGGAAACACCAGTACATACCTTTTGTCATTGCTGGGATTTCTTGTTGTCTTTCCAAACTTTGTATGTTCTATTTTTGTAAGAATTGTGAGAACCATTGTAGTACCATGCCCTGTACTCCAAGTTCATTTAGTTGAAGAAGAGTGAGTGATCCGTTGCATCGAAAGCTCCCAAGATTACATTACATAACATTACTGATTTCTATTCCGCCTCAACCTTGCAGTTCTGGGCGGATTACAAAAGAGACAACTGGACATTTCCAGGATAATTACAGAGAGAATTCTGGTCATTTGCAGGAGAAGTTACAAGAATAATGGAGCTGTATATTTCAAGAGCTACAAGATGCTGTACAAATAGATAATAGTGCAGATCCAGTATATATACCGTTAGGGAAGCAGTTGACATGCTTGAGGCTAAAGAGAAGGGAACTGGTGAAGAGGGGAGGAGGGGGGAGTTGTGTTGAGGGGGGTCCGGTTGGGGTTAAGCCATCTGTATAAATTTTTTTTTTTTTAATTTATAATTTTGAATACATTACAATATCCAATAATTTCAAAAGAAAAAGGAAATCACATTAGATCTACACATAATCAAATCATACATACAAAGCTCCTTTCAAGCCCACATTAATGGGGAGCATATCTTAGTGTTTTAACAAAATAAAGTTCAAGAAATACAAAGGAAAATAATTCTTGGTTCATATAATGGACCCTGAATCCTTCCTTAAACTGGGATACAATTTATATTAATTCTCCTCATGTTTCTCAGCACAGTGAAACAAATCTCATTTCTATTTTTTTTCTCTTGCAATTAAAAATTGTTGTAGCTGTATAGGATCCCAAAAACAATATTCAATATCTTGTAGCTTAATCAGACATTTACAAGGAAATTTCAGGTAAAAGGATGCATCCAGTGCCAACACTCTATCCTTCAATTTCAAAAATTATTTCCTCCTCAACTGTGTGGTTCTGGATACATCCTGTATACATTTTTTGAATAGATGGGTTTTGATTTATTTGCGAAAATATTTGTAGTCGTTTGTTGTTATCAGCAGGTTGGAGATAGTGTGGTCCAGTTTCGCTGCATGCGTCGACAGCAGACTGTCAAATATCTTCTTGCGCTGGGTGCCTTTGAGTGGGGGGTAGGTAAAAGGGGTCTTAGTTCTTCTTTGCCTAGTGGTGGTGTTTTGGTACAGATGGTTGTTTAGGCAATTGGGGGCTGTGCCATTTATTGCTTTGAATAATAGACAGTATATTTTGAATTGAATTTGTACTTGCATTGGCAATCAGTGTGAGTCCAGGTAGGCTGCGGTGACGTGGTCAAATTTTCTCAGTGAGTAGATTAATCTGAGTGCAGTGTTTTGGATTATCTGTAAGTTTTTTGTTTTTTTTTTTAAGTTTATTATTAGGATTTTTTATTTTATTAGGATTTTATATACCGCCTATCAAGGTTATCTAAGCGGTTTTTACAATCAGGTACTCAAGCATTTTCCCTCTCTGTCCCGGTGGGCTCACAATCTATCTAACATACCTGGGGCTATGGAGGATTAAGTGACTTGCCCAGGGTCACAAGGAGCAGCGCGGGGTTTGAACCCACAACCCCAGGGTGCTGAGGCTGTAGATCCAACCACTGCGCCATACTCCGTGCTATGGTTGGATCTGAATCCCGATTGAGAGGGGTGGAGAAGATTGTGGTCTTCCAGGTAATTTGTGAGGAATTGTGCAACTAGTCCTTCTATAAGTTTGACGTATATTGGTATTGAGGTGATGGGTCTATAGTTAACGGTGTTATCTATAAGGCCTTTGTGATCCTTCACAATTGGAGTGATTATGATTTCTCCTAGGTGCTGCGGGAATTGACCTTCAGCGAGTGTAATTTGGATCCATTGCATGAGGCTGGCCCTAAATTTGGGGTGGCGTTGGTTATTAGATACGCGGGACAATAGTTCAGGTCACATGAGGCATGACTGTATTTTTTGTAGAGTCGATTCATGTCTGTCCAGTTTACAGCAGGGAATTCGGTCCAGGTCCTGTCTGCAGCAATGGCTTCTCCTATTGGGGGATTTGTTATTATCTCGTCGAGGAGGGGGTGTGTGTTATTGAAGATAGTCCTGATTGTTGTAATCTTGTTTTTGAAGTGGTCTGCGAGTTGAGTGGCTGTTGGAGGATGCTTTCCTTGTGCTGCTAGGTAAGGTTTGGTGTTGGTGAGGTTTTTTACTAGATTGAAAAGTTTTTTGAGTCTATGGACTCCATGCCTACCAGCTTGGAGTTGTAATCTTTTCTTTTTTCTTTGAGTTTGGTCTTATATTGTTTGATTAGACTTCTTCATGCTATTTTGGATTGTTCTTGGTTCTTTTTTTTCCAGTTTCTTTCCATTTGTCTGCAGTGCCTTTTGAGTTGGAGCAGTTCAGCGTCAAGCCATTTGTCTGATTGTCTGCAGATTTTGTGTTTTGATTTTATTGGAGCTAGCTCATTTAGGATTGTTTCGCTTAATGTTTGCCATTGTGGTATGAATTCTTTGAGGTCTATGGAGTCGATTGTGGGATCTGCTTTGTCCCAGAAAGTGGTTGGTTCGATTTTTAGACGGGTTTTGATGGGGGATTTGTGGGGCTTGTGTTTATAATTGCATTGAGCCCAGTTGATGTTGAAGGTGTATTTGTCAAATTGTATTTGTTAAATTGTAGTAGTATTGATTGTTTGCCTTTGCTGAATTGATATCTTACTTTGAATGTTAGCTCAAGTAATAGGGCTTCAGTGCTGTGCCTTGGCCTGAAGTCATGTTGTGATTTGTGGAATCCATCTGTTTGGTCCATGAATTTAGCAAATTGTGTACTAACAGAATTCTAGTAGTTTGGCAGGCCATGGAATCCCTGCTACTGGCCTGAAATTTTCTACTTCAGTCAGGTTGAAGTTTGCGGCCTTAGGTATGGGTGTTAATGCTAACGCTGATATTGTTTTGGGATATAGTTTAATTTTCTGAGCATGCATTTACTAGGTTTGTCAACCATAGCTGAAAGTTAGGGGGAGGGGGAGCTAGAGTTAACAGGCTAGCTAAAAATATATCTAGGTAGCAATGCTTATTGGATATTCTCTTCAGCCAGCTCGAGATCTCTTGTGTGTTGACTGTGGTGAATTTTGACCAGCATCTATCAACTGGAATCCCTTTGCTCTTGCTGTTTTGGGCAGGGTATAGATCTACGCTATCTTCTGGATTGTGCAAGAATGATTTCCTCGGCTCTGAATTTTTCTTGAAAGTACAGTAACATGCCAGATTGTCTGCGTCTGATTGCTGTGAGGAAGGACCTTCTGTTATATATTTGGCAGAGATCAGTGAGTTGTAGATGCTATAGAGACATTTGGAAGAATTTTTGGATTGGGCAATCAGGATATCTTAGTATGTTTTTGTTTTTTGGTTTTTTGTTTTTTTTGCTTCGGTTACTGCTAATTTGTATTGTTTTATTTCTTTCCTCCAGTTAATGTAGTGTTCTAGTTTTTGTTCTTTTCTTCAGATCCTTTGTGTTTTCCTTACTTCTTTCCTCATGGTATTTAGTTGTTCTGAGAATGGGTTACTTTGCCTTTTCAGTCTTCTGGTTTTTATTGGTGCTATTCTATCTAGAACCATGTTTGCTAGATTTTGCCAGGTTGTAATGCCTTCGTCTGTGTCTTCATTCATTGGCTCTAGTTTTTCAGTGATTTCCGTCCAGAATTCCTCTATGGGACTTTTACCACCTTTTTTTCATGTATTTTGTTTCTTTTGTTGTCTGTAACATTGTTCCGGGTATTTTTAGGTAAAAGTTCAGGAGATGATGATCTGACCAGATAACTGACTCCCACTCTACATGGTCAATCGGCTTGTGATTTGGTCCATTTGTTAAGTGTGAGATGAAATCTAGACTGTGTCCACCTTTGCGAGTAGGGACCTGTGGGGGATGAGCTCTAGTTTTTCCATTAAGCTTTGGAAGATGCGTGTACTGTTTAAGTCTCCTATGACTACCAGATTAGAGTTGTTAGTGGTGTAGTGAGAGATCAGGTTAATGATTTTACCTTCTACTGTGTTCCATTTACCTGGTGGTCTATATAATATAACAATACACTCCTCCCTCCGTATTCGCGGGGGTTAGGGGCAGAGCCAGCCCATGAATATGAAAAATTTGCGAATAACTTTTGGGCCGACTCTGACCTACCCCCACCTCCCTCCTGCATCCTGGACATTACTTGGTAGTCTAAAGTGACGATGAGCAGGAGCGATTTTCCTACACTCCTGCCATGTGCAGAGCCGTCATCGAAAATGGCTGCCGTGAGTTCCCATTGTAGTCTCTTGAGACCGGGAACTACAGCAGCCATT